>NW_027223757.1:83857574-84457574 GCF_028538775.1 Myotis yumanensis | reverse complement strand
TTTCACAATAGGAAGATGCCAAAACTAGACCACTGTCCACTATTTACTACCCATCTAGGCAGCACTGGAGCACAGACTATAATCTAACAATCTGACATAAAGAAAGCCCTAAAAAACAACTGGAGGGAGTATAGAAAATAGAGCAGTGGGGATTCACTGCTTTAGTTTTCCTGTGGATGTCAAATGTGTGTGGTTTCAAAACAAAAATCCAGAAAGAAACATGAGATTAATACATTTATTCCAAGTAATTAACACATTAAAAATAAAGTTAAACTTGTCCAAGCCAACTCATAAATTCTTTAATCTTTTGAACAAAATGTACAACCCAAAACATCACACTATGGTGGAAATAACTTGGGAGAGGTAGAGAAAGGAATACATATGGGTTGTGGAACAGAGAGTAAATCCAATCCCAGAACAAGTTTCAGATCTTCTACCTCTTCAGAACAGAAATGACTGCTACGCAATTTAACACAAAGTATTATGCATCACAATACAATAAACAAAGGCCATTTTCTAAATAAAAGTGACCCCAAAAGCATATCTGCTTCTGGCACTGAGCTGTGAATAAGCCTTACCGATTTGTCGTCTTCCAAAAGTGAGCCTGCTAGATTTTCTCCCATGTTTACTGAGGCCATTTCCAAACAGGTTTGTGAGTTAGTAGGACCATTTCAAGCAAAAGCAACAGAATGAGGAGAGTATGGGGGTTGACATGCCACAAGGAAGTAAACAGTAAACAAACTTAAGGCAGACCCATCCAAATGGAAGCCTAATAGAGGAACAATCTTTCCTTCATCAGTTTTCCATTTCTGTAGGCTTTCTTGTGTTTCTCCCAGAGACCCATCAAGCTGCCCAGAAAATTGGGTGGGGATACAACACAGCAATTGGAGAAGTCAGTTCTTCCTCCTCCCCCACATTTCAGAAATGGCAGAGTCAAAGGCAAAAATATAATCAAAGCACACTATGTGGTAAGCCAGATAGACATCTGATTTTAATGACAAAGTAGGAGAAAATAAATTGGCAAAAAAATTTAACAGAAAATACTTTTTTACAGATATGTATAGAAATTATGATTGCTTTGTCTGATATCTTAAGGAGAAAGGGAAAGAAGGAGGTAAATATTTTTTTCTTCCATGAACATTTAGATGCTGACTGCACATCATGGTGTAGGTTCCAGGTGAGATAGCCAAATAGTCCTGGATCATTTGGGCACTGGATTTCTAGAAGTCAATTTGATTCATCCACAAGTAGCTCTGGATATTTACTAGTTGTGAACACTGGATTCTGTGTTGTTCTGGATGGCATCAACTGCAGCTTCTCGTGCAAGTATTTCCTGAGTGACAATATTGCCTCCAACTACCTGCTCCCTTGTAGAGGACTCGGAAGCCAAAGATTTTACCAAATTCAAAGGGTTTTCATTATCTTCATCTTCTTGAGGAACTGCTACCCCTGTGATGGATGCATTCACTATTTCTGGCTGTAGTGGTCCCATCTCTAAGGAACTACACTCAGAAGGGTCACCTGGCATAGAGAGATGAGAACATAACTTCTCTTTCTGAACTCCAGATGTTCGGGAGACAAAGTCAACAAGGTCTGGAAGGCAAGGAGATGGCCCAAGGCCTGCGGGGTTTATTGTTTCTGATTCCAAACAGAGTGAACCTTGTTTCTCTAATTGACAAGTTCCTTCTACTTCCTCAGGCATCATTCCTCCTGCTAACAGGTCAAGGGCCTGATGTGTCCCCTCTAGACTCCCCAAGCCAAAGTCAACATTTTCTATAGGATGTCCAGTTTTCAAAATGTTGGGAGTGATCCTCCCACTTCTGGGATTAGATGAGGTTTGTTCACCCTCTGCTTCAAAGTTAAGCACTGGGTTTTGGGGAGAATCTAATGGAAACTCAGAAAAGGATGGGATTGGTTCAAAGTCAGTGAGAAGTGGGGCATTACATCTTATAGTTGACAAAGTATTTTCTTCATACAATTTCTGAGACAGGGCAGTTGGGGATCTATGTGCTGGGTCTCCTTGAGTATTGCAGAAATCAACACCCAAATCCCCCATGTTCCCGAGGGCAGCAAGCTTTTCTACTTTCAAGTCTGTAACTTCTAAGTCTTCTAAGGCCTTGCTCTCTACTGTCACTGTTAATTGTGGGTGAATATCTCGTAGCTCCAGGGCGTCTGCTTCTGGTTTCTCCTGGCTCTCCCCAGTCTCTGGCTTCTTGTTTTCATCCCAACCAGCCAGTTCACAAATCAATTTACCCTGAAAATCTTTCGATCTTTCTCTCTTGAATTTGAGACTTCTGTACCTTGAAGCTCTAGAAGCTGATTCTGGAGTTGAATTTTCTAGGCACTCACTACCAGTTGAAACTCCTTGCTCCTGTGCACAATCTGTTATATATGTATCTGATCTGGCTGGGGACTGAAGAAGCAATTCTGGAGTAGAAATTTTCACAGTTGTGTCTTGTGGGTTCTGGAGTAAAGACCTAGCTTTCGGTGGAAATGAGTCTATTTTTGCCTTTGTGGAAGAGAGAGTCTGTGCACTCAATTTAATCACTACTTTACTTTGAGTTTCACTTCCTATCATCAATTTCTTGGAGTGTTCCATCTTTTTGTCAGTCATTTGCAATTTGTGCTGTTCTGTTTTCCCCTCCCACATGTATCTGTTCCTATGATTCAAATTAGAATCCTCTATATTATTGGGCCCAACACTGATGCCTATTCCCTTTTCTACCATCCTCTCAGAGAGCTTTGCTCCCCTTTCTTTTAGTTCAGTGTTTGCCTCTATCTGACTTTCTCCACAATCCTTAGATTGGTGAAGCTCTTGGCTTTCCTCATCCATGTTACCAGATTTCATAAGATGGCTTTCTACCAATTTCTGAGATTCCATGGTTTTACAGTGTTTATCTGACAGCTGAGGGGCTGGCTCTACACCTGGTGGCCCTGGCTCTCCCAGGTCAACCTCAATTTTTCCCTCTGGAGCTATATCCCTATTAGTGACACCCTGGAAGGAGCTAGACGTCCACAAAGCCAAAGTGTCTGTCTTTGGGGTAATAGTTTCATAAGGCTTGCTTTGACACAACCTTGTCAGAGGCTGTAGGAAGCCAAAGCTGCTGCCTCTGCTTTTTGAGCCTACAACGGACCATTTCCCTAGGGACACCGGAGTTTTTGCAATGGGTTTTTTAGTGTTTCCAAATGAAGGAGCAGAAACCAAACTTCTATCTCGAGGCAACTCCTCTTGGGATGCACTGCTGCTCAAAGTAGAAGTGGAAAAGGTGTCTGAACTTTCGGCTTTAGAAAAGTTGTTATTTTCCCCATTGGCCAATGGACCACCACTCAGCTTAGTCTCAGGGCCCCCCTTTCCACCACTACTGTAGAATATGTCATACAGGTCCTTAGCATTGGCTGTGGCTAAGCATGAATTTCGCTTTTCCAATTTTTTGGCTTGTTCACTGAACACACTTGAGAGGGGAGGTGGTGGACGCACTAACACAGAGAATAGGGTCTGGTCCCGGTCACTCTCACTCACCCCAGGAGCTGTCTCATCAGAAGGAATGGCAGTTGGCTGTGCTGAGGCCATGATGGCTGCCGGCAACACTGGATTCAAAATGTTAGGACCCAGCAAGCCAGGGCTGAGAGTGTGAGATACAGCTGGGTTTGATTTTACTGGAGCCAAAACAGACTTTGCTTGAGCAGAAGGAGCAGCTGCAGCTGGATGAGGTATAACTGGGGGTGGTGGGGGTGGGGGTGGAGGAGGTGGTGGAGGAGGTGGAAGCATTTGTTCAGGTATATGGGATGGCTCATTCTTTTCAGCCACCATCATTTTTTCCTCTGGAGACCCTTTTAGAATCACTTCTTCCCCTCCAAATGCTTTGGAGATGATATCAGGAGGCAAGAGGAGATCAGATGAAGATTCTTTAACCACTGGCAGAGGTTTAGCAGTGGTTCCAGAGGACTTGATGGATAGAAAGGTGTTAAGAGGAGCTGGCTTGCTGACTGTGGCTAACCCTGACTTACGGAGCACTGTGGATGGAATAGGCAGGTTGGGTCGGATCTTAGTCTGGGTTGAAGTTGTCACAACAGGCATCCAAGGGCTAGTATGTGCAACAACAGTTTTCCCAGATAGCTTGATTTTGATGGGCTTTGCCTTCCCAGCTTCAGTTTTGCCATCCTCTTTGTCCTTACTGCTTTCCACGGTCTCTTCCTTGGGCATACTTTGGGCCACAGAACTTTTTTCCTCCTCTTTTTCTGGCTTCTTCCAGCTGAATTTTCCAAAAGAGGAAGATGCTGGTGATTCTTTCTTTACTTCTTCTTTTAATTGTAGTTTAATGCTACCCTTCCTCTTGTTTTCAGCCTTTCCAGGGGAGTTACTGTCCTCAGAGAGTTGGTCCTCTAATTCCTCAAAGACCTTGTCATCTTCCTTTACATCTTTCATGATCTTTGCTTTTTTTTCTTTTTTCTCTTCCTTTGGTTTCTCAGTAAGTTTGCGCTTTAGCTCACTCTGACGTCGGCGTTCTGTCTCTAGGACCACAGCCAAGCCAGCTTGGTGGTCCAGATTCCGCCGCTCCTCATATAATGGGTTTTCAACCACATATTTCTGGGAAGAGAAAAGATAAAGGCTCAACAACTGGTCTAAATACTATGAGAGAAAATCTTGACCCCACTAATCCCTAGACATCATCTTCCTCAAGGATATAGATGGTTCTATCAGGTCAGCATCTCTCATTAGAATTGAGAATTTCCTAGTGATCATATGGAATTTGAAGTGTTAATGATTTTTTTTCTGGCTCTCAACTTGTTTGACAAAGGCAAATTACTGCAGAAAGTGGGAAACTGCACAGGCAACTACAGAAACCAACCTTATATTTCTCATTGTGTTGGTGACCCTTCACATGTTGCTCTCCAGAAATTGAATCCCCCAAAAATTCCTCACAGAGCTGGCAGTAATATCCAGTGATGGGAATCAGAAACTCAGAGCCTGGAGGAAGTGGAAGAAAATCAAGAAACTAAGTTATTTCCACCCAGGATGACAGCAACCAAGGGAAATCCCACTTCCCCTTTGCAGTAAAATGTTAATATACAGAGGACCTTACCCACTTTGAGTAAGTAGCAGTATTTAGATGAATTTCAATGGCACAGTCTTTCCAACTTAAAGCTTGAACTCGGGATCTATGCCTTCTACCTCTTGGGAACATTAATTGGTATATTCAGGAGTTTCCTGTGCCAGGCACATTTCTATTGCCAATTCTTCTCAAACTCCAACCAGCACTAAGTATTTTAGGAGATTGAAAAACTATACTCCCAAACAGTTAGCCTAGTACCATCTGTATGAGGATCTGTCATATTGATATTAATTACTCAGAAACCATCAACCTCCTTCAGATCTAAAGGATGTAGCAGCATTGACTACTTATGAAGGAATGAAATCGAGAAGTTTAAAGATAAAGAAACTTTCTATTTCTCATTTTACTCCCTTACCAATGACTATTCAAAAATATAACTTAGCTGAAAAGGCAGTTAAATTATTGCACCTTATTGTTCTTTTTCATCTGGATTCCAAATAAATAAGATTTTAGTGCATAATCCATTGACAAAGTAAATTATATTTTCAAGTGGTCTACATGTTTAATATCAGATTTTTGGCCATTTGGATAGGGAACATTCTTGTCTTACACAGTTCTGTATTTCTTCATGACTTAGTAGACTGCTTTACACGCAGAAGGCATTCTTACAGTTTTATCAAAAGTATTTATGTCTCACCCTATGCTGCTTCCTAACACTTTAGTTCAGGGATACCTCCTTGGCTGAATATAAGGAAATCACAAAAATGGTAGGGAGGAAACGTACCTTTTGCAGGAACAGTTATCTTGTCAGTGCGCTTTACAGCATCTTGCTTGGCCTCATTCTGGGTCTTTGAAGCCCAAGGTCTGTTGTAGGGATCCAATGTCTATTTGCAAGAGGCAGAGGTGCTCACACAACAGCACTAAAAACTCAATGACCCGCTTTTCTTTTTCTTTCTCCCCACACACCAGGGGGGACCAGACGTCCCCAGCTACCCACCCCCACCCACTCTGCCAACTGTTTAAATGGAAATCACCTGTGGAAAAGGTAAACAAATGTTAGAGCAAGTACCAGCAATGGATAAAATGAAACAAATAATCAGGTACTCAAGGAATCAAAAGAGGCTGAAGCCTCACTTACACTTGTCATGGTGTTTAGTTACAGGCAGGTCCCCTAGACTGAGCTCTGGGGATGGTGTCTCCTTTGCTGGTATCTCTTGGCTCTTCATATTGGGGCTCCTGCCCATATGAGAATGTTTCATTTGCCAGCTTTGTAATGCAGATGGGGGTATAGAAGTTTGAGGGGAAGATGGGTGAGAGTAGAAATAACAGAGGACAGAGTACCTACCTGTGCGTGCTTCTTATTGTGCATATGGGTGAAGAAGTCAAACATGGTCCCACAGATGGTGTTGCAGTCCTTGCACCAGTGATTGCCAGCATCATAATACTCATAGGCAGCAATGGGCTGATCAAATTGCTTAGTAGTTGGCTGGAGGCTCTCTGCAGGCTTGGGGCTCTTAGTACAAGAATTCTCATTGTTTACCTTTGATTCCTACAGGGGGAAAAAACCCTGCACTTAGAAGGAATTCAAGGTAGTCTAGATCTGTCTTCTCTCAGAAAAGAGGTCGCCTATCACAATTATAGAAATAGGCCTGTATGATCATATTTCCAGTACCTAAAGCTCAATAAACTGGGGTAAAGTCCACAAGAAGTCTGTAAGGCTCAAACATAACTAATTAGACTCCATAATGCTATCTCCTCATGGAGAATAAATCACAATGGCAATATATTTACTTATATATCCTACATCATCTAGAAGAATACTCAAGATTATTGGAATGCTGGCTGCCTCTTGGAAGGGGAAGTAGAGAAAAAGAATAGATAAGAATCTTTTTACTGTAAACCTGTTGGTAAATGTTGAAAGTGTTACCTATGCAATTAAATATAACAGTTAAATTTAAAAATCATAATGACAACTATGGAGGGAAGAAAACCCAAATGGAAAAGGTAATTGACAGGTTACGCAAATGCAGAGAATAGATGACAGTCAACTCACTTATCACAGATGCTTACTGGTATGGACCACTGGAGAGAGCAGGGCTGATGATGTACACAAAGCAGATAGTAGTCTATGTGGGATGACAACAGAATCTGGGTAAAATATCTTTTTAAAAAATATATATTTTTATTGATTTCAGAGAAGAAGGGAGAGGGAGAGGGAGAGAGATAGAAACATCAATGATGAGACAGAATCACTGATTGGCTATCTCCTACACGTCCCCAACTGGGGATTGAGCCCACAAACCAGGCATGTGACCTTGACTGGAATTTAACCCAGGACCCTTCAGTCTGCAGGCCAACGCTCTATCCACTGAGACAAACCTGCTAGGGCTGGGTAAAATAGTTCTAACCGCCTAAAATACCACCATTGGTATTATATACCACCAATTTAACATCTCTCGGTTAACATGAATCCTCTTTTAAAATACATCACTCCCAAACATTAAGTTATCAATAATAAATATTTTAGTATAAATTCATTTGTCAGTAAGCTAAGAACAAGACACTTAGGAAATAAGAATTTTGGTTAATGTTGGGGAGTGAGGAAAAGAAAAAAGATAATTTTGGAGCCTGGCCAGCATGGTTCAGTAGTTGAGCGTCGACCTATGAACCAGGAGATCATGGTTCAATTCCCAGTGAGAGCATACGCCTGGGTTGCAGGCTCAATCCCTAGTGTGGGTCATGCAGGAGGCAGCCAATCAGTGAGTGATTCTCTCTCATCACTGATGTTTGTATCTTTCTCTCCCTCTTCCTCCTTCTCTGAAATCTATAAAATTTATATATATATATATATATATATATATATATATTTTTTTTTTTTTTTAATATAATTTTGGAACACAGAGTGGGTTAAGTATACATGCAGTTCCATAGTGGACAAGATCAGGGAACTGGTCACCTATAATATTGACTGGTGGGAAAAGGACAGGATTGAGAAACGAAAGCAATTAGCACGCCAACGATAATCTTTCCCTACTAGAGTATTATTTGAGAGTCACTAGAGAAATCACACCCAGCAGGTAAGGGTTGGGCATATGCATACATTGCTGGTGAGTATTAACTGGCACCATCTTTCTGGAAGATAATCTAGAAATATATATTACATACCTCAAATTCTTTATACTCTTTGACCCGGCAATTTTACTCCTTGACATTTATTTTATTTTTTTTAAAAAATATATTTTTATTGATTTCAGAGAGGAAGGAAGAGGGAGAGAGAGCTAGAAACATCCATGATGAGAGAGAATCATGGATCGGCTGCCTCCTGCAAGTCTCCCACTGGGGATCAAGCCCACAACCCAGGCATGTGCCCTTGACTAGAAATGAACCTGGGACCTTTCAGTTAGCAGGCCGATGCTCTGTCCACTAAGCCAAACCAACTAGGGCAGTGGTCGGCAAACTGCGGCTCGCGAGCCACATGAAGCTCTTTGGCCCCTTGAGTGTGGCTCTTCCTAGGCCTTAGGAGTACCCTAATTAAGTTAATAACAATGTACCTACCTATATAGTTTAAGTTTAAAAAATTTGACTCTCAAAAGAAATTTCAATCGTTGTGCTGTTGATATTTGGCTCTGTTGACTAATGAGTTTGCCGACCACTGGACTAGGGCAAAGAAGTCTATTTATTGACATGAAAAGATGTTCATTATTTACTGAGAAAAGTTTGTAACAAAATACATTTGAATAATCAATAGATATGTGAATAGGCATAGAATATCAAATGTTACCTTATCCAAAAAACTTTCCCTAACTGCTCTATATCCCTTTCTTGTTTTCCTTTTTTTAGGCACTTGTCACTACTTAACCTGAACTTGTTTATTTATTGTCTATCTGCTCCTATTTCATGAGAATAAAGAACAAGAACTTTGTCTATACAGTTCCCTGCTATACTTCTCATATCTAGAATAGTGCCTGGCACTTTCTTAGAGATCAATAAATATTTGTGAAATTAATTAATGAACAGAAGAGTATTTGGAATAATACACAACAAGGTATTAATAATAGTGGTCTAGGTGAATAAAATTATGGAAATATGTGTTTATTTTTATGAAATGAATAGAAAATCAAAAACCAAATATGCATTTTAAAGAGAGGCAAAGAAAGAAGAAATACCAAAAACAGGTAGGAAAGAGGTTACAGATATAACGTTCCTTACTGCTGAAATGAAAATCAAATTGCAACATATGCCTGTTAGCTTCAGAAAACATGAAGACTCAAATAAAGATGATAGATTATCATGAGGTTGGTGAATAAACAGAACCCCAAACAATGTATAACTCAACTACAAAGGGCCAGAACTTTTAAGCTCTTCTCCCATTAAAAGCTCTGAACTCAATGACCCTGGTATAAAAGAGTATACATAGTCTTACCTGGTTGAGTAAGAGAACTCTCCCAGGAAGATATAGAATAATTAGATTTCGGTGAATAGAGTATACAGAATATCCTCTTCTCTATACCCCAAACATGAACTGAGCATCTATATATACTAGACATAATGGATGCCATGGGAAACACAAAGATAAATAAGTTATACTCTTTTATTCTCAGGAAGTTCTCATTTACTAGAAAAGACAGGCATGAGAATAGACATACTGTAGATCATGTTTTAAATATGATAGGATGTAATACATCTTACAAAGAAACAAAGTAATATATTATAGAAGTATTAGGGCTGACTAAATCTGGGTAGAACTCAGGAATCCTTCATGGAGAAAGCAGTATTCAAGTTGGACCTTAGTGAATGAGTGGGGTTGGGAGAAAGATTACACGAGGCTAAGAAGATTATTAATGCAAAATTAGAGAGGCAAATAGCATACTGAACATCTAGAAAAGAGCAAGCATTTTGAGGTAGTAGGAGTATAAGATATAATGTAATTTTTATTGAGCATTACTCATTTACTATGTGCCAGGCACTGAGCTACAAATTGGGGACTATATTGAAGAATAAGACAGATATAGTCCTATCCCTTGAACCTTAAAATCTAATTGGGGAAACACATGCAATTATATAATTATAACTGTCATAAATGCAAAGACAGCCCAGCCAGCGTGGCTCAGTATCAACCTATGAACCAGAAGGTCACGGTTCAATTCCCAGTCAGGGCACATGCCCAGGTTGCAGCTTGATCCCCAGTAGGGGACATCCAGGAGGCAGCCGATCAATGATTCTCTCATCATTGATGTTTCTATCTCTCTCTCCCTCTTCCTTCCTCTCTGAAATCAATAAAAATATATTTTAAAAAGAAAAAAGAATTGAAGGTGCTTGAACTTGGATGGCAATGGAGATAGTGAAATGGATGGAATTAACATTTACTTTGGAAGGAGAGCAGGTAGAATTTGGTATAAAGCAGCAAGGGAGAGGAAAGCACTAAGAATGCTTTTCAGGTCGTTGTCATGAAAGCTGTTGGACAGTAGTGCCACTCATTGAGTTGGGTAACACAAGAGGGAGAAAAAGTTAGAGAGAGGTTCAGTACAATCATTAGTGTAGTTTAGGATATGTTGAAGTGTCTGAGACATTGAAGTAGAAATGATGAGTAGTCTCTTGGACTCTTAGATTTGGACCTCAAAATAATCATTATAAAATTAGAAGGTGTCAGCATGGTGTTTCAGCATACAACTGGATAAAATGACCTAAGGAGAAAGCAGAATTTTGGAGAGAAGAACTAAACTAGTTAAAGATCAGGTACAAGAGAATAGGCAGTAAAGGAGACTAATCAGCAGCAGCCAGCATACTAGGAAGGAAAGAAGTGTGATAGCAGCCAAGGAAAGAAAGCATTTCTGAGAGTCAGTGATTCCTGTATCAAATACAGCAAACCCTCCATTTTGCAGACCTCAATATAATGGACTTCAGATTTAACGGACAAAATTTCTGGTCTGTATGTTATATGTGAAAATTAACACCTTGTTAATTTTAAAATGCCTTTAACCAAAATTTACTTATAATTAAATTAACAGGTTATTTTTTGTTTTGTTAATTCAATGTTTTTGTTTGTTTCTTTGTTTTTGTTAATCCTCACCAGAGGATATTTTTTCCATTGCTTTTCAGAGAGAGTAGAAGGGAGGGAGGGAAAGAGGGACAAAGAGCAATAGAGAGAAACATAAATGTGAGAGACACATCGCCTGGTTGCCTCCCACACACACCCCAACTAGGGGATAGGGTGTGAACCTGCAACCCAGGCACATGCCCTTCACTGGGAATTGAACCCAAAACCCTTTGGTGCATGGGCTGACACTCTAACCACTGAGATCACCAGCCAGGGCTAATTCACTGTTATTTTTAACAAATTTTAGTGAATAGGCCATATGTTGGAAAAAACACTGTAGTTAATTTTGCTGACATAAATAAATATTACATAGCTACATCTAATGTCTACATATTTAAATCCAAGAGTCATCACTCATAAACAGTGTTCAGTGAATGATTATCACTTGATCACAGGTTGTACATTGAGTGAGAGGTAACTGGTTCTGTTGTCATGTAATATGACTTTCTGCAACAGTTTTAACATGTTCAGGCCAATGATATTCTGATACACGTTAAGCCATGCCCCAGCTATGTGCATTTGTTTACTCGTGGTGACTGGTGAATGCATGCATTTATTAGACCTAGTCAGTATAAATTTAAAATTATAGTAATACATATAAAAAACTTTTTTGTGAAATTAAACGTTTCATACACACTTAATTTTTTTAAATTAAATCTTTATTGTTCAGATTATTACAGTTGTTCCTCTTTTTTCCCCCCATAGCTCCCCTCCACCTGGTTCCCACCCCACCTTCTGCCCTTACGCCCCCCCCCCCCCCCGCCTTATCCATAGGTGTACAATTTTTGTCCAGTCTCTTTCCGCACCCCCCACACCCCTTTCCCCCCAAGAATTGTCAGTCCACTCCCTTTCTATGCTCCTAATTCTATTATATTCACCAGTTTATTCTGTACATCAGATTTTTTATTCACTTGATTTTTAGATTCACTTGTTGATAGATATGTATTTGTTGTTCATAATTTTTATCTTTACCTTTTTCTTCTTCTTCCTCTTCTTAAAGAATACCTTTCAGCATTTCATATAATACTGGTTTGGTGGTGATGAACTCCTTTAGCTTTTTCTTATCTGTGAAGCTCTTTATCTGACCTTCAATTCTGAGTGATAGCTTTGCTGGGTAAAGTAATCTTGGTTGTAGGTTCTTGCTGTTCATCACTTTGAATATTTCTTGACACTCCCTTCTGGCCTGCATAGTTTCTGTTGAGAAATCAGCTGACAATCGTTTGGGTACTCCCTTGTAGGTAACTAACCGTTTTTCTCTTGCTGCTTTTAAGATTCTCTCTTTGTCTTTTGTTCTTGGCATTTTAATTATGATGTGTCTTGGTGTGGTCCTCTTTGGATTCCTTTTGTTTGGGGTTCTCTGCACTTCCTGGACTTGTAAGTCTATTTCTTTCACCAGGTAGGGGAAGTTTTCTGTCATTATTTCTTCAAATAGGTTTTCAATATCTTGCTCGCTCTCTTCGTCTGGCACCCCCATAATTTGGATGTTGGTAGGCTTGACGTTGTCCCAGAGGCTCTTTACACTATCTTCATATTTTTGAATTCTTTTTTCTTTTTGCTTTTCCAGATGGGTGTTTTTTGCTTCTTCGTATTTCAAATCTTTGACTTGATTCTTGTGATCCTCTAGTCTGCTGTTGGATCTCTGTATGATATTCTTTATTTCAGTCAGTGTATGCTTAATTTCTAGTTGGTCCTTTTTCATATTCTTGAGGGCCTCACTAGATTTATCAAGGGTCTCACTAAATTTATCGGCGGTTTCTAGAAAATTCTTGAAAAACCTTAAAAGTGTGGTTTTGAACTCTATATCCAGTAGTTTTCTTTCCTCCATTTCTGTTATTTGTGACCTGTTTCTTTGTCTCCGCATTTTGGCTGCTTCCCTGTGTTGACAGAGTGGCTTTCTGTGCTAGGTGTCCTATAGGGCCCGGTGGCTCAGCCTCCCCAATTACCTGAGGTGGACACTCTTGGTGCACCCCTTTGTGGGCTTTGTGCACAGTCTTGTTGTAGTTAAGCCTTGATTGTTGTAGGTATCACTGGGAGGAATTGACCTCCAGGCCAATTGGCTGTGAGATTCAGCTGTGTCTATGGTGGGAGAACTCCTGTGCTGGAGACACCCTTATGAGGCAAGACTTGCTACAGTGGGGCTTTGGTGCTCTCTAAGTCTGCCCCCTGAGTGTGTCCCTTATGGATCTGAGGAGTTGTAATCTGGATGGTCCCACTCTGACCACTGGGTACACTGGCTCTTGGACCTCTAAGGAGGTGCTAATTTAGCCTCTGCCTGAGGCTACCCAGCAGGAACTATGGAGAGATCTGCAGATTCCTCTTCTTTGTTTGGGGTTTGGAGGTGCCCAGATGAGGCCCAGCTGTGAAGCAATGCAAGCTGCTGTGGGGCTTTGGGCCTTCTTTTGGAAGTTCTGGTTCTCTCTGACCCAGCTGCAGTTTGTTAGGTAATTTTAGATTGCAAAGGGCCAGGCCATTCATATGCAAAAGCCTCTGTGCACAGCTTGGGTGGGGTGGGGTCTCAGGAAATCAACAGGGCCGAGCAAACAGCTATGGCTGATCCTCAGCCCTGCCCAAAGAGGCCCCAGGTCTCAGTGTCCCGCGGTAATCACTGCAAGCACCTCTGAGAGAAAGCCGCCCTCGAGTTCCACCTAACGCCAGACAGTCCAGTTTCCCCCCGTATGAGTCTGGGTCCCCAGAGACTCACCGGGAACTGCAGTTCAGAGCTGTCGGGAGCTTGTGACTCCCTCCTGATTGAAAAATACAACTGTGTCCTCAGTTGCCAGCCCTTTCTGCATGCGCCTCTGTACCTCTGCACTTTACTTCTACACCTCCTCTGAGTCTGAGTGTGCTTTTCTCTTTCCTTCTAGTTGTAGAATTTCCACTCAGCCAGCCTTCCTGTGGTTCTGGATGATGTCCGTTTTGTCTTTTAGTTGTATTTTTGAAGTGGTTGTGCGAGGCAGCAATTTCAGGTGTTTACCTATGCCGCCATCTTGGTTTCTCCTCATACACACTTAATTTTAATTACACAACTATGTCTACATAAGTAAAAACTGATTAACTAATTTGTCAATATTTTAACATGCATTTTGAAAACCTATTTTATTATATAACAGACTCTTGGCTTTAATAGATACCCCCTTGCCCAAATTAGCCCATTACATCGAGGTTTTACTGTACTGATTTGAGAACTGAAATGTACAACCTTGTTGTAAAATATGAACCCACAAAATGGTGTATATATATTATGGTAAGATCAGAAGCTAAAACTGGAGTAAATGCTAGAACAAGAACATGGAGGGCCCTGAATACTAAGGGTTTGGGATTGTACCTTGTCAGCAATGGGGAACTGCTAAAATTCTGGAGAGTATCTGATCGATCAATGCTTTACAAAACTCTAACAGGTTGTAAAGGGAAGCTAAGAAAACGGTTAATTAGAAAGCTTCTTTAGGAGGCCATGAAAATAAAAAAAATAGAAATGAAAAAGTTGAGTTTTTACCTTGCTTTTCGAAGAGGAGTTTGAGTACGTTGATACTTTTTCTGGGCTCTTGGATTTTTCTGTTTTCCCAGGCTTCTCGGTAGACTCTTTATAGTCATTTGAAGACTTCTGGGATTTGTCCAAAATGTTAATTCCCAAGATCTGAGCCACTTTGTCCAGTTCAGATTGCTTCTTTTCGGCCTCTTCTGCCTCTTGTCGAAGTTCTGCAATATCCTTCATAATGTTATCCTGAAGCCGACTCACTTCCACCAGGAGAGGGTCTTTGTGGCCATCCTTCTCCCTTCGTTTCTTGCGCAGCATTTCCCCTGAGTAGTCAAACGTCAACAGAAAGAAACACAAAGAAAGTAAGTTAAGACATTATTTTTCAGTCATAAGTAGTAAACTCTCAAGACTTTATGGTCACAACATTTTCTCCCATAAAACTTTTAAAAAGCAAGTGGAACTCTCCTTCCACATGGGCTGGTTGAAGTGAAGTTTCTATGGAGGTAAAGCAAGAGTGATTACTAGTATATTATCTTTCATACAGGGTTTATTAGCTAAGGAATCTACAGACTGCCTTCAGGGGCTCCATGAATCCCCAAAATGGTATATACAAGTTTGTGTGCATGTGTCTCTAAAAAGGTTAATAAATGATGTAACTATGAATCCAGAGGCTGTCATCTCCAAAGAAGGAAAGAATTATTCAGAGAGCAAAAATTAGTCACATATTTGACTTTGTCTGATTTAAGGAACCCTTCACCAATGCCTACATTGAGTTTTAAGTTTTGCCTCAGGCTCACTTAATGTTATCTCCTATCCAAATGGCAGGTCCTCATGAATTAATCCTCACAGGATTAGTAACTAAGATTCTTATCCCTAAATAGTCCAAACCGAAACAGAAGAAATGATATCTTCTCACACTCTAATTTTCCATTATTATCACCAAGCTGTAGTATTTAGAAACCTTATGTCCTTTCCTTGGGGTGTATATTAATTCTTAAAAGCATAGATGAAGAGAAAAATCAAAAGAGATATCATGGGCCTTGGCTGGTGTGACTCAGTTGTTAGAGTGTTGGCCCATGCACCGAAGGGGTCAGGGTTCACGTACTTGGGTTGCAGGTTCAATTCCTGGACCCCATCAGGGCATATGCAGGAGGCAACCAATTGATGTGTCTCTCTCACACTGATGTTTCTCTCTCTCCGCCCCCCCCCCCCCCCCCCGCCATTCCTTTCTACTCTCTCTATAAATCAATGGAAAAAATATCCTTGGGTGAGGATTACCAAAAAAAAAAAAAAAAAGAAAAAGAAAAGAAAGAAAGAAAAAAAGAGGTATCATGTAACATCTTTTTGGGCCAAAAAGTGAGGAAGTACTCAAAAAAATGATGGGGACATATTAAAAGAACACAGGAGTCAACCTAAAGGGATCCCACTGACCAAATTTGGGACAATTTGAGCATAAAAACAAATATTGATAGCACTTTATTATCATTTATTGAATGGAGAATCCATGAGTTGACTGATATGAATGGATAAATAAATGGAGGAGGAGAGGTGGGTGGGAAGCTCCTCCTAACAACAGAAAGTCAACTAATGAAGACAAATTAGGAAATCACTAACAACTATCATAATATCAACTCATTCAGGCAAGAACATCAATAAATGCTAAAACTAGCAGGCAGAAGTTTGAGGAACAACTGAATATTTACATAGTCTCAAAGTATTTCCCCTATAAGATACTTACTAATTAAAAAGGGTAAAATAGTAACTTTACAGTGGAAAAACCTGGCAGACACCACCTTAACCAAATGATCAAAGTTGATATCAATAGTAATGGGACAAAGCAACACTTGATATGAACTCAGCATCACTTCTGTGATGTCCTGCCAAAAATTCACAACCTGAATTAAATAAATAAATATCAGACACACCAAAATTAAAGGACAGACTACAAAATGTAACCTTTTCTAAAATGTCAATGTCATGAAATAAAAAGATTCAGAAATTGTTACAGATTAAAGGAGACTAAAAGAACATGACAATGGAATGCAATGCATAATCTTGCATATTCTTTTGCTTTAGGACATTATTTGAACAACTGGTGAAAAATGAATAATATCAGTAGACTAGTATTACTGCTAATTTCCTAATTTTGATAAATGTATTATGGTTATGCAAATCAATTCTTTATTGTTAGGAGATACATGCTGACTCAGGAAAAATTTCACACACACATAGATTGAGAGAAGGGAAATAAGGATAGAGCAAATACAGTAAAATGCTAATAATCATGGAGAATACCTGCTAATTATTTATACTACAATTATATCTTTTCTATAAGTCTAATTATCTAAAAAAAATATTTTTAAGTGAGACTTCAGGTCACTGAACCTGTTTGAGAGTCCCCAGAGATCTTCATTTGGGTCCCTACTCAAGTTACTACAAAAAGGCAGTCATACAAAGGAGTGTCTGATACCTTGTTGTTTATGAAGTCGCTCCAACTCAGTCCTGAGATAGTACATTTTCTTCTGGCGAGCTTCCTGGTCACTCTTTAGTTTTTCCCTCTCTTCAATAACCTGCAAAGTACAAAATAGTAAGTGCTTCAGCCTCCAACATCTTCCCTTTCCTACTGCACTCATCCATAGCCCGCATGCTAGGTAGTATCTGAATGTGATAATCTAAATGCCTGTACACAGAGGCTCTGACTTTATAGTAAAGGTGGTTTTATTCCAATCCAAATTCCAGAACTGAATTAGCCTTTCCAGAGCTACATTGCCCAAAAAGTATTATTTTTATGCAGGAAGAATTACACTATTAATTTTAACCTAACACTACTGACAGAAACTGCTAGATAGTAGCTCAAAACCCAAAAGGAACCATCAAGGAAACTAATCTGCATTATGGGTGAGGTACTGTGTTAGTTAGTTGCATTACATATACCATTTTATTTAATCTTCATGACACTATCACGGTTTTACAATAAAGAAATTGAAGTTGTGAAAGATTAAGTAACATATCCAGGGTCATACAGTAAGAGTATTTAAAATCTAGGTATAAATGACCTAAAGCTCATGATCTTTCGACTGTTTTACTACCACCTAATGGAAAAAAACAAATATGGCTTGTCCATAATGGGCAAGTGTGAAACACCTGTGTTATTATCAACCCTGACTTCTGTGCTAGGTTCTTAAATGAAAGCACTCAGTCTCGCCCTAGCTGAGTCGAGGATAGAGCATCAACTTGTGGACTGAAGGGTCCCAGGTTCGATTCAGTGGGACCTAGGGCCAGACATGTACCTCGGTTGCAGGCCCCCTGGTCGGGGCATGTGTAGGAGGCAACCAATTGATGTCTCTCTCTCACACTGATGTTTCTCTCTGTCTCTCCCCTCCCTTTCACTCTCTCTAAAAATCAATGGAAAAATATCCTCAGATGAAAATTAACTAAAAAAAAAAAAAAAGCACTCAGTCTCCAAACAGTGTCTCTGCAGTCTTAAGTTTTGTCTTTTTTGAACCTATCCTCCTTTCCCAAAAGATTTCAACAAAATGAAAATTCAGGGTATCCAAGTACAATGGAAAATTAAGATCATTTTTTTTTTTGTCTTCTCAAGGATTAGCTAAATTTCTTCTAAACTGGAAAAAAATGAGATTGGCCCTCGGTTTTTTTTTTTTCTCCTCAGGTATTATTTTATTAGCAAATCAAATGTATACAAATGTATTACATTTTTATGTTCCTAATCAAAGTGTATTAGTTTTTAAGGACCTTTAAAATTAACAATATGTATCAATTTTTCCATTCAAAATTCTTCTACTTAGAATTGTATGTCCCTACATAATTTTTACCTACTCCCTTACAACATCTAGAATTATATCTTTACCACAGCCACTGACCCCTTCTTACAGCCTGGGAACCCCATGAACCTGATAGTAAAAAAAAAACTGCTTTTAAAAAAAAGTGTTATAAAAATGTGATTCCTAGACTCTAAAATAAACCAGAACAAGAAAAATTTATTTCTTGGTTTAACTGACAAACAACAACTATTTATTAGATATTGACCCATAATCACTCAAGAAAAGGATCCAAAACTTAGTGGGATGAAAAATAGATTTATCTATTTTGGGGGTTTTTTTAAGAGTTTATTAGTGAAGCAGTGAGACTGCGAGTGGCTACTCCACAGACAGAACAGCTGAAACATAAGATTTATTGATTCTCCTTCAAACAACCCAATTTTGGTTCCTCACTCCCTGATGAGGTCATATTGAAGACTTCAAGGCTCCTGGCTCCTATCCCTAAGTGTTCTAAGGCAAATAATTTGAATAAAGAAATAAGCTTGAAATAGAAAAAAGAAGTCTAGCAATTACAGTGGGACCTAGGACCAGACTTTAGTTGAGTCTTACTGAGAAAACATGTGAGAAAAACAGAGGGGATATATACATTACTTAGGGTGATGACAGCAGCCTCCAAAGAACTTAAAGTAAAAGGGCCTTATGTTTTTTCAGCTCCTTCTAAAAGACAAATACAAATTTATATTAAAATAAAAGACTCAGGCACAGGATCCCCAAAGCTAATATTCACCTTCTGCTTCTGGGAAGCACGATTCTTCTCATCAGAGATCTTTTCCGGATTATATCTTATGAGCGGTGGGATGGACACCTGGACAGGCACTTGGGCAACAGGAATTGAGCCTAACACTGACTTTTCCTTCTTGGGCTTAGCAGGAGTCACAGTAGGGATCACACGGAGATTGGGACGGCTACGAGTAGCTTGTTTGGTAACCGGCATTACTCTGTGTGGCTCAGGTAGAAGGTGCTTTAATGGTTGAGAGGTGGGGTACATGGGCCACCTTGAGGTTGCATATGCCATGTAATGCCTATAGGCATCAAAGGAAGCAGGGGCGATGGTAGGACCCTGGTAGTTTGAAGGTATCCGAGCTGCAGCAAACTGAGAGGTCCTTGGCACATGAAACTGAGATAAAGAAGCAGAGTGTGGAAGTCTAATTGGGGGAGACGGAGCTGATGACAACAGGCACCTGACTGCAACAGATGACTGAAACCCACTGCCAGCCACCTCTGGTCCTGCAATATGACCCATTGGATGGTCAGACTTTAGGAATGGGGGACTGTTTTTTGTAAACAGGTAAGGATCCACAGGGGAGACTGGATGTGAATAGGACACCTCTGGGGAATGAGTATTGCTATGGTGTGCCTCCCTACTCCCCAATTTGTGAGGTTCTGAAGAAAGTTGATCAGCTGAAAAACAACGGTCAACTGAGGAACAGCGGTCTGCTGAAAAGTGCCGGTCAACTGAGGAACGGCGGTCAGTGGAGGAACGTAATGGTTTCTTGCCATGAAGTCGTTCCTGGGTGCGAGCAGCCAGTTGACTAATCTCTGTTACCCCAATATCCAGGCCTATGGTCTTGAGCAAGTCATGAATCTTGGCATATTCTGGATTGGTCTCTTCTATTGATTCTAGCTTTACAGCTGGAGCTGAAGAGGGCAGGGAGCTAGCCTTCTGCCTCATAACTTCACTATCAGAGCTCCCAAGGGGCTTTGGTGAAGATTCTGCCTTTAAATCCTCTTCTTCATCTCCATAGAGAAATTTCTCCTCATCCTCAATGTCAGGGAAGCTATGTCGCCTTTTTTCCTGTGTACTGGTAGAATCTGCCAACATGCTCAGAATGCGGGAAAAACCACTGCCATCCTGGCTAGCTCTCTCATGGGGCAGCAAGAAGTCTGTGTGTCGCTCAGATCCCTCAGCCTTCATATCCAATTTCTCTTTGTGGCACAGAAAACTTCCAAACTTCTCTCTGAGAGGACTGTTGTCCTTGGACATCCCAGGAAGAGGACCCCATTGGTGGAGATTGCCCTGAGGTTCCTTCAGGGCTGTCTCTACCATAGTCCCCTTGTTGTTTTCAATCTCTGAAGCAAAAGCAGCAATAGCACCACTCAGTGGAACAGATGGGTATCCAGAGAAGAGAGGATGATCCTCGCTGGAGCCGGTACTGCTCGAAAAGCTTTCAAGCTGCAAAGACAAACACAATGAATTTGGCCCATATGCAGAAACTCAGAGAACCAGCAATCAAGGGAAATGCTCAGATGCTTGGTTATTCCTGAATTAATAGGGGATGAGGGAGGTACAGTATCCTTAGCCAGGTTCAAGATTTGGGTCCCCATCTCTCCAGTTGTTTGTTATGACAAGGAGAAATAGGAAATAAGGCAGATTGGATTGAATTCTCCCTTTTGCTCATTTGTTATCAAGGAATTTGAATTCAAAAGAACTTTAGAGATGTCCTAGCTTACTTGTTTTCTATGAATTCCTAAAGAAAAAACACATAAAAGTAGAGCTGCTTTGGTTTAAGTGGAGTTAGGAAACTTTGAAACACTAACTGATCAGCCTCCCCTTGCTTCCCTAAGTGCCCTTAGGCACCTCTTCAAAAACCTTTAGTTCTTAAAAGGACAGCTAAAAGCTAGTGCTTATGCCTGACCATCTTTTTATAAGTGAAGAAAAAATATCAAGGCCCAGAATGGTGAGAAGAACTTGTCTAAAAATCACACAGCAAATTGGTGGCAGAGTTGGGGGGTTCAGAATCACCTGATTTCTGGTCTAGTGTCCTACCACTCATATATTTTGTCTTCTCTCTAAACAGAGATGAGATGCCTGGCTGGTGTGGTTGAGCATTGACCCATGAACCAGAGGTCACGGTAGATTCTGAGTCAGGGCACATGACTAGGTTGAGAGCTTGAGCTCCAGTAGGGGGCATGCAGGAGGCAGCCAATCAATGTCCCTTCCCCCCCCTTTCTCTCTCTCTCTCTCTCTCTCTCTCATCAATGTTTCTCTCTATCCCTCTTCCTTCCTCCCTCTAAAATCAATTAAAAAATAAAAAACATAAGGAAAATTCAGATCATCTCCTCCCTTTGTCTCAAACTTCATTTCCAAAAAAACAGTTAAAGATTCTTAGAGGGCTACCCAATTTAGAGAAATAGATACAATGGATAGTCTCCAAAATGTCTGTTTAGAAATATATAACAGTAGAGCGCTCTACTGATGCATTATGAGACATACAGTTTCCTTTGGAGAGTTCTGGAAGGTGCAGCCCATAGGCATAACAATGTTGGTCCAGCACATATTACAAAGATGCCTAGGGACAGAGCCCCCACCTGAGTAACCAGACTTTAAGATATAAAGTAACTAGCAAGAGGCCATAGAAGAAATGCAGCAGAGACCTGCATAGAAGACTCCATGTCCACCTCAATCCGCTTCTTCAGAATCGATTTCTTGGGCATCACAGATACTTCCTCAGGCCGATGTAAAGAATATCCTGGCTCTGATGCTGTTAGGACACCTGACAATCCAGGGATGGGACAGCTTGTGCCACCACCATCAATTCCCACCAGCTCTTGACTCAAGTTCCTACTTTGTTCCTCCTCTTCCTCTCGTTTTCGCCTGGCAAGATCCAGCTCTCGAAACTCAGGGTCTAGAAACTTAGGGCTTGGGCTCTGTCTATGCTGTCGATAGCTGCGGGTCCCTGATGTAAAATTTGGGTGATCATTTCCCATGCTGTGCTTCTTCTCTGTATCATCATAACGGGGCCGTTTGGCTTCCCGGCTCCTTTCCTCAGGTCGCACAGAATAGGAGCTTTTGAATTTGCCTCTACTCCGTTCTGTTCCATGCAATATCTCATCATGACAACTGATATGGGGACTATAATCAGAACGATGCAGGAAAGTTTCTCTTGTTCGGTAGTCCTCATCAAGCTGTCCCAAGAAGGGACTGAGAGGCCCCTCCTCCTGGGAAATGTATCGTTCAAGACCTCGAGTGCATTGGGAGCTTCCAGTGAAGACAGAATCATCAGTCAAGTCATCCCTGAGGAAAGAGACAAGACTTACTAAATACAATAGACTTGGAAAGAGCAAGACCAGACAAGGCTAAGAAACTGAGATTCCACAAGGATGCTACAGAATGCTTAGGACAAAAGACAATAATCATGAAGTCCAAGAACAAATCTCTATATATACATGGAACATTTCCCCTCCCTTTCCCCTGAGGCAGACACAAGAAACTTCAGCCTCTAACCAAGGGGATATATTACTAATCTAAATATGTGTGTGTGGGCGGGGGGAGAGGGTATTATTGATTTCAGAGAGGACGGGAGAGGGGGAGAGGAATAGAAACATCAATGATGAGAGAGAATCATTGATCAGCTGCCTCCTGCACGCCCCCTACTGGGGATTAAGCCTGCAACCCAGACATGTGCTCTGACTGGGAATCTAATTGTGACCTCATGGTTTATGGGTCACTTAGCAACACTGGCCAGGCAAGATATTACTAATCTATGTAAACAGAGCTCTTAGGCTGATTTCTTTGACTTGACTTTGGGGGTGCAGAGTATCATGCTAGGTTTTGGGTAACGTGAAAACACCACTACCAGACTATAAAGAGCCCTGGATTACAAAACTCCACAATAGGTAAATTCTAGCTCCTTGCTACTAAAAGTGTGGTCTGAATTAGCAGCATCAGTATTACCTGAGAATTTTTTAGAAATACAAATTCTCAGGCTCCTCTGAGGCCTACTAAATCAGAATCTGCATTTAACAAGATCTCCAGGTGATTTGTATGCACCTTAAAATTTTTAAAAAACACCAGTTTCAGGGACATAGAAAGGGAATGGACTATTCTTGAGGGGGGAAAGGAGTGTGGGGGGGGGGTGCGGGAAGAGATTGGACAATAATCGTGCACCTATGGATGAGGACAGTGGGTGGGGAGTGAGGGCGGTGGGGTGGGAACTGGGTGGAGGGGAGTTATGGTGGGAAAAAAGAGGAACCAATGTAATAATCTGAACAATAAAGATTTAATTTAAAAATAAAATAAAATAAATATAAAAAAAATTAAAAAAACACCAGTTCAGATCATTGATTTTTAAGTTGTGCTCCACAGAGATTCTGAACAGTGCTCAGGAGCTACCCAAAAAAAGGACATACTAGGAAAACAGAGTCTAGGCCTCACCTCATTGAATCATACTAGCCCCAACTTTATCTGTTTATCTAGTAAAGTTCTGTATAATATTTCACTTGGAAAAGAAAGATTTCACTGTGAGAAGAAAAAAACAAAACATTTTTAACTACTAATCTATCTAATTGGCATGATTTTCTCATGAGTTTTAGAAGGCTCTCCAATGCTTTGTTTTGCTGGCTCATAAAACTCCCTCACAGCCTGTTTTGTTACCCTCTTCCCTGCCTTGCCTGGACAGCCACAAGCACTCTGCCAATCTTGGGCCCAGGAAAGAGTTTGTGATGGTTTGGCTCACTATATATTTTTATTTCATAGAAATAAACTTTGTGACATAAAGGTACAAAATACAGGAGGGGACATCTGTCCTTTCAACTCAGAGCTCTATACCACACAAGAGTCCTAACCTTTTTAGGCATTATGGTCACAGAGTTTCTACTGTCCAAAAAAGAAAGTTTATGATTTAAATCACAGATGGAAATAAAGATACCCTAGCACTTTAAGCATATGACTTTTAAGTAATCTGACTGAAAAATTTTCTTCATTCACATTCCAGAGTGAATTACCATCCAAAGGATGTTAATTATTGGTGTCTTCTACAGTTTCTGGTAGCTACTCTTGTTTTTTGTATTTCTAGAAATGACTTACTTTTTCTTTTTTTTTTTTTTTAAATAGTTGCTTTCCTGCCTCTGGGACTAAGTTAGAATATCAAAGAGCTGACTTTTCTTATTCACCAGCCCAGCCTTTATTCAAAGTTTTAGAGCTGGTTAACAACTATAAATAACTTTATCACCTCCTCTAAAAGAGTGTCACCTGTGGGAATACAGGTTCCTGTTATTCAACTCCTCCACAATAATCTGAGGAATTTTTAATTCTCAATATAGAATGAAATAGGAAAGGATGGGAATAAACCAAGGACAATCTCTGAAATCAAATTTAACTAAAGTAAAATATTTTACTTTGTAGGTTTGTCAGCCATGAACCCCCTATTTCCAGAAAGTATTGTCCATGAGGTGAGTCACTCCATTGCTAAAATACCACCTACCATACAAAAAGGTCTCTGATAATATTAGTGAAGGGGGAAAAAACACAGGCTCCATGAGTAGTAGCAAAGCCATCCATGCTCCCACATTCAGCTCCCCACTAGAACTATTACATGTCACCATCAAATGGCATACTAACTCAAGATCTAATCCAGCACTAAATACCAAGAAGCTAGAAATAGCCCTAACCGGTTTGGCTCAGTGAATAGAGCGTCGGCCTGTGGACTCAGGGGTCCCGGGTTCGATTCCGGCCAGGGGCATGTGCCTTGGTTGCGGGCACATACCGAGTGGGGAGTGTGCAGGAGGCAGCTGATCGATGTTTCTCTCTCTCATCGATGTTTCTGGCTCTCTATCCCTCTCCCTTCCTCTCTGTGGAAAATCAATAAAATATATTTTAAAAAAAAAAGAAGCTAGAAATAATGAGATGACTCTCAGAAAGTCTCAGTCAAGACTTGCAATCTCCAGCAAAAGGAGGCAAAAAACAATGAATGAAGGCATAGAAAGAGTAAAAAAATTTTTCATGTAAATATAGGCAGAAATCAAGTTGCTTATTAGACGTTCCTATCCTCCTTCCCTAGATCTCCCAAAGGATAAGTGAAAAAAACTGGCTGCAATAAAAGTGAGCCCTATAGCTCAGATAGTCCAGTGACATACTCTCTATAAAAGCTTTGGTTAAAGCCAATTCTTTCCTAAAGTAAGTTCTACCTATTTAAAAAAATTGATTGTTGGGTGTGGGTGATGAACACATGGGGCTCACTGTACTATTCTCTCTACTTGTTTTTGTTTGTTTTTTTTAAATATATATTTTATTGATTTTTTACAGAGAAGAAGGGAGAGGGATAGAGAGTTAGAAACATCGATCAGCTGCCTCCTGCAGATGCCCCACTGGGTATGTGCCTGCAAC
This sequence comes from Myotis yumanensis, assembly GCF_028538775.1. Taxonomy (NCBI): domain Eukaryota; kingdom Metazoa; phylum Chordata; class Mammalia; order Chiroptera; family Vespertilionidae; genus Myotis; species Myotis yumanensis. The sequence goes on along the minus strand of NW_027223757.1, from coordinate 84,432,004 downwards.
CAAAGTACATGCCCTTGACCAGAATCAAACCTGGGATCCTTGCATCCGCAGGCCGACGCTCTATCCACTGAGCCAAACCAGCCAGGGCTCTCTACTTGTTTTTTTATTTACAAATTCCATTAAACAAATTAAAACTCAGCCCTATCCGGTTTGGCTCAGTGGACAGAGCGTCAGCCTGCGGACTGAAGGGTCTAGATTCGATTCCAGTCAAGGGCATGTACCTTGGTTGCGGGCACATCCCCAGTAGAGGGTGTGCAGGAGGCAGGTGATCGATGTTCCTCATTGATGTTTCTAACTCTCTATCCTTCTCTCTTCCTCTCTGTAAAAAATCAATAAATTCCATATATTTTTAAAAATCATATACAGCTCAGCCAATATGGCTCAGTGGCTGAGCGTCCACCCAGGAGCCAAGAGACTGCAGTTCAATTCCTGGTCAGGGCACATGCCCAGGTTGTAGGCTCAATACCCAGAGGGGGCATGCAGGAGGCCGCCAATCAATGATGTTGCTCTCTCATTGATGTTACTACCTCTCTATCTCTCTCCATTCCTTTCTCTCTAAAAATCAATAAAAACATATTTATGTCCACAAATAAATTTGTACACTAATGTTCACAGCACTATCTATATATACAAAAGCCTAAGTGACCAAACAACTGGTCACTATGACGCACACTGACCACCAGAGGGCAGATGCTCCACACAGCTGCAGCCCGGAGCCTGCAGCGGAACCGCAGTGAGCCTACCAAGCAGCCTACCAAGCAGCGGCAGGTGCAGCGGGGCTGGGATGAGCTGGAGCTCAGGCTCCCAGCCTCCTCCCTGGCCGCCTGCCATTTGGCGCACTACTACACCCCTTGGGGGATGTTGGACTGCCGGTTTTCACCCGTTCCCTGCAGGTGGCCAGCGGGAATCTGGCCACAACCAGCAGTCCGACATCCCCCAAGGGGTCTTGGATTGCGAGAGGGCGTAGGCCAGGCTGAGGGACCCCACCAGTGCACGAATCCGTGCACCAGGCCTCTAGTTGTTCATAATAGCCAAAAAGTAAAAACAACCCAAATGTTATCCATGCATTCATCCCTACTAAATGGATAAACAAAATACCTACAATGAAATATTATCTGCAATAAAAACGAATGAAGTACAATTTTATGCTGCAACATGACTAAATCTTAAAAAACTGCTATGCTGCCCTGGCCAGGTGGCTCAGTTGGTTGGAGCGTCATCCCGTGCACCAAAAGACTGTGGTTTAGATTCCCAGTCAGGGCACATACCTAGGTTGTCGGTTCAGTCCCTGGTTGGTATGTACAGGAGGCAACCGTTTGATGTTTCTCTCCCTTCCTCTCTCTCTAAAAAATCAATGAGGAAACATATCCTTGGGTGAGAATTAAAAAACAGTAATAATGAGAAAAACTGCTATGCTAAGTGAAAAAGGCAGTCACAAAGGACCATATGTTATATGATTCTATTTATATGAAATATCCAGAATGGGCAAATCCATAAAGATAGAAAGTAGATTAGTGACAGGCTAGGGCAGAAGGTATGGAGGACTAGTAGCTAAGGATGCAGGTAATAAAAATGTTCTCAAATTAATCATAGTGGTGTGGATGCACAACTCTGTGAATATACTAAAAGTCACTGAACTGGACACTTTAAATAGGTGAACTGTATGGTACATGAATTATGGCTCAATAAAGCTATAAGTAAAAAAAAAAAAGAGGCTCTTCAGAGCCCAAACTTTCCATTCTTTTTTTTCTATTGATTCTCCAAAATGCCTAAAGAAAGCTGTTTGCTTCTGTCACTCCCTAAGGCAAATCAGAGGGAGAAAAAACCCTACTCTTTCAAAGTATGTCAGAGCAAGGAGGAATTAGGGTATAGTAATTTCAAGAATGGAACTTACAACATGCAGAGTACTTTGATAACCAGGGGAAATCAACCTCACATCCCAAGTCTTTAGAAACTAAGTGTCTTCACACAACTTGATCATGTTCCCTTTTCAGAATAAATTACAGTCCTATATACAGAGCCGCCAAGGGTGAAGATACTGATAACCCTGGCAATCTGTAACCCAAACCTGATAAAAATTTAACAGCTTCAATAAGGGAAGAGAAAGAATTTTGGGATCTCAGGAAAAAAATAACTAAAAACCTACATACAAAGGATGGACATGGCCTGTTTCATTAGCTGAAAATTGGACTCACTTTCAGGAGATATCCTGAGATTGCCAATGGTCCTATGGCCTGGTTTTAGTGGACAGTAATTATTCACACAAACCATATTGCGCAAGAGTGCAGGGGCAAAAGTCAAAAGAATGGCCTCCTTTTAGCACCTTAATCTCATTTTCTCTAAAATAGACTTTTCTCTATGAAATATATGATTCTGGAAAGATTACTGCCCCAAACTCCCTAAGAGGAAATTTTTAAATTTTTATAATTTAAAAACAGACAATTGGCTATGTGAAGAACACATGCATAATGAAGCTCATAGAAAAGGAGGTGACAGCCTAGGCCTAACAAGAGGAAATGCTAAAGTTACCTCAAAACCTCAGCAAGGAAGGAAGTCAATCACATTATGCACCACCCACTCAATCATCTCCTAAAATAGAAATTACAGAGGGGCAAGGGCTGTTTCCTCAATTAAGTGATATAGTCACATACCCTGAAGCCCTATCTTCAGAAGCTTCAGTGTTATATGACACTGGACTGGACTGCCTTGCTTCAGTACATCAAATAGCCACTGGAACTTTGAAGTAAATATTACCAAAGGGCAGCACTGGTCCTCAGACTTCCTGCCAGCTGTCCTCCACCTGCCTGCCCATGCTCTGTATACCACTGCATGGAAGTCTAGTTTGAAAGAACATTACATTGATTTATTGCTACAGCTAATCATTTGTGAAAACTCCCAATGTGCTGGGTAGAGACCATCACAGACATGGTTCTCAGATCTCAGAAACTGAGTGCTTTCCCTGCACTCCTCTGTCCTTACTTTTTTACTTTTGTGAGGCGAAAAACACCTAATATGATTATTTACTTCCCATATATAGTTAAGTTCTAGTACCTGAGATTAATACTCTGTGGAGTGTACTTGCCCTCCCTCAGCACTTAATAGTTGTAAAATAATAACATTGTTAAAGATCCGTAACTTTCTATTCATGCTTATATATTTAATATAGATACATATATTACACATGAATTTATCTAAATGCTTTCTGAATCTATAGTTCAGCCTGGACAAGCAGAAAAATAACACTATCAAATATTTCCTATTTTGTCCAGAACTTTCCTTTTGCAGAAGAGACCCCTAGTACCAGTATTTTGGAATCCATATCCTCTCATCTGTTTTAAATTTAGGGGACTCTGTTTATGTCCCCTCAGCCTTCCCCTTTCCAGTTGGACCAAGATGACCTTTAAAGTCTTTTCTTTTATATAATTCTTTCAGCAACAGAGTCTACATCAGTATTCTTTCCCCACTCATAGAGGAAAGTTATCAAGCTTAACTTGACTGCTGGCATCACTCTTTCAAATATACCATTCAGAAAACATCAACGTTTCTACCTTCAACCACTATTATAACACTGCCTCAGATGAAGCCCACCTGTCCACGTCCTCCAGATTATCCACTGGTGAACCCAATCTATCACTAAGCCGCCGCCGTTCTGGTATGCCGGCACAGAAGTGATCATTGCCAACAGTGATTCTTAAGCTCTGTTCCAAAGAAGAGTCAGAACGAAGACCAGGAGATCGTCTCTACAAAAGTAAAAGATAATATAACAGTTAGGTCAATACATCCCTATGCCCAAAAATGTTCTGCTTAGTCACAAAGTTGTGAATCAACAAGGTGAGAAATGGCTATCGTAAGATACCACTCTAAAAATAAAGCACTTTAAAAAAATATCATTTTCTTAAATGAAAGCCCACACTTCCAACCCTCCCAATCAGTGACTTCTCATTCTTTCATTTACTGGTACTGGGCATGGGACTAGAGAAGTGAATTACATCTGCTCACAGAACCTATACATTTCTAGTGAAGGAGGCAAGGCAAGTTGAAAAGTACTTCTGATTGCAGTAAGTGCTATAAAGTCATTTAAACACAACACAAAAGAGATTGGAGAAAGGGAGCTGCTTCTGATAGGATGGTTACAGGATTCTCTGAGGTGATACCATTTAAGATGAGGCCTGAGTGATGAGATGTCAGTCCTGCAAAGAACAGATGGAAGGATGTTTCAGGCAAAAAGAACAAGCTCTGTAATGAGCTCACCATGTTTTGGGCAACAACAGAAAGGCGACCACTGTGACTACATAAGAGTGACAGAAGATAGGAGAAACCAGTTGTGAAGTTTGGATTTTATTCCTTTTTTGTGGTTAATCCTCACCCAAAGATATTTTTTCCATTGATTTTTTTTATAGATTGAAAGGGGGAGAGGGGAGAGAGGGAGAGAGAAACATCAATGTGACAGGTCCCTGGAGCAGGGGATCAAACCTGCATTCCAGGTAAGAGCCCTTGACCAATAATGAAATCTGTGACCCTTCAGTGCTCAGGCCACGCTCTAACCACTGACCAACACTGGCCAGGGCTGGATTTTATTCTTTAGAATAAAATGTGAAGCCACAGAAGAGTTTCAAGCAGGAAAGTGATATGATCTGACTACATTCTTCCCCCAGATGCTCACACTGCTCATACCCTCACCTCCTTCAGGTATTTACTAAAAAGTCACCTTCCCAGAAGCCTTCCCTGGCTACCCTATCAAAAATTGACTCCCTTTTCTGTGTTTCTGTGTTTCTGTTTTCTTAAGCATTTTACATGCCAAACATTTTCTCTATTTTATTTACTCAACTCCCTCTGCTAGCATATAAACTCTACAAAGGCAGAGTTTTTAACTGGTTTGCTCAGTTATGCCCCTAGTACCCGGAACAGCGCCTAACACGTGGTAGATGTTCAATAAATACTTCTCAAATGTATAAAATAAAGTTGATTGTCGGGTAGAGAATTAAACTGGAAGGTAGTAAGAGTGGCGTGTAAAGGAGCCGAGTGTAATACTCCAGGCAGGACACGGTAGGGTTTAGACGAGAGTGATAGCAGGAGGGCAGTTTGGGGGACGCGTTTTGGAGGGAGAGCGGACAGGTTGGCCAGATGGCGTTAATCTGACAGATTCGCTTGGGAGGAGGGAGATGGCGGGCGAGCCATGGGTGAGCGAGGGCACTTACTGACACAGAAAAGCCCGAGCAAACCCAGTGTGCTCCGCCGAGGCGGTGCACGGAGAGGAGGGCAGTTTGGAAAAGGGTCCCGCTGTCCTCGCTTGCCCCGCAGTAACTAACACCCAGACCAAAGCTGCCCATCTGTGAGCGCCTCAACGCGGTGGCCAGTCCATTCACCTGGGACCGGGGTGCCAAGCGCATCCGGTCAGGGGGCCCCCCCGAGAAAACAGAGCGGGTCCGCGACGGGGTTTTACAAGAGACCGGACCCTGCCCAGCGGCTCCCGAGCGGGGTGCTCGGGTGGGAGCGCGACGCTGAGTCCGCCCTAAACTCTGTCCCCCCGCGCCCGGCCCCCTCGCCGGGGAACAGGGCGGCAGAGAGCACGGTGCCCGGCGCCAGGCAGCGGGGGCCGAATCACAGCATCACCCCTCCGAGCGGCGCCCCGGGTTCCGCAGCGGCTCCTCAGAGGGAATCACCGTGAACGCCTCCCTCGCCTCGCAGGCTGGGGAGCGCTCCGAGGTGAGGGCAGGGGCTCGGCCGAGTCCCCGCGGCACAGCCAGGGGGCGGCCGGGCCGTACCCCCTCGGAGGGCCCCCCCCTCCCGCAGCTCCACGCCGGGGTCCACCTGGCGGTTCAGGCGACCCTAGCGCCACAGAGACATCGCGGCCTCCCTCCTGCGCCCTGGGAGGCAGCTCGTGTCCCGGGGACACAAAGGCACGGAGCTCCGAGGAAGCACCAGCTCCGGGGAGAGCACCGGCACCGGGCGGCAGACGGGCCCCGCTGGCAAACTTTCCCCCCGCCCCGAGCGCCCACCGCCTCCTCCCCGGGGACGGCGCTACTCCCGCCCGGCGCCTAGCGGTCCCGAGTCCGCACGGTGCACAGAAGCTCCCGGCCGGCGGGGAGCCTCAGGTCCGGCGCCGCCCAGGGGATGAAGGACCCCCGACTCGGGGACCCGGCCTGGAGGCCTGGCGGCGCCGGGGCGGAGGGCGTCTGGGCAGCGAGAACCCGGGGTGACGGGGCTGGGGCAGCGAGAGTCCCGGTCGAGGGGAGGCATTACCCGGCTGCCGCTGTCCCCTGGATGGTCTCCGCGGCCGTCCCGGACGAAGTCGGAGCGGGACTCCCCCCGGCTGCTGCCTCGGTAACTAGCCGGAAAGAGCCGTCGGCCCCGCGGCGACGACGGGGAGCCGCGACGAGCCCTCGGCGGGGAGGGGGAGCCGCGACGACCCCGCGGCGGGGACGGCGAGGCCCGGCGGCCGCGGGGTGGGGACGCGGAGCCTCGGCGACCCCGGGGTGGGGAAGGCGAGGCCCGGCGGCCGCGGTGCCCTGAAGGCGAGCGGGGCCGGCGCGCCGGGGTCCGCGAAGAGGAGCCGGAGGGCGGCGGCGGCGAGGTGCGGCGACCCGGGCCCGAGGAAGCGCCGGAGCTGCGGCCGGAGCGCGGGCAGCCCCCGCCGCTCTCCTTAGGCCGGTGCGAGGAGGCGGAGGAGCGGGAGCCGCTGCGGTACATGGTTCCGGCGGCGGCGGCCGCGGCGGCGGGTCTGACGCGCGGGCGCCCGGGACGCGCAGACCCTGCGCACCGCCGCAGCTGCAGCCTCGGCCGCCACGGCCGCCGCGCGCCGCCCCCTCAGCCGGAGCCGCCCCCTCCCCTCCGCCCCGTGCGGTCCAGGGGGGGCCGGCCGAGCGCGCCCCCGCGGCCGCGGCAGGCGGTTGGAGGGCGCGAGCACACACCGGACACACCCCCCGCCGTCTCCCCGCTTCTTCACTCAGGGAGCGGCCACAGGAGCCAGAAGTGGGGAGGAGCGCGGGAGCGGGCGCGAGGAAGGGCGAGGGGAGGGGACACGAAGCGCGCGACCTGCACTCCGCACGCCCCGCCTCCAAACCCACAAGATGGCGGCGCTGAGCCGCCCACTCCCCCTCCGCCCCGCCCCCGGAGGTCACGTGACCCCGAGGGCGGTGGGCGGGGTCTGGAACGAGGGGGCGGAGCCAAAGGGAGGAGCCAGAGGGATGCTGCTCCTCTCTGGATGCTCCGGGCGTCAGGTCAAGTCGTGCAGGGCGGGGAGGCGCGGGGGGAGGGGGGCTTTGAGGTTTTGAGTTTTGGGGAGCACTTTCCGCTCTTCTCCTGTTCCCAACCCTACTAATGCATGTGGGAACAATACATGGTGATAAGGGATGGGAAGATAAAGATGTCCCCAAACATTAGGTGTGTCAGAGGTCTGCCCCTCAGCAAGAGCGACCACTGAAGTCCTGGCCCCCACAGAAGCCCAGCGACGACCATCGGTTTACCTTCTAGTTTCCTGATTTCTAGAGTGTGAAATTGAGGATGAAAAAGTGCGGAATGGGAGCGAGAACGCAACCCAAAGCAGACATCAGAGTGAATTTTCAGTCTCTCAATCAGAACTTGTGGTTTTGAGAGAGATCACTCGCCACCTTTAGTCTGAGGCAGGATTGTAAGAAGCTCGGGAAATTCCTTGACCAGTGGAATGGGGGAGCCTGGGCAGATAGCTGAACAAACTGGCTGAGCAATTTATAGCCTCATAATAAATTGCAAGGTCTCATCTTACACATACTAGACTGGGCTGGGGCGACCTGCCTCAGTCCCAGTCCCCCTTGGGTGGCATTCTTTGAAGCTGACCAGAGAACGGCCTAGTTACATGCTAATTTTGACGCATGAGCATATTAAAGGACACACCTGGAAAGCTAATGAATATTCTATTGAGATCCTCCCTTGAGACCATCCCTAAAATTCCAGCCTTTGGAAAATAGATAAAAACCCATAAGACGAAGGAGCACACCCGTGCCTTCCCCTCTCCACTTTTTTTATTAACTAATTTATTTTTTTGTTAATCCTCACCCAAGGATATTTTTTTCCATTTATTTTTAGAGAGAGTGGAAGTGAGGGGGAGAGACAGAGAGAGAGAGATACATTGATTGGTTGCCCCCATCAAGCCTGCAACTGAGGTATGTGTCCTTGACTGGAATCGAACTTGAGACCCTCAGTCCAAAGACAAATGCTCTCAGCACTGAACCAAACCAGCTAGGGGTTACCCCACTTCTGTACTCAGGCACATATCTTTGCTTTCTTTCTCCTAAGCCAGTGGTTCTCAACCTTCCTCATGCCACGACCCTTTAATACAGTTCCTCATGTGGTGGTGACCCCCAACCATAAAATTATTTTCGTTGCTACTTCATAACTGTAATTTTGCTGCTGTTATGAATCGTAATGTAAATATCCGATATGCAGGATGTATTTTCATTGTTACAAATTGAACATAATTAAAGCATAGTGATTAATCACAAAAACAATATGTAATTATATATGTGTTTTCCGATGGTCTTAGGCGACCCCTGTGAAAGGGTTGTTCAACCCCCAAAGGGTCGCGACCCACAGGTTGAGAACCGCTGTCCTAAGCTTTAAAGCAAGCATGTCAAACTCAAAGGCTAACACAGGCCAAATAAACAAGGTTTAAGTTTATGTGGGCCACAGAAAAAACCAAAAGCTTCCATTTTCATAGAAACGTAGGTTTATTTCGATAGAGACATGCTGAATACAAAGGGCTGAAATAAATGAGTAATCATTAACATAAAATAATAGAACATTTTAATAAAAATTAATATCTTTTCTTGAACATTAATTTACCAGACACTGAATGGCTGCACAAATTAATAAGTATAATGCAAATAAACCTATTTTTCTTGTTCTCCAAAAGTGAAATATTTCTTGATGCACATTCTAAACAAGCCAATTGATGTGGCAATTGGCTGCTAAAATATTCACTGCTAGTATTAGTGGAGAGAAATGGTACACCTATGCGTAAGGTGCATAAGGGAAACAAATGCAACACGATTATAGTAATCAGTCATTAGTGAATGTTGTAGTTCATTATTAATAACTAGAGGCCAGGTGCACAAAATTCGTGCAAGAGTAGGCCTTCCTTCCCCCACCTGCTGGCACCTGCTTCCCTCCTGCACCCAGGACCTGGGCTTCCCTCGCAACCCTGGCTTCATCCGGAAAGATGTCCAATCTAATTAGCATATTATGCTTTTATTATTATAGATTATGTATAACAGGTTATTGTAAAAATTAAGTTATGAGATTTTTATTAAAACATTTATTAACAGTTTCTTACGTACCGTTATATTGGCTGGGCCTCAAAAATATTTGATTTGAGTTTGACATGCTTGCTCTAGAAGGCCAGGACTGGTGGGAGAGAGGAGTCATAGACAGCAAACCAAAGGAGGGGCATTCCCTCAGTCCCAGCAACAGAGTCATGACAAAGCCCACAAGGTGCCATAAGAGACAGAGTCTTTGTAAGTTCTCCATATCCATAGGGAACCAACTTTAGAAGACAACAGCATCCCACAATGACCAGGAAAGATTGCTCTTTCCCCTAACCCCTTCTCCTGTGCCAAACCCTTGGTGTGTGTGTGGGGGGGGGGGGGGGGGGCAGGGCAGGCTGCAGTGGGAGATGGCGACGTAACCACGAAACAACGTAACTGAGGACTGCCTGTAATTCCATTCACATCCCATAGTGACTGGAAGTAGTCAGATGGTCCCCTTTCTGAAAGGGGAAAGGAAGTATCCTCTTCCTCCTGCCCAGAATGAGAAGAGAACCAGATATCAGGGAGCCCTGGTAATGTGTCCTAGATTTCCTAATTGCATCAACACAGAGAAGACTAAAATAAAGTTCTCTAGCCCAAGCATGTCAAACTCGCGGCCCACAATGAATATTTTTGTGGCCCAACCAGTGTAGCTGTATGTACAAAACATTTTAATAAAAATTTCATAACTTAATTTTTACAATAACCTGTTAGACATAATTATTAATAACAAACTACAACGTTCGCTTATGACTGATTGCTATAATCGTGTTGCATTCATTTCCCTGACATGCCTTACGCGCAGGCGCACCATTTCTCTCCACTAATACTATCAGTGTATATTTTAGCAGCCGATTGCCACGTCATTAGTCTTGGACTGACTTGTTTGGTGTGCGCAACAGGAATTATTTCCCTTTCGGAGAACAAGAAAAATAGGTTTATTTGCGTTACGCTTATTAATTTGTGCAGTTATTCAGTATCTGGTAAGTTAATGTTCAAGAAGAAATATTAATTTTTATTAAAATGTTCTATTATTTTATGTTAACGGTTACTCATTTATTTCAGCCCTTTGTATTCAGCATGTCGCTATCAAAATAAACCTACGTTTCTATGAAAATTGAAGCTTTCAGTTTTTTGCGGCCCACATAAACTTAAACCTTGTTTATTTGGCCCGTGTTAGCCTTTGAGTTTGACATGCTTGGTGAAGAGGTTCATCCCATGTATAAAGTTCAGCCTCCTGGAGCCCTTTCCTCTCTGGGCACCCCTCCTGGGAAGGATCCTTTTTAAATTACTCCAGGTCACTTTCCTTCTATTTATATCTGACCCACAGGACAATGCATGCATCTTTTCCCTGCTGGCAAGGGCAGTGCAGCTTATTCTTCCTGCCGCCCACCTTACTCGCCACCCAGGATGGATAGTCAGCCAATAGCTTGCTTTTGGACTTCATCAGGTGGAATTAGGACAACAGTCCCTATAGACTTCCAAGCCCCAGGATACATAAGCCAAACATTCTGAGATGCACTAGTGGAGGCCTCTATCTCACATGGCCTTAGGCCAAGGGAATGCCTCCCTCTTTCTTCCTAGCCCATGGCTAACTCCCCAACACAATCCTCACTCTCTTATATAGACTCCATGTGGATGACTAGTAACGCTGGCAGACTGGCCTGTAATCTCTTCCCAGCTCTCTTTGAGGTGGATGAGGGAAAGGGCTACTTGGCTACTTTGCTTTCTGCTTTTGAAGCCTTTGCTGAAACGCCCAAGATAACCGGGAGAATCTAATTACTATCCTGCCACCACTGTTGCCTGTCACCAGTTCAAGAAACTCTTACTAGACTTGTAATGAAAATGATGAAAATGGGCTAAGGCTTTCCAAGACACACACACACACACACACACTGTAGCAGACATATAGCAATGACAAATAAAACCTGATAAGAGAAAGTAGAGACCAAGGCTTTAAAATAATATAAACACCCTGTGACTATACTGAAGCCATAGACATCCTGGGCTTTGAAATAAGTCTCGAAGCAAAGATAGCAGTCAGAGATTTGGCTCCTGTGGAAAGAGATGTAAGTGCCTTCCAGAAGGTGGAGGACCTGGGCAGGTTTTCAGCTTGAAGCCAAGGACACTCCCGCCACTACATGGGAGTTGAACAAAACTATTGCCAAACTTCTGCTTGGGGCTATACCTTTATGGGAAGCAGTTTGCCAAGTGGGTGGGTGAATGTTGACAATCTTTAGATGGGAACTGAGCATAGGCATTCCCTACTCAACAGCTGGAATGGCAAGTCCCTGAGAGCACCCATGTTTCTGTGCACCATTAATAACCAACTAGAAAATATAATTTATGTTAAAGACGGTAGATTGAATCCATGCATTTATCACTACTAAGTCTCTAAACTCCATTAAAATGACAAGTAAAGAGTTTTGTTTATCTTTTTTTAAGGTATAAACTAATATGTACAACCTGGAAGTGTGAAGGAGATAATGCCCTGGGAGTGAAATTTTGATCAACGGGAGACAGAAGCCAACACACTAGTAATTCGCCCCCACTTCTCCCCTGGTCTCACTTCTCTCAGGATGGTCTTGCGATGAAGTTTGTTTATTGAGGATGCGGTCCCCAGATCCAGCAATCAGTTTAATGTAATGGCAGCCAGGACGATGAAACATCCTGTTGTTTCTCCTTTCTTCCCTGCGTTAGTCTCCTTGTCACTCTCACCTGCTCCCTGGACTCTCATAATAAAATGAGGTTCTGGTTTCTGAGGAACCGAGGCTAACACAACTAACAAGGCAAATTTGACTTCATGAAAATTAACAACTCCTGTTTATCAAAAGATACCATTAAGCCCTAGCTGGTTTGGCTCAGTGCACAGAGCGTTGGCCCGGGGACTGAAGGGTTCCGGGTTTGATCCCAGTCAAGGGGACATGCCGGGGTTGTGGGGTTGTGGGCTCAGTCCCCAGTAGAGGGCATGCAGGAGGCAGCCGATCAATGATTCTCTCTCATCATAGATGTTTCTATCTCCCTCTCCCTTCCTCTCTGAAATAAAATAATTTTAAAAATAAAAATGAACGCTTTCTGAAGAAAGTCCATTTTAAACTCATATCTCAAAATTTTTTCACAGGTAAGATGAAGTGAGCATCACTTAGTAAAAGTACACAAGGGAAAGGCACCGTGAATGAAAACTAGCAAAAAATAATAGGTAGGAGAATCAGACGTTCAAAAACTTCAGATTTTGAAATTATCAGACCCAAAATATAAAATAAATATGTTTAACATGTAGAAATAAAGTAAAATAGGAGCTCTCAAACAAGAGTAATTAACAATGGAAACCCTACTTAGTGTCATAAGATTTTAAAAAATAAAATAATTGGAAAGGAAGAGATAAAACTTATTTGAACGTAACATGAATGTGTATGTGGAAAACACAAAATAATTTACATATCATAAATGTAGAGTATTTATTAAAGTCACTGATTATAAGATCAATATAGAAAAATTAATTATATTTCTAAATATAGCAATAAGCAATTAGAAGATGAAAAGTTTTTTGTTGGTTTGTTGGTTTGTTTTTTTGTTTTTATAGGAAGGGAGAGGGAGAGAGATATAAAAATATCAATGATTAGAGAGAGTCATTGATCGGCTGCCTCCTGCACGTCCCACACTGGGGATTGAGCCCACAACCCAAGCACAAGCCCTGACCAGTAATCAAACTGTGACCTCCTGGTTCATAAGTCAATGCTCAACCACTGAGCCATGCTGGCCCAGTGAAGATGAAAAGTTTTTAAATGATGCCATTAACATTATCATAATAAAACACTAAACACTTAAAAGATGGGCAAGACCATTCAACTAAAAACTACAAGACATTGATAATAGAAAGTTTAAAAGACCAAAATAAAGCTTAAGATTTATAAGACTCAATATTATAAAGATGTTAATTCAATGCAATTACAATCACTATTCCTGCAAATTTATTTTGTGGACATTGTCAAGTTGATTCTAAGGTTTATATGGAAATGCAAAGATCCAAGAATATCTTAGACAATTTGGAAGAATAATGAAGTTATATCTTATACTTTCAGATATAAGACAACTTATAAAGCTACAGTACTTAAAGCAGATGGTCAAGTATGAAGATAAACAAATAGACCAATGGAACAGAAAAGAGAATAACATACGTGTGGTCACCTGATTTACAACAAAATTGCCACTGCAATTCAGTAGTAAAAGGATGTTTTCAATAATTGGTGCTGAGTCACCAATAATTGGATGTCCATATAAGAATAAAAATAAAGAACCATGATCCTTAGGCTAATACTACATACGAAAGTCAGTTTCAGATGGAGTTTAAACCTAAGTGTGAAAAAGTAAAATAATAAAGCTACTAGAAGACAAAATAGGATGATCTTGATGCTCTTGAAACATCTAGGAAGAATATATATGATATGAGCTGAATTGTGACCCTGCCCCCCAAATTTATATTGAGGCAGGATAGTAAGAAGCCAGGAAAATTCCTTGGCAAGTGGAATGGGGATACTGAAACCGACAGCTGATTCAAACTGGGCCCACCCAACACCCTGGCTTGCCTGCCTCCTTCTCTCTTGCATGACCACCCCCTTAAGTATTAAGCCCTCAGGACAATGAAGTTCTGATCCACATCAAATAATCTTAAGAACAAAGCCTCAGATCTGTTGACCACAAAGACAGAGTTTTGGTCAAATTGGATATAGCATCTAGGCCTCAGTTGTGTTTCAGCTCCAGGCCCAGAAAAACAGCAAAACCAGATGAAGTGATGCCATAGTTGGCATCAGGACCAGATGCAATGACCAATGACCCCCTACCCTAGTGCCAATCAATCACTAAAGACCAAGACCCTGACCTTATATGCTCATTTTGATACATCAGCATAATAAAGGACATATCTGGAAAGCTGACGAATATTCTCCCCTGAGACCTTCTCTAAAATTTCTGCCTTTAGAAAACAAAGGACCCAGCAAGCTACTCCCTAGAGCACACCTGGGCCTTCCCCTCCCCACTTCTTTCCTCGGGCACAGACCTTTGCTTTCTTTCTCCTAAGTTCTAAAGGCTCCCAGGAGACCTGCAACCAGGGGAGCAATGGGCAGCAGCAGCTCCTCCCAAGCTAACCCTCTGAACCTGTCTCCAAGGGCCTTTCTTCTGCCTCTGTAACTTGTTTCCTGAGTCCAAGCTGACTCATTTCTCCTGCCTCCGTGCCTTTCTCTCTAAAAGGCCAAGGCAGCTCTCTGAGCAGCCCACCTGAATATTCTCTCCCAGAGCACTTTCATTTTGCACGCTAAATAAACTTCCTCTTGTGTTCGAGCTCTTGGCTCTGAATTCCTTCTTTGTTGAACTCAAGAACCCAGAGCCCGCATCGCTGCTAACAATATGTTGAAGCCTTAAACCTCAGTACCTTGTAATGTGACTGCATTTGGACATAGGGCCTTTAAAGAGATATTTAAGTAAAAATGCTGTGGTTAGGGGGCCCTAATCCAATATGACTGGTGTTCTTATAAAAAAAAGAGATTAAGACACAAAAGTTCATCTTTTTAAAACATTTTTATTGATTGGTTTTGAGAGAGGGGGAGAGGAAGAGAGGAGAGAGAGAGAGAGAGAGAGAGAGAGAGAGAGACTGATCTGTTGTTCCACTTATTTATGCATTCGTTGGTTGATTCTTGTCTGTGCCCTGATGAGGGGATCAAACGCACAACCTTGGCATATCGGGACAGTGCTCTAACCAACTTGGCTACCCAGTCAGAACTATCATCTTCATTAGTAATCAAAACACATCAGATAGTTTTTGTGATGATTACCAGAGACAAACATTTTCAATAGTCTCAATACCAGATTCCTGTCTTTATACTCATTCTCTCCATAATTTCCTGTAATTGGCTTCTACCTTCACACTTGCCTGAAATTAGTGAGGTCACAGGACACCCCTCTCTATTCAAATATGAAGCCGCTCATATTCTTTCTAGAACTTTCCAAGGCACTTGGACCCTAACCTTTCCTTCCTTGAATGCTCCTCTCAGGTTTCTTCAAAGGCTCATTCCCACTGCCCTGGGTCATTTCTTGATGTCTTGACCACCATTCTCCTCCCCTTTCCTTCCCTCTAGCAGCCATGACCAACTGTAGGTAGACATTTCTTTGGGGGGACGGGGGGAAGGGATATGGAAGTGGAGGCTGCTCAGTATCTGAGAATTTTCCCACCTTATGAAATCCTTTATGCAGCAGACCTCACTGTAGAAGCCAAAAATGCCAGATACTTGCCTTCCCCGCCCCCTTCTGCACCTGGTGCTGACACTAACCTAGGCTGGGCCAATCAGGTGCAGCTACCTTAGGCTTTTACTCTGGAGTTATTGGTGAAAAGAAGCAGAGTCAATAGAAGAGTGTTTCTGGCAGCAGCAACTCCCTGTTTCCATGGCAGCTGTGGTAGCTGTGGTAGCTGTGGTAGCTGTGCTGGTGTCAGTGATGTGAGGCCTGCCATCTAGTGGACAGCGGTGTCCTCACCCAACACTGTTTATGGTTGAGCTGTGGTTATAGCTGTTTAGGCTGAGAGCCTAGGTCTCCAGCTTTCCCAGTGATTCTGTGAGCTATTTATAGCTTAACTTAAAATCAGAATCTATTTCCGTTGCTTGCAACTGAGAACTCTGACCAATATAGCATTTCAGAAAGCTGTCCTCAGTTCTCTTTTTTCTATACCACCTAAGACCACACTTATACCTCTATTTTCTAAACTCCTATTGCATTATTAGAGAATCCATGCAGATTAGCACACTATCATTTGTTATGTTATACTTTAATTTTCCATTTTCATATATTTAATTACAGGTCCCATTGTGTCTATAAATTATGTCTCTCCAACAATACCACGAACCAGCCTGACTGGCGTGGCTCAGTAGTTGAGTGTCAACCTATGAACCAGGAGGTCACGGTTCCATTCCCAGTCAGGGCACATGCCTGGGCTGTGGGCTCTATCCCCAGTGAAAGATGTGCAGGAGTCAGCCATCAATGATTCTCTCTCATTATTGAGGTTTCTATCTTTTTTGCTCCCTCTACCTTCTCCTCTGAAATCAATATAATCAATAAAAATATATATATATATTTTAAATACCATGAACCATGAGAACGATTACATATGAAAGATGCTCTGGCTAGCTTTGCTCAGTGGTTAAAGCGTCCACCTTCGGACCAAAGGGTTTCGGATTCAATTCCCAGTCAAGGGCATGTACCTTGGTTTCAGGTCCCATCCCCAGATCTGTGGGGGGGTGTCGGGGAGGCAATTAGTCAATGTGTCTCTCTCATGTCAATGTTTCTCTCTCACACACACTCTGCCTGAAAATCAATGAAAAAAAAATATCCTAGGGGAGTACAGGGGAGAGATCAACTAAAGGACTTGTATGCATGCATATAAGCATAAGCGATGAATGCAGACAACAGGGGGTGAGGGTGAGGGCAAGACGGGGGGGATGAAGGGACAATTGGGGGGATAAAGACACATTTGTAATACCTTAATCAATAAAAAGTTAAAAAATATATCCTTAGGTGAGGATTTTAAAAAAGAATGGAAATAACATAGCCTTATATACTTGATGGAAATGATGGGAATAAGAGAAATTGAAGATAGAAGGGTGAAAGGCTGGCAGGCCCAATGTCCGTATTTGAGAGGAGAAAAGGTCTAGTACCCAATCAAAGAGTTGGCTTGGAAGCAGAGACAGACCACTTATAGCAGGGGAAAGGCAGGCAAAGCATAGGGGTACAGATGCTGTCAGTGGGTAGATGTGGTGGTGGGTGCTTTAATTTTCTCTCTGGATGAGGAAGCAATGTTATCAGTAGGGAATGATAAGGGAAGAAGGTGTAGGAGGTTGGAGCAGGTACGGAACCGTCATCCAGGACAGCAGTCTAGGGCACAAGGCAACTTTCCAAAAAGTTTACAGTATGGATAATTTTGAAAGAATCTGTTTCCAGATACTCAATTTTCAAATGCTATTTTCCTAAAATTGATCTTTTATCCTAAAAAGAACGTTACCTTCCCAATCTCAATTGCCCTTCTCTCACTTTACAGAAATCATACTCCCCACTCAGCCCAAATCTTAGCACATAATTAGGCAGTATAACATGGTAATTACGATTCTCAACACTGGGGCAAGATTGCCTTGAGCTGAATCTCAGCTTTGCTATTTACCTGCTCTGGTAGCCAGTCTCCAAAATGGCTCCCAAGGATCCTGACTACTGATATTCATGCCCTTGAGTTGTTCTCTTCCTCACTGAATCAGGTCTGGTTTATATAATGAACTAGAGGCCTGGTGCATGAATTCGTGCACGGGTGGAGTCCCTTGGTGTGGCCTAAAGGGATTGGGCTGAAACCGGCAGTTCAACACCGTCTGCCGCTCCTGTCTGCCGCTCCCACTCATTCTGGCCCCACTGTGCCTGCCATGGGCTCACGCCAAATCAGTCCTGATCGGGAGAGGCTCGAGTTGCCACAGTGGTGCTTGCCAGCTGAGAGCCCTGTGTCTGGCACTCATCCTGCGCTGGTTGTCGGGAACTACCTGGCAGCCGCTTTTATATCGTTTTTTCCTTGCAGATCATCTAGGGAAGGGAAGCAGCCGAGGTGCCCAAGGCTGACTTCCAGGAGGCCGACAGTGCTGTCAGGATTGTGCCCGGAGAGCCAGTCCACCGGTGCTTGGCCTGTTCTCCGGAGATTGGACTTGCAGGACTACTGAGGGAGTGAGTGGCTGCTGCCAGGCTGTTGGGCCACCAGGGACAGGTCTGTTAGCCGAGCGGCACTCCCACTGTGGGTGTGCACTGACCACCAGGGGGCAGCTCCTGCATTGTGCATCTGCCCCCTGGTGATCAGTGTGTCATCATAGCAACCCATGGTAACGGTCACTTAGGCTTTTATATATATAGACCAGAGGCCCAGTGCATGAAATTCGTGCACGGGGAGGGGGTCCCTCAGCCCGGCCTGCACCCTCTCCAATCCTGGACCCCTTGGGGGATGTCCAACTGCCTCTCACAATCCAGGACTGCTGGCTCCTAACCACTCACCTGCCTGCCTACCTGATCGCCCCTAACTTATTCCCTTCTGATCTGATCGCCCCTAACTGCTCCCCTTCTGGCCTGATCGCCTGGGTCCTGGGTGCCTGCGACCGGCCGGAGGAGGGAATCTTGGGTCCCGGGTGCGGGGCGAGGCAGAGGTGGTTAGGGGAGTGTGGCTTGTCCCTCTCCTGGGCCACAGGTGCAGCTGCTGGCACCTGGGACCGCAGCTGCAGGTGCTGGCACCGGCACCCAGGACCTCAGGCTGAGCGGCTTGTCCCTCTTCCGGGCTGCATGTGCAGGCGCAGCCTCTGGAGACCGAGACCACAGGGCAGGCAGCTTGTCCCTCTCCCGGGCCGCAGCCTGGCTGGTCCCCATTCCTCTCTTGCAAGCTCATTTGTGACTGGCTGGTCCCCATTCCTCTCTCCCCAGTGCTGAGTGTCTGAGCCGTTAAGGTGTGACTGCGTGAGGGTGTGATGACCATTTGCATATTAGCTCTTTATTATATAGGATGTGTGATGACCAAGGCTGGGTCATAAAGGGCATTGCAGCTTCCACCTTGCTCTTTTGGGTTGTTTGCTCTTGGGAAAGCCAACTACCCTGTCATAAAGACACTCAAGCAGCCCAATAGAGAGGCCATGTGGAGAGGACCTGAGACATCCTACGAACAGTCATTGCCTGCTTGCTCACCATGTGAATGAACTACCTTGGAAACAGATCCTCCAGCTCCAATCAAGTGTTTAGATGACTGCAACCCCAGATAATATCTGACCAAAATTTCATGAAAAACCTCAATTCAGAATCTCACAGCCAAGTCATTTTTGAATTACTGATTCACAGAAGCTGTGAGAGAACTGCCTGAAAGCTGGATGAATGGAAGTCCTACAACTAGAGAAATAAAGAAGAAAGCACATTGAGACTGGTAGGAGAGGCTGGTCCTACACCAGGGGTGGGCAAACTTTTTGACTCGAGGGCCACAATGGGTTCTTAAACTGGACCGGAGGGCCGGAACAAAAGCATGGATGGAGTGTTTGTGTGAACTAATATAAATTCAAAGTAAACATCATTACATAAAAGGGTACGGTCTTTTTTTTTTTTTTAGTTTTATTCATTTCAAACGGGCCGGATCCAGCCCTCGGGCCGTAGTTTGCCCACGGCTGTCCTATACCCATGTTGTGTTGTTTTTTTTAATCAGGAGGGCCATCTCTCTGCGGAGGCTGCCCATGAGGAGCAAGGGGTCCCAGCCCCACACCAGGTCCCCATCCAGGGTTCCAGAGCTGGGAAAAAAAGTCCCCACAAATACAGGCTGTAAAAACCAGCAGGGATTGTGGCTGAGTGACTTGGAGGCTGCTGGAGTCCCAGGTGTTCCACTTAAAGGGCCGGTGCACAAACTTACTCAGACCCTCAGTACTGGGCAGCTATGGGGGACCCAGAAACATATGGGGAGGAACTGGATTGTCTGGCATTAGAGCAGAAACTTGGGGGCAGCTTTCTCCCAAAAAGGGGTGCTCACAGGGGTCATTGTTCCTATGCTGGGATCTCCTCCATCCCAGGACTGACTGACAGCCATGTCTCAGTCTCCATCAGCCTGAAGCACACTGTTTGCTCTGCCCTGGGGATTCCCTGAGACCATTCCCCATCCAATTCGAAGCCCTACCCAAGCTGTTTGCAGCAGCTTGTTCATAGGAATGGCCTGTCCTGGCTCAGGCTTCAGACTTTGCTAAAATCTCTCAAACAAGCTGCAGCTGGTGACTGCATGCCCAAAACCTATCAACAAAAGGCTCAAGACCCGGCACTAGCACCAGCCTACCTTGCTTCATAGCTGGGCTTTGCATGGGCAAAGCAAAGTCCAATACAAATAGAAAATAGCAGCTGTCTGCAGATCCCTCTGTAGCTTCTGCTGGGTGGCCCCAGGCAGTGGCTGACTTTGCACTTCCCTGGTGGCCCTAGAGCCAGTGCACCCAGTGGACAGCCTCCCACAACCACATCAACAATTCAATTAAAGCCCCACTGGCATGGTTCAGTGGTTGAGCATCAACCTATGAATGAGGAGGTCACGGTTTGATTCCCAGTCAGTGCACATGCCCAGGTTGCAGGCTCAATCCCCAGAAGGGGGCATGCAGGAGGCAGCCAATCAATGATTCTCATCATTGATGTTTCTATCTCTCTCTCCCTCTCCCTTCCTCTCTGAAACCAATAAAAATATACTTAAATTTTTTTCAACTAAAAAACAGAACATAGCAGATTACAACTCTAACACCCACAAGTGATACACTCAAGAGGCAGACTCAGTGAACACCAAAGCCCCACTGGAGCAAGTCCTGCTCTATAGGGGTGTTTCCTGCACAGCAGCTTCCTACTGTAGTCACAGCTGTTTTTCACAGCCAATTGACCTGGAGGTCAATTCCTCCCACAGAGTCTTGGCGGGTAGGTCGGGTGGCGCGGCACGCGATACTGACTGGGTTGTGGTTTTGGTGTGACTGCAGGACCTGAGTTCCTCACCTTCTCTGCCCATCAGAGAGCTGGCGGTCGCCATGGCGATGCGGGAGCTGGTGGAGGCCGAATGCAGGGGGTGCCAACCCTTTCATGAGGCTGGCCGGGCACTTCACCCAGGACAAGGCCCTTCGGCAGGAGGGACTGAGGCCCGGTCCCTGGCCACCAGGAACCCCAGCCTCCGAGATGGTCCCTAAGCCTTTGGGGGTAGCCTCTGAAGATGAGTTGGTGGCCGAATTCCTCCAGGACCAGAATGAACCACTTATATCGCATGCCCCTCAGACCTTCAAGATGGATGACCTCCTGGCAGAGATGCAGGAGATTGAACAGTCAAGTTTCCGCCAGGCACCCCAGAGAGCCCCTGGGGTGGCAGACTTGGCCTTGTCTGAGAACTGGGCCCAGGAGTTTCTTGCAGCTGGAGATGCTGTGGATGTAACGCAGGATTATAATGAGACGGACTGGTCCCAAGAATTCATCTCTGAAGTTACAGACCCTTTGTCTGTGTCTCCTGCCTGCTGGGCTGAGGAATATCTGGAACAGTCAGAGGAGAAGTTGTGACTGGGAGAGCCTGAGGGAACAACTGCCAGTGATTGCTGGTATGATGATTATCATCCTGAGGATGATCTACAGCATACTGCCAGTGACTTTGTGGCCCAAGTGGATGACCCCAAATTGGCTAACTCTGAGGCTACATCAGACGCCTGGGTTGACCAGTTCACAAGACCAGGGAACACAGCTGCCCTTGAAATGGAGTTTGAATGAGCCAAATCATCTATAGAGTCTGATGTCGATTTCTGGGACAAGTTGCAGGCAGAGTTGGAGGAGATGGCGAAACGGGATGCTGAGGTTCACCCCTGGCTTTCTGACTATGATGACATCACGACTGCTTCCTATGATAAGGGTACCAGTTTGAGGAGGAGAACCCCCTGCGTGACCACCCCCAGCCTTTCGAGGAAGGGCTGCGGCGACTTCAGGATGGGGACCTGCCGAATGCTGTGCTGCTTTCTGAGGCGGCTGTGCAGCAGGATCCTAAGCACATGGAAGCTTGGCAGTATCTGGGTACCACACAGGCAGAGAATGAACAAGAACTAGTAGCCATCAGCGCATTACGGAAGTGTCTGGAGCTAAAGCCAGATAACCAGACAGCATTGATGGCACTGGCTGTCAGCTTCACCAACGAGTCCCTGCAGCGACAGGCCTGTGAAACCCTGCGAGACTGGCTGCGCTATACACCAGCCTATGCCCACCTGGTGGTGCCCGGGGAAGAAGGGGCCAGAGGCGCAGGACTGGGCCCAAGCAAGCGCATCCTGGGATCTCTGTTGTCTGACTCCCTGTTTCTTGAAGGGAAAGAGCTCTTCCTGGCAGCTGTGTGCCTGGACCCTACAAATATTGACCCTGATGTGCAGTGTGGGTTAGGGGTCCTTTTCAACCTGAGTGGGGAGTATGACAAGGCAGTGGACTGTTTCACAGCGTCCCTCAGCGTTCGTCCCAATGACTATTTGCTGTGGAATAAAGTAGGGCCCACCCTAGCCAATGGAAACCAGAGTGAAGAAGCAGTAGCTGCATACCATTGAGCCCTCGAGCTACAACCAGGCTATATACGGTCCCGCTATAACCTGGGCATCAGCTGCATCAACCTTGGGGCTCATCGGGAAGCTGTGGAACACTTTTTGGAGGCCTTGAACATGCAGAGGAAAAGCCGGGGACCTCGGGGTGAAGGGGGTGCCATGTTAGAGAACATCTGGAGCACCCTGTGTTTGGCATTGTCCATGTTAGGCCAGAGCGATGCCTATGGGGCGGCTGATGCCCGGGATCTGTCCGCCCTCTTATAACTATGTTTGGCCTGCCCCAGTGACAGTGGGATGGGCTGCCCTGTGAGTGTCTGCCTGGAGGGGTCCTCGCTCTGGATGTGACTCCCTCTCCCCAAATGGGCCTACCAAGGGGGTGGGCTGATGATCATAAGCAGTACGGCCTCTCAGGAGTGGCCTCAATGTAGGGGTGGGTAGTCTTTGTTCTAGTTCCTACATAATTGTAGGAAAATGAGCTGTATCTCTTGAGTCCCTTGGTAATTCAAGGGTGCACACCTGGCTACAGATCTCTGCATATCATGCCCTTTCTTGGTGCTGCTTTTTGGGTAGGACCCAGAGATAATAGGGTAACTGTTGTCATCAGCTGCCATTTCTCATAGGGTCTACCACATTTGTAATGTCTGCCCCCCTCCCCCTTTTACTGGGAATTGATAATACTACAGCTTCCTTGGGCAGTTATGTGTAGGCCATTCTTCTGCCATGCACCTCTGTGATGACCATATCTAGGGCGGGATGGCAGGAGTTGGCCTGTTGGACTTAAATGTTGATTTGGCTCAGCAGAGTCAAGTTTTGGTAGGGGTGCTCATAGTTCTGTCATTCTTGGACCTCTCCTGGCTGTTGCTCAGATTCCCTGGGTATGATGCTGCACACAGGAATGCTGGCCTCACTATCTGTGGGTCCTCAAGAGCTGCCAGGGTAAATTGCTACACAGTGTTTGGGTGTTGGGTAGCAGGAAGGCTCACTTGTGGAATTAGCTAGCCTAGAAGGGACCTGATGGGATCAGGTCAAGGGCTGTGCTCTCTGCCCGTTGGTGGAAGGACGGCATCGGGACGTGGGATGTGAGTGCAGGAGTCCCTCCTCCTCTCAGACCTGTGAGTAGGAATTGAACTAGTAGCTCTTCTAGAAAGTTGCTTCAGAAATTGCCATCTTGCCAAATTCCTAGCAAAGAGATGGTTCAGTCTTACCTTAGGACTTTGCTGTACGTCTTGAAGTGTTTCTAGGGGAGAGTGTAAAATAATCCCTTTCCCCTATAGTACCTCTGCAAGGTGAAGACTGAGGGAAGAAGAGGGAGCCTCTTGAATTCGTCTCGCCTGTGCCCTGCGTGGGGAGCTACATTAACCTCCAGAAATGACTGCTGAGCCTCTTGCCTTATCATTAGTAGCTAATGATCAGAATTTTTTTTTTTTAAACTACCATGGTCCCAAGGTTCCATTCTGAGATTTATTTTTCTTTGTATGAATATGTGTAAATGATTTAAAAATAAAACTGTAAAATATTTGTAGGAAGAAAAAAAAATTCCTCCCACAGACACCAACAGCAATCAAGGCCCTAAAAGATTATGCACACAGCCCACACAGGGGAGTACCTAGAGTGCCCAACTCAGGTGACTGGGAAGGCTGAGCCATTGGGCACTACACGACACCTTTTACACAAGGCCACTCTACCAATTCCAGGAGACATAGCAGCTCTACCTAATACTTAGAAACAAACACAGGAAATCAGCCAAAATGTGAAGACAAAGAAATATGTCACAAATGAAAGAAATAGAAGCAAGCAAACTACTGTATACAGAGTTTAAAACCATGATTATACAGTTACTCAAGGATCTTCATGAGACTTTCAAGAATCTTAGTGAGAATGTCAAAGACATAAAAAAAAGGACCAGTCACAAATTAAGCATACACTAACCAAAATAAAGAATAATTTACAGGGATTCAACAGTAGAGTAAAGGAGTCCAAGAACCAAATCAATGATTTGAAATATGAGGAAGCAAAAAACACCTAAGCAGAAGAGCAAAAAGAAAAAGAGAGTCCAAAAATATGAATGAAGAGCATGTAAGGAGCCTCTGGAACAACTTCAAGCATACCAACATTCGCTTTTAATGCGAGTGCCAGAAGAAGAGAGAGAGCAAGATATTGAAAACCTATTTGAAGAAATAATGACAGAAAACTTCCCCTACCTGGTGAAAGAAATAGACTTACAAGTCCAGGAAATGCAGAGAGTCCCAAACAAGAGGAACCCAAAGAGACCCACACCAAGACATCATAATTAAAATGTCAAGGGTTAAAGACAAAGACAGATTCTTAAAAGCATCAAGAAAAAAGCAGTTAGTTACCTACAAGGGAGTGCCCATACAACTGTCATCTGATTTCTCAACAGAAACTTTGCAGGCCAGAAGGGAGTAGCAAGAAATATTCAAAGTGATGAATACCAAGAACCTACAACCAAGATTACTCTACCCAGCAAAGCTCTCATTTAGAATTGAGGGTCAGATAAAGAGCTTTAAAACAAGAAAAAGCTAAAGGAATTCATCACCACCAAACAAGCATTACCTGAAATGTTGAAGGGTAGTCTTTAAAAAGAGGAGGAGGTAGAAGAAGATGATGGTGATGATGAAGAAGGAGAAGAAAAAGGAGGAGGAGGAGGAGGAGGAGGTGGAGGAGGAGGAGGAGGAGGAGGAGGAGAAATAATAATAAAATATATGAACAATAGCCCTGACTTGTTTGGTTCAGTGGATAGAGCGTCGGCCTGCGGACTCAAGGGTCCCAGGTTCGATTCCGGTCAAGGGCATGTACCATGGTTGTGGGCACATCCCCAGTAAGGGGTGTGCAGGAGGCAGCTGATCGATGTTCATGACTCTCTATCCCTCTCCCTTCCTCTCTGCAAAAAATCAATAAAAAAAATTTTAAAAAAATATATGAACACAACAAATACATATCTATCAACAATTGAATCTAAAAATAAAAATAAATGAACAAGCCTTAAATGGTTTGGCTCAGTAGATAGAGCATCGGCCTGCAGACTGAAGGGTCCCAGGTTCGATTCTGGTCAAGGACACATGCGCAGGTTGTGGGCTCGATCCCCAGTGGGGGGGGGGGGGGGGGGGGTGCGTGCAGGAGGAAGCCAATCAATGACTCTCTTATCATTGATGTTTCTCTCTCTCCCCCTCTCACCCTTCCTCTCTGAAATCAATAATATATATATATATAAAATAAAATAGCCCTAACCGGTTTGGCTCAGTGGATAGAGCGTCGGCTTGCAGACTGAAGGGTCCCAGGTTCGATTCTGGTCAAGGGCATGTACCTTGGTTGCGGGCACATCCCTAGTAGGGGGTGTGCAGGAGGCAGCTGATCGATATTTCTCTCTCATAGATGTTTCTAACTCTCTATCCCTCTCCCTTCCTCTCTGTAAAAAAAATCAATTAAAAATAATAATAATAATAAAATAAATGAAGAAGAAATCTAATGAACAAAACAAACTGGTGAATAAAATAGAATCAGAGGCATGGAAGCATGGAAAAGACTGAGGAATCTCAGAAGGGCAGGAAGAGATTAACCGAAGATCTTATCTACAGACACAGATAATAGAGTGGTGAAGGCCTGGGTGGGGCAGGAACTGGGTGTAGTGGGGCAATGGGGGGGAAATGAGGGGTATCTGTAATATTTTCAACAATAAACATTTTAAAAAATAATAAAAATAAAAGTTTAGAGAAAAAAATATATATCATAAGAAAAACACATTGTGCCCTAGCCGGTCCGGCTTAGTGGATAGAGTGTTGGTTGGCAGACTAAAGGGTCCCAGGTTCGATTCTGTTCAAGGGCACATACCTCACAATCCCTGGCCCCAGTTGGGGCACATGCAGGAGGCAACCAACCGATGTGTCTCACAGCGATGTTTCTCTCTGTCTCTCCTCCTCCCTTCCACTCTTTCTAAAAAAAAAGTCAAGGGAAAAATATCCTTGGGTGAGGATTAACAAATAAGAAAGAAAGAAAGAGCCCTAGCTGGTTTGGCTCAGTGCATAGAGTTTCAACCTGTGGACTGAAGAGTTACAGGTTCAATTCCAGTCAAGGGCACATGCCTGGGTTGCAGGCTGGATCCCCAGTAGGGGGCATGCAGGAGGCAGCCAATCCATAATTCTCTTTCATCATTGATGTTTCTATTTCTCTCTTCCTTTCACTTCCTCTCTGAAATCAATAAAAATATATTTTAAAAAAGAAAGAAAGAAAGAAAGACACATCTTTCCCCCCATTGCCCCACTACACCCAGTTCCTGCCCCGCCCCAGGCCTTCACCACTCTATTATTGTATTGTAAACATTTTTTAAATGTGCTATATATCATAACATCTTAAAAAAACCTTTCTGGCTGGGAAGAAGCTGCCCTTCCCAGGGTAGCTAATCTATATTAATAAAAGGCCTGTGGTCGGGACACCGTAACGCCGTCATGACCAAACAAGCAGTGGCTCTCGCAGCGGGCAGGGCGGAGGCACAAGCTACTAGTGGCAGAGAGCTACTAGCAGCAGAGGGCTAGGAGCGGGGGAGGCTGGGGCGGCCAGCTGAGGCAAGTGGAAGCGAGCTACTCATGCATGATTTCATGCGCGCTGGGCCTCTAGTTCCTAAATATAATAACAACTAGCCTACACGCATGCCTTTCATATGCAAAACAACCAGTCCAGAGTGTATACCAATAATGTGAATATATTTAATACCACTGAACTGTATGCTTAATTTTTTTTTTAGTCCTCAGTCATGGACATGCTTAGAAAGAGGAAGGGAAAGAAAGAGAGAAAGGGGGAGAGGGAGACAGAGAGAGAGAGAGAGAGAGAGAGAGAGGAGAGAGAGAGAGAGAAACACTGATGTAAGAAACATTGATCAGTTGTCTGCCATATGAGTCCCCCACTGGGGATTGAACTCATAACCCAGGTATGTGCCTTGATCAGAATCCAACCAGCAACCTTTTGGTTCACAGAACAATGTTCAATCAACTGAGCCACTCCGACTCTTTCTAAAAATCAATAAATAAAAATTAAAAACAAAAAAAAGAATGAAGTACTGATGCAGGCTACAACTTAGATGAACCTTGAAAACATTATGCTAAGTGAAAGAAGCCAGTCACAAAAGTCCACATATTATACTAGTGGCCCGGTGCATGAATTCATGCACATTGAAAGGAAATTAATTAGAAGGTGGCCAGTGAGGTGGGACTCGGTGAGACGGGCTGGACATACTCTGGAGCCAACCTCCCACAGTCCCTTCCCTGGTATCTGCAGAATGAGCCGGGTCCCTCTGGCAGATGGGGTCCCTTGGTCTGGCCTGTGGGGATGGGGCCAAAACCAGCTCTCCAACATCCCCGAAGGGGTCCTGGAGTGCGAGAGGGCACTCTGCAAAGTTGCTGTTGTACAGGGTGTGGAACACAAACACAAGTGTGCAGTAAACCAGGTTTGGGGCTGACAGTGCCTCAGCAACATCACCCACAGCTGAAGGTGGAATCGTGTGGCCCTTTGAGAAATCGGGCTCCCTCCTTTCTGGTTTCAGGGTGTGTCACCCAAGAACAGTAGCTGCCATGTCACTGCAGCTCGGCAGCTCCTGCATTGAACATCTGCCCACTGGTGGTCAGTGTGCATCATAGCAACTGGTCAGACAGTGGGAGGGACACTTAGCATATTAGCCTTTTATATATAGAGACTAGAGGCCCAGTGCACAAAAATTTGTGCACTCGGGGGGGGGGGGGGGGAGAGGGGGTCCCTCAGCCCGGCCTGTGCCCTCTCGCAGTCTGGGACCCCTCAGGAAATAACGACCTGCTGGCTTAGGCCTGCTCCCGGGTGGCAGAGAGCAGGCCCAATCCCTAGGTGCAGCCCCTGGTTGGGCTCAGAGCAGGGCCGATTGGGGAGTTGGGGCACCTCCCCCTGTCATGCACAGAGCAGGGCGGATCGGGAGGTTGCGATGCCACCCCTAGTCATGCTCAGGGTACGGCCAATTGGGGGGTTGGGGCACCGTCCCCTGTAACACTCAAGGCAGGGTTGATAGGGAAGTTGCGGCGCCACCCCCTGCCACGCACAGAGCAGGGCCGATCAGGGGATTGGGGCTCCATACCCTGTCACACACAGAGCAGGGCCCATCAGGGGTTTGGGGAGCTCCCCCCTGTCATGCACAGAGCAGGGTCAATCAGGGGTTTGGGGAGCTCCGCCCTGTCACGCACAGAGCAGGGCCGATCAGGGGGTTGAGGAGCTCCCCCCTGTCACACACAGAGCAGGGCCCATCGGGGGGTTGAGGAGCTGCCCCCTGTCACACACAGAGCAGGGCCCATCAGGGGTTTGGGGAGCTCCCCCCTGTCATGCACAGAGCAGTGTCGATCAGGGGGTTGGGGAGCTCCCCCTGTCACGCACAGAGCAGGGCCAATCAGGGGGTTGAGGAGCTCCCCCCTGTCACACACAGAGCAGGGCCAGTGGGGGGGGGGGGGGAGTTGGGGCACCACACCCTGTCACACACAGAGCAGAGCTGATCAGGGGGTTGGGGCGCCGCCACTGTCACACTCAGGGCAGGGCCAATGGGGAGGTATGGCTCTACCCGGTCTCACATAGAGCAGGGCCCGTGTGGGGGGGTTGGGGTGCCACCCTCTATCACCCACAGAGCAGGGCCGATCAGGGGGTTGGGGCGCTGCCCCCTGTCACACTGATCCCGGTGCCAGGAGGCCTCGCGGCTCCGCTGATCCCGCCCGGCAGGGTCACAGATCCGGGTCCCAGACCGCAGACAGCCTTGCCTGCTGCCGCCTGCCTTCAGTATGCAAATTAGCCGCCATCTTGTTGCTTCAGGGTGGGGGTCCCCACTGGGGTGCCTGGCCAGTCTGGGTGAGGGGCTGAGGGCCGTTTTCAGGCTGGCGGGTGACTGGAGCTCCAAACCTCTCCTTTTTTTCTTTTGTTTAAGTTCTGGCATTTATTTACCATCAATGGCTGTCACTGGAGCTGAGAACCAGCTTTCTCTCCGAGGCTCGGCTGAAAGCAGGTTTCTGGCCTTTGTTTTCTGTATTCGAAACAATGTTGCAACTCCAGCTCTGAGATCCCGGCTGACTGACAGGAGGTTTCTGGGGTTTTGTTTATCTTCTATAAATGTTACAATGTTTCCAACTGAAGCTCAGAGGCCAGCAAGGCAGGCGGGGAACGTTGGAGTCCTCTGTCACTGAAGGAAGCAAGCCTTCCTGTTCGCATCAGCTGCCTGGCTGCCGGCCGCCATCTTGGCTGACAGTTAATTTGCATATACTCACTGATTAGCCAATGAAAAGGGTAGTGGTCGTACGCTAATTACCATGTTTCTCTTTTATTAGTGTAGATGATTCCATTCACATGAAAGTCAAAAATAGGGACATCTATAAAGACAGATAGGAGACTAGGGCTGGGGGTCAAGGATGATTAGGAATAAAAGACCGATAGCTAGCCTGGCTGGGTTATTCAGTGGTTGAGCTTTGACCTATGATCCAGGAGGTCATGGTTTGATTCCAGTCAGGGCACATGCCCTGGTTGCAGGTTTGATCCCCAGTAGGCAGCTGATCAATGATCCTCTCTCATCATTGATGTTTCTATCTCCTTTCCCTCTCATTTCCTCTCTGAAATCAATAAAAATATGTGTTTTTTAAAAAAAGACTGATAGCTAAAGAGTATAGGATTTCTTTTTGAGGTGATGAAAATGCTACAAAGTTGACTGTGGTGATGACTGTGCATATACTAAATTTTCTCTCAGTAAAACTGTTTTTCTTTTTTTTCCTTATTTCTTCCGTAAAGCTGTTTTGTTTTTTTTAAAGAGGAACAAACTACTGACACTTGCTACAACATTGGTAAACCTCAAAAACATTATGAAAGAGGGCAGGCACAAAAGGCCACATACTGTATGGTTCCACTTATATGAAAGGTCGTCTCTGGGGGAAAGAGATGACAGGTGGTTGGGGGAGACCTAGTTCCTGCTCCCGTGCCGGCCTTAAGATTAGCCCCACTCCAAGAGACCTCTCCAATGACAGCCGAGCAGGAAGACTGAGGTGTGAGCTGAATGAACGTGTGGGTGTGGCAGGGGCTCAGCCGGGACTCAGCTCTAGCCACACTTGCCCATTGCCCTCCAGCAAATCGCCTGCTGATAACTATGGAGCAAAGTGTAGGGAGAAAGGAAAAAGGAAGCCGGGAGGAGACCTGGGAGACAGAACGTACTGCCTTGGAAAGTCACCAAGTGAGAGCTCGTCTTCATTCCTCCCTTTCCTCCCCCTCCTAGTCCTTCAGCTCAATCTGCCCACCCGCACTCCCACCTTCTCTGCGAGAGCCTACCCCTGAAGTCAGTCCACGTGCAAGTGTGCCCGGCCGCGGCGCGCCTGCATAGCGGCCATCCGAAGCCCCGCGCGGGGAGCGCCAGCGCAAAAGCGCTGTGAACGGGAGGGCGACCCGCGCCCGAGCAGAGCGGTCATCCGGCCTCTAGGGGGCGCCAGGCGAGCGTGGCGAGCAGCCCCTGCTGCAGCACGCTCCTCGGCCTCCACCGGTGCTCGGGATCTGAGATCCGGTGAAAAGCAAGTCTTCTGGCTACAGGTTCCGGATCTCACGGGCCCCCGGACGCCCGCCCGCTCTAGGCAGCCACACCGCCTCCCCTGGCCCCCTGAGGTAACGCGAGAACGGACGGGGTCTGGATTCTGGGAAGTTGCGAGGGGAGATCCCGGTTCAAGGGCGGGGTTGCAGGTCGGAAGGCGGCTGGGACGCGCTGTCAGTGCCGGCGGACACCACACTTCCTGGTCAGCGTCCCAGCTCCCCCGCTTCCCCAGCTCCCGGCGCCCTGCACGGCCCTCGCCCTCCGGGGCGCGGACTAACCCCTCTCTGGGAGGAACCTTCCCTCTCTCCACCCTTGGCTTTCCCCGCAGGTGAAGCCTCCATGGAGCGGCTCCTGGCCCAGCTGTGTGGCACCAGCGTGTTGCAGCCGCTTCCGGTGTGGGAGGGGGACACCACGGGCCACTGCTTCACCCAGCTGGTACTCGGCGCCCTGCCCCACGCGCTCCTCGCCGTGCTCAGTGCCTGCTATTGGGGGACCCCTAGGTGCGTAGAGACGGGGTGCACATACATCTGTCCGTGTGTGCCTGCAGACCTCTCCCCGAACCCACATCCACGCGGCAGTGTAACCAGAATAGTGAGGTCTCTGGAGTAGGGCAAACGTAGAATAAAATGTGAGCATACCACTTTGCAGCAGTGTGGCTGTTTTGGAGCAAGTTGCTTTTCTTTGATGAGAGGTTTAAATCAAGTCATGCATTTAAGCATATAGCGCCAGTGCATGGCACGTTTTTTAAAAATATGTTTTTATTTACTTTTGGAGAGAGGAAGGAAGAAGGAGAGAGAGGGGTAGAAATATGGATGAGAGAGAAACATGGATCAGCTGCCTCCTGCACGCCCCCTACTGGAGTTGGAACCTGAAACCTGAGCATGTGCCCTGACCTGGAATTCAACCAGTGACCTCTCGGTGCGTGGGAGGACGCTCAACCCATTGAGCCACACCACATTTTTAAAGGCCCGATGCATAGTAGAAATCATCACTTTTGTAGATTTTCAGATGTTCAAACACAACTGTCATGAATTAGAGGTGTGATTGGGTGAACAATGTTTTTAGCCAAAAAGGGTAACTTGTGTTCTAGTTGAGGGACCAGTTCTCACCTCTTCCATCTGTGAAACCTCGGTGTTCCTAGGCTAAGAAAAGCACATGTGCTCAGCTGGAGAGGAAGCAGTAGGCAAGAGAAAAGAGCAAAATTAAACCTTTACCCTGCCTGGGGTTGGAGCAATACGGTGCAGTTGCTAAACTCACCTTGGTTTTGTACTTAGGTCCTATATGGCTGTATAAGGCAAAGTTAGTCTTACTCTGGCGACTGACAAGGCAGGAGGGCAAGGTAGTCCCTGCCTGTGGGAGTCTTTAACCTGATGGATGGGATGTGTTCCTATCCAAGATGAATTAGGGAACTGATGAATCCCTCCTTAGGTAAGAGAAGCTTTGGGCTGGGAGGAAGCCTGTTTTGTCTCATGCAGAATGAGTTAAAAGAAAAGGGAGGGTTAGTCAGCACAGACACTCACAGTCTACTCAGAGGAGTATCTATTAAAAATTGATACAGTCCTTTGGGAACTCACAGTCTAAGGAAAAGGCAAGAAAGAATATTATGTAATCAATACAAATGGTGGTTATCTCACTTCATTCATCAAACTTTGTGTTTTTTTTTTATTGATTTTTTTACAGAGAGGAAGGGAGAGGGAAAGAGAGTTAGAAACACCGATGAGAGAGAAACATCGATCAGCTGCCTCCTGCACACTCCCTACTGGGAATGTGCCCGCAACCAAGGTACATGCCCTTGACCGGAATCGAACCTGGGACCCTTGAGTCCGCAGGCTGACGCTCTATCCACTGAGCCAAACCGGTTAGGGCTGTGCATTTTTAAAAAAGAGTTAGAAAGATCCAGAATCTCATACAGGAAAGGGCCTCAGAGAGCTTTGGGTCCAGAGTCTTCACTGCTCACTGTACTGATGAGGAAAATTAGGTGCATAGAGGGAAGGAGACTTGCCCAAGGTCATGAGACTGGTTGATGGCCAACTTGGAGCCAGTATATCGGCCTCCAAAGTGTTCTTTCCTCTGTTTCCACAGCTTAAGAAACAGATTATTAAAGGTTGACTTTTATTCCAATATAAACACCTTCATATTACTGATCATCTGAACTTTTTAAAGGAAATCTGAAGCATTTTAATCTACAATTAAACTTTTTCAGTAACCCACCCCTACCAACAAAGGAAATACAGCACAAGGACATGCGGTTAAGGTGAGGGGCTGCTTGAGGTCCCTCCACAATTGCAGACCCTCACCCAGCATCCTGGTCCCAAGGTCCTCTCTTTTTTTAATCCTCACCCAAGGATATGTTTCCATTAATTATTTTTTTATTGTCTAAATATATTTTTATTGATTTCAGAGAGGAAGGGAGGGAGAGAGAAATAGAAACATCAATGATGAGAAAGAATCATTCATCGGCTGCCTTCTGCGCGCCCCACACTGGAGATCGAGCCGCAACCAGGACATGTGCCCTGACTAGGAATTGAACTGTGACCTCCTGGTTCATAGGTTGATGCTCAACCACTGAGCCACGCCAGCCTGGCTTCATTAATTTTTAGAGTGAGAGGAACGGAAGGGAGGATAGGAGGGAAAGAAAACTAGAGAGAAAGAAAACTAGTGAGAAAGAAATATCAATCACCTGCCTTCCATATGTGCCCCAACGGTATCAAACCTGCAGCCTAGGTATGTGCTCTGACTGGGAATCAAACCTGCCACCTTTTGGTTACCGGATGATGCTCCAGCCAACTGAGCCACCCGGCCAGGGCTCAGCCCTCTTTTTCTATGAACTTTCAAGACATTCTGATATTCACTGTTGTAGGTGTGTTTTCCGATGCTTGATTTTTAATGCAGACAGAGCACCCTTTTGTTTATTAAAAACATGATTCCCATGCAAGAAGATATAGACAAAACCGGAAAGAGTTTTGCATTTCAGCTAAAGGAGTCACAGGAATGATTTATCCCACCCTCTACAACCACTGGAAAGACTGAGAGTAGATATTCTGAGGCATCATAACATTTAGGTTATAAGAGTATTATTCACCTAATAGTGTTTCAGGTGAACTTACGGGTTATTTTAGGTAGATATTTCTGTGAAAGTAAATACTCATCCTGAAGTGGTTATCAGTATGAAAATGTAGAATTTTTTTCTAATTAGAGCCTTCTTATTTTGTATGACCTTAACTCAAAACTGTTAATTTCTGTGGTGAAGAATGATCAAAAGTGGTGTGGGTAGATTAGAAAGTGGATTAGGTTAATCCAGGAAGACTTCCTGGGAGAAAAGGCCCTAGGTTCCTGGGTAAAGTGGGGTAGGAATAAGGTGCATAGAGCAGGAAAGGGAGTCGATTCCCTCCAGGGAAGTGAGTTATTGGAGGTCTGTCTGGGCCCTGAGTCAACCATGATGTGCCTCCTTTTCTGTTTCCCCCCTTATCCCCAGGAGTCCAGATTACAACCTGCCATGCAGTCCCGGCTGGCGCCTCCGACTCACAGCCTCCTTCCTGCTCTCCATCTTCCCACTGTTAGACCTCCTTCCAGCTGCTCTGCCACCAGGGGCAGGCCCAGGACCCATAGGGCTAGAGGTGCTGGCAGGGGGTGTGGCAGCTGTGGCCTGGATCAGCCACGGCCTGGCTTTGTGGGTTTTGGCTTGTTCCCCTCATGGCCACTCCCGAGGGCCCTTGGCCTTGGCTCTGGCTGCCTTCCTGCCAGCCCCAGCCCTAGTGCTCACCCTGCTGTGGCACTGCCAGCGAGGCACACTTCTGCCCCCACTTCTCCCCGGGCCTCTCTCCCGCCTCTGCCTTCTCATCCTGCAGCTGGCTTCCCTCGTGGCCTACGGACTAGGCTGGGCAGTCCCTGGTCTGCCGCGGGGACCCTGGGAGCCCCTCCTGCCCGAGGGACAGGAACCTGAGATAGCCGAAGATGGAGAGAGTTGGCTGTCACGTTTTTCCTATGCCTGGCTCGCACCCTTGCTGACCCGTGGGTCCCATGGAAATCTCCAGCAGCCCCAAGACATTTGCCGCCTTCCCTACAGGCTGCACCCATCCTACCTGGCCCGTGTCTTCCAGGCACACTGGCAGGAGGGGGCCCAGCTGTGGAGAGCCTTGTATGGGGCCTTTGGGCGGTGCTACTTGGCACTTGGACTGTTGAAGCTGGTGGGGACCATGCTGGGATTCTCAGGGCCCCTGCTGCTATCCCTACTGGTGGGCTTCCTGGAGGAGGGGCAGGAGCCCCTAAGCAATGGCCTGCTCTATGCCTTGGGGCTCGCCGCCGGGTCTGTGCTGGGCGCCGTGCTGCAGAATCAGTATGGGTATGAGCTACGGAAGGTGACACTTCAGGCACGGGGAGCCGTGCTGAACATCCTGTACCGCAAGGCTTCACAGCTGGGTCCCCGACGTCCTCCTGTTGGGGAGGCCCTCAACCTCCTAGGCACTGACTCTGAGCGGTTGCTGAACTTTGCTGGGAGCTTCCATGAGGCCTGGGGCCTGCCCCTGCAGCTGGCCATCACCCTCTACTTGCTGCACCAACAAGTGGGGGTGGCCTTCGTGGGTGGTCTGATCCTGGCCCTGCTGCTGGTTCCTGTCAACAAAGTGATTGCCACTCGCATCATGGCCAGCAACCAGGAGATGCTACAGCACAAGGACACGCGGGTTAAGGTGAGGGGCTGCTTGAGGTCCCTCCACGATTGGAGACCCCCACCCAGCATCCCGGTCCCCAGGTCCTCCCATGCACAGCCTGAGGGAGGGAGTGTGACCTAGAACTTGAGAGCTCAGACTGGAGAAGGACATGGGTGCACATCCCAACTTTGCCAGGTACTAGTTTAATCACCTCAGGAAAGTCACTTAACCTCTTTGGGCCCCCATTTCCTCATCTGTAAAATGAGGGTAATAGTTTGCCTCATAGGGTCATTGTGAGGTTCCTATGAGGTGATGCTTGGTACGGTGCCAGTCACAAAATAAGCCCTAAATAAATGGGGCTCATTGGTAATATTATTAGTTCATGCAGTCCTAAGCAGCAACCCTAGGAGGAAGGAAGTAACCT
Source organism: Myotis yumanensis (assembly GCF_028538775.1). Taxonomy (NCBI): domain Eukaryota; kingdom Metazoa; phylum Chordata; class Mammalia; order Chiroptera; family Vespertilionidae; genus Myotis; species Myotis yumanensis. Next base: position 84,395,960 of record NW_027223757.1, on the reverse strand, counting down.
GTCTGGGACCAAATGAGTTTTTAGTGATAGAGCCAGGACCCGAGTCTCCTCCCTCCTCATGTAGGGCCCAGACCACCCCATGGCTGCATGTGGAGAAGCCCAGGGGAACCCCAGCTGCCTCTTAGAGGTGGGCTCTGCAGAAGGGAGTAGTTCACTTTCCCACCGGGCCAGCTCCAGGTGTTAAGCATCTGGCTGAGTCAGTTCTGGGTTTTTCAGTGATTGTAGGTACCTCTACAGAGGGGATGGTAGGCCTGGAGGTCCATACAGCACAATTGTCAACATCTTTTTTTTAAATACATTTTTATTGATTTCAGAGAGAAAGGAAGAGGGGGAGAGAGAGAGAGATAGGAGCAATGATGAGAGAGAATCATTCATTAGATAACTCCTGCACGCCCCTCCTGGGATCAAACCCGCAACATGGGCATGTGCCCTGACCAGGAATTGAACTGTGACTTCCTGGTTCATAGGTCGACGCTCAACTGAGCAACACTGGCCAGGCAGTTGTCAGCATCTTTGGTGCTAACGGAGAGGGGGCTGTCCCTGATAGCTGGTTATAGCATGAGGCCTTTTTTCCTACTCGTGACCGATGAGGTCTCCAAGGCCATCTGTGCAGGCTCCCAGTGCCTCTGTGGCTTGCAGGCTGTGGGTGTATAACAGGATCCAAAGAGTTCCTCTGGCCCTTGCCCATCTTGCCTGGGCCCCTCTGCCCGTCTAACCCCAGGCTGTGGTGTGGCCTCCTACATCTGTATTCTCCTACCGGCATAGTTCCCATACCACCTAAGCCATGGGCCAGACTGGTGACCAGCCCGAGAAGCCCTTATCTCCTGGCTTTGGGAAGCAGTCCTTCCTCCCTCATCTAATGAAGAATGCTTGTACCAGTGTGGTAACCCTCTGCACTTTCCACCAGCTCATCTCTTAGGGGGGCCCAGCTCTGACCTGTCCCCAGCTGGAGTGTATGGAAAAGTAAAAGACGGGGAGGGGAAGCAACCCAAGTTGAAAGGGTTTCAGGACAGGACTTACAGAAAGAGCTGAGGTGAGGAAGAAAACCAGGGCTAGGAAGTATCCGGAGGCTCAGGGTAGTCAGCATCCTCTACTCCGAGCCTGGGGAAGACGAGGCAGAGGAGACACACGAGAAGTGTCTCCACCTCACACTGCTTTCTTGTTCCTGTCCTTAGCTCATGACAGAGCTGCTGAGTGGCATGCGGGTCATCAAGTTCTTCGGGTGGGAGCAGGTGCTGGAGGCCCGAGTAGAGGCCTGGCGGGCTCAAGAGCTGGGGCGACTCCGGGTCATCAAATACCTGGACGCAGCCTGTGTGTACCTGTGGGCTGCCCTGCCAGTCGTCATCTCCATTGTCATCTTCATCACTTATGTCCTCCTGGGGCACCAGCTCACTGCCACCAAGGTAAGGACTCGGGGAGGGGGCAGGGAGGATGGAGGGAGACAGCAGCAAGAAGACGGCAGTGGAGTGGGGAGGGGCCTCAGCCGGTGGTTCTGGCTGGGAAGGAGGGAGGAGGATCCCTGGCTGCCTTTTCTGTTCCAACCGAGGGGAATTCTCTGAAGGGACTTTTGCTGGGGCCTCAGATATGTAACCCTTCCCTCTGTGAAGGAATTCCTTTTTTCCTCTCCTCTTTCTTCCCACCTTCTGGTCAGGCCCAAGCTCTGTTAGGTCCTTTTTTTCTCATTTTGATGGCCTTGGAGAGGGAAAAAAATCCATGATCCTGTGCTGCTTCTGCCCCGGGCCAGAAGCTTACTACTTAGAAATTCTGAGAAGGTCTGAGAATGGGCTAGGCTGGTGGTTGGCAAACTGCGGCTCGCAAGCCACGTGCAGCTCTTTGGCCCCTTGAGTGTGGCTCTTCCACAAAATACCACGTGTGGGCGCGCATGTACAGTGCGATTGAAAGTTCGTGGCCCATGTGCAGAAGTCGGTATTTTGTGGAAGAGCCACATTCAAGGGGCCAAAGAGCTGCATGTGGCTCACGAGCCGCAGTTTGCTAACCACTGGGCTAGGCTGTGTGCCTCAGGTACAACCTGGATCCCTGGAGGACCATCTGGGATTCTTGGAATGGCTACCTTTGCCACCTCTGATCCAAGGATTGTCCAACCAGCCCCTCAGTTCTGCTGCTGCCCTGTTCTTCCCTCCGCAGACCCGTCCACAGGGCCACCCATACGGCAGGCCTTCAGATGCTTCACAACCCTCCCCCCTCAACCCTAGGTATTCACGGCCCTGGCACTGGTACGCATGCTCATTCTTCCTCTCAACAACTTCCCTTGGGTGATCAATGGCCTCCTGGAGGCCAAAGTGTCCTTGGACCGGATCCAGCGTTTCCTCGACCTTCCCAACCACAACCCCAAGGTCTACTACAGCCAAGGTAATGGGGAGCGAGAGGGTAACACCTGGCACAGGTGAGGAGGGAACTGTAGCCCCCTGGGCACTGCACATAGATGCTACCAAGAGAAGCCAGAGGCGACAGGGTCCAGGTAGAGCAGGTGGCTATTTCCTGGGGGAGAATCCGCAGACCGAGATGGAGGCTGAATTAGCCCTCGGCAGGTAGATATGGGACAGGCAAGCTAACGGCATGCCCCTGGTTTACCCGCCCCTAGCAGGTAGGTGGTGGGTTAGAAGGCCAAGCTGAGTGGCTTCTTCCCTGTTCAGATCCCCCCACAGAGCCATCTACAGTATTGGAGCTGCACGAAGCCCTGTTCTCTTGGGATCCAGTGGGAGCCAGCCAGGAGACCTTCATCAGGCACCTTGAAGTGAAGAAGGTTCGTTGCCATTGGTCAGACAACCTAGGAGAGTCCCCAGGCTAATAAGGAAGATGGGGACTCAGTGACAGATAAGCAGGGATGGAGCCCATCATGGCTAGATGGCCCTGTAGCTCTAAATCCCGAGGGGAAGACTGGAGAGGTTTTGGTGAGCAGGCTGTAATTGAGGAAGAGATGCCACCTCGTTGAATGTCATTCCTCCCCACACAGCTTTTACGTAGTCACATCTCTCTGTGGTCTTCAGACAGCTCACACCCACCCAGTCCAGACCAGCAAGTGTTTTGTCTCCTGGATCTTCCATGTCCGCTAGAGGGTATCCAGTTCAGAACCGACCCCAGAGCTGATCCAGCCCCCAGGCTGAGCCCCGGGAAGAGACCCAGCAGCCCCTTCTGAAAAGGATTTTGCAAATGAGAGAGATAGTCCTTTCTTTAGCTTGGCAAAAGGAATCACAACCTGCGGTTCACACCAGGACATACATTCGCACAGAAGCGCTTGAAAGAACATTACTGGTAGCACAGTGACTCCTGTTTACCCCAGTCCTGTTTTCATGGTCCCCTGACCCCATCCAACCCTTTGCCCCACATCTCAACCCCGCATTCTCTGGTGGTGGCTGAACTGTCTCCACCACATTTGGCTCAGGTTTCCGGCTTGGGCTGTATATTTTGTTTTTCCTCTTAGTTCAGGCAAGATAAGGCTGGAATTTTTTTTTTTTATATATTTTATTGATTTTTTACAGAGAGGAAGGGAGAGGGATAGAGAGTTAGAAACATCGATGAGAGAGAAACATCGACCAGCTGCCTCCTGCACACCCCCTACTGGGGATGTGCACGCAAACTAGGTACATGCCCTTGACTGGAATCGAACCTGGGACCTTTCAGTCTGCAGGCCGACGCTCTATCCACTGAGCCAAACCTGTTAGGGCAAGGCTGGAATTTTTCAAAGGAATTTTACTAATGTGTCAGTTGGGGCTTTTTTGGATGTAAGTGGTAGAAACCCACTGGAGCTATCTTAAGCAAACAAGAATGTATAGTAAGGATATGCAGATGAATTGCAGAATCCGAAAGCAAGCATGCAGCTCCGTCTCAGGAGCAGCCCAGAACCAGGCCTCGACTTGCAGAGAGCTCTTCCCTTCTGTCCGCTTTTCTCTCTGCTTGCCTCGTTTTTCTCTCTCCGTGGATCCACTCTGCACTGAGCAGAAGATGTCAGGCAGAGAGCCCTCCTACTTGCCGCTGTAGCCAGAAAAAGGGAGCATTCCCAGGGGAGGGGCTCACGTTGGTTTGGTGCCTACCGTAGATGAGTCAGAGTCTTGGCTGGCTGGGGAGCGGGGGAGGGGGGCTCATCACAGACAGAGCTTCTGGGAGCTCTGCCTCTTCCTAGAGAAGGATTTTTTTTTCTTTTTGCACAGGGAGATAGCTCAATGAATGTGTGTTACAACTAAGAAATGAAGGGAGCGCACCAAATTTTAAACTGCAGATGACAGAAATAGGCACTTCTGAAACACTGCGATTTGCCCTGAGATACAGAAGTCCAGCCACAGGTGGACTTAGCCAGCCCAGCATCCAGGCCCCAAAGCCTGGAGTCCCTTCCTCCCCTCTCCCCATTCTGGGATGCCTGCCTCAGAGCTTTCCTTGGAATTTCTTAGGCTTTGTCCCTCATGGCGAATTCTTTCCCTACAGATTCACTGGGGCCTAGAGAGAAGCCTCCGTGGGATGGTTAGCAGCCCGGGGCCTCAGGAGGCAGACCCGGCACTTAACTGTGTGGATTTTTTGCAGGGTCTCCTGGTGGGCATCGTGGGGAAGGTGGGCTGCGGGAAGAGCTCACTGCTGGCCGCTATCGCGGGGGAGCTCCACAGGTAAGCAACCTCTAGCGTCCCCATCCTCAGCTCTGCCCTCAGCAACACTTACCTAGCCCCTGCTATGTGGTGGACCTTTTCTAGGGGCCAGAGATGCCAAGTGAAGAAGACATAGTCCCTCTCTTGGGAGAGGTTTCAGTCTGGAAAGGGGGAAACTCTCAAAAAAGTGAGTTCTCATCGTTATCACACCAGAGAGTTACAAGTGCTATATTAGTGAGTGAAGAAATAAATGGAAACATCCAGCATCAGCTGCTCCTTGAGAATATGTGGTTGTGCGGGGAAGGGGTCCAGAGAAGAGCCGAGGCGTGAAGGAGGCTTTCTTCTTTTATGCTTAAGTCAGGGTAGTGGCCATGCTCTCTTCTGAGCTTCTGAGAACATCTAGTTGTGACAGCTGCTTGGCTTCAGTCAGAGAGCAGGTTTCCCCTTCCCCATCCAGAAAGAGCCCACAGCCTCATTTAGGACTTCGTGGCTGCCAACCCAGAGAGCCATGTGACATGAAGGGGGACCCTGTGTAGAAGACAGCAGTCTGGAAAGGCTTCTTGGAGGCAGGGGCTGGGCACAGAGAGACTCAGTCTGGAGTCGGCCCCCATGCTGCCGGCCTGGCTCTCTGCAGGCTGCGTGGACGCGTGGCATTGTGGGACCTGTCCAAAGGCTTCGGCCTGGCCACTCAGGAGCCCTGGATCCAGTTTGCCACCATCCGAGACAACATTCTCTTTGGGAAGACATTTGATGCCCAGCTGTACAAGGAGGTGCTCGAGGCCTGCGCCCTCAATGACGACCTCAGTGTGAGTGCCTGGCCCTGGAACCTCTTGGCCACCTGTGTGCTCGTGTCCCTGACACCTCAAACCAGAGACTTACTCTGGGAGGGGGTGGCTTCCACTCAGACATCACTTACCTAGGACTGGCCATCAGGCTTTGCTCCTCCCAGAGTGTGAGCTGGGGGAGGGAGGGGGACGGGGCTCCACATAGCCGCTGGGGGGACCCTGAGTCTCCTGGGGCTAGGGAAGGATTCCCTGTGAGGCTGAGATCTTATTCAAGAGACCCTCCCTTACCTCCCAGTGGGAAGACTTGGGAGAGTCAAGGTTACTGTAGGGAAGCCCGGAGAACCCTTTAGGTCCCCCACATCCAGAGTACTAAATTTAGGGGGGATGAGATTCCGCATTTCTCCCATGACTTCCCCACCCAACCCCCATATCCCTGCGGGACTGCCGTCACCACTCCCCTGTCCAGGTAAATGTGGCACTTTGCTGGAAAGGAGGACCTTTGACTATGACCATGGGGCATCCTCTGTCCATCTATTGCTTACTTCTTCATCAAGCATCTATAGCAAATGTCTACCAGGAACTGTTCTAGGCAGTAAGAAAAGAGGAACAGCAAAGCTTTTTCCTTGGACTCACCATCGGGTGGACCACAGGTGCCTCCTCTGGTGTTGGGACCCCTTAGCTAAGGAGGTCACTCGTGGGGCCACAGCAAGCCTCGAGGTCACTCCTTGAAAAACCTTCACAGTCTTCACGTTGAGTTTGCCCATCACCACCCTTGCCTGTTAGAAAGGTGCGGCACTGTGATGGAGTGGCTAAGAGTCTGTGCTCGGGTCCCGCCCTCGCGAGGTGTGGAACAACCTTGGGCAAGGTGGTGAGTCTGAGCTTTGATCTCCTCTGTGGAAAGGAAATAATGCCATCTTCATAAAGTTGTCATGGAGATTGGATGAGATGATGCCTGTAAAGTGCTAAGCACATAGTAAATGCTCAGTAAATGCCAGTTGTTACAGCTTATTCCCTCTGGCTTGCTCCCTCCCACCCCCAATTCAAGACCAGTCTTTTCAAGCTCCCTGACTCATTTCTATGCAAAGGGATAGGAAATGGGGTAGAAAGTATTGGGGAGCTTGCTCAGAGGCCTGTCCCATCAGATCCTTCCTGCTGGAGACCTGACAGAGGTGGGGGAGAAGGGTGTGACGCTCAGCGGGGGACAGCGGGCCCGGATTGCCCTTGCTCGTGCTGTCTACCAGGTAAGCTAACGATGCGCAAGTCCAGAGCCTTGGGAGCTTAGCCGGAGGGTATGGGATATTGTCATCAGCATCTGGTTCCCCCTCACCCATGCTCCTGAGTTGGTAGTTCCTTTACCCCATTCCCCTTTTGCAGATTCAGGGCAGAATTAAAGGCCCTTTAAAAACTATTATGTGCCCTGATCTGGCCAGTGTGGCTCAGTTGATCGAGCATCTTCCTATGCACCTAAGGGTCACCAGTTTGATTGCCGGTCAGGATGCATGCCCAGGTTGTGGGCTGATCCCAAATTAGGATGCATGCCAGAGGCCGATCAATATCTCTCTCTCTCTCTCTCTCTCTTTCTCCCTCCCTCCCTTCCTCTTTAAACATATTTAAAACATAAACAAAAAACCTATTATGTGGCTTGAGGCACTGGGACCCAGCAAAGCTAAGCATTGGCCCTGGGGCACTGGCCTTGTTTGACTGGAGGGAAGTCCACCTCAGGTCTCACCTCTTTCTCGCTTGCTTGAGGGGTAGCGCCCAGAGTTCCTCTGAACCGTCTTCTCTGAGTCCCTCAAGATCACGTCCTAGGAGAGGTCTGGGTTCTGGCCAGAGGACCTGGGACTTGGTGTCCATGGTGCCCCTACCACTCTCTAGGAGAAGGAGCTCTATCTCCTCGATGACCCTCTGGCTGCTGTGGATGCAGACGTGGCCAACCACCTGCTGCACAGGTGCATCCTGGGGGTGCTGAGCCACACCACGCGGCTGCTCTGCACCCACCGCACCGAGTACCTGGAGAAGGCTGACCTGGTGCTGCTGCTGGAGGCCGGGCGCCTGGTCCAGGCGGGTAATGTGGGCTGCCAGGGCCGGAGCCCGGCCCGTGAGGGACCACCTACCTGGGTGTAACTGGGGAAGAGGGACAGATGGATTGTCAAGTGCGGACTCTGCCACCCTCCATGTGTGGCCTGGGCCCAGCCATCCTTCTGTCTCATGGGAGCCCCTGTCCTGCCTTCACAGATGTGAGTAAATGGAGAGCAGGAGGGAAAGCAGCACGCCGCAAAATGCCAGTGGACTGGGGACTTGGGCTTTGTGACCGAGTACATTGGGAACTTACAGTCCCTGGACCTCTGAGAACAGTCTGATGTCCATGGAGAAGAGGAAGCAGTTTTAGAACAGTCTTTTTTATTTAAAAAAAAAAATCCTGAAGGATTATTATCCAGAGGGGCATGACTGTCTGCAGGTTCACTGGGAGAGAAGCAGGAGGAAATGAGGCTCCACCAGAGTGTTGGGAATTTTGTGAGCCGTCAGGAAAAAGCTTGGTGGCACTGAGAGGTGACGCTGGGCAGAGTGCTCACGGGGCTATGACTCTCCCAAGGGCGGACGTTTTCTGTCTGTGCTGATTGGGCTCCTGACACAGAGGGTGGACTTGATGGTCCTGCCCAGAGTCTCGGGGTCTCAGACAGAGCCCTGCCAGAGTGGGACCAACGAGAAGGGTGGTGGGTGAGGGGGCGGGTGAATTGACACACATTTTTAGAAAAACCTAGTATATTTCTGGAACAGTCCCCTCCTAATTTCACCTGCTACCTTGCAGGGCCTCCCTCTGAGATCCTGCCATTGGTACAAGCTGTCCCCAAAGTCTGGGCTGAAGATGGACAAGAGTCTGACTCAGGTACGGCCCAAGAATGACAGGAAGTGGCTTGCTCCTCACCACAAGACAGTAGGCATACGGTTTTCACAGAGCTTGCCTGTCTCTCTGAAACACTGAGGTTTTCAGCTGTCATCCTGCAAGCTGTCATCCCCCCCTGACCTCCTCGATCCTTCCAGCCACAGCACAGTCAGTATGGAGCCCAGAGAAAACAAAGGAGGGGCTGGAGGTGGAAGAGAGCGCATCTGGCCGCCTGCTGCAGGAAGAAAGCAAGAAGGAGGGCGCTGTGGCCTTCCACGTGTACCGAGCTTACTGGAGGGCCATCGGCCTGGGCCTGGCCCTGGCCATCCTCTCCTCGCTGCTCCTCATGCAAGGTAGGAGTAAACCCCGGACCCCTTATCCCACCCACAGCCTAGTCTTCTAGGTGCATCACAGCCTTCCCTGTGGACTAATTCTTACAAAGCCCAAGACTCACCAGACATGGACGACAACCGAGACAATAGGCCTGTCCCCGGTTCTGAGAGAGTCCCAGAAGCCAGACAGATGCACTCTGTAGCCATCTTCGGATCTGCCCCATTCTGCAAATTTGAGATCAAGCTCCCCGCAGACCTGTGGAGTGATAGACCCAGGAGAGAAGCGCACACCAGGGAGGACCTGGAATAGTGGCAGGGTGGGAGGGCCAGCAGGGTGAAGGAGAGAACTAGTCAGGGGCAGAGGATTCGGATAAAGGAGGTGAGTCTCTCACAGCTTTCTCTTTCCTGTCCCCACCCAGCCACAAGGAACGCTGCTGACTGGTGGCTCTCCCACTGGATCTCTCAGCTGAAGGCAGACAAGAATAGCTCCCAGGAGGTGTCAGTCCAGACCCCCCCGGACCCTGCTGGGCTCCTCTCTCCCCAGCTGCTCCTCTTTTCCCCCAGAAGCTTCTAGTGAGTGACTGGGGCTGGGAGCAGGCCCAGCGCTCTCAGAGTGGTTGCCAGACAGGGAGTGAGAGTTGGGTGGGGGGAGGCGGGGTGGGGGAGGCAGGAGAGTAGGGCTGGTGTTCCCGGGGCTGTCTCTCTGGAGAATGGGGAGAGGTAGTGTAGGGGAGGAGGTGGCCCCCCCACCCCCCCGAGTGGCTCTACTCTTGGTGGCCCACAGCCTCCTCCCCACCACCCAGCACCTCAGTGTTCCTGCTGCCCAAAGCTGCCCCCAACGGCTCCTCAGACATCCGTTTCTACCTCACCGTGTATGCGACCATTGCTGGTGTCAACTCCCTCTGCACCCTCCTCCGGGCAGTGCTCTTTGCAGCGGGCACCCTCCGGGCAGCCGCCATCCTGCATCGCCGCCTGCTGTGTCGAGTCCTTCTGGTGAGGGGATGAGCGGGTGGGCATGGCATGTGGGAGCCCTCCCTATACTTGGGCTCCATCGAGGGCCCCATCCTACTTCCTAGTCCTCAGGAGAATCTAGCCCCTCACAGATGAGTGCAGCACTTGACAGCTTGTGACCTGGAAAGGCTGAGAGCAGAGGGGCTGCCTGGGTTCAGACCCAGCTACTTAACCTACAGCTTCCTCCGCTGTCACATGGGGAGAGAGGGATCGCACTCAGAGTCACTTCCGATCCGGACTTCTAAAGGGCTGAGGGTTGAGCTAAGCACCCCTTAGTCCATGCGAAGACCCTTTTGTGTTTTACTTATTTATCTATCCATCCCTTTTTCTGCATACCCTATCTGCATTTCCCCTACTTTCCTTGAAAAGCAACATTCTAATTGTGTTTAATGTGTATCTTTTTGGGGTTTTTTTTGTGTGAAATGCCCGTTTTGTGTTGTATTTTTATAAGTGAAATTTTGTTTCTTTCGGTTTATATTTAGGGCTGTTTCTAAGATCCATCCTGGTTGCTATGTGTATATCTATTCTAGTCTTTTGCCTATCCATAGACTTAGTATGGGGATAAATTAATTGGTTATGGAAAGTGCTTAGGATAGCCCTAGCCAGTTTGGCTCAGTGGATAGAGCAGAGGTCCTCAAACTACGGCCCGAGGGCCACATGCAAATACAAATATTGTATTTGTTCCCGTTTTGTTTTTTTACTTCAAAATAAGATATGTGCAGTGTGCATAGGAATTTGTTCATAGTTTTTTTTTAAACTATAGTCTGGCCCTCCAACGGTCTGAGGGACAGTGAACTGGCCCCCTGTTTTAAAAGTTTGAGGACCCCTGGGATAGAGCATCGTCCTGCAGACTGAAGGGTCCCAGGTTTGATTCCGGTCAAGGGCACATGCCTGGGTTGCGGGCTCAATCCCTAGTAGGGGGCGTGCAGGAGGCAGCCAATCAATGATTTTCTCTCATCATTGGTGTTTCTATCTCTCTCTCCCTCTCCCTTTCTCTCTGAAATCAATAAAAATATTTTTTTAAAAAAAAAAGAAAGAAAGAAAGTGCTTAGGATAGTGCCTGGCACATACTAAATGCTCAATTGGCAATTATTATTAATGTTATTGTTACAAAGCCCATTCTTATCTGTTGTCTTATTTGGACCTCATAATTACCCTGTGAGGTAGGTATTATTGTCCCTATTTTACAGATGAGGAAACTGAGGCTCTGAGAGTGTCAGTGACCGAGGCAAGGCTGTTTCCCTAGAGAGCAGGCCATGCACCCAGTCCATTGCCTGTCAGGGAGCAGCTGCCTACTGTTCTGCCTCTTCTCCGGAGCCAAGGAGGGGACATCTTCAGGCTGCGAAGAAATTCATTTCTCTTACTCTGGCTTCGAAAGATACTTCAGAAAGTCCTTCAACCTAGTCTCCTGCCTTAAGATAGGACTGTCGCCCAAGTAAAGACAGAGAGTTGGGGGACAGAGAAGGGGAGAGGGGGCTGCCCTTGAGACTGTGCCTCCCAGTAGTCGTCCCGATATCTGGCAGTCACTGAGCCCTTCTCCATGCCAGGCAGCCTGTGCTGAGCACCTGGCTGCTATATATATGCCTTTAATCCTACCGGCAGCCCTGTGAGGTGCAGTTCTATTAGTCTCGTTTTTTTTTCATGATTGATTTAGAGAGAAACATCAGTTTGTTGTTCCATTTATTTATGCGTTCATTGGTTGATTCTTGTATGTGCCCTGACTGGAGATGGAACCTGCAACCTTGGCGTATTTTTAAAAAATATATTTTCATTGATTTCAGAAAGAAAGGGAGAGAGAGAGGGAGATAGAAACATCAATGATGAGAGAAAATCATTGATTGGCTGCTTCCTGCATGCCCCCCACTGGGGATCAAGCTCGCAACCCAGGCATGTGCCTTGACTGGAATCAAACCTGGGACTCTCCAGTCCGTAGGCCGACTCTCTATCCACTGAGCCAGACTGGCGAGGACATCCTTAGATAATGCTCTAAGCAACTGAGCGACCCAGCTGGGCTTTTATCCCCATCTTTGAAATGAGGAACAGGGGCCTTTAAGAGATTGAGGGGTTTCACATCTAAGTGGCAGAGCTGGAATCCCAGCCGCAGTCTGACTCCAGAGCCTGAATGCTACCATGAGACAGTACTGACTTGGACCACTAACCTCACCACTCTGTCCAGCCCTGGGCAATCAGGATGTTCCTCCTGACATCTAACTGAAGCTCACTCACTGGCCTGAAGTCCCCATATTCTGGAGAGGGACGTAGGCATGTCTAGCACAGGGGTAGAAGAGTGGCCAGCATGGCCTTTCAGGGTCACCACTGGCCAGAGGGACAGTCTCTGTCCTTTGTACCCTGCGATAGTCTTCCTCCTGGCCCCACCTTTTCCTCCTTTCTGCTCCCAAACTCTGGAGACACTTTACTTCCTTCCAATTCTCTACCTTGGACCTTCCTCTCCCCACCTCCCCCAGGGTGGCCCCCAACCCCTTTTGTGCCAGACCCTGCCCTTGCTCAGCCACATCCCTTCTCCCAGGCACCCATCACCTTCTTCGACTCCACGCCTATGGGCCGGGTCCTAAACCGCTTCTCCTCTGACGTGGCCTGTGTGGACGACAGCCTGCCCTTCATCCTCAACATCCTCCTGGCCAACGCGGCAGGCCTGCTGGGCCTCCTGGCTGTGCTGGGCGCCGGCCTGCCCTGGCTGCTGCTGCTGCTGCCGCCTTTGAGCATCATCTACTACCGCGTGCAGCGCCATTACAGGGCTTCCTCGCGGGAGCTGCGGCGTCTGGGCAGCCTCACCCTGTCTCCACTCTACACCCACCTGGCCGACACCTTGGCCGGCCTCCCAGTGCTCCGGGCCTGCGGGGCCACTGACAGGTGTGTGGAGTCTGCCTCTCCCAACCAGAGCAAGGGTGTGAGGTGCTGGGGGGAGGGGGCAGAGGATCCCCCTTAAGAAGAAAAGCACATGGGAGAGAGTGGCTGCAGGTCTCCTGAGAAGGGAAGGCACTAAGGGAAAGAGGAAAGAGACAGAAAAAAGGGCTAGTGGGCAGACTCCCTGTGACAGACCGCACTGACTTCTCCGTACCCTCAGGGAGGCCTGTGGGGGTGCTGATCAGCTCCCAGAAGAAGGCGTTCTGTGGGGGAGTCTGGGCAAGTGATTGCAACAGTGGGTGGCCTTGCTCCCCCCCTGACCTCCCCCAGGTTTGAGGAGAAGAACCAGAGGCTCCTGGAGCTAAACCAGAGGTGCCAGTTTGCTTCCAGTGCCACGATGCAGTGGCTGGACATTCGGCTACAGCTCATGGGGGCCGCAGTGGTCAGTGCCATCGCAGGCATCGCCCTGGTGCAGCACCAGCAGGGCCTCGCCAACCCAGGTACCACCCGGGAGCCTTCACTCGCCTCAGAAGCATGCGACTCCCATCCCCTGCCCCATTTCCCCCACCTTCCCTCTCCCTGCACCGCCCCCCAGCATTTTCACCTGCCACTCAGGGTCCCTGTGAGTATGTGTCCTAATTCTCCTGCCCCTTATTTTAGAGTTGAGGACACTGAGTCTCAAGAAGTGACTTTCCCAGGTGATGCTGGATCTGGTACTAGACCCAGTCTTCTGATCTCTGCCCCTGCCCTGCTCCCCCCATCCCAGCACTCTGCCAGGCCCCCCGTCCTCCCTCAGAGCCTCTGCGGACCCACTCCACTGCCTGGCATCTGGCGTCCTGTGGCCCTGGGTCTGCTGCTGGCATCTTCCCGCTTCTCTGGGGCCTCCTTTCAATGCCCGCAGTCCGCAGCTTGAGATTCTCCCGTTCGGCCTCAGTCCTCCCCACCAAGCCTCCCCTAGTGCCTGGTGTTCCTCTCCTGCCAGGACTGGTGGGCCTGTCTCTGTCGTATGCCCTGTCCCTGACGGGGCTGCTCTCTGGCCTGGTGAGCAGCTTCACGCAGACAGAAACCATGCTGGTGAGCGTCGAGCGGCTGGAGGAGTACTCCTGCGACCTACCCCAGGAGCCCCAGGGCCAGCCGAGGCAGGTAGGCCTGCACCTGTGCCCCGGGCCTGGGCACTGGAACCCTGAAGGACCCTCCCAACGGCCAGTCATTCCCCAGGTTCTTTTCCTTTCACTCCTCGCCATCTTTCTCAGCTCCTCCAATGTCCCCGCACGATCTCCCCTTCCTTCACTGTGTCCCTCATCTTGTGTCTGTTCTCCCATCTCTCCTTCATGTGTCCTCATTTCCCCCACCTTCTCTCTCACGCCATCCATTTCTCCTCATTCCCCCTCCTTCCACTCTCCATCCCCCATTCTCCCCATGTCTCCCCGTCTCACCCGTCTCCTCCACCTCCCACCCACGAACCCCACCAGCTAGGCACTGGCTGGCTGACGCAGGGGAGCGTGGAGTTCCAGGATGTGGTGTTGGTGTACCGGCCAGGGCTGCCAAATGCCCTGGATGGGGTGACCTTCTGCGTGCAGCCCGGAGAGAAGCTGGGCATCGTGGGCCGCACGGGCTCTGGAAAGTCGTCCCTGCTGTCAGTGCTCTTCCGGCTGCTGGAGCCCAGTGCGGGGCGAGTGCTCCTGGACGGAGTGGACACCAGCCAGCTGGCGCTGGCCGAGCTCAGGTCTGAGGGAGCGAGGAGAGGAGAACCAGACTTCTGGCACATAGAGGAAGCCTAGCCGAAAGGCTTTCCATAGACTCGGGGCAGCAGGGTCGATTGTGGGGAGAAGGCAGGCAGCAGGCAAGGATGGCGAGCTCCCGGTGCTCGCTACCCTCAGGTCCAGGGATGTAGCTGTGGTCTCAGGTCTTTAATCTGACCCAGGCCCACCTTTCCAGCTTCATCTTTCTTGTACTTCCCAGCATACACCTTGCACTCTAGATCAATGGCCACTGCGTCCTGAATCAGAGCCTCCCGGTGCTGTGCCCAAGATAGTCATTCTCTCGGCCCTCAGGCTTGGCAGGTGATGCCCAGGGCACTCGAGACCTGGGCCAGTTGCCCCTGGCAACAAGAGGCCACATCTGGTGCTAAACAACTCCCCCCACCAGCCCCAGGTTAGCCTAGTGTCATTTTCTCTGATGTGGAAAAGGTAGAGGAGCTCTGTTCCAAAGCCTATTATTGATCCCAGGCCCTGGCCCTGCCTTTCCTCCCTTCTCTTCTAACTTGTGGTGGCCTTGCATTATAGCTCCACCATATGGCTCCTCAGGACCCTATTCCAGGCCCTCCAATCTTGACGCATCCCCTCCCTACCATTCAGACTCTCTACTCATTCCTCGCCACCACGGCTGTCGCAGTGACTGCTGGAGTCAGTGCCACACCGCTACCCCAGTCTTGTGTTGTAGCTTAGTGAGATGGAAGCTCCTGAAGGACAGAGGGTGGGCCTTTGGTTTCTCTCGTGTCCCCATGGCACCTGCATGGTTCTGGGAACACGCTGAGCAGCGGGGGAGCTGAGTGAGGGTTATGTTCAGGGCTCCTCCCCAAGCTTCTCTGGAGGTGTAGACCTATAGCTAAAACCTGTGCTGGGCACAGAAGTGACCACATCTCCAGCCTAGACCCATGTCCCTCCTTGTCCCCTAGGTCCCAGCTGGCTATCATCCCCCAGGAGCCCTTTTTGTTCAGTGGGACTGTCCGGGAGAACCTGGACCCCCGGGGCCTGTATGAGGACAGGGCCCTGTGGCAGGCTCTGGAGCAGTGCCACCTGAGTGAGGTGATCGGGTCCATGGGTGAGTACCAGGCCCGACCCTGCAGGGTGGAGGAGGAGGGAGCAGGGAGGTGGCAGAGAGAGACCTAGGACCCAGGGGTGAAGATGCTGTGCCTTGCAGGTGGTCTGGATGGTGAGCTGGGCGAGGGGGGCCGGAGCTTATCCCTGGGGCAGAGGCAGCTGCTGTGTCTGGCCAGGGCTCTCCTCACAGATGCCAAGGTAAGGTGAGAGGAGGAGACATTCGAGAGGGCTGGGAAGAAGGCAGGGGCATGTGAGGGGTGAGGGAGTGAGTAGGGAGAAGTCTCAGAGGACCAAGTTAGTTTTTCTTTTAGAGCTGGAGGTGGGGAGCTGTGGGCTGGGCTGGGCCCCGCCGGAAGGCGGGGGCTGGTGCTTGGGCAGGAGCCAAGGGTAGCCCTCTTCTCTGTCCTCCTGCCCACCCCCTCCACATGGTCCAGATCCTGTGCATTGATGAGGCCACGGCAAGTGTGGACCAGAAAACAGACCAGCTGCTCCAGCAGACCATCTGCAAACGCTTCGCCAACAAGACAGTGCTAACCATTGCCCACAGGTGTGCAAGCATCCGGCATGAGACTCCAATCAGGGGACATAGTGTCAGGGACGCCAGGGGCTAGAGCCCTAGAGAGTCCAAACTTCCATGAACCTCAGCTCCTCATTCTCATAGCACATTGTCTGAAGGCATCTGTGGTCCCCAGCACAGAGCCGGGGTAAAGCCTGGGGCAGAATTATGCTGTCTAGGGGAGGAGAGGAGGGAATGTGGGTCAGCTTCCTGGTTGAGGGCAGCGGTCGCCAACCTTTCGGACCTCATGGACCACCAGTTGGTGACCGCTGCTTTACGGTACTGCCCTCCATCCTCCACTGACCACCTCCTCTCACACAGGCTCAACACCATCCTGAACTCTGACCGGGTGCTGGTGCTGCAAGCTGGGAGGGTCGTGGAGCTGGACTCCCCTGCCGTCCTGCGCAACCAGCCTCACTCCCTGTTCCAGCAGCTGCTGCAGAGCAGCCAGCAGGGAGCCCACTCCTCCCCCTGAGGACCCCACCCCCCGGGGTGGCCCCTGTCTCGCCCTCTGCTGGGTGGCTGCAGAGCTGTTTGTTTACATTCTCCTCCATGGCTCTACCTCACTGGCACTCTCCCGGGGGGAGGTGTCATGGGTTCCTCTCTGAGAACCAGGCTTAAGGCAAAGCCCCAAGGGTTCCCCAGAATCAGGCCTCTGCTCAGCCCTCATCAGTGACGCCAGGCAGGTTTTTCTGGAAAAGGAGTCCACTTATAACTTCATAGTTTTATTGAATAAGATTCCCATCTTACATTCTGTGTATTAAAAAAATAATATTTCTTGTGTGAAGCTGCTGAGGGGTGGCAAGTGAGGACCATTCCAGTCTGAAGGACAGAGGAGGTGGAGACGGCACAAAAGCCCCACCGCCATCACAGTGCCGTGGTCTTTCCAGGCTCAGGGGGCAGGTCAGGTGGCAGGGGGAGCCCTGCAGGCAGCATGCTGACCTGACATTCTTGGTCCTGGCGAGCTGGGGCGTAGTGCGGTGCAGAGTAGCAACAGGGTCCAGGGGGACAGACACCCCGGCGCCAGGCCCTCAGGGTCAGCAACACCGTGGACAGGACCAGGGTGGCAGTGAGGGCCCCGAACACCACCACGGCCACCAGGCTAGACTCACCTAGCCTGGCCTCTTGCCTACGCACCACCTCCTTCACTGAGATGCGCAGCAGGCCAGCCCCTGCGCTGTGGGGGACAGGCCCCGTGGCAGGCACCACCATAGCCGAGGTGGGCCCCAGGGGCATGTCTGCCATGGTGGCAGGGGCTGGGCCAGGTAAGACGAGCTCACAAGTCTTGCCGCCATAGCCGCTGGGACAGAGACAGTCGAAGTCATGGACCCGGTCCCGACAGCGGGCCCCTCTCTGGCATGGGCGGCTGGCACAGTCATCCAGGTTGATGGTGCAGAAGCGTCCAGCAAAGCCCTCAGGGCAGAGGCAGGAGAAGCGGTTTATGCCATCCAGACAGGTGGCGCCGTTAGCACAAGGCCGCATCAGACAGTCGTCCACATTCACCTCACAGTGGGCACCCACAAAGCCTGCCAAGCAGCGGCACGTGAAGTTGAGGGCAAAGCCCTGGTCGTCCTGGCACTGGCCGCCATTCTGGCACGGGGAGCTGGGGTGGAGGTGGGAGAGGGCTTTGATACGGACTCACACCTGCAGGGTAGCCTAGGTCAGCATCCTGACCACTCCGCCCACCCCCCTCCCAGCAATGTCACCTTGAGTCACATTCCGAGCCTCCAATATCTCCTTTTAAAAATGGGAATGGAAGTAGCTTCCAGCTTCCACATTGTGAGGGTTAAATGAGATAACCAACATCAAGCAGTTAGCATGGGGCCTGGCCCAGAGGCAAGGCTCTCAGGCCTGACACAGAAATGAGGGCAGACCCCGCCCTACAGGCCCATTTCCTCAGGCACACATGAGGCTAAGCCTGCTGCTAGAACATCCTTAGGGGCCACAGGGGCAGCTTTCCTGGGAGGATGAGGGGAGTCCAAGGTCTTCAACCCCTCCCCACCCCGCCCCCCCCAACAGCCAGAGCAATCACACATTGATCTGTTACATCTGTAGTTCCTATAGATTTTTGTTGAAGAAATGGCCCAGATGGTATAAAAAAGCTGAGAAACCCGGAACTACGGACACTGGCAAGCTGGGGTTTTATCCTCCGGGGCCCCCAGTGGGGCTTCTGACCCTCAGCCCTGTTACTTCATCACCAGCCTCCCAACAGTCCTGCCTCCTTCTGTCACCAGTTCTCACCTAACCTTGAACTCACCCCACGGGGCCATACTCACCCTGCCTGCTCACAGGGTCCAGTCTTGCGCTCACAGTCCCGTCCGTGGAAGCCTGGTGGGCACACACAGTGGTACTCGCCGCCCCCATCATATACGCACTGGCCTCCATTCCGGCAGGGGGACTGCGTGGTACAGATGTGCTCATCTACAGAGGAGACAGGGAAGGTTCTGGGATAGCCCCTTACATCTGGCACCCAGACCTGCCCAGGCCCCACCTAAGGCTCTGTGGGTGCAGCTCATACTGCAACCCCCACCCCCACCCCAGCTGGTATGTATGGTGGGGAAACAACACTGAATTCGGAATCAGGAGGCTCCTAGCCCTGGCAATGTCAGTCTGTCTCAGTGACTTCAAGCAAGTCGTAGCTCATCTATGAGTCTCAATTTGCTCATCTGTAAAATGAGTACCATTTTCCGCAGCTGCCTTGCCTATCTCATGGGGTTAGGTTAAGGGTCAATTCAGACAGCAGATAGGTATGAAGTCTAAAATGATCTAATGTGTTTGGGGGCTGGACACAATAAATAGGAGTTGATGTTCTTTCAAGACACATGGGGTCTCCAGACCAACAGCCGCCCTCTCTACTCCCCTACCTTTGTCACAGAACTTGCCCGCCCAGCCACCATGACAGATGCACTGCCAGGGCTGGTGGCAGGAACCATGCTGGCAGCCAGGCATCCTCACACAGCGCTCACAGTGCAGCCCCTCCCAGCCTGGGTCACACCTGATGGGGAGAAGCACAGGGTCAGGGCTCTGGGTGGGGGATGTGAGGAAGTGGAGGCAAGACCAGAGCATCTCGAAAACAAGACATGACAGTCCCCAAGGGAAGCAGGCCCATCCGAGATAGGTGTGGGCTGTGCAGATCATCTGACACCAGCACTCAAGTCTTGGTTCTGCCCTTTGTCTAATCCTTATGAGCCTTCGTTTCCTGATCTGTAAATTGGGAATGCACTTTCCAGGGATGTGTTGAGGAAGAAGCTAAGATGATTGTAAATACTCCCAGTATCAGTCCTGGCATATCTGAGACTCAAAATGTGTGTTGTTTTTAAAAGAGTGCCCTTGATTCCAGGGCAAAAGCCTGACCTGTGTTTTTTTTAATCCTCACCCAAGGAGTGAGGATACTTTTTCCATTGACTTTCAGTAAGAGTGGAAGGAAGGGGAGAGGGAGAGAGAAACATTGATGTGACATAAACACATCGATCGGTTTCCTCCCACACAGGATCCGATGGGGACCAGGGATCAAACCTGCAACCCAGGTATGTGCCCTTGGCTAGGAATTGAACCCATGACTCTCCGGCAGGCCTGCACTCTAACCACTGAGCGTCCTGCTAGGGCCTGACCTGTTTTTTAAAAAAAGCCTTCCATCCTTGAGTCCAAAACACCCCCAGCTTCTCCAGCAGCTAGCCCTGACAGTAATTTCCTCATGTCCATCCAGACACATTTCCCTCCAGCTATTGGATTTGCCCCCACCCCCACCCCCACCCCAGTGAGTCAATTACTCAAATTCATCAAGACAGATCCTCTTCCATAAGGTCTTCTCCCCGGCAACCCGCCCAGCAGCCTTTCTTTTATAGGCCAAACCAATTCTCTTTATATCTTGCCTATCTCTCCCTTCCCTCCAGGCTCCCACTCTCCAGACGCTCTCAAGCTCCAGGCCTTTCTCCTAGTCTTGAGGAGGAATGTTACAGAATTCCTGGGTCAGATTTGGGAGAGTAAAACGGCGGGGAGGCAAAGGCTGGAAGAAGGAAGAGTCAAGGCAAAGGGGAGTGGGGGGGGGGGGGCGGCCAGTCTGCCCTGTGTGCCATGGGGGCGGGGGGGGGGGGGGCGGGGGGGAGAACAGTAGAGTCTTAAGGCCCTAGACACACTGCCCTGGGGCTTGACCTGGTTTTGGTTATGGGCTGGGAAGAGAGGAGCAAAGGGTTTAGGAGCACGTGCTCAGAGGTACCTGCAGGAGCCGTCAGGCGCACAGCAGCCGTGGGTCAGGTCACAGTGGGAGCTGCAGTCATCGGCTGCAAGAGATGGATGTGGGAGGGGTGAGCCCGGGTCCGGGTTGGGCTCCCTGAGATGCTGGGCTGGGGAGGGTGCGGGGCCCCAGTAATTGGGTGGGCTCAGCTCTGGGGCAGGGCCGAACAGACACTCGTCCAAGGGATGACTTGGGTCTCACCGACCCCGCGGGTCCGAGCGGCTGCAGTGCCGTCTCTGGCCGGCAGAGGTCAACGTGCAAGCGGGGGACGTCGGGAGAGGGCCGCGACCTGCGTCCGGGGTGCGCTCACCTACGGCATGCTGAACCGGTGCCCCCAGGACGCACAACAGGCACATGAGATGCAGGCAGCGGCAGCCGCTGGGCATGGTCAGCGCCGGCCCCAAGAAGGACGGACGGATGGAAGGCCGTACGTGCGGACACCTGTGGGACGGCACAGGCTGGGAGGCGGTCGGGTGCGGAGATGAGCTGCACGGATTGCGGTTCTGAGCGATAGAAGCCGAGGGGGAGCGGGGAGTCCGGACAGAAGAAGGGGGTGAAGGCAGCGGCCGAGCGGGGGCGGGGAAGGGTTGAACCAGCGAGGGGGTGGGTGACACGGCCCGGAATCAGGCTCTGTGGGAAGAAGCTAAAGGATGGGCAGCGTGGAGGGGCCGGGGCTAGGGGCGCAGCAGAACGGAGGAGCCCGTGGGATGGGGATCGCGCCGAGGGGAGGCCTTGAGCACGGAGCGGACGCGGGGTCTGGTTCCCAGCAGCGAGCAGTCTCCGACCCCACTCCCGACTTCAACCAGGACTTGCCCCCTTCCCGTCTCAACCGCGCGCGGCTCGGCCGCGACGCCGGCCCTGGAGTCCCCGAGCGCCCCTCGCCCTGAGCGCCCCTGCCCTCGCCGTCCTCACCTCGGGCTGCGAGGCGGCGCGCTCCGGGCGCAAGGCGAGGCCGGATCCGACGGGCTCCGCCGTGGGGCCGAGCTGGGGCGCGGGGCCGCCCCTAGCGGGCCTCGGGGCCGGGCGCCGAGGCGGCTGCCATGAGAGCCGAGCGCTCCGGAATCTGGGGCTCAAGGCGATCCCGAGCGGCGGCGGCGGCGGCGGCGGCGGCTGCGGCGGCAGCGGCAGCTCCTCGTGCGCGCTCGGGCGGCCTGCCAGGGGCGGCGTGTGCCGGCCGATCCCTCCTCCCCACTCCACTCCCCGGCCTGCCGCCGGCCCGCCCCCGATCCTCCGGCGTCCGCCGCCCACCCCCACCCCCCACCCCCGGCGGCGCGCAGCTCACGCCTCTTCTGGGAGCTCGGCGCTCGCCCCTTTCCCCGCTGTGGCTCTCTCCCCTGGGCCCCCACCCTCCGCTGCCACCTAACCTATCCGAACCTGGCTTTCCTCATCGAAAGGAGGAAATTACGGGAATCTAAATGAGAGGAGACTGCAAGTGCCGGCCAGATGTGCGCAGCCCGATTATTCTCCCACCGCGAATCGCAGCCTGGCTGACCTGCGCCTCTCACCCCCGCCCCACCTCTGTTCTCACCAGTCCGCGGCCCATCACGCTTCTCACATGCATCCCACACACGCTCAGGGCGCGGCGCGCTCCCCGCCCTCCTCCTGTCATCAAGCCCACGCCTCCTCCGTTAGTAAATCCTCCATCACCTGCTTCAAATGGCTGCGCCTCTCCTCGGCGCCCTCCGCTCCTTTCTCTCCTCGCTGCCATGCACAGCCTTCCAGGATCAACCCATGCCTACCTCAGTATCAGCCCCACCCCCACCCCATCTCTGTCACCACCACCCTCTTCCTTTCCACGACCGCTGCTGGGAAGCCCCTCTGGACTGGGAACGCCCCTGACTCTGTACATGCGCCCCCCGCCACCCACCCCCACCCCAGCTCCTTCTCCTGTACCCCGGATCACATCCGTTCTTGAGCTCAGGCTATTCGTCCAAACCCAGAGCTCTGACTAGAAGAGCTGGGGGGCGGGGGGAGTAGGGGAGGACTATTGTCCAGGCTAATGGCTCAGAGACACCTGTGCAAGGCAAGGACAGGAAACAGCTCTCTTGCTTGCGCAGCGCAAGAGGGCAGAGGCTAGGAACACCACCTAAGCCTCCAGGTCAAGATTTCACCATCTTTAAATTCCATAGATTGGAGGGAGGAATCTCTAGCCTCTGCAGAAGCTTCCTACGGACACCCCTCAGGGACGGAGCCCCTGGACTAGTTTCTCTTGCCGTCTCCATTGAATGCAACAGCCACACCCACCTCATCTTTCTATCTTGCCACTTCCTCTTCCCTAAAGAGCCTTCTGAATTTGAGTAATGCCGTAGCTCTAACCATTTATTTTGTTTTAAGTTGTTTTTCAGTGAAAAATTGCAAAACAGTCTATGCTGTCCAATTAGTGTAGGTCAAATAGATTATGTGACTATCAAAAGTCACCTTTTTGAAGCCTGAAGATGTTAAAAAAAAAAAAAGCTAAGAGTATGTTAACTGCGAGCAGGGAGAGACAACACCGAACATTCCTCAGTTACCAGTGACTTTTGTTCTGGATGATGGAATTATAGGTTATCTTTTCTTAAAGATGCTTTTCTGCATTTCCCCCTTTTCCACAATGAACGTGTACAACTTTATTATTATGAAAGAAATGCAATAACACTATAGATCCTTTAGAACAGCGGTTCTCAACCTGTGGTTCGCGACCCCTTTGGCGGTGGAACGACCCTTTCACAGGGGTCGCCTAAGACCATCCTGCATATCAGATATTTACATTACAATTCGTAACAGTAGCAACATTACCGTTATGAAGTAGCAACGAAAATAATTTTATGGTTGGGTCACAACATGAGGAACTGTATTTAAAGGGCCAGAAGGTTGAGAACCACTGCTTTAGGATGAAGTAAAAAGAAAAAAAATCACCCATGATCCTACTAGCATGAAAAAAACACTATTGTGGTGGGTTTTTTTTACCTCTGTTCCTACCCAGATGTTTTTACACAGTTCCTGTAATATTGTATCCTGACTGTTTTTTACTCCACATAATGTATTGGTAGTCGTCAAAAGCATAATTTTTATGGCTGCATAACAGTCCATTAAGTAGATATATTAACTTAGCCCTCATTATGGGATTCTCACAATTGGATCCTTACACAATTGTGTTTATTTTTTTGCTATTATAAATTCATTCAACAAATATTTCTGAGCACCTATGTGCTACTACTTTGTGCTGGACATCATCCTGGGCCCTGGGGACTGTGTCTAGTAGCACCACACGTTTCCATGCATGTGGTTTTCTCCATGGTTTGGGATCCTTCCTTAAGGCAGATTCTGAATTGGGGAGCGACTGCATCAAAGAAGTTGTGGAAAATGAACAGTTCCTTCTCATTAATGAAATTCATTGACATTCACTGATGAGACAGTAAAGATGGTTAAAACTTTGGAAGTTGATAGCATCGGACTGTATCACTTACTACTTCTCCCTCATGCTGTAAAAATTTTAGCACCTGGGTTGTTTCACCCTTTTCACTCCCACTTCTGTCAAATTCTTGGAGATTTTTGATGATTCAGTACCACAGAGACAATTCTCCCAATAAATGTGCTTGCAAAGATGGCCACTACACTTCCTCCTGTCCCACATGACCCTTTGCAATGATTTTGCTGCCCTTCTCAGCAAGGAGTGGAGTCTGTTTGTCAACCCCTTGAATCTGGGCTGGCTTTATGACTTGCTTTGACTGAAAGCATGTGGCAGAAATGATACAGTGTGAGTCCCCAGAGTCTGGGCCTCAAGAGACCTTGCAGCTTGCCCCTTTGCCCTCTCAGAATACTTCCAACATCATGGGAAGAAGTCCAGTGTAGGCTACTGGAAGATGAGGAGCCCAATGGAGAACAACTGAGGTACCCTGGCCACCAACTACCAGACATGTGAGGTCATACTACCCAGCCCCAGATAAGCTTCCAGATGACCACAGCCAGATGATGATGCCTCGGCAAGACGAACAGAATGCTCAGCTGAGGCCGGCCCATGTTACCAAACAATGAGCAGATAAATGGTGGTTAAACCACTAAGTTTCGAGGTGGTTTGTTAATGTGGCAATAGACAACTGATAAAAAACCAACTTCCGCCGAAACCGGTTTGGCTCAGTGGATAGAGCGTCGGCCTGAGGACTGAAGGGTCCCAGGTTCGATTCCGGTCAAGGGCACGTACCTTGGTTGCAGGCACATTCCTGGTGGGAGATGTGCAGGAGGCAGCTGATCGATGTCTCTCTCATCGATGTTTCTAACTC
Organism: Myotis yumanensis; assembly: GCF_028538775.1. Classification (NCBI taxonomy): domain Eukaryota; kingdom Metazoa; phylum Chordata; class Mammalia; order Chiroptera; family Vespertilionidae; genus Myotis; species Myotis yumanensis. The sequence continues at coordinate 84,371,617 of NW_027223757.1, read as the reverse complement.
TCTGTCCCTCTCCCTTCCTCTCTGTAAAAAATCAATAAAATATATTTAAAAAAAAAACAAAACCAACTTCCCATTTCCTTGATTTCTTCTCCACTAATGAGGAGGATTGTCTCAGCCAAACCTTGTTACTATGAATTCTTTTTTAAAAATATATTTTTATTGATTTCAGAGAAGAAGGGAGAGGAAAAGAGAGATAGAAACATCAATGATGAGAAAGAACCATTGATCGGCTGCCTCCTGCATGCCCCCTACTGGGGGCCAGGGCCACAACCCAGGCATGTGCCCTTAACTGGAATCGAACCTGGGACCCTTCAGTACACAGTCTGACGCTCTATCCACTGTACAAAGCCAGCTAGGGCTTACTACAAATTCTTCACACACTCCATAATCTCAATTTCCTATTATAATCACACTTTCCTATTACCAATTTGTATCTTTTCAGCTTATGCCCTCTAGTACCTAGACTCAAACAATTCTGTGTACTTAGGTTGTGTTTGCTTTTGCTATTATAAATGCATTTAACATATGTTGAATTTGGATCCACAGGGATCACTGGGCTACATTACAACTTTTGTGGGTCCTATGCACTTCACCTTCATGGCCCTCTTCCGCCACAAAAGAATAGTAAGACTATACTTTATGGTTGCATTGGTGTAAAGACAAGTATAATCCAAGCAAGATGCATTATTCTACAGTAAGTCCTCACTTAATGTTATCGGTAGGTTCTTGGAAACTGTGACTTTAAGTGAAATGACATACCTATATTGAAACCAATTTTACCATAAGCTAAATTGATCTAAACAAGAGTTAAGTTCTTATGGCATAGGGGGGTTTGGGGGATGGGTGAAAACGGTGAAGAGGTTAAGAACAAATTACAGATGTTATTACAGAATAGTCATGGGGATGTAAAATACAGCATAGGAAATATAGTCAATAATATTCTACTAACTATGTAAATATGCACGATTTATTGGGACGATCACTTAGTAAGTCATGTATGTCAACTGTAACTGAACATTTTTAAATGATAAAAATAAAATATATTTTTAATGTTCCTATGGCATATTTCTGGTCACCAAAACAAAACACCATTAAACTTCGAAATAAAGAACCAAAACACTTCTAATGTTAAACATTGATATAAATATGAGCTATACATACATTTAAGAAAAAATTAATAAAAACAAGATTATTTTCCAACCTACTTATTCCAGTTCAGGGTCCCAGGTGGCCAGAGCCAGTCCCAGCAGCTCAGGGGATGAGGTGGGGACCCTGGACAGGATGCCCTTCCATCTCAGGACGCACTCACACACACCCACACTCACTCAGACTGGGGGATGTAGATACTCAATTCACCTCATGTGCATGTTTGGGAATGTGGGAAACCAGAGTCCGCAGGAGAAAACCCATGCAGACATGGGGAGAACATGCAAGTGCCACAGACAGTGGCCCTGGCCAGGAAATGATTTCGTTTCTTTTTCTTAAATTCTCACCCGAGGAGCCCTAGCCGGTTTGGCTCAGTGGATAGAGTGTTGGCCTGTGGACCAAAACGGTCCCGGGTTCGATTCCGGTCAATGGCACATGCCTCGGTTGTATGCTCCTCTTCAGCCTGGGCCCTGGTCGGAGTGCTCGCAGGACGCAACCAATCGATGTGTTTCTCTCACATTAATGTTTCTCTCTGTCTTTCCCTCTCTCTTCCACTCTCCCTAAAAATCAATGGAAAAATATCCTCAGGTGAGGATTAAAAATAATAATAATAAATTAAATAAATTTTCACCTGAGGAGATCTTCATGGATTCCAGAGAGAGAGGAAGGGATATATATATATATATATATAGAGAGAGAGAGAGAGAGAGAGAGAGACATCAATGTGAGAGGGAAGCATCAATTGGTTGCCTCCGGCATGTGCACTGACCGGGGATTGAATTCACGACTTGGGTATGTGCCCTAATCTGGAATCAAGCCCTTAACCTTTTGGTGTACGGGATGATGCTCCAACCACTGAAAAACACTGGCCAGGGTGTCATTTTTTTTTTTTTTGACTCATCAACATTATAGTGAAATGATGTCAAATGAAAAAATGTTATTTCAGTACCTGCTGTAGATTCATTATTATTATTATTTCCATTTTTTTCTTTTGATTTTAAAATACATTAAAATTAAAACATTTTGCAGGTCCCTAAAGGAGTTGTGGGAATTTTGCACAGTGCCTCCTGTAGATAAGTTGACCCTGTCTCTCACCCATTGATCTTACCTCCTTTTCAGTGTCCCCTCTCATCACATCTACCCTTTCCTGCTTACCCAGTTTTGATTCCAGGACATATCATTCTGATCAGTCCATTGCTTATAACAACTCCCTGGCGCCTCTCTCCCATCCTGTTCATCTGGTAAAACCCCTCTCCTGTGTCCTCTCTAGCCTGCACCCCAGCAACTGGACGTGACGGAAAAAAAACTCACCTCCAGGCTGACTGGTCTCAGATTCATAGCTTCAAACACCCTTTGTGTTGACCATCAATATGTATCAGTTCTGGGTACTCTCCCAGCCTTCCAACAGCTATTTTTACCTTCTCCTCTCTCCTTTCTTCTCACTCTGCTGGTGGTCTTGCTTCCAACTTCATGAAGAAAATAGAAGCAATCTGAAGAGAACTTCCCCACGCTTCCGCCCACCCTCCTCCATCTGTCTCCATACCCTCTGTCGTCCCTCCTGTTCTTACTCAGAAACCCTCCACCTCGGCACGAGCTCCCATCCCTCTCACCTGTGTGACTGCAGGCTCCACCACTTCTCCCAGGTCATCTGCACCATCAGTTCACTTGTCTCTAGGACAGCGGTTCTCAACCTGTGGGTCGCGACCCCTTTGGGGGTCGAACGACCCTTTCACAGGGGTCGCCTAAGACCATCAGAAAACACATATATAATTACATATTGTTTTTGTGATTAATCACTATGCTTTAATTATGTTCAATTTGTAACAATGAAATTGGGGGTCACCACAACATGAGGAACTGTATTAAAGGGTTGCGGCATTAGGAAGGTTGAGAACCACTGCTCTAGGGGATAATTTTCCTCATCCTCTTTCCCATCTGAAAATAAGTAAGCTCTCAGTCCCATATACTCTTCCAGCTCCACTTTTCTGCTCTCTTTACTGAAAACTCTTCAAAAATATTGGTCTAGACTTGCCGTCTTCACTTTCTCTCTTCTCATTTTCCTTGAAAGCACTCTCATCCCACACTCTGTCGTCAAGGTCACCTGTCAAGGTCACCAATGCCCTCACCATTGTCAAATCCAACAATTCCTTTTCAGTCCTCATCTCACTGTCTCTGTCAGCAGCATTTGACACAGTGGTTCACTGGGCTTCTAGGATCGCTCACTAGCTTTCCACCTACCCTAATGGCTATTCCTCCTCAGTCCCCTTTGCTTCCTCCTCATCTTCCCAATTTCTTCCATAGCCCAGGGCTCCATACTCATTCCGCTTCTCTTTTCTACCTTCACTTGCTCCCTTCATGATCTCATCAGCCTAATGGCTTTAAATAGCAGCTATAAGCCAAGGACTCCCGGGTTTACATTCCCAGCCATGGTTTATCCTTGAAATCCCCTCTCATGTATCCGACTGCCTACTCAACATCTCCACATGGTCCAACAGGCAACTCAAACTTAGCACGTACAAATGCAGACGCCTGGTTTCCATCCCCAAACAGTCTTCCTATGTCAGTCTTATCTCCTCTCAGTAAATGCCTGTTTTAAACCAAAATCCTTGGCGTCATACTTAATTCTCCTCTTTCTCTCACATCCCATGTCCTGCAAAACCTGTTGCCTCTGCCTTCAAGTTCATCCAGAATTTGACCACTTTTTGCAATATGACTTCAAACCCCTTTCCTCTTGCCTGGACTAATGCAACAGCTTCTTAACGGGTTTGCTATGGTGGAGCAGCCAGGGTGATCCTGCTAGCATGGAAGCCAGCTAAATGTTTGTGGTATTCTAAACTGAAACAAACAAAGATCAATAGTGAAAAAGCTGGTGAAGTCTGAATAAAGTCTGGAGTTTAGTTTACACTAGGGTACCGATGTTGGCTTTTTAGTTTTGACAAACCTACCATGGTGATGTAAAGTGTTACATCAGGGGAAACTGGTTGGTATATAAGAACTGTCCTTAGTATCTTATCAACTTTCCTGTAAATCTAAAATTATTCAAAAATAAAAAGTGTATCTCAACGATAGAAGTCAGACTATGTCACATCTCTGCTCAAAACCTTCCAGTGGATCCCCTTTGACCTTAACCCCTATGCTGCCTTATTCTGCTCTGCTAAACTAGCCTCTATGTTGATCCTCAAACACATCAAGTCTGTTCCCTGCCTCAGGACCTTTACAATAGCTATTCCTTCTGCCTGGACTGCTCTTACCCATATATTTTCATCGCTCAAACCCTCATATTTTCATTTAGTTCTCTGTTCAAATTTCATCTTAGTAAATAGACCCTCCCTGATCTACCCATATACTAACCCCACCCTGACCCTGGGCATATTTCCCTTATCTTTATTTTTCTCCACAGCCCTTTTCTCCACCTGACATAATACCATTAGCATATTTATATGTTGACTGGCTCCCCTAAATGATAAGATCTCTGAAGGCAAGAACTTTGTTTTGTTTATTGCTGTAATTTAGTTCTCGATTTATCATTTCATGTCTTGTACTGTTTAGTGGTGAATGTGTACTCTCATTTATCTTAGTTTCTCTTTTTTTATTTTTATTTTCTTATTGATTTCAGAGAGGAAGGGAGAGGGAGAGATGAAACATCAATTGATTGAAGAGAATCATTGATTGGCTGCCTCCTGCACATCCCCTACTGGGGATCAAGCCCAAAACCCAAGCATGTGTCCTTGACTGTAATCAAACCTAGGACCCTTCAGTCCGCAGGCCAACACTCTATCCACTGAGTCAAACCAGCTCGGGCTCTTTGCCTTATTTGATACTTGGGTCTGCTTCATGGGCAGGGTGAGGCAGTTAGGTTGATGGTGTGTTCACTGCTGCCTCATAACTTGGAAGAAGAAAAAACTTTTTTCCTGTGGGCCAGGCCATCCCACTTAAATCTCACCACAGCTCCGCAAAGCAGGTATTATTATCACTCTGGTTTTATGGATGGAGAAGGAGAGGATACAAGGGGTTAGGTCACAGAGCTGGTGAGTGATGAAGCCAGTGTTCAGACCAGGCCTGTCTTTCCTCTGTGCTTTGCAATCAATCCAGGTGATTGAGCAACTGCCTGGCAGACTGCATTTTCCAAAGAGCTCCCATCCCACATGCGCTTCTAATTGTGTGACTTTGACATTCCTCCCTTTGAGAGGCAGGGTCCATCATCCCTTCCCTTGACTTGAGGCAGTCAGCTGTGGTAGACATGATGCTATGTGACTTCTGAGATTAGGTCACAAAGATGATTCAGCTTCCACCTGATTCTCCCGGGACACGTGCCTTTGGAGATCTGAGTTACCCGGTAATCTGACTGCCCACCTGACCTTACCCTATGAAAAAGCCCAACCAGTCACGTGGAGAGGACCTGAGACCACCTGGAGAGAGAGAGGCCCGGACAGCCCGCCCACAGCAGCTGCTCCAGCTCCTGCCATTTCATCTTCAGCCACCGATAAGGTCAGAACAGCCCAGCTGAGCCTTTCCTAAATCCCTGACCCACAGGAATCTGAGAGATTAGAAAAAAGATTGTTGTCTTAAGCCAGGAATTTTGAGGTGATCTGTGAAGTGCAGTGATAGATAACTGGAACAAAGAGCATGACGATATGTCAGAGGTACTCAGCGGGCAAGTTTCATCTTTCTGGGTTTACGTTTTCCTTGCAAATAGCATGCCCTAACTCAGAGATCTCTAAGGATGGCTCCAGCCCTGATGTTTGGCACTTACCCATACGTTGCCACACACCCCACTGTCCATTTTCACTGCCTCCTTAATATCAGTCAATACCCCACCATTTTATTATTCCCACAGAAAAAACGAGTGCCCCGGGGAACCAAGAGATGTCGGTGGATCTGCTGAGGAAAGGAGGTGGGCACCCGAGAAAGTCTTATAACCTTGTGGGGCCTCAGTTTCCTTATTTGTAAAATGGAGCGAATAGTGCCAGCCTTAATCTCTAACAGGTCACTGTGGGGGTGGAAGGAGACACTGTGTGTGAAGTGCAGTTCCTTTTACAGGGAGGTGGGAGCGTGGGGGCTGGGATGGGTGGCTGCTGAGGCTTGAGGGGTAGAGTCCCGGGTTAAGGTCAGTTTCCTGCCCCGGAGTAGGAGGGGGATCGGTGACAAGAGTAACGATGGGAAGTTGAACTGTGCTGTTCTGGGCTGTGCTGGGGTGGGTCTCTTAGCAACAGTTTCTGTTTAAATATCTTTCAGAATCCATCCACTACTAGGGGTGGAAACCCCTCGATGTAAAAGGCATCATGTATGTAGTCCAGGCTCTGTTTCTGCAAACCTGTTTCTAACACACACAACTTCCCCATTTAACAATCACCCAGGACAGAGGGCTTGTCTCATTGCTTGGATTTCCAAGAACATCCCCGTCCCAATCACCTGTCTCTGCCAGAGGCCTTGCTATTCCCTGAGTAACTGATGCTAAAGCCTTAAGGCCATCCCTGCCTCCTCTCTTGCCTCCATTTCCTTGTTCCAGCTGCTCGCCAAATGTAGGGCGTGGCTATAGGGTTAAGCCTCGGACTGACCTTTTGGCAAAGCCACGAACAAGTCCCAGCTTAGAGGGCACAGTCCTCTTAGCATAATTAGGCTTGACCTTATGATACTTTCTAGATCTTATCTGGGTAGCTAATGGGCTGAGGGAGATGCAGCAAGGGCTGCCAAAACAAGTGAAACTCACAAGAACATTGTAACTATGGTGACCACTGAGGGCAGGGGTTTGTCAAGGGTGGGGGGGATAAAAAGGGCACTTATGTAATACCCTTTGTAATACTTTTAGCAAAAATAAAAATAAAAAATAAAAAAATGATAATAAAAAAAAACTATGGTGACCACTACCTTGTTTACCTCTGGCTATAAAATAAAGGCTCAGCTTGCCTCTGGATCTCTCTCTGTGGCCTCAGCCAGGCACAGGAGATCTACCTAGACTAGACCCAGCTTATTCTCTCTGTCATTTCTTCATCCTTCACTGCCCTCACTCAGGCTTGAGGAACCCTTGGCTGAGCTGGCTCGGCACAGCCAAATTATATCTAATCTTCCTTCCCCCTGGCCCTGGGGAGGCCATGGGAGTTCTTTCCTACTGCCTCGGCCCTTGTCAACCCCTTCTTCACCACACCGGGCTCATGGCAAGCGTTTTCTACGTGATCACTCGGCTCCAGGCCCACCCCTTTCACCTGAGCACCCATCTGCAGGAGGGCTTGAGGCTAAACATTCTGCCCCGCCATCTTTGTCATCTCATTTCCTATCTCATCAGCCTGGGATCACTCTTGGTACTCTTCAGGCTGTGGTGTCAAGGCAAGAATATCAAAAGCTGCTTCAAATCCTGGCTTCCCCATCCATAGCCGGGTGGCCCTCAGGACACATCTAACTTCTCTGAGCCTCAAGGTCCTTGCTAGTAAGTAGATGGATGTCCTATGTGCCAGGCACTGTTCTAGCACTTCACAGACATGAACTCAGTTGAGCCTCACAACAGCTCTGTGGAATAAGCACTATGCTTCACCCGTTTTCTAGATGGAGAAACTGAGGCACAGAGAAGTTTATCATTGGCCCGTGCTCATGCAGCTAGTTAAGTGACAGCCTCCCAGCAGTCTGCTTCACAGAGACCCTGGGAAAGGAGACTGGTATGGGCTGTGCGGAGAGAGCCCCCTGGCTGGTGCTCTGCTTCATTTGGAGGACTTTGGGAACAGACTGGGCTGGAAGCCTGATGACTTTAGGGTCCTCCTAAGCCTGCCTCAATAGTGGCCTCCATTTTGGAGGGACCACTAGACATATGAGGCTCATTTCCAACTTTGATTCAGAATAGTAACTACTGCTCTCCTTGGTCTCCCCATCCTCAGGATTCCCCACTTGCCTGAGCACTTCTTTTCTGGGTACCCGCCAATAAATCCTTCTTCCACAGCCACAGGGGTTCGTCCATCCTGGCCTCCCCACCCCTTACCTGGGTTCTTTTTCTCAAGTTCCCCTTCTCTCTCTCTAGCCTCCTTTTCAAACAAAAAGTTTCGTGTGTTACCAACACCAAATGAGGGTGCAGAGACAAGAGAATGGGGAGGAAGAGAAGAGCTTCATTCATTCACACGTTCATTGACCCACCCACTCCCTGTCAGAGCCCAGCATGATAGTAAGCACTGTGGTCAGGAGCAGGGAAGGGACCCCAGACACTCAACAAGCATTAGTTGAATGAGTGAATGAATTAATATGAATGAAAAAAAGGACTGGGCCTTGATCTCAGGCAGCTTATAGTCTAATAGGGCAGGCACAGTCACTCTCACTGTCCACACACTACAAGTAAACAGGGGACCAGGTGTACCTCTCGGCTCTGGACCCCGTGAAGACCAAGGGGCATGCAGGCCTGGCCTTTGTCCTCACCGGATAAGGGACAATCATCTACCTGCTTGTTTTGTGCTGCCCCTGTCTCTCCAAGCCAGTTCTTGTCAGCCCAACAGGTGGGGGCCCAGGTGGGAGCTGAGTTGGAGCAGGTAGGAAGTTGGGCAGGCCCAAGTCGTCCACCCTTCGCTGGGCTTTCTGCCAGCACAGGGGCCTTTGGGTCCTGAAACAAATGTCCTCCCTCTCCTCCCCCTGCTTGTTTCCTGTCCTCCACCCCCACCTCTACCGCATGCAGGAGTTGGAGCCAGCTGCTGCAGGGCTGAAATCCAAACCAGGCATTGTGCCCCACCTTTTGGCTGTGTTTGACTCGCGTGTACGTGTGTGTGTGTGTGTATGTGTGTGTGTGTGTGTGTGTGTGTTGGCAGGGCTTATTGTGCGCCTCGGGGGTTGGAGTGCCAGGTCTCAGGCTCTAAATGCCATGCTTGGGAGATACCTGCTCAAGGAAAGGGCGGAGGCTGGGCAAGGATAGATACCGATCGTGGGTTTGGAGGTTAGTTGAAAAGTGACAGAGGGGGACACTTTGCCGGCTGATGGGTCCAGTGTTCAGTCATGTAGCTAGTGTCCAACATGTCTAGCGAGGGAACATGTCCATTTGGGACCATGAGGGTGTGCAGACACGTGTGCACAGGCCTGGAAGGGCAAAGTTTCACCAGAACCAGAATTCTGAGTGTAAAGCACAGCAGTGCCAAGAGGTCACATGCTTGTGAAGCCCCCGCCGGCCTGGAACCACCCAGCACCTGTGAGGGGGTGGGGGAGGCATCCACAGCCCAGGCAGGTCCTGTTGCAGCCTCTCTAGCAGCTGCTGAAGGAGCCGTCCCTGAAGGTTTCCATGAAGTTTCTGGGAGCTGAATCTCCTCTGTCAGCCTCTTATGTATAAACAGTTGCTTCATCTATTATATTCAGGGCCCAAATTTCAGGTAACCATCCGTGATGGAGCAAAGTCCTTCTGATTCAACAAAGAGACTTGGGACCGCAGAACTTCCCCGCCTCTCCCAGGTCAGAGTGAGGCAGGCCCTGACAGGGAGCCGCAGTGCAGTCAGGAGAGGGAGGTGAGCTGTTCCTTCTGTACTTTCTGAGCTTCCCCAAGACCCAAAATGGAAGTCAGGGTTCCCAGACTCTGAAGGGGGGAGACAAGCCCTGTCTTCAGGAGGTCCCTGCCTTAGAATTGGGAGAGGCAGGACCCTACTACCAGAAGCCAGAAACAAGACTTGATATCATATAAAGATGTATGCGATGTATATTTTAAGTATTTTTTTTTACAGGAAATCTTTTTTATCGTGGGTCATGTTTACCATTTTAACCACTCTGAAGTGTACGGTTCAGTGGCACTAACATGGATGGCCAACATTCACATTGCTGGACAACCATCACCTCCACCCAGCATCAGAACTTTTTATCTTCCTGAACTGACACTCTGTACCCATCAAACACAACTCCACACTGTTTCTTCCCCCAGAACCTGGCAACCACCACTCTACTTTCTGTCTCTATGAATTTGACTACTCTAGGTACCTCATATAAATAGAATCACACAGAATTTTTCCTTTTGTGATTGGCTTATTGCACTTAACATAATGTCCTCAGTGTTCATCCATGTCATAGCTTGTGTCAGAATTTCCCTTTTGGGGGGGCTAAAATATGTTCCTTTGTGTATATATACCACATTACGTTTACCCATTCATCTGTTAGTCGACACTTGGGTTACTTCCTCTTTTTGGCTATTGTAATAATGCTGCTATAAATAGCATTATTGCATATATGGGTGTGCAAATCCCTGTTTGGGTTCCTGTCTTCATTATCTTTTAAGGTTTAAGTGGTTTTAAGAATATTAAAGAATGCAACTTTCAAGGTCATTTAAATTACATTTCTTGGGCTCCCAGCAAATTCAATATCCCGAGTTATGAAAAAGACATTTACACATAATAAGTTTATCCCCCAGGGTGGCAGCTGTGGATTTCTATTAATAGAAGAATCAGGAGATGTGTATAACTTAAATCTACGGAAGCAGACTAAGTTATCCCTCTTGACGTTTTGAAATCATTGTCAAAACAGCCATGTAACTAGGGTACAGCATGCCCAATCAGGGTCACAAATAAGAATATAGGCAGTTGCCCTCACCGGTGTGCTCAGTGGTTAGAGCATTGGCCTTCAGACCGAAGGGTCTCGGGTTTGATTCCAGTCAAGGGCACATACCTCAGTTGCAGGTTCCATCCAGGCCCCCTGGTTGAGGCACGTACAGGAGGCAACTAGTCCATGTATCTCTCTCACATTGATGTTCAATCTCTCGCTCTCCCTCTCCCATCTTTCCACTCTCTCTCTAAAGATCAATGGAAAAATTACCCTCAGGTGAGAGTTAAAAAAAAAAAAAAAGAAGAAGAATATAGGCAGCTTCCTGGCTTCGAACTATTAGCACAGAATGTCAATTGCAACCAAAAAGGTTGCATATGGCTTTAAGACCCTTCCAGCTGTCATGATGAACAGTTCAAAGGGCCATGGAGCTGAGCCTAGGATGGTTTCAACTATTTTTTTTTAAGGATTTTATTTTAAGAATAGTTTTTTTAGTATATATATTTTTTATTGATTTCAGCGAGGAAGGGGGAGAGAGAGAATCATTGATCGGCTGCCTCCTACACACCCCTACTGGGGATCAAGGCCGTAACCTGGGCATGTGCCCTTCACCGGAATTGAACCCGGACCCTTCAGCTCCCAGACCAACGCTCTATCCACTGAGCCAAACCAGCCAGGGCGGTTTAAAATCTTTAGCTGTTTCCTCCAATACCTGGAGCTCAAATTTCTGTCTTTGTCCAGGACCCACTTCTATTCCAAGGTCTTTTCCACCTACATAGTCTGTCAGGCCAAACCCAGACTCCACAACAACTCTTCTATTCCAGTTGGGAGACTAAGTCCACATAAATAGAATCAGGAGAAAGAACTGTCTTCAATCTGGGTCAAGCAGCTTGTGTTCTGGGAAGTACTTGACCATGCTTGTGCAGGCGGTCCCTGCAGTCACTGCAGCCCTGTGGACACCTAGGCACAACCACATGAAAACTGCCATCAAAATGCAATGAGCCTGCCGTAGCCAGTTTTGCTCAGTGGATAGAGCATCAGCCTACAGACCAAAGGGACCTGGTTTCGGTTCTGGTCAAGGGCACGTACCTTGGTTGCAAGCTCCTCCCGGCCCAGGCCCTGGTCAGGGCTTGTGCAAGAGGCAACCAATTTATGTATTTCTCTCACATTGATTCTCTCTGTCTTTCCCTCTCTCTCCCACTCTCTCTAAAAATCAATGAAAAAATATCCAACTTCCTTAAAGGACTTTTAAAAAAAAAAAAATGCAGTTAGCCTGAGTCTTCTGCAAATTGCAGCTACTTCATAAAACCCCTAAAGCCTAGAAGAGGTCTTTAATCTTCACCACCTTCCTCACAGTTCTCTTACAGTGATGGTGAACAATTATGTAATTGTGGTTTAAGAATGACCCAGCTGGAGTGGTTCAGTGATTGAGCATTGACCTATGAACCAGGAGTTCATGGTTTGATTCCTAGTCAGGGCATATGCCTCGGTGGTAGGCTCGATTGATCCCCAGTGTGGGGCATACAAGAGGCAGCTGATCAGTGGTTCTTTCTCATCACTGATGTTTCTATCTCTCCCTCTCCCTTCCTCTCTGAAATCAAAACATATACATAGGTATACGTGTATCTACAGAGGGAGTGATAAGGTAACTTCCAAGTAAAAACATCTTTATCTCACATATCCTAAAAGTTAAAAACTCTGGAGGACTGATTTCCTTTCTTTTCAAAGGGATGTTTATATTTTCTGATACTTTCTGTTTACAAAATACGAACTTGGATCACTTTTCAAATTTACATACCATACGTGTGTTTACCTGCAGTCCGTGGGCTTTCCCCCCTCTGTGGATCACAAAACAATTTTAGGAAAGGTAGCGAAGAGGTTGGGGGCGGGGGGTAGTCCTATTTAGAAAAGAAAACCAGCTTCCTCATTTCTTCTTTCAGGCAGACTCCTTTTAGTAAACAGTGAAAGTGGTATTTCAAAAAAATCTGAATTTGTGGTCTTATATTACAATGAACGTCACAGTTTGAAAGTACCGTACTGGCAATTTAAGGGGAACCTTAAATTGTATAATGACTGAGAGCCCTTATTTTAAACTCTGCAAGAACCAGTACGATTGTTTCATTTAGTGAGATTTTTTATTAAATTAGCAATAATAAAAAGTTGTATGGGATTGAAAGGACAGGATGGGAAATAAAGGTGGTTGACCTGTAGCCTCTGGGGATCTGGGGTCTCTGCAAAGGTTTTATTTGTGTGTGTTGGTGAAGTTAAGTGTTTGAGGCCAGCTCCACCAAGGGACAGGCCCAGCCCCCATTCCCTAGACCCGGGGAAATGGGACACCTCTCTGCTCTGAAATGTTGATGAGCTGTGGAGGGGAGAAGGACAGGGGAGCAGATGGAATTCCTGGACAATTGTTCCGGCTGTCACCAGAGAAGACAGGCAGAAGGGAGCACTGGATAATTTACAGAGGAACAGATGCCGAGGCTCCTCCGGAACCATCTGGCCGAGAGGGGCCTGGGCTCCGGGTGGATGTTGTCTTTAGATCTGAGTAAACTTCTCGGTGGCCTCCAGCCCACCCCACTTCCTCTACCTGAACTGTAGCTTTCCCAGGAGGACGCTGCTCCCTGAGGACCTACCTCTCGAGTTCCACCTGCCTCTCATTCTACTCCTTTCTTTTCTGAGCCTGGGTTCTGTGTGGCCTACCATTCCTGATAGGGCCTCATCTGGCCTTGGGGGCCTGTAAAACATTTTTCTATTCTGTAGTATTTTAAACCTCTCCTCCTCACCTCTATATTCCAAAATTCCTCTATCAGCCCTACCCTAGCCAGTTTGGCTCAGTGGATAGAGCGTCGGCCTTCAGATGGTCCCAGATTCCATTCTGGTCAAGGGCAAGTTGCTACCTCTTGCCTGGGTTGTGGGCTTGATCCCTAGTCGGGGGCGTGCAGGAGGCAGCCAATCAATGATTCTCTTTCATCATTGATGTTTCTATCTCTCTTTCCCTTTCCCTTCCTCTCTGAAATCAATAAAAAAATATTTTTAAAAAAGGATTTTAAAAAATTTCTCTATCACTCATCTCCATGCCATTTATTAGTTCAATAAACATTTATTGAACATCTACTATGTTAGGATTTGTTTTCGACACTGGTGCTACAGTGACAAGTGAGAAGAAGTCCCAGACCTGTAGAGTTTGCATTATAGTGGGAGATGGTAAATATACCAAGAAATACTTAATATGTCAGATAACAATAAGTTCTATGAAAGAAAAAATTAAGGCAGGGTAAGGGAAAGTGGCTGAAGATGCTGTTTTAGATAGAGTGACCAGGGAAGTCTTCTCTGAGGTGGTGACATATGAGCAGAGACATTCATGGGAGTGAATATCTGGAGGAAGAACAGTCCCCGCACAGGGAACAGCAAACCTAGAATCCTGAGGCAGAAGTATGCTTAATGCATCAGAGGTTGCCATGCTCTTTAGTCATTAAGCATTTATTTATTTTTTTTCCAGGTACCTGCTGGGGAATGGGGAATATGAAGATGCAATCAGACAGTTTTTGCCTTGATAGAGTGTCAGCTTAGTGAGGGATACAGCATGTAAACGAATAATTACAGCACGGGTTAACTACAATGAAGTTGCGTGTACTAGTAAATGCAAAAGGAGCACCAAATCCAGTCTTGGGGGTCGGGAAAGGATTCCGGGAGGAGGTGACAATTTGAGCTCAGGGCTGGAGGCGTAGGAATTGATAATGCAAGGGGAGAACAGGGCTTGGGCATTTTAAGACCTGAATACACAGGGCAATTGGGAGCCTGAAGTCCCGGGAGAGGTGGAAAATTAGGCTGGTGAATGTGGAGGAGGCTGGGCCATGCGGATCTCTGCGTGACAATCTGAGAAGCTGCTTTTATTCTTTGGATGATGGAAAAGCAGCGCTAAGACTCTCCCACCATATTTTTGTGCTGTTTCCCCCTATTCTGTGTGTGTGCTTTGGGTTTTTTTTTTTTTTTGAGTACCAGAATATTTCCCCATCCTTCCCGCTACTTCCCTACTGCTACACCTCTTTCCTCCTCCAGCTTCCTGGCTTCCGAATCCCGCTCCGAGGACATCCCCATCATTCCCCGCCACCCGGCGCCCAGCCCGAGGCCACGCCCATCGCCACGCCCCCCGGTGACGCAAGGCGCCCGGTGCGTGGGGATTCCCAAAGCCGTGGCCACTACCCGGCCTGCCCCGCGACAAGATGGCAGCCTGAAGGCAGCGGGCCGCGGAAGAAAGTTTGTTGTGGGCTTGGAGTAGTCGGGCCGGGAGGCCGGAGTTCGGGGGAGGGTCGTGGGGGCACTGGCCTGGGGTCGGGGCGGAGGAGGGACTAGCTCCAGGGTTGCGGAGAGGAAATGGAATGGAGGAAGGTTTCGGGCAGAGAGAAAACAAGAGGGAGCTTGGGTAGGAAGCGAGGGACCCTAGGATCCAATGGCAGCCCGGGGGGAGGGGTGCAGGGCGGGGAGCCTGAAGTAGGTTTGCCGGTCCCGGAGAAGCAGAGTCACGATTTGCAGGGGCATTTTTCAACTGAGAAGTAAAGACACCCGCAGCTCGTGGCCGAGGTCCGACTGCATCAGGCCGGTGGGGGAGCCATGGGGTCTTCCTGTGGGGAGCACAGTGGGGAAGGGGGAGCCTGGAGGATGCTGGGCAGGTTTGGTGAGGAAGGGACTCAAGCCAGATGACCCTTACAGACTTAGACCAGCCTTTCCACAGTCTCTGTAGGAGCATCTGCCCCAATTTCAGCTGAAGACCCTGGGGCCCCAGGGACTGGAAGCATCACAGTGCCTGCCTGGAGGAAGAAGAGGTAGCGACCTGCCCAAGCCCAACCCCAAAGCGGGTAAGGAGGCCTCCGGAGACAGGCTGGCATGCTCCCCGGAAGCAGGATGCATGGGCTCGGAATGATGCTGAGAATCACTGACTCTGAGGAGGGCGCTGTTCTATAGAGGTTACCCTTTGCCTGTGGTCCCTAAATTAGTATTCTACTTAGATTGCATGCTGATTTTTCGAGAGTCGGAGGTAGAATTGTGTGCCTTCACCTCTGCAAGCGAACATGGGCAAGTAGCCCGGAGATCAGGCTGTAAATATTTTAACACATCCCTGTCACAAGCAGTTTCCTACATGTTCACTGTCTTCTTCAGTTTTCCCATCACATCTTCAGTTTGGTATCCTGCCTGAAGTGGAGATTTGTGGGTGACAGATGGTGGGGAGTCATGAGAAAACAAATTTCTGATGGTGTTCACTGACCGTTTTTGAGGCACCTGCTGCTACCAACTCCTGAGTTCACTCTTGCAGCATTTCTCTTTCTCTCTCTCTCTCTTTTGTGTGTGTGTGTGTGTGTGTGTGTGTGTAGGAAGGGCTCCTTAGTGTTCTTGGGGGTGTGGATTTGGTGGTAGGTTGGGTCAGAGGAGGAGGAAAGACAGAAGAATCCAGATGGATTTATGGTAAGAGGTCAAGCTGACTGGTGTAAAGCGCTGGGAATGTTTATTACATAGCTCTCTGAGACCCCTAATATTTTGAGAACTGCTTTACAGCCTGGACAGTGTGGTGATGGAAGTAAAGGATTGTGGAACTTGCCCTTTTCTCTTCTGGTAGCTTGCTTCTCTTCCTTTGTGCTCTCCCCATCAAATCACATTTTAAAATAAATCAGTTTAGTAGCCAAACTAAACGTGGCTTTAGAGATAGTGGACTTGGGGTTGGAGAAAAAGAAAGGGGTCTGGAGCCACGGAATGCAGTGAATATGGTCCTCCCTTGCTTTGATGCCCTGTGGTTAATGCCCAAGCCAAAGTTGGGAGTAGGCTTCTTACTGAAGCCAGTTTCAGGGCTGACCTCTGCTCCATGCCTGGACTGGGAGGTCTGGTTTGGTCTTGGACACCTCACTAACCATCTCCTGCTCCCTGCTCTAACCGCCCCCCCCCCCCCCCAAAGAAACATCTGACTGCAGACACACCAATCCAAATCACTGTTACTGGGCCAGCTTCAATACCTTCAGGTACCTGAAGCACTGATGCTATTTCGCTGTGCCTCCATGAGAAGGTTAGGAACCTTTTCTTTCTGAGGACAATGTGTGGATGCTCCCTTGGAAATTGTGATCAGCAAGGACAGTGTGGTGAGTGTGTGTACAGGTTAAGAGCATTGACTCCAGAGCCAGACTGTGTAGTTCATATCCTGGCTTTGCCATTTTCTAAAGCTCTGTGACCTTTAGAAATTACACAGATCTCCCTGGCTGGTGTTCTCAGTGGTTAGAGCGTTGGCCTGCACACCAGAGGGTTGCAGGTGCAGGAGGCAACCAATGATGTGTCTCTCACACAGCAATGCTTCTTCCTCTCCTCTCTCCCCTTCTCTTCCTTTGTGCTCTCCCCATCAAATCACATTTTAAAATAAATCAGTTTATTAGCCAAATTAAACATGGCAGAGTCTCTCCCCTCTCTATCCTCTCCCCTCCCTTCCACTTTCTCTAAAAATAAAAAAAATCCTTACTCTTTGAGGATATTTACAAAAAAGGAAGAGCCCAGCAGCCATGGCTCAGTGGTTGACCTATGAACCAGAAGGTCACATGTTCAATTCCTGGTTAGGGCATATGCCTGGGTTGTGGAGCGTGCAGGAGACAGCCAATCAATGATTCTGTCTCATCATTGATGTTTCTATCTCTCTCTCCCTCTCCCTTCCTTTCTGAAATCAATAAAAATATATTTTTTTAAAAAGAAAAAAATTACATTGCTCTCTATGCCTCAGCTTTTTCATCAATCAAATGGGTTTGGTAAGAGTATCTCTTAGAATTGTCTTGAGGGTTAAATAAGTTAATATATTAATGCATTTAGAACATTACCTGACCCTCAATATGTATTTGTTGTTATGCTAGTCAGATTTCAGCACTAATCTCTGCTTCATGACCAAACCTGGAGTCTCTCTATGCAGGACCTGTACTGGTTTGGGCTGCTATTCTGATGCTAGAGAGATGAAGTACAGCTTTTTAAACTATTTAAAGTGTTGTTAAGCCCTGGCTGGCGTGGTTCAGTTCATTGAGTGTGGTCCCATGCACTGAGAGGTTGCGGGTTTGATTCCCATCAGGACACATGCCCAGGTGGAGGCCTTGATTCCCAGTAGTGGGCATGCAGGAGGCAGCTGATCAATGTTTCTCTCATTTGATGTTTCTCTCTCCCTCTCCCTTCCTCTGTCTCAAATCAGTAAAAACACAGTTTAAAAAAAAAAGTGTTAAAAGCCAGCGATTTCCTGCTGACGCTTTGAGGCTTCTTTGCAGTTGAGTGATAATGATGATGATGATGATAATAATAGTGCTTATCAAGCACATTTTACGTGCCTGGCACTGTTGTGTGAGTGCTTTAAATGTATTAACTAATTTTTATAACAACCCTATGAAGTAAATACTGCTATTATCCCCATTTTACAGATGAGTAAATAGAGGTACGGA
The DNA here is from genome assembly GCF_028538775.1 of Myotis yumanensis. Classification (NCBI taxonomy): domain Eukaryota; kingdom Metazoa; phylum Chordata; class Mammalia; order Chiroptera; family Vespertilionidae; genus Myotis; species Myotis yumanensis. Next base: position 84,353,543 of record NW_027223757.1, on the reverse strand, counting down.
GTGGTTAAGTAATTTGCTCAAGGTTACTGAGCTTGTAAGTGGCAGATCTGGAATTTGATTCTAGGCAATCTGGCTTTGGCAATTGAGCCTTTTTTTTTTTTTTTTTTTAGTATGAACTTAACTTTAAAATATGCCTAGTGGCAATTTGTATCTGTTTGTTGGTTTGTTGTGATGGTTAGATGTATACCCATATTGCAAGTAAAATTTTTTGGTTATTTAAAAAATGTTTTAGGAGCTGAGCTCTTCATCACAGCTCTCTCCTTCCTCTCAGAAATAATAACTGGTGCTGGGACCTTGGTGACGGAGCCCTCTGTGCCATATTAGCCAAACCTGGGCTCTTTCTTCATGATTCCAGTTGGCCTTTGCAAAATCTTGAGCCTGGGTTGGATGAGCAGAGTGACATTAGGGTATTAGGACATTAGGGGAGGGGAGAGAGAGAGAGAGAGAGAGAGAGAGAGAGGGAGAGGGAGGACATATTAACGTACATGTAAATATAAGGCTCATTTCTGACTTTGATTACCGACATGAGCCATTGAAGTAGCCATAGTGTTAAACTCATGGACAGACTGGATGCATCTTTCTTTTAACAAGCAAGTGACAAACTACATAGGAAAGACCCACACAACATGGCATTTTAAGCAGGTCCTTCCCCAGCTTAAGAGGAAAATGGAAAGCAAATGCGCTTCTGCTGAGGCCTGTGTTGCTGAGGAAGACCCTGGCTCAGCGCTCAGGCCTTTTCCTTAGCCAGGTAGGCCTCTGGCAGCCTTGGGGCAGGGGTGTGCCCACGGTGTGGTAGACTGGCTTTCCTTTGCCCTGCATTTAAGACTCACTCTTCCCCTCCTTCTGAGTCATGCCCTGTCTATTTAAGTCACCCTCAGGGCCCATCTTTTTCTTCCGTAAATGACTCTCCACCCTGCCATCAGAGTAGGCACGCGCCTGGTGTCTAACCAGATTTCAGGGAATTGGGGGTTTAGGAATTAGGGCTTTCCTTGGGAATTCCTACCCAGCCCTGTGATGAACTTTTCTATTTTCAAAATCACCTGTGGCACACGTGATTTTGTGAGTCTCTGCTGTTCTCCTCCATTAACTGAGGAGCCACGTGACTCAGGATAGTGTACTTTACGTCTTGTGTTGCAGGCAGCGTGCTGAAACGTGTTATCTCCATAGGGTACATCTTTGTGTTTTGGTTGAAGTCCTCAGACTTTCTGGATGCGGATCACATTTTAGCAAATGATTAAACTGCAGGGTGAAGTCTGATGGATTTTGAGTTGATTCTCCCCCTTTATGGTTCTCTTTTACTTGTCTAAATCCATTTCTTCTCAGACACTGCTTATTCATGTATTATCTTTCAATCTACTGCCTTCACATCCTTACCACCACCTTTTGAGTGCCGAGGACCTCTGGGTAAACCAGGCCTTCATTTCTCACCTGGATTCAGTCTCTTAACAGCACTCTGTACTTCATTCTAGCTTCTGGGCATCTGCAAGGGCTGGTCCTGCTGTCCGGGATGTATTCCCCCCTCCCCCTTTCCTTCCCTTTTGGTCCTTCACATCAGTTTAAACGTCACTTCCTTTCAGGACCTCACCCCTTTTAGTGCCCTTCCTCTGTGCTTCTATTTTCACACTTATCCTTTATTGTAACTGCCTTGTTTACTTGTCTGACTCTTCTAAGACTGAGAAGAGGGACTGTATCTTATTCATTATTGCATTCTCCCATTTAGGATAATGCAGGGCACAGAATAGGTGCATATAGAACAAATGAAATGTGATGGCAGTCTCTCCCAACTCCAGTCTAGCTTCTCTGCTGAAATTATTTTTCTATTAAAAAAAACCATGTTTCTTCCCTTAGAAATGCCATGGGTTCCCCTTTTTTAGGATACAGTCATAGCCAAAGATTCTTTACACTCTAGCCCAAACCCAACCCTCTAGCCTGAGTTGCTGCCACTCCACTTCATCTGTCCTGTTCTTCATCGCTCCTATTTCCTGCTGCTCCTGAACTTGCTGTGGCCGTCCATTTACTGTATTCTTCTTTGCTTGTGCACTGTACTCTCTTGATAAAGCTCACCGTGTCTCTGAAACTGCCTGTCCCCTAAGAACCATGAGAAGACTGTCCTGCTTTCCTTTCCTCCTCTTGGCCCCCACAGCACTGTGTTTGAACCTCTGTTCTGGAACTTATCTTGTATGGTGAGTTTAATTGTTCATCATTTTCACTGAGCTGACCCCCTGTGGAGGACAGGGAAGTTTGGGAGGGTGGGTATGTGGAGAATTGGGAGTGGGTGAGCAGTGTGAGAGAGTCTGATTTTGGAGCTTGGCACACCTGGTTTAAACCCAGACTCTGCCACTCATCAGCTGTGGGACTTTGGGCAAGTTGCTTAACCAGTAGGATCCTTGGTCTTGTACCTTGTAAAGCAGCGGTTCTCAACCTGTGGGTCGCGACCCCTTTGGCGGTCGAACGACCCTTTCACAGGGGTCGCCTAAGACCATCCAGCATATCAGATATTTACATTACGATTCATAACAGTAGCATTACAGTTATGAAGTAGCAACGAAAATAATTTTATGGTTGGGTCACAACATGAGGAACTCTATTTAAAGGGCCAGAAGGTTGAGAACCACTGTTGTAAAGTGAGAGTGACATTATCTTTTATGCAGGGGTATTGAGCATTAAAGGTAATGAGTTTACAGCATATAGGACGGTGCCTGGCAAGTGAAAGATACTCTGTAAATATTTGTTGAACGAACAAATTCCATTTTGAAAAACTCAGTGTATAAGAAAAGGCTTTGTTTTATTCAAACTAGAATAAGCCTTTTGCTTTCTGCCAGGTAGCCCAGAGCATTTTTGAAGTGGGAGTAAAATTGAGAGTCTCCTTTCCTGCGATGAAGCAATAAAAAAGGTGAGGTTGGGGACATCGCCAGTGAGCAGCCTGTTAAAAAAAGATTGTTGATGCTTCTCCCCATGCTTGTGTTGGAATGACTCCTTTGATGGGTCGTGACATGCATTCGAGATTGGTGGTGACTTTGGTGGATACAGGTGGGGGCAGGCAGATTTGTAATGTAGGTAAGGCTGGGGATGACTGGAGGGTGTGTTTGAGGATCCATGCCTCCTGGTGTTTTTTGGGGGTTTTTTTTCTTCTCCTGGTGTTTTATGAACTGAAAAGTGTTGGGTGAAACTGGTGGAACACATCTAGGCATTGAGGAAGCCAGACTTTTGGGGCCCAGTTTTCTTAGGGCTTTGATGATCTTGTGCCACAGCACTGGCTTAACTTGGATACTCCCCAGAAATGGGGCTGGTAGCTGAGAGAGCTGCTGTCTTCTCTTTGCCGTTTTATTTTTAGTGTAGTTGATGGAGGCCAGGGGGTTGTTCTTAGACACCAGTTCTCAGCAGACACCGAAGGAAGTTGTTTCCAGAAGTCTAGACCTCTTAATTGTATAATGCCCGGTGGTACTCCAGTGTGAGTTTATAATCAGATGAGGAAGGTATGTCTGTGTTTTCAGGAAGGCAGCCTTCTTGTCTGGCCCTCCCCCAGCCAGGCACCTCTCCTTTGTGCCCTCAAAGCACTCCCGCTCTCTGATGCTAGTGGCTCTTCACCTGTCTCCCCTACTAGGGGCAAGGTCTTCCGTCTCTGAAGCTGCTTAGGGCTCTGGTCCTTTAATGAAGGCACTTAGGCCCTACATCAAGCATGTCAAACTCAAAGGCTAACACGGGCCAAATGTTTAAATGTACCAGTTATGTGAGCCGCAAAAAAACCACAAACTTCAATTTTCATAGAAACGTAGGTTTATTTTGAAAAGTATAGTATAAAATAGAACAAGAGCAATGATAAAATTAATGTTTTCTTACATACCGTTATTTTGGCTGGGAAGCAAAAATATTCGTTGTGGGCTGCATGCGGCCTGTGGACCAGGAGTTTGACGTGCTTGCCCTACATAGTCCGAGCTGAGCCCTTCAGGTTGCTGTGTGACTCCCACCCAGTCCTTCCTCAGGGAGACTAAAGCAAATAGGATTTATCTGACAAAACCTTTTGAATGCTTAGGAAGGAAGGTCCTGCGTAAACAACAGTGATAGTATTAAAAATAGCGTCACTAATTGTTTTTCAGGGTTGAGTTAATGTGGTTAAATGATCTTCCAGGTGCTTGGCTTCAGCTTTCTCCCTTTTCAGCCTTTTTATTCCATAAAACACCCCTAAGCACAGGCTTAGAAGAGGAGGTGAGACACACTGGTATATTTTCTTGCTGAATTCATCTTTGGCTTCTAGCATCCTCTTTGTTATTTATTAAGCTGCTTTTAGTGCCCCTATAACCTGCTTTCTTTTCTGGTTGTATCACTAATCTTATCTAGGTGTGCTCCAAGCTCACAGCCAGGATTTGCTATAACCTTGTTAATGCCTTAGACAATCAAAAGGATGAAGCCAATAGCTAAAAGTGAAGGACTTTTACCTGGGTGCTACTCCTGGTCTCTCGGTTTGGGGGTGGCATGTCTTCATTGATGGCCTCTTTACAGGAGTGAAAAGCTACCTTGCATGTTAAGCAGATTTGAGAGGAGATTGGGTGAGTCAGCTGGCCTGGCCATGAGTAGAAGAGTGAGACCTCTTCTTTGTTAGTTACTGTCTTAGAAGTGTCAACTGTCTGCTCTCAGTGGCATTTGGAGTCCATAAAGGTCATGACGGAATTGTCATGGCTTTTCTGTGCCTCCCTAGAGAAGACAGCTTTCCATGCTTTGACTGGAATTGGAAACAGAGGGTTCTGTCCCAGTCTGTGGTCTTGGGCAAGTCACTTGTCCTTCTCTGTCACTTCAGAATGGGAGAACTCCACCGGTTCTGTGGGCCTCACTAGGCTGTAAGGATCCAAGGGCATATCATATCGTGGAAGGGAAAGCTCTTCCAGACGGCAAAGCACAGTGAGGTGGAAGGCTTTTGTCTGGGATCTGTATGTTTTTATCATAAACATAATCCTTGTATAAAATACCAATCATCCAGAAAAATACACAAAATAAAAAGTAAAGAGACCCCCCAATGATAGGAAACTATCTAACAGTTTTAACAACTGTTAACCATTTATCACGTACCCTTCTAATTATTTTGTGTCCTTCTAGACATTGCTAATAATGTATTACTTATAAAACTCAATAATAATATTGGTCTTCAATTTGCTCTGTTCACCTTACAAGCTACCCAAGGTCGAGTAGTCCCCGTTGGAACCTGCGACGAGCCTGGTTGTGCCTCTTCCACAGCCTGGGGTCCTCCGGGCTTGCTCCTTGGGAGGTGAACAGGTTTCCCTATAGGTTCAGGCCGCTGTGGCCCCGTGGTGCTCTCTGAGGGACTGTTTTTTATTCTGAGCTGAAATTATACGGCAGGAGTGCCCTTGAGTGGGAATCAAAATGGATATAAGCATGATGTGGGCATCAACACTGCATCTTACCTGTTTCTCCCCTTCGGTCCTCTATCATCTTTGGCTGGGAAGAGAGTGAAGCTACCTGATTTTCCAAACTCGGTTTCAGTGCAGAGAACGTCCCTGGTTTCAACCTTGGATTAGGCAGGTCACTTGCTGCTCTACTTTTTTGAAAGCAAACCAGACCCAGCTGGTGTTTTTTGTTTTGTTTTTTATTATTGTTATTATTTTGTGGGTGAGGATTCTGAAGATTGCTTGATCATGGCCTTCCTTCCTGCCCTCCTTCCTGCCCTCCCTCCTTCCCTCCTTCCTGCCCTCCCTCCTTCCCTCCCTCCCTCTCCCCTCCCTCCCTCCCTCTCCCCTCCCTCCTCCCTCCCTCCCTCCCTCCTTCCTCCCTTCCTCCCTCCCTCCCTCCCTCCTTCCTTCCTTCCTTCCTTCCTTTCCATTGTGGATTTTCCCCCCATTGATTTTTACAGAGAGAGTGGAAGGGAGGGAGGGGAAGAGAGAGAGAAACATTGATATGAGAGAGACACATCAATTGGTTGCCTCCCACACGCGCCCTGACTGGGGCTGAGGATAGAACCTGCAACCCATATACGTGCCCTTAACTGGGAATCAAACCCGTGACCCTTTGACCCTGATACTCTAACCACTCCTCAGTGTCTGGCCATGCTTTCTTATCAGACCAGGGAAGAGGTCAGAGCCCACAGGAAGAATTCTTTCTCTTCTAGATGTTTATCTCACCCTGCATGGTCAGGCCTTGGCCTTTTGAGCTCTGGGGCTGTTGTCACAGCATTATGGGGATCCCAGAGAGTAGGCAATTGGAGGCTTTCCCTGCCTGCGTTAATGATTAACCTGGGCTTGGGAGAAGGACCAGGCCCCTCTGTGGGGCTAGGGTGGTCACTGGTCTCCCTGCTCTACCCTAAGTCATCTCCTCTTCTGCAGGGCTATCCAGGCAGAAGGGAGAATCCCTCCCTGTTGTTCCCCTGACAGCATGTTGCCTTTCCTTTAGCACAGCACTATTTGCTGAAACTTTCCTGTCCTGCTGCCCCAGAGGCATTTCTTGTGGGGTCTCTGGGCTCCACTGCTGTGGCTGCATTGCCTTGATATCTGTAATCCAGGGTGGTTCTGCAGGCTTCAGGAAAGTGTGATGCTTGTCTTTCTGCCATGGCTCGTTCTGAGAGGGTGGACTAGTCCCTGTTGGAGCCTGGCTATAGCATAGACTTTATCCTTGCTCTGTGGGTTCCACTGGGCCAGCTCCCTGGGAAGAGCCATCCCCCTGGCCCTTTCAGAAACTCAAAGGCAGCAGTGTGCTGCCCTCCCCTTGACTGGCCCAGTGCTAGGGCGGGTCACACACTGCCCCATTGTACTGTGCTTTCCACGCAGCTCTTGTTGAGCTTCTGATCCCTGAGCCAGTTCTCTCCCAGCCCCTTTCCTCAGAGCCTGTGGGTGGTGGTGGGTGGACTCTGCTAGCACAGGCATGGGATGGGTGGCAGCTGCAGCTGTGGGTGGCTTTGTTCTGACAACCCAGCTTTTAGGGCTCTGGTATAGCCTGGCATCAGTGTTCGGGGAATAGGTGAGAAAGGAGCTGCCCCGCCTGGCAGCAGCAACCTTTCCACAACAGCTGACCTCTCTGTTGACCAACCAGAGAGCCTTGTTACATGGGGTCAGTGAGCTGGACTCACTGGGTGTCAGGGCAGTGCTGTACCTCTGCCTGGCATGATTTCCGGGTGGGAGAAAGCCCCTGAGGGCCTGATGCTAAGTCCGGAGGAGCCTTGCCTGTCAGGAGAGTGCAGTGTGTATCCTGGGCATGTGCAGCTTGGCATTCCTTCTGTTCTCTCTTTGCAGCTCCGGAGTTGGGCTGCTCACAAATCAAGCTGTCTGTTTATATGGAGTGCCTGGAGGGTGTCTGCCATGAGTCTGTCACTAACCGTGCTAACCAGGAGAGCTGGCTGGTTGGGGAGAAGACACTAACCCCGTGAGTCTGACCTGGGCCAGCTAACCTGCTCTGGGAGTACCACCAGCGGTGCCTCTGACCTCTCTCCCTCCCCGCGGCCTGGCCACCTCCTCCCCCTAGCGTACCTCATGCCGTCTCCTCTGTTCGCTGGTGCTTATAACTGGGTTCCCTCCATCTTCCCAGTATCCTTGCTCTGGGTGGGATGTGTCCCCTTCATGGCCAGGGAGGAGGGTTCCCTAGGCACAGCCACCTGCCCATCTGCCAGCCTGCTGCTGGACTTGGCCTCCCCTCAGTCTGTACCATGCCGCCCAGATCTTTCTTAAAACAGAATTGGGTAGAATTTCCGTTTAATATGCCTTTAGCACCATGGAGTGGGAGCGTGTCGCTCGGTTAGCCTGCTGTTTCTTTTTCCTGCCTCAGAGACAGGTGGAGATTTTCTTTTAGACGGAACCATTTCCTTCCTTTTTCAAGAGGAGGATTGAATGGTATCCCCATTATTCTCACGCCAGGGTCATAATTTAAGATTAGCTGCAAGGTTCTCCTTGGGGTTGGGGAGGTTGAAGAAAACCTTGGCCTGGTTGTGAGAAATTCCCTGGACAGAAGAGTGAAGCTACTTAAAGTGAAAGCTGGAGCCCAGAACCCGGTACCCTGCTGAGATGTAGCTCCCATTGGTGACTGTCATTCTGGGAGGTGGAGTGGGTGGAGTTTGTCTCCCCCCACCCCCCCCCCACTTCCTTCCACAGCTGGAACTTCAGGTGGACTTTAGCCGAGAAGAGCTGGGAAGGGCGCCTTAGCCCAAGGGAGCAGGACTTGCTTTGGATCCCACAGTGGGCCTAGGTGAGGCCCTGGCCTGAGATTGGGGGGCTGGAGAACGGCCCTTTAGGTTTGGAAAGGAGAAGGGGTTCCCGAGATAACAGGAAGGCCGACTGCTTGGAGCTCCCTGGTGTTGTGCACAGGTAACTCTTTAGACAGACTGTGTCTCCTGCCTCTGGAGGCCGTGCAGTATGGGGTAGGCTGGATAGGGAAACTTGAGACCTGCACGCCTGCACAGTGGTTCTGTACTCTTGGGCTGGGAGGGAGAAGGTAGCGAGCTGTCTACTAGTGGGGGGTGTGTAAATGTGAGAGCTGGTAGATGCTACTCAGACGTTTAGGGACCCTGAGTTAGCAAGCTGGAGGGGTTTGTGGCTTGGCTCTGACCAGGAAAGCCAAAGGAAACTGGAGGGGAGGCTTAGTTCAGGGCCACCCCTCACTTGGTTCTTCCATCTTAGGAGAGGGCATGGGGACCACTGTCAAGTGCTGCTTATGATCTTGGGGGTATGTTGGCCCTCTCTTTATAGGGGGGGATGGGTTGGTTTGCTTGGATCATCAGTCGTCTTTAGCCCCTTTGTTCCTGTCTAGTGTTTGCTTGAATGGGGTCAGGTGATAGACTTGAGGTATTTGCTCAGGTGGGGAGCCAGGTGAGAACTGAAGGTCACAGCTCTAGTTTTGAGTCCTCAGGATTACTCTGTGACAGAATAATACCCACCCATTTTGGCTTTTAAAAACCTGTCAGTCTGTTCCTCTTTGAGTAGGCATGAGGCCAGATCAGGGCCCCAGGCAGCTTGTCCCAAGAGGGTGAGATTGTACTTGCCCAGAGGGGTGGCAGCATGGCTGTCAGAGGGGCAGCAGGGCCAGTCTGGGCACAGAATGGCATCTTCCAGCCTAGTCATCAGCCCAGAACAGAGCCTGCCCAGGCCCCACTCCATGAGCTGCTGGATGCTTGCCCGCCACGCGCCCAGGATTGCTGAGGGCTTTGCTCATGTATCGCAGGAACAGCTGCATGCCGGAAACTGGGGGCTGGTTGCAAGTGGGAGGGGCACCTGGGGCCGGTGTGGGGAAAGCTGAGCCCCAACAGCTCTTTTAGGATCTGCTCACTGTGCTGAGGGACTGTTCCGCTGTTCACTGACAGTCCCGGTGGAGAGGGGCCGTATTAATGCTGGTGGAGCCCCTGCCCAGTCACCTGGTTACAGGACTGGCCCTTGCAGGGTGGTAGTTTGTGTTTCTTGGGCCCTGTTTGGAGGCAGAACCTGGCTTTCAGGAGCTTGTGGTGCAGCTTTCTCCAGGCTTGCAGAGTTCAGAGACTTCGTACAGCTGAGGACACAATTAGCTGCCAGCTGAGGACAGTTCTCACAGAGGAGGCACTAGTTCCTGTGCGATCAGACTTGCATGTTTTAGCAGTTGATTGGGGGCTTTGGAAGGGCCTGTATTTATTTCTATTATTTCTATCTTGCTGGATTCTAAGGGACTTAAGGCAGAATACAACACGGCTGGAGTATGCTAAAGAAGGGCTGGCTTTCCTTTCATTTTAAAAGCAGTAGTGATTATTGCTGGCTTCCGTTAGACATTTCTTGGGTGAATTATGAAGAAGAGCTTGAATGATTTTGGTGGTGATGTGAGGCCCTTGGTAATTGAGAAGTTGGGTTCATTGACCCCTCGAGGTGCCCCACTTGCTTGATTCAGTGCCAGCTGTGAGCAGAAAGGCGTATCATCAGGTTCAGAAATAGTCTGAGCCCAGATAAATGTCGGGGCCATAATTTCCTGACGAGAGCATGGGCGATGGGGGGTGGGGGTGGGGGTGGCAGGCCGTCTTTCCAGGGCAGGGCAGCTGAACTGGGCAATGAAGTTGTAGAGAAGAACTTGGAACTGGGGGAGACATCTGGCGAGGGAAGGCAGAAGTTTGAAAAGCCAAAGAGCCACACCCGTGCTGGATTCAATTCAGTCTCCCTCGCTGGGCCGTGTTGAGGGGGTGGCCTCTGAGCCCTCAGAGGAGGTGCTTGGACCTCCCTTCTGCACCTTTGACTTTGCCCTGGGCCTTGGGGAAACCCATAGAAAGGATGGCAGAAGGAAGCGAGAGGGCGTCCTTGGCTCTTGAACTTGCACCTTCCTCTGGGTGTTCGGTGGCAGAGCCTGGCTTTCAGGAGCTTGCGGTGCAGCTTTCTCCAGGCTTGCAGAGTTCAGAGACTTCGTACAGCTGAGGACACACTTAGCTGCCAGCTGAGGACACAATTAGCTGAACTAATTGTGGTAGGAGGAGTAAGGATAGTGGTTTGGAGAGAATCAGGATTCTGAAGAATTTTCTCCAGGAAACGACTCCATCTTCAGCAGCAGTGATCCCTGATCACAGTGAAAGTCCCTGGTCACATCCACACACTTCACATCCACACAAAAGGAGCAGGCATGAGTCCCACCTCCTGGTTAAAGGGTGAAGCTTGGCGAAATTTTTGTCCTTTGATTAAAGAATACTGCTCGGCCAACTTCTGGCACATATTTCTCCTTATATCGGTCTCTGTCTCCACTCTCTGCTCAGCTGTTCAGGTTCACAGTGCGGGTTCACTGTGCGTGAGAGTACCATTTCCAATGAAAGCAGACTTTGTTCTCCGGAGGCAGCTAATCATGCCCCATGGGCTGTAATCAGGGAGAAGGTATTTAATACAGGGCAGGTGGCAACAGGCGGCCTGCACTGACTGGCAGATTGCAACATGGCAATTAGGAAGCTATCACCACCACCCCCCCCGCCCCACCTCCACCCCAGCAGATACGGGGTTGAATCTCTCCTCCAAACTGATTTTGAGTAAGTGAAGAATGAATACTATGCAGAAGAGGAAGGAGGAGGCTGCTTTTTCTTCTCACCTCACCTCCCTGAGGTAGGGAGGAGGGTTTATTGCTGCTCTGGGTATCTCCCTCAGCAGTGCCTGCAGGTCCAGCCCAAGGAGCCTCAGACTAAACTGGGTCAGCCAGAGGACTTACCATCAGCCTCAGCCTTTCTCCCGGAGCACAGCTGTACTCGTACAAACCAAGCATGTGATCTGGTAGCTGCACATCCTTAGTCCTCTGCCCCAGTTCCTTGAAGCTGAGGGAGTTTTGGAGTAATATTCTTCCCCCATCAACTTCTAGACCTTTCAAGGACCATTTTCCAGAGCTGGGCACCGAGAGGCCCGGAGGCTGCTTGCTTGCTCATCGTGGCCCGTGGCCCATTCCGAACGTCCAGCTGTTTTCCCTGGAGTCCTTTTCTCCGTGCAGGGCTGGAGACCGCCTTGGGCTGAAACACTGCAAGGCCACCTGGGAACCTCTGGGTGGAGATTGGCCAGTGGAGGCTGTCCCTGGTAGCTGGGCTTTCTGCGGGGGTCTGCTTGCTGCCTTTCAGCTTACCTTTTATCTTCCTCCAGCTTGCGGCCTAGTGTCCCGCTGCTTCTTGTTCTGTCCTCCACACCACCTGGCACCGTTCTCCCCCTGGGTCTGTCCTTCCCTGTGGCGCTCCTAGTCCAGGACAGCGGGCGGCCAGGCCCAGTGTGTTCCTGTTCAGTGCCGGCACCGTGGGCCCCTAGACGCTGAATCTGGGGCACTGAGCGGATCTCCGGAGTTGGAGCGAGGGCCTGGTATTTATGGACACGGGGCAGGGAGTGGCACAGACTCGCCCTCGTGGACTTGCGTTGGGGACACTGCAGGCTCCCTGGTGGGCATTGCCCTCCATGTTCCCCGTTGGGAGTGGCTCCCCTCTCTGTGACTGACATGCATGAAAAGAGTCGGCTCTGGCTGGGAGGGAACCAGCCCATCTCCCCACCATCCGTCCCAGAGCGTCCGTGCCTGCATCTACTCCCCATTTCACTGCCACCCACATCCACTCTGTCTGCCCCCTCAGCAAGCCAGACTGTCTGGCCGCGGAAGCTCCTGGAATATGTACTGAGGGGCTGGGGCGTGGGGACTTGAGGGCAGGATGAGGCAGGATGAGCTGTGGGACGTGTGGCAATTAGAGTGAGGGCTGCGGAGCGTGGAGCGAGGCTGCTCTCCTTACAGGTAGAATTACCAGATACCTGAGCAGTCAGTGTCCTCCCTGCCCATATGCATGTCCTGGCGCCTAGGGGACAGTGTGGGCACCGCCAGGAATAGGGTAGGGAAGAAAAGCCGCAGCTGAGAATAGAGGAGGGTACGTAAAGGGGCCTGCAGGGAAAGAGGGGCTACCCAGCTGACTGGGGATCATGGGAGCTGGGGCCTGGAATCTCCATAGAAAAGGAGAGAGGGCAGAGGCCAGCACAGGAGCCTCCCCTGGGTTTTGTAGAGTCTCTTTGGCTGCATGTAACACTTACTCCTGTGTTTCTGGCCCTACCCCCTTCCCAGCTCAAATACACACCTCCACTTACACCCCCTGTGTATCAGAATCCAGGTACCCAGGCTGGTTTGGGCTGCCCGGGCCTCTCCCCCAGGCCATAGGAACTCTCACCCTGGGGCCCTCTGGAGGAGTAGCCCTGGGGAACCTGTGGGGGTGACTTGTTTGCTCCCCACACCCCAGGAATGTGCTGTCCTTTCAGGCCCGCCCGGATTCCTGTGCAGGGAGTCAGCCCGACACAGCTTGCTGCTTGTGCCCTGTGGGGACACGTTCTGCTTCTCCATCAAAGGGGTGGAGGTTGGCGGCTCGTGCCTGCTGTCACACCCCAGCTCCCCAGAACCCCAGGCCAGAGCCCAAGCTGTTCAGACAGAGGAGGGAGGCCACTCCTGCGTCCCCGCCCTCCCTACACCCTCACCTTCTCCCCGCCTCAGGCCCTGTTGGAATGTGACAAGAGTCATGGCCAGGGCATGTCCCAGCAGCAGGAACACACGCTCTAGCCCGCAAGGCTTCCCTCAGCCCCGAGCTCTGTTAGGTGAAGGCAGCGGGAAGATTGTTTATGCCCAGAAGGCCACCTAAGGTTACTGCCTCCGCTGGTCCCTGTGGTGGCTGCTGCCCCCCTGCTGCAGCCTAGTTTATTACAGATGGGGGCAGAGCTCAGAACCCCAAGAACTTGGAGGGGACCACAAGGTGACTCAGTCCTGCCACCGGGGGCAGATGAGAAAGGCTTATCCAGTGAGGAAGGGCCACACAGTGTGTCAGCATCACTGAGCCTGGGACCCCAGCATCTCAGCTCCCCAGACTTGGGTGTCTACACCAGAGTTTCTCAGCTGTGGCACTGTCAACATTGTGTGTTGATCATTCTTTCTCGTGGGGGTGTCCCGTGCCTCACGGACTGTTTAGCCGCAGCCCTGGCCTCTACCCACTACATGCCAATGGCACCCACTCCTGTTGTGATAACCAGAAATATCTTCAGACATTGCCAGATACCTGAGAAGGGGGTGAGGGGGGACCAAAGTCACCCTGGTTGAGAACCATCATTGCTCTAAACTGCTGCCTTTTTTAGATTTCCTCTCCTGTGCCTTCCCCTCCTCATCACAAAGTCTGTTTACCATCGTGTACACAGAGGTAGCCTTTGGGTTCCTTCTGGAGACTGCTAGGAGCTTTCTTTCCAGCATCTTCTTACATCTCTACGAGGCTTTTCCCTAGTATTCTCTTGTGCAGCCCATGTTCTCCGAACCTCTTAGTTGTTTGCAGATGCTGAGAGATGAACAGGACAGATGTGGGGTAGGAGAGGGACAGGACAGGACCAGGCCTATTTCAGAATTGGGCATGTGTGTAAGCCACGACCATGAACACAGACACAGACATGCATGACTATTCATAGCAGGCGGGAGCCCAGTGCTTCTAGTCCTCTCCCACCCCCACCGCTTCCCCCTCAGACCCCCTGTCCCATGGCTTTCCTGCCTGACTCTCCCTGGGGTGCCTTCCAGGTCCCAGACTGGGCAGGGTGGCCTGTGGCACTGACAGACGGGCGGCTGACACCTGGTTTCCACTTTCTTCCCTTCTCCGGTTTCAGGAGCTTTTGGCAAGAGGAAGTGGAGGGGCCGTGGGATGCGGAGAGCCGAGGGCTAACTCCCGGACAGCGGAACAGAGCAGGCTGCTGACGGACAGACGGTATGTCCTGGTGAGGCCTGCACCCCACGTGGCTCTCTTCTGGGGAGGCTGGCAGGTGAGGGGCAGGCAGGCGGCGCCTCTTGTCCCGGGGCTGGTGAAGGAGACTGATGGAGGCTAGTGGGGCTTGGTCTTCAGGACTCTGTCGAGCTCAGAGACCCCGCTGAGGAGCCTGGGTTGGGTGAATATCCTCAAAGCCTTACTTTCTGGTTACAGTTATTTTTTTTTTTTGCAGTTATACTTTTTAAGGTAACGTTTATTCACCATTTCCTAAGTGCCAGGTGCTGTTCTCAGTGCTTTACCTAATCTCACAATAACCCTGTGAAACCAGTGCTGTTCTTCCCCATTTTAGAGTAGAGGGAGCTGGTATGTGTAGAGGGCAGTTTTCCCTTCGAGGCCTCCTTCTGAGCCCACACAGGACGTGGTGGCAGCCTTCACACTCGCCGCCCACTCCTCGGGCAAGTGCATTCTTCCTGGTGCCTAGGCCCCAGGTCTTGCCTTTCCCACCCCTCTGTTCCCCTTGGATCCATGCCCCCCTCAGCACTCCCCTAACTCCTTGGGCGCCGACACACTAGCATCCAGCCCTTCTAGTGACCCCAGCCATGCCCGAGTCTGTGGGCCTGCCTGGTGGCTCCTACCTTTGTCCCCCTCACCGTCCTCTTCCTCAGTCCAGAGACCACTTGCCCTCATTTCTGAGGCTCCTCCTCCCTGGCTTCTCCTCAGCAGGTTGAGGAGCCCTTGCCCCCCAGAATGACCAGTGCGGCCCCTGCTAAGAAACCCTACCGCAAGGCACCGCCTGAGCATCGGGAGCTGCGGCTGGAAGCTCCTGGGTCCCAGCTGGAGCAGCAGGTCAGCAAGACCGGCACCCCCACTTTGCCTGGCAGAGGTGGGCCTCTGAAGCTGGCTGTCTGGCTGACTTCTCCCGCCTGAGGGGACTCTGGCCCCCTGAGTTGGGGTGAGAGTATGGCATTGCTGGTGGGGGCAGTGTGGGCTCCTAGAGGCCAGCCATGAGCACATGTCCACGTGTCAGGAAGCCCCAGAGTCTTGGTAGCTCTGCAGAAATGACCCCACACATGCAGTATTGCTCTCTCTATGAGAGGCAGCCCCCCAGACTGAGGGGCCCTAACCTGCTGGAGGCTGGGACTCGTCCTCCACTGGTGGAGGAGAGCCGTCAACCTGCAGCTCCTCGGGGGGCTGTGGGGAGGCGATGCTCCAGCTCCTTCCACCAGACCAGCTGTTCCTCACTGTCCCCGGAAGTCAGGCCCTTCCTCCAGCTTTACTTTGGCTCACGTTTGTTAAAGACATCGGTTATCCTCCCTCATTAAGCTCACTAGCAGGAGGAAACGAGTGTGGTGGTGGTTTATTCTCCTTGCTGCCCGGTTTCAGCACATGCTGAGCATCAGGGTACCATGGCCGCCTGGGTCAGAGTCAGGGCAGAGATGCCGTGACTGGCCCATTTCAGCTCAGTGAACAGTGAATAAACAGGCCAGGTATTGTGCTGGGTGCCCTGGTTTTGTAGATGAGGACCCCAGGCTCAGTAAGGTTAATACAACCAGCCTGTGGTAGAAACGGATCGACTCCAGGTGTTAGTGGCTCCAAAGTCCATAGTCTGGGCCACCCACCGCATTTTCCTGACCCCGACTGGTGTGTGAAGCGGTCAGTTTTCTTTGGAGTGACATTTCCCTCTCGCCATAGCACGTGCCTGTTCAGCGCTGTGTCTGGCTGAGCCCTGACTCTTGGGCTGTGACCAACATAGGGATTTTGGGAGGATGGAGTAGGAGGTTAAAAGCAAGGAGAGACACTTCACTCCTCTGTCAGGATCAGCCCAGCGGGTCTCCTTCTCTCATGCACTTGCTCCTCCCGAGCCTCTGTGAGGGCCTGACTCTGCCTGATGGTCAGAGCTCGGGACGCTGCTACATCTCAGCCGGGTTTCTTCACTTCCCTGGAAGGTCTCTGCCACGCCTGCCGGGCTCAGCATCCCGGTGAACAGCTGAGAGGCTCTTTCCCTGGGAGAGGTGGCATGGGCACCAGGACTTATGTGCAACTGGCTCTAGGCCTAAGAGGGATTGGAGCTGGTGAGGGTTGGAAGGGGTTCTTGAATCTTCTAGTTGGCATGGGAAAGTGGTCTAGGCTTGTCTGGGCATTACTGGATTGCCTCCATCTCTACAGGACACTCACTGCAGCCCACTTCTGCTGTGAGAGTCTTTGGGCTTCAGAAATGGCCCTTCCCAGGGCTTTCTGGAGGGTGGGCCTAGCAGGAGGCCTGTGGCCTAGAGCTGAGCCTCAAGCTTCTGTTCTTTTGTGCCCAGGAGTCCCTGACTGACGCAGAGAGGATGAAGTGAGTATCTGCTGCCCGAGAGCCTGCCCTGCCTCAGCTCTGTCCCCTTAGCTCCGGGCGAGGCTGGTGGTGTAGTTGGGCTTTTCCTTGGATTAGGTAGAGGTAAATGTTGGGTTGGGGTGGGGTGGTTTAGGGACCCTGGGAGGAGGCTTGGTGTGGATATTCCTTTGAAAAAACAGGTTCCATGGGCTGCAAGAGAACCTGGCATCAAGGAGGGGATGGCTCTGAGGGCCTGCTCTTGCCAGCAAGCTCTTCCCCAGAGTCTGGCCCTTCTGTGCCAGCTGCCTCCCTGGAGCCCTTTCCGTCAGCCATGTGAGGCCTCTGGAGAGGGGGCAGTGCTGGGCTGGATTTCCAGGAGATTAATAATGGAGCAGGCTGGTAGTGCAATGGGGAAACTGGAGCTGGGGGCTTGGTGGCTGGCGGGCTTGGGCTGTAACCAGAGACAGACGTAGAATCCCCCCACCCAATTCTGTCTTCTCATTCTTCTCCAGTAAGGGGGAGGGTGGGGGGACGACCATCTACTATCCCCTCTGCCTCCCCCACTCTCCAAGCCAGGCTGTGTTCCCTGGGCCAGAAGGGCTGAGGTTCAAGAGTCCCCTGCCCCTAGTTGCCTGTCTTCATGTCATCCCTACTTCCTCCCTGACCAGCCTGGGGCTCCAGGGCTGGCCCTTCTATCTCTAATGCCCCTTTGCCCTTGACTCCTTCCCGGCCAGGCTGTTGCAGCAGGAGAATGAAGAGCTTCGCAGGCGCCTGGCCTTGGCCACCAGGCGCACCGAGGCCCTGGAGCGCGAGCTGGAAATTGGGCAGGACTGCCTGGAGCTGGAGCTGGGCCAGAGCCGCGAGGAGCTGGACAAATTTAAGGACAAGTTCCGCAGGTATGGGAACAAGGGGCTAGGACACATGCACACATCTCCCCATCATTGGGGATTAGCTGGAAGAGGCCTCATCTGATTCTGGTGAAAAAACTGAAGTTCGGGGAGGAGAATGACTTGCCCAAGATCCCTCACGAAGGAGAGGCTGACCAGGGCCTGGAAAACAGGACCTTGACCCAGGGGCCACCTTGTATTCCTCTACAGGCTGCAGAACAGCTACACAGCTTCCCAGAGGACCAACCAGGAGCTGGAGGACAAGCTGCACACGCTGGTAACCTGTCCAAGAGGGCAGTCCGGCTGGCACTGTGCTCACAGCATAGCAGGGGGCTAGGACTTGCCAAGGGAATGCCTTTCTGCCCAGGGGCTTGGGGAGGGAGGCGGGGGCAGTGGTGGGGAGGGGACCGCAGTGTGCTCTGCAAGTCAGGACTGTCTTAATGCTCACACTGTTTCTCTTCTCTCCTCGTCTTCCCCTCATGCTGCCACCGTTGCTGCTGCACTCTCCTCTCAGGCCTCTCTTAGCCACAGCTGGATTTTTGCAGTTGCGTCTGAGTTGTGTGTTTTCTCCCTTACCCTGGCCTCCTCCTCAGTGGAGATCTGGGATTGCCGGGGCCCTGGTCATTTCCCTCTGCCCAGTCCTATTCTCTTTCTTATGTGAGGCCTGTTCAGTAGTCAGTGCCTCCTTCCTAGGGGACAGCTGGGAGCCTGCTCTCGGCCTAGGCAGAGGTACTGATTGATGTCACTACTGAACACACAGCCTCTCGGCTGCACTGGCAGCAAGCCCAGGCCTTTCGGGGGAAGGGGCCGTCGACGCAGCCTATGACCTGAAGATCAGAAGGCTGCTTTGGAGCCAGCAGCTCCCTTCCAGCTCATCTAGATAATCTCGCAGCCCCCCCCCCCCCGCCCCCCCCCCCGCCCCGCCCCCCAGCTGCCACCCAGCCTACTCCCTCCTCCCTCTTCCTAGCCTGATCCTGGAAACACCCACATACATAGGCTTCAGTGCCTGGGTTTGCACGGTTCTCACCTCTCAGGTACAGCCCCTTGCCTGGTGTGTAGAGTTCCCTCAAGGGATGGGCAGCCTCTTACACTGCTGGGCCCAGGTCATGCTCAGAAAGCCCCTGCCCCACAGTCAGCCTGGAGAACAGGAGAGTGTCTGGTCTCCTTCTGTCTGTCCATTGTCTGTCTCTATTCCATCCGCCTTGGCTGCCCTAGCACTTGTGGCTTCCTGTGTCTCGGGCTGGGAGGAGGGAAGGGGAGGAAGGGCTGGCTGGGGCGTGGACTGGGTTCACCACAGGTCTCGTGCTTCAGATCAAGAAGGCTGAGATGGATAGGAAGACACTGGACTGGGAGATTGTAGAGCTGACCAACAAGCTGCTGGATGCCAAGAACACCATCAACAAGCTGGAGGAGCTCAACGTATGTGCACTTCCCAGGCCTTCCTTGCCTGTGGCCGGCTATTCCTGGCCCAGCCCTGCTCCCTGGGGCAGGGCTGGACTCTGAGCCACATTTGTATCTGCAGGAGCGGTACCGGCTGGACTGCAACCTGGCTGTGCAGCTCCTCAAGTGCAACAAATCCCACTTCCGTAACCACAAGTTCGCTGATGTGAGTACAATACCTGCCCCAACAGTGTCAGTCCGGCCTTTTTAGGACTCTTCTAACTCCAGTTTCTACATCTCTCTCCATGCCCTTGCCTTTCACTACCCCTTTCTGCTTTGCCTAAATGTCTCCTCTCAAGCCAGTCAACTCTGCCACTGGTTGGTATCCTGTATGCTGTCACTGGCCCATCACTAGGGCTGAGGGTTGGCCTGTTGGTATTTTTGGAACAGAGACAGGGAGAGAGGGCCTCAGTTTCAGGATCCCATGCAGGAAGGAGGGGTGGCCAGAGCTATCAGCCATAAGAATATTGAGAGAGTATTAGGCCCAACTGATCCCCTGACCCCAAAGGGCAAACTCTAGACCCAAGACCCTCAGGCCCAAGGTTGATGGGGCCGACAAGCAGTGGGACATTCCCAAGGCTGTCGGTCAGTACAGAGCCTCAAACTTACATCCGGTTTGGGGAGAAACTACTACTAAGATGGGGGAGACAGAAGTTCGAGAGCACGTGGGCCTTAGCACCAGTTCTGGGTTCAGATCCTGCTGGTGTTAATCAAAAGCTTCAAGTTATTTTAGCCCCAATGAGCCTGTTTATGTGTGAAATGAGGATGTACCTGGGCGTGCTGCAAGCACAGGAGACAGCAGGGTGCCAAGCACGCCGTGGTGCTTGCATGCGGTAGCCGTGTTTTGCCACCAGTCAGCCTGTCTTAGGTTGGGATCATTCATGTCTCTCTTCCCTTCTGCTTCTTTACCCCAGCTGCCCTGTGAGCTACAGGACATGGTTCGGAAACATCTGCACAGTGGTCAAGAGGCTGCCAGCCCGGACCCTGCCCCCAGCCTGGCACCAGGGGCTGTGGTACCCACCTCGGTCATTGCCCGCGTGTTGGAGAAGCCGGAGTCTCTATTGCTCAATTCGGCCCAGTCAGGCAGTGCTGGGCGTCCCTTGGCTGAGGATGTCTTTGTGCATGTAGACATGAGTGGGGGTGCCCCAGGTGACCTAGCCAGTCCCCCAGTCCCTGGCAGCCCCATCCCTCAACCCAATGGGGAGTGCCACTCTCTGAGCACCGCTGGGGGCTCCCCAGATGAGGAGGTGCCTCTGCCAGCCTTTGAGAAGCTAAGCCCCTACCCCACCCCATCTCCACCACACCCTCTGTATCCCGGCCGGAAGGTAATAGAGTTCTCTGAGGATAAGGTGCGAATCCCCCGCAACAGCCCCCTGCCCAACTGCACGTATGCCACCCGCCAGGCCATTTCCCTGAGCCTGGTGGAGGAGGGGGGTGAGCGGGGCCGTCCGAGCCCAGTGCCCAGCAGCCCTGCCTCCGCCCAGGCCTCACCCCACCACCAGCCCAGCCCAGCCCCCCCAATACTCAGTGCCCCAGCCAGCTCTGCCAGCTCTGAGGAGGACCTGCTGGCCAGCTGGCAGCGGGCATTTGTTGACCGCACTCCACCGGCCGCTGTGGCCCAGTGCACGGCTTATGGACATGAGCCGCTCCCTGAGCTGCAGCGCCAGTTTGCTCTGAGCCCCGCTGACAGAGAGGAGGAGGTTCAGGCACCTTCTTCCCCACCTGGTGAGAGTGGGCTCTTGCTGCCAACAGAACCCAACTCTGGCCTTCCCAGGGAGGAAGATGAGGAAGAGCTGAATCTGCCCATCAGCCCTGAGGAAGAACAGCAGAGCCTGCTGCCCCGTGATACTGGCACAGAGACAGGGCCTGGTGCTTCCCACACTGAGGGCAGGACCCGGGCACTCCCCAGCTCCAGCCGGCCCCAGCGCAGCCCCAAGAGGATGGGGGTACACCACCTACACCGCAAGGACAGCCTGACCCAGGCCCAGGAGCAGGGCAATCTGCTCAATTGAGGCCCCTGCTTGCCTTCCTGCCACTGCTGCACTGGGACTGCAAGGAGACCTGATCCTTGCAGCTCATTGTCCTCTCCCCAGCCAAGCCCTTGAACTTGCGTCCCTCTAGGCCTGCACAGCTCTGTTCCTTGTACCGGGAGGGCCAGGCGGTGGGCCACACCAGGCCTTTCAGCTGCATTGACTGACTGGCACCAGCTTGCCTCATGGTTTTCCCCTTCTTGAAATATTTATTCTCTGAAGGTAACATGCAGCCAGGGCTCAAGGTCTTTCTTCAAATCAGTCCAGCCCAAATCGGGCTGTTTTGGGGAGCTGAGGGGCTCATCACATCAGTGTTCATCCTCCCTCTTCCTCTCATAGCCATGAGGTGTTGTGTTGTTTTGTTTTTTGATGAGGGGGTGTTATTGGGATTATTAACCTCTAATTCCTATTTTCTATTAACCTTTCTATTTTTTACCTGTTTCCCTCTCCCCCAGAATCCCTTGCACAGCCATTGCCTTTAAGGGGCCTGGCACAGCGCGCCCTCCGGGGTGGGAGAGGGCTGACTCAGGGCTCTCCTCAGCTGTTCCCTCTGGAAGGGAGCGGAGGGCAGGCCTCGGGCCTCCAGCTGGGCTCTAGATGAGGCCTGGCTCCCCTCCTAATCTTGGCTCTAGACTGTTACTCCCAGCTTTGGGAAATTTTCACATTGATGATTTTAAAATTAAATAAAACTATTTTACTGTTATGGGCCAATTTGTCTATTACTGACGGTTCTGCTCCCCATCCTTGAGTATTCCCAGTCCCTGTGATGTCCTACTTTTTGCTGGTGATTCTCCCTTGCCCCACTCTGCCTGGGCCTTCCCTGGGCACAGAGCATCAGGCAGTGGGAGAGTGGACCTTAGTAACCTTGATGAGGCCCCTGTGTCTCCCCTTGAGGTGGAGTCCAGCCCAGCTCTGGAGGTAAGCTCTTTACCTCAGTTATACTGTTATAGGGCCTGTGTGAGGTGTCACCTAGCAGTGCAAGGTCTGAGTCAGACTAGTTTGAGACTTGGGGCCAGGGGATGCTTTGGCTGTGGGGTGGCACTGCCCCCTAGAGGTGCCTAATGATAATGTCACTTCCTCCCCTACTGCCAGCCCCAAGTGACCACAGCCATACGCCAGGTTGTAGAGTTCATAAAAATCTCTTCCGAGCCAGCGGGCTGCAGCCAGAGCTGCCAACAAGTCCAGAGCCACTGCCTTGTGTTCGAGTGCCCCCAAGGCTGGTGCTCATTCACAGCTTCCAGAGCCTCCCCTCACACTGCCAGGAGCTGCCAGAGCCCCAGGCAACCCCCTCCCTCCCAAGCCCCAGGGCCTGACCCTGGTATCTGGGGCAAGGTGCTGGGGACAGAGGCGAATGTAATAATGTGTGGAAGCCCAAGTGGAGAGTCACATCTCGGTCTCAGCCAACAGACTGTCCCCTAGTCCTGACGTCATTAGCACCATCTGAGAGCTGGGATCTGTGGAAAGCAAGAGGGGTGTTCAGACCACCATTTGTTCCTGCAAAGGGGACTATAAATAGGAAGAAAGTGGCCCAGGTTTCCCACACCCATCCTCCCGGGTCCCAAGCCTCTTCAGACCTGGCTCCCATCAACCCACAAGGCTCTTACCACTGGGGCACATCCAGGAACTGCTTCCCCTCGGGTGGGCGGCAGGCTCCCGCCCCCTCTCTCCTTCCTGGGTGTGACCAGGCCCTCCTGCCACCTCCTCCTCCTCTTCTCCCTCAGAAAGGAGGTCACAGATCTGCTGCTGCAGCTCTGGGCTGATGCTGTTCTCAGCCAACACCAGGCTCCGCAAAGCTGTGGGGTAATTCTCCACCATGTCCAGCAGGGTCTGGGATAGAAAAGAGTATGGAAAAGAATAAACTCGGTTAAGGTGGCTTCCTTGACTCCAGCCTGCCACCCTTTCGTTCAGACACCCTGGCTAACTCCCCCTTCCCCACCCCCAGGCCTTCCCCAAACATGAAGATATCTCACCTGAGCAGACTGGTTGGTGAGCCCTGTGCTCTCCAAGTCTAGGACCTCTAGGGTGCGACTGGAGGCCACAGCCACAGCCAGCATCCCTGCCACATGATCACCTTGGGAGACAGCACGCACACACACATACTCATCTACATTCATGCACAGGCCTGCGAACCCTTCCTCCCAGACAGCTTCCCCATCGCCCCAACAACCTTGGGTCCCACCCCCAGGCCAGGAAACGCTGACAATTGGTAGGTAGCCAGGAGCAGAGCATTGTGATTGGTGAGTGAATGCATGAAGCGAGCTGGAAGTGGTGATGGATGCTTTGATCTACCTGTTGGTCATCTATCTGGTCCCCCACACAGGTGGCTCCTCTGCTACCTCCCAGACCCCCCTCCATTTTCCCTTCCCCAGTGTGGGGGTTACCGTGGCAACCGATGGTCCCAGGTTCTTGGATGGGGGGGGGGCGGGGGAGAATCTAAGGAAGTTTTCTTGAGCCTCACCCAGGGGGTTGTAGTCCAAATTGAGGACGCGGACCTGGGAGCTGTGGGCCACAGCAATGGCAAGGCGGCTCCAGCCCTTAGGAGTGATGCCAGGGTTGGCACTCAGCGTTAACTCCTTGAGACCTGGGCAACATCGCAAGGAGAAACCAGGATGGGAAAGTGTCAGGCCCTCTTTAAGCTCCTACCCTGCCCTAGATCTCTGGGGTGTCCCTAGTGGCTGGGAGGCACCCCACCCCCACTACAGAACTCCAGTGCCGTTAGAGACCCTGCCCTCCCTGCCCACCAGAACTTGATTTCAGATTCGCCATCCTGTTCAACCCCTAATCCTCCTCCTTCCTGAAACATTTAAAATACATTCTCACCCACACTGTCAGAGCCCTCCGCTCTGGGCTGGGGCCCCTGCCCTCTGCATTTAGCTTTTCATCAAGGCCACACCAGCCCCTGCCCTTAGCAGGGCCCTGCTCACCAGACTTGGCCCCATCTGGGGGGAGGAGGCCACAGATGAGGTTGATGGCTTCATCACCCAGCATGCAGTCCCCCAGGTCCAGAGCCACAAGGGCAGGATGGAGGGCCAGGGCTGGGTTCAGCAAGGCCAACCCCGCATCTCTCAGGGGGCTCCCATGCAGGCTGGGGGGTGAGACCAGAGAGCAGAGGTTACGCAGTCATCAGCCCTATCTGTGGGGGAAGAGGTGAGCCCTGAGGAGAGGAGGGCACTCAGGCAAGGCTTTGGGGAGGGAGAAAGGAAATTCCAGAAAGTCTAGACAGAGTCTCTGACTCTAGTCTAGACTCTAGTCTAGAGAGGAACGCAGGTAGACGGTTTCCTGGGACCCAGGACAGAGGGCAGAGAAGGGGGTGGGGTGGATTAGGGTGCCTCAGTAGGAGGATGTCGGGCAGTGTTCCTTTTGGGGGACTGAGGAGCTGCCCCCAGAAGTCAATGCGGTGACTAGGTGAGAGGTGCACGTGCCCCACCAGGAAGGGGTGGGTATCCCATCTGCTTTGGGGTGAGGCTGCGGGTGCTGGTTCCGGAGGAGGGATGTGCTGGGAGGGTGGAGGCAGAGGGAGAGGGAGGGGTGTCAGGGGAAAGAGGGAGGCGGTGCAGAGAGGCTCAGGGAGGTGCGCGGAGGAAGGGGTGGCAGGGAGTGCGAGGAGGGACCCCTTTCGGGACAGCACACTCACAAGAGGGACTGGATGGAGCGGTTGGTCCGCAGCGCCTCCGCCAGCTGCTTGATGCGGCTGGGGCTGGACACGACGCCCAGGTTAAGGTTGAGCTGCGCCAGGGACGTGGCCCCGGCGAGGGCCCGGCAGATGCGACCGAAGTCGCGGTCGCAGAGGCGGCAGCCGCGCAGGGAGAGCAGGCGCACGGCGTTGTCGCGCAGGCCGCGGCAGATGTCCCGCACCTCGGCGCCCGACAACGGCTCCCCTGAAATCTGGATGGAGCTGGGCAGCATCGTACCCACGGCTGGACCTCCAGTGCCGGGGCCGGGGCCCAGGCCGCGGGCGAGGCTGGCAGGGCCCCGGGCGCGGTCGGGGCTCAGGTCGGGGCCCGGGCTGGGGTCGCGGCCGGAGCGGGCGCAGCGGCCGCGGCAGAGGCGCAGGAGGCTGCGGAGGTGGCGGCGGCGGCGGAGGTGATGGTGGCGGCGGCGGCGGCGGCGGCGGCGGAGGCGACGAGGAACGCCGGGGCCCGGGGCGGAGCCGGTCGGGGCGGCGGAGGCGCCGAGGTCGCCCGGCGGGGCGGACCGTGCCGTCCGTGCCTGGGCTGTGGGCCGGGACGCGCGATCGGCGGCCGCCCGGGCGCTGCTGCGCGCTTGTCCTCGTCTCTAGCGGTTGCGGCGGCCGCTAAGGGGCCTCGGCTTAGGACGCGCGGGACCGGTCACCGCTCGGAGTCCGTATCCACTCCCTCCCTTCCCAGCCCGGCTCCCCCTACCGCGGCCGCAGGGAGAGCCCGAAGCGGGCCAGTGGGCAGCGGGCAGCGGGCAGCCGGCAGCGGGCGACGGGCGACGGGCGACCGGCTGCAGCTAGAGCCTCGGCTCCTGCGCCGAAGCGGGCGGCGAGTTCCCATGGCAACGTTCGCGTCACCGCCGCTCGCCACGCCCCTCGCCCCGCCCTTGCCCGGCCCAAGCCTGGCGGGCCCACGAGGTCAGTGCGCGCCGGGTGGTTCCGAGCGGTGGGTCCGCTCGTCCCTTCGGCTTCGGACACGCACTGGGCGCGGGTCCGGCCACAGGTAGAAAATAGGTGTCGGGGTGGAGGCCTGCGACCGGCAGGGGTGGGGAGGGAACGGGGGCACGTGACACGGAGATGGTGTTTGAGACCATAAACGGGTTCTTTTGCCTATTCTGCCGTCGTTCCCCATTCCTAAAGACCAGACCCCGAGCTCATACTGTTCGTATTGTGGCCAAAAATATCATTAAGACGCATTTTAAGGTTTAGTGCTAAAATGGCCAAAATGGTCAAAAACAATTGCCAGCTGCTGTGAGTTTTTAGGAGCAACCGGAGAGGGGCGAGTGTGAACAGAGAGAGAGAAAGAAAGAGAGAGAGAGAGGAAGAGAGAGAGAAGGAACGCTGACTCCTCTAGGGTTTGTGTGTGTCTAGGTTACTCAGAACCGAGCTTTGCCCCGTGAGCCAGACAAAAGGAAGTGGACCATCTCAGCTCATGCAAAGTTCTTCTGTTGAAAGTGTCTCTCCCTTTTTTGTGCTAATCCACATCCCACCCCCCCTCCCGCGCCCCCCACTTAGGGTTCCCAGGGTTGAAGCCATTGGAGAGGGGTGTGGCTCTTAAAAACCCTCCCATTCCCACACAGTCTATAACAACAGCATGGGCCACATTGTCTTGTATGACTCAGCAGCTCAAACTGTCCTCGGACTGCATCAGTTCGCCTTGCCAGACTGAAAGGTCCTTGACGCTTCCTTTATACCCTTTGCAATAGCTTTATTTCATAGATTGGGCAAATGGGAGAGAAGATAAAAGGGCGTGGCTGAGAACGCACAGATGATCCACCGGAACCAACATGGCAATAATGAGTGACATTCATTTGCAGCTCGCGGGGGCTGGAGTTGGGAAGCAAGGGAGACCTCACTTCCCATGCAGAATTTAAGTAGCGCCGAAAAAACTCAGTAATCAAGATGAGTAATATTTTAATGCAGTATTTAAAAATTAATGCGGCCCTAGCCGGTTTGGCTCAGTGGATAGAGCGTCGGCCTGCAGACTGAAGGATCCCAGGTTCCCTTCTGGTCAAGGGCACATGCCTGGGTTGCGGGCTCGATCCCCAGTTGGGGGTGTGCAGGAGGCAGCCAATCAATGATTCTCTCCCATCATTGATGTTTTTTTTCTCTCTCTCCCTCTGCCTTCCTCTCGAAAATCAATAAAAAATATTTTAAAAATTAATGCAAAAAATCCATGATGAACAAAATGTCAAGATTGTAAATAAGACAATGTGTTAGTCTTATGACCCTGTTGTTGTTATTGTGCAGTGGAACAGTGGTTACCAATCAGCCCAGGGTTCCCAGGCCTGTGTAGCCCTCAGGCTCCCACCAGGTGATGTGCACAGGTGACTGTGGCAACACTGGCTTTCGATGGAGTTGTGATTTTTAGTCGTAGAGCTTTAATTAGCTTCTTACCCTCGGTTCAAAATAAGTGAGTATTTGCTAAGTGAACATAGGGGTAACATTTTCCCTTATCTTTGTTTCCATATGACTCCTCACAGAATTTCAATTTATAAAGAACTTTAGTACATATCATTTCATTTAATTCTCAAATAAACAAAAAAATCCTGATTCTTTTGGTGGTGGTGTTACCCTCATTTTAGAAAAAAAGAAACTAGGCCTCCGATTAAGTTCCTAACCCAGCAGTATCAAGCCGGCCAGTGACCCAGATCCCACCGAGAGCTGCCTCGCCAGGTTGCTTCCTACTCTCTACCCAACCCTCTGCTTCCGCCTTCTCAGCTCTGTGCTCTCGTGTCTGTCTCTGCCATTTTCCCAGGGGGTTGTGGATGTGCTTGTGTGAGTAAGTGTGTACAGTGACATGTGTGTTTGCTTGTGTGAGTGTGTACACATGTGGGCGTGCACATGTGTGTTCAGAGTATGAGGACACGAGTCACAGAACAGAAAATGTGGGCAGGAGGGCCTCGGGGGCTTCGGTAAGACAGAGCGCCCCTCTAACTTACTTGGACTCAGGATGGCATGTGGAGAGCAGCACAGCCCTGAGACCTGAGTGGACTCACCTCACCCTCCATCCCCAGGAACCATTGCCAGGGTCAGTGGCAGGCCACCGCCCCTTCTGTTGAACAATATGCCATTGTATATATACACCGTATTTCAATGTGCCAGTGTATGTATGTATATATATATATATATATATATATATATATATATACACACTCTCAACCTTGATGAACATCTAGGTTGAGAGTTTTTATCATAAATGGTTGTTGAATTTTGTTAACCAATGTCACCTCAAAAAGTTCAATTAAAAAATTGCATCTGGCAATGAAAAGGTCATCTTTGACGGCTCCAGGATTTCCAGTAAATGATAGGGGCGTGACCTTGACCGCAGTGGCTCAATGGGGAGGGGCGTTGAGGAAGTGGAGGCGGGGAAAGAGCAGGTGTGCCGTAGACCAATTCCAGCATGTCATAATTTTAAGAGTTTCATCAAAAGGTTGATGAGACTTGGGGACTCAACAGGGTTGAATCACACATGTAGTCACCTGTTGGGAATGGCTAAAGGCATTTCCCCAAACCTGAATAGGAAACTGATTGTGGCTGCCAGACAGTTAAAGGGCATCTTAATCTACATGTTAGTGCCTCCTACTGGCCAAACACCTGAACAGCCGTAGGCTATTCCCCAAACTGACAATGCTTCTGTACCCTTTGAAACCTTACCCTTTGAAGTGTATTATCTCCACCTTGCCTTAGGACAAATTGTGTTAATAAAAGCAAGGGTCCTAGACAAGGAGGGGTCTTCAGTTCCTTTAGCTGAAGGTCCTCTGACCCCCAATGCCTTTCAAAATTATATCTCGTCTCTGGACCCTTTATTAGTCTCTGGATTCCTATGTTATCTATGCGCAGCCCCTTTTCCAGATTCCTGAACCCTTCTTGATGCTGGGACATGAACCCCGGCATAAATGGACGCCCGAAGTGGGACAAGAGTGCCAACAATAAGTGGTGTCCTGAACTGGGGCTTTCTGAACCCTGGAAACACCAACAATATACAGGTGAAGGGAAGAAGAGATCTCAGGCAGCAGCGGTGGTAAGCGTCCTTCCCTTAGAGGAGACAGCATGCTCTTCAGCAAAGGGAGTCATCTCTCCTGAAGTCCTCTGTAAATCTCACCTGCTGGTCGTGTGGGTGTTTGGACAATAGTTCCTTTTCCATCTGTGCATGTATGTATTATGTACTGCCCGCTTGTTCCAGAAAGGCCTCTGTTGGCTCGGGTTCCGGTCTGCCACGGACCACCTAGACTCAGCCTCCCTTACACGACTGTAGAGAACGACACAGGTCTGTGCGTAAACTGCCGGTTTCCAAAGCTGACGTAGGCTATCGGAGCACAGAAGCAAGGGGGATTGGAATGGGAACACGCAGACACCATCTTTCCCTCCTGGGGGAGCATAACTCAGCAGGTGCAGTTCTTAGGGCTCAGCTGCTCCTACAGATGGCCTGTTAGCCAGCTCAAGTCCTGCCCCAGCCTTAGGTCGCTGACAAGCCTCACATGTGCGGGTTAATGCTATCCCCTGGCTGTGTGGGCCTCTCCCCTCCTGCTGCACCAGTCCCTGGTGAGGGTCCCTGACAAGCTGAGAGACCCCATCCCCCAGGTATGCCTCACTGTGCGTCTTTTTTTTTTTTAATTTAAAAAGTTATTTAGTTACTTTTATTCCACCCATTTCTCCTACTCCCCCACCCCCTTCCTCTGGCAACCACCAGACTGTGGAGACCACCACTGTGTCTGGCTGCAGGGCTTTGCGACCTTGCTGTCCCATGACTCCTATTTTAACCTCAGCTGTCCTGTCTGGACAGTGTTTAGGGGTCTGAAGAGAATGCTGTGTCACCTCAGCCGGCCCCAGGCCTCTTGAACAAACTCTACCTTTTAGAGCTTTTTTACCCAGGGGACTTCCAGATTTATAGCCAAGAAGCCCCCTTCCTTCAAAGGTCTGCTGAGACTTTAGCTTTGATTAAAATATATATATATATATTTTTATTGATTTCAGAGAAGAAGGGAGAGGGAGATAGAAACATCAATGATGAGAGAGAATCATTGATCGGCTGCCTCCTGCATGCCCCCTACTGAGGATTGAGCCTGCAACCCAGGCATGTGCCCTTGACCAGAATCGAACCTGGGACCCTTCAGTCCACAGGCCGACCCTCTATCCACTGAGCCAAACCAGCTAGGGCTAGCTTTGCTTTTAAAATGCCTTCTCAGGGCCTTCATTTCCTCGTTATCAAAATTAGAGATATTATATAAACACTCTCAAGGTCTAGGATTCTGTATTAATCAGGTTGGAGTACCTTAACAAAATACCGCAGACTGGGTGGCTTAAACAACAGAAATTTATTTTCTCACAGTTCTAGAGGCTAGAAGTCTGAAATAAGGTCCAGCATGGTCAGCTCCGGGTGAGGACTCTCTTTCTGGCTTGTAGGTGGCCGCCTTCTCCCTGCGTCTTCACATGGCTGAGTGCTGGTGCCTCTCCTTCTCATAAGGGCACAAGCCCTATTGACCTCACTTAATCTTTGTCACCTTCTCACATGCCTCATCTTCAAATACAGTCACATTGGGGGTTAGGGCTTTAACATAAGAATTTTAGGGGGACACAAGCATTCAGTCCATAACAGATGCTATGGTTGTTCTGAGGAAGAAATGGAGAGGTAGTGTTTTTATATTTCCAATAGGGTGGGGCAGACAGGGGGCGGGGGTTAGGGGGAGATTGGCCACACCTGCTGAATGAGGGGAGAGCTTGGGACGGAAGATGTGCACTTCTATTAAAAGTGGTTATCCCCACTCCAGACGATGTTGTCACCCTCTGTGGATAGAAGAGAAGCCAGGGCCCCAGGTGTAGAGGATGGGGCTGGGAGCCAGGGCTGGATCTGCCCCTGGGTGTCCAGGAAGGTCTGTGGACACTATTGGGGACCATACTGGCCAACTAAACATGATGGAGCCGAGTTAGTGTTATTGACTGTGCTGGGCAGGTTTATATATTAGGATGTGTGTTCATATCAGGATACCAGCTAAGAAAGAATGCAGTCAGTATGGAAGGAGAGATGCCATCAAGATTTAAGCATTAATTTGTAGGATTTTAGAAATAGAGAAGTAACTCTCAGTGGTATCAAGATGGCAGCTTTGCAGTGGCAGCCTCAGGGGTCTGGCAGGGAAGAGGCGGCCTGAGCTACCAGGCACAGGGAAACCTCCGAGTGTTTCTGAGGCAGGCGAGCCTCAGGTAGATGCAGGGCGAGCCTCAGGTAGATGCAGGGCGAGCCTCAGGTAGATGCAGGGCGAGCCTCAGGTAGATGCAGGGTGCTGGGGCCGCTCCTTCCCCAGGTGCTAACGGCACTGCTGACACTGAGGCGGAGTACCTGTGAGGCTGGGGTAGCCAAAATAAACGGGGTGTCAGGATCAGGACCTGGATGGTGGAGGGGCCATGGAAAGTGGGCTGAAGTGTCAGGAGGGACACACTGTAATGTTGGAATTTTTCCAAGGGTGATGGTCAGGGGGCCTCAGGCGAATGAAGGGCACATCTTTCTTAGCCCCTTTATTAGGAAGGCAAGATGCTGACCTAGATTTACTAGGGTAAAAAAAAAATTTTTTTCTTAATGAGTAATAGAAGTGTAGTGAAGAGAGGTAAAAATTCTATTTCTTGTTAACCAGTGGGGCAGATGAAATAGGTGGTGGGTGGATGGTGGTTTGCATTGTGATTTTTAAAATATGTATATTTTTATTGATTTCAGAGAGGAAGGGAGATAGAAACATCAATGATGAGAGTCACTGATCAGCTGCCCCCTGCACGCTTCACACTGGGGATTGAGCCTGCAATCTGGGCATGTGCCCTGACTGGGAACTGAACCATGACCTCCTGGTTCATAGGTTGATGCTCAACCACTGAGTAGTTTTTTTAAGAGCAACCAGCACTCTTGAAGAGGAAGGACAGGACTCCTGAAGTTTGTTCCTCTGGCTCCAAGATAACCCAGGCAAAGCCAAGTTTGGCTTCAAATAAGCTGACACAGGAAAATTATTCCCACACAATGGCCCAGGTGTGTAAGGGCCTTATAATGACATGGGGTTGAGCCTGGAAGTTTTTGTCCGATTGTCATTACTCCACTGATGTCCCCGACTCAAGCTGGTGCACCGCTCCACCAGACTTATGGTTCTTGTGTTTGAGGCCTCCCTGCTGCTCCATGGGTCAGGTGTCCTCTGCACCCAGGGACAGGTGCCATATTCAACCACTGGCTTCAGGGTAGCCTGGGCTGTCCTACCTTCCTCCTGACTGTCCCACCTTCCATCCTGAGGGTATACGTAAGGGAACGTATGGCATCACCACCGACAGAACAGCAGAGAGCACAGGAAGCAGGGTGGCAGGGAGGACCACTGGAAGGGTAGCTGCAGTCCCAGACTTCAATCAGTATTTTAATTACCAAGTCTATATTTAACAAGACAATGTGGGAGAAATAAAGAGGAAGGAAGGGGTGGGTAGTGAGAGGCCTCAGAGGCGCTGACCCACTTTCTGCACTGGCTGCAGAGCCCTGCAGTCCTGGCCAGGGTTCCTGGCCTCGTCCTCTTCAGAAGCCCCAACAAGCGTCGAAGGAGGTGCTTAAGCGGCTACAGCTCTCTGGCAGCTGCAGCCCAGCAGAGACGTGTCTTCAGTGCTGTCCTTGAACCTTCCTCCACTGCAGCAGGGCTCCAGGGGCTGGCCGAGGGTTTCAGGTGGGTCAGTGTGACCGCAGGGTCACCTCGATGGCCTTGACTGTAGTGTTGAGCACGGTGGCTGGAAGCCTCGCAGCAGGGAGTACAGCGGGGATGTCTCTGGGGACCCTCTGCATGGGTGGGATGTTGGGGCCCTCCAGTGTGTCTAGGATCCCTGAGAGGAGGAGGAGGACGGAAGGTGAGCAAGAGCTGGCTGGATCCTGCCCTAGGCAGCTGTGCTTCCCTCCCCCCCACACCCAGGCCTCCTGTCACTTACCCTCTACCACCTTATGGTAGGCAAAGTGCAGATAAAGCAGGAAGAGCATGTGTAGGGCAGCAAGGGTGCCACACAGGAGCAGCCGCTGGGTGGGGCCCACAGTCCGTGACACCAGCACTGCCACCTAGGGCCACAGGAATACAGCTTAGAGCAGCGGTCGCCAACTGGTGGTCCATGGACCACTGCTGGTCCGTGAGGTCTGAAAGGTTGGTGACTGCTGGCTTAGAGGGCCTGGCTCCAGTGAGCAGAGTGGAGAAGATACTCCTTCCCAGATCAGAACCATCTTCGGGCTCTTCTCCCCCACTGAGAGCCTTTTATGAGCTTTCCCCAGCTCCCCGGGAGGACAGCCCACCCCTGGAAATCTCCTGCCCAGCTTACCATACGCAAGGTGGACAGCCCCCCCACCAGCAGCCAGAAGAGGTAGAAGAGGGCATGGAGGTGGATGTTGTAGGTGATGAGCAGGACAATGCAGTGCCCAAAGAGGCCATAGCCCTAGGAGGGATGGTGGAGAGGAAAATCTCTCAGGGTGGGCTGGCCTTTGGACCCTTACGGGGACCCTGAGAAATAAATGGTCCAGCGGCAAGCTTATCCCATTCCAGGCTCTGGAGCCCCAGGACAGATGCAGACCAGGGCCCGGCTACTGTTATAAGGTCACCCTTGCCCACCACCATGCCGGACTCCTTACCAGCAGTGCCAGCATCTGAAGCATGGTGATCTGGGCGTTGCACAGGTAGGCGAGGAAGTAGATGAAGGATGAGACACCCAGCCAGTAGCCAAAGCAGGTGCCAATGGCTGTGCCCATCAGGGTGCCCTCCCGCTGTGGGGTGAAGGCTCTACTTAGTCCTGGGAGGCCTCTGGTCTCCGCCTTACCCAGGGCTATCCTCAGGGCTGCTTCTAACTCCCTCCAACATTTTCTCTTTGGGCAGCTTTCAACTCAGCCACCCCCCAAGGTCCTCTGTCCTGCTTACGATAATGGTGTCCGACGTCTTCATCCCGTGGAGGAGAATGGCAACCAGTGTGAAGACCAGCATGAGCGGTCCATAGAGCTCACCAGCGATTTTCTGTCAATATACCAACTCATTCAGGCTGTGGGTACAATGGCTCTTCTGTTTGTTCCTCCTAGGTTTTGCCTGGTGACCCCTCCCTCTGCCCTAGCGCCTCCCCTGGCTCTTCCAGTCATGCTACCCTCTATTCACCTGGGGGAAGTTGACCATCTTGATAGGGATCATGGACTCCAGGAGCCTGGGAGAGGAGAGATGAGAGCAGAGGCAACACTTATGAGGTTCTGGAGGGCCTGAACCTTATTCATCTCTCTAACTCCAGACGGTAAAGGGAGCAGAGGGCAGTAAAGACAGACAGGGAATGAGGAAATCACTTCGTTGCCCAAAAAATGCTTCCAGGAAGGACCACCTTTGATGCAGCAGCAAAATGGAGAACCAGGGAGCCCTGCTGGGCGTGGGAGAGGGTTTGACAATTTACCTATTTGAACTGCTCTCCTTTAAAAGGCAAACCTCAGAGAATGCCCAGATTTCCGAACTGTGAGGCGAAGCCCCGGGAAAGGTTTTGAAGGTGGTACTTGAGGGAACCAGTGTGCCTCCTGCCTCTCTCATGATTGTCATTCCTCCAGGCACTGCTGAGTATTTTCTTGAAATGATTCTGAAGTGGTATGAAAATTCCAGGCAGAAGGAATACAAGTCCCCATTCTTTGCTTAGGTGGCTAGCTCCTAATAATACCTTGGAATTTGACTAGATTTTACTCCCTCTGGGAAACCCACCCTGTCCCCCCTCTAGCCTACTCTGGGTCAGGTGTCCCCCATATGTCCCTTCGTAGCAAAGGAGTGCTGTACTATAACTGCACTCATGGGCAAGGCTCCCATTTGTCTTCCTCACTAACTCAGACACAACTAGTAGAGTATGCAGAAAAAAAGCTTAGTAAGTACTTGCTGAGTGTACTGGGTATTTGCTAAGTATTGGTTACATTAAAGGATCAACAAAGAACCAAACCAAGATTAATTCCAGTTCTTGAAAAGTCATTCAACAACCATGTACTGATATTCTGGTGCACAGACTGTTCTGGTGCTGGGAATAAAATGATAAGCAAAACAGAGCCTGCTTTTGAGGAGGTCTCTGGGGAGAGGGACCCGAGAATAAGAAAGCATAGCACTGCTTAAATAAATGAGGCACTCGGCCTGCCCGCCATGAGTTTGACATGCTTGGTAAGTGTCATCTGTTAGAGGAAAGCACAGACCTCCATGGGAGCGACAGGAAAGGACAAACTGGGCACAGGGTTGAGGAATGAGAAACAAAGGAAGCAACATTTGAGCTCGGTTTTGAGGGAAGATGAGTGGTTTCCTAGATGGAAAGAAGAGGAAGGTGGTGGGCTAACACCATGTCCTGTTCCGGGACTGCTAAGAGGAATGGTGTAGCTGGAATACAGATGTAATGACGAGGGCTGGTGGTGTCAAGAAGAGGGGGGTTCTAAGGGCTTGGTCTCTGGCTGTAGTTTAGATGTGAGGAGGGCAGCGTCTGCCAGGAGAAGGATCCTCACCTGCTTCGCACCTGGGCAGGCTCCACATCAAAGTAGGGTCTCAGGATGTCGATGTTGGCATACAAGCTGAAGGCCCTCGAGGCTTGTCTCTTCCCTGCCTGCCACATCTGAAGGGAGGAAGACAAGGATGGGGTGGATGGGTGTTGTCAGACTGCTGGCTCTAAGCCCTCTTCGTATTTTCTGTTGGATTTCTACATGGTTCTACACCAGAACCCGGGGCCTCCTAGGTGCACGTTCCCACCTGCCAGGGATCGTCTTGCTTACCTGGTCAGCCACCTGCCGGCTCAACTGTCCCTTAAAGCCCTTCATGCCCAGGAACTCCCCATCCTCTTCTTCAGCAGCGGCTGCATCAGCATCTACTTCTTCCTCACGCAGGCGTTGGTGCAGCTCACCCATATCCTCGAAGCTGGAGCCTGAAGTATCGTCCATGTTCTCCATGTCAATCACAGCTGAGCCGCCACCCTGTGAAGACAGTGAGCTCCTAGAGTGCAGGACCTTTCTGCCCCATCCATTCAGACCCTCTTTGTTCACCCCAGGGCTTGGAGCTTTGTTCTTGCACTACGGGGGATATGGGCTGGAATCACCGACCATGCATTTCCTCCCACTCCTTGGCTCTCGGAACCTTGGTTCTCTCTTTTCTAGCCGAAGAAACCGACTACTCCCTGTTTCCCACACATGTCTTTCTCCTACTTTCCCTATCAAAGCCCAAAGGCCTGCAAAAGTGCCCACTTTCTTTGTCTTTCCCAACCCCAAACAAGCCTGTGCACACAGTATGGTTTCAGCTGGTGCAATACTCCCCCTGCCCCCGACCGATCTCCTAACTTGTCCCGAAAGAAGGCGGGTGGGGCCCGAGGCCCTCCGGCCCGAGTACACGTCCGGCCCTTTCAGGCCAGCATCAGTGCCCCTGACTGTCGGGTGCACCGAGACCCAAAGGAGAGGAAAAGTGCTGCAAACGGAGCAGACTTCTAGGGCCCGGGGAGAGTCCCCCCGACACTTCTGACCACCGCCGTCCGGCTGGCAGCCGGAGCTTTGAGGCCATTACCTGGATGTTTTCTTCGAACCCTCCCCATTCCGGGCCAGTCCCATTGCGGGAGCCGCCGGCCGGCGTCGCCGTAGTTGCCATGTCCCTCGAGGGCTCCCGTCGCTGAAGCCCGCGCTGCTCCCGCGCGCGGAGGACGAGCGGGAGAGACGTGGGCCTGAGAGGAGGAAAGGTACAGGGGGAGAGAGGTGGGATCCACCGGACCGCAAAAAAAGAAAAAAAAGAAACCCGGATGTTTGGCTCAAACTGACTTCCGGAAGTTGGGGACGTGGACAGAGGACAGAGTCTCGCGATATTTAATCTTCCAGGCGGTGACGCGTTGCCTCGGAGACGGAGGAAGGCGACTGGAACGTACGAGCCAGTTGCAACCTGAGTCACGTGGAGGGAGCGAAGATGGCGGCGGCCCAGGCGGTGGAGGAGATGCGGAGCCGCGTGGTTTTGGGGGAGTTCGGCGTTCGCAATGTAAGCTCTGTGGCCTTGGAGTCGGGAGGAGAAAAATGAGAGGGGGACGGGAGTGGGGACGGGCTTAGCCTCGCTGCCCCTTCGCGGACAGACGCGTCTCTCTCTCCTTTAGGTTCACACCACCGACTTTCCCGGGAACTATTCGGGCTATGATGATGCCTGGGACCAGGACCGCTTCGAGAAGGTGGGTGGAGCTGGCCATGTCGGAGAGAGTGTGAGGATCGGACCTGGTGGTCTGAGCAGCCTGTGCCTCGGAAGCTGTCCCTGGGGGTTGACTCGGTTCATGAAACATTTATTGAGCCATGTGCTAGGCGCTCCGTGCACACATGGCTTCCACCCTGTTCTGCGAGCAAGATGTTCAGTCTTGTTGGAGAAGAGCGCGCCTCAACAAATGATTTCAGTATAATGTGGAAAACGCGGTTGTTAGCAGTGAGGACGACGGGGGATGGAGTGGGGTTGGGAAGCGCTTAATCTAGAATGGAAGGGAGGGTAGAGCAGTGGTTCTCAACCTTAGCTGCACATTAGAATCACCTGGGAATCTTTAAAATCCTGATTTCTGTGCTTCATCCTCCGGAAATTCTGTTTCCTTGTTTCTAATGTTGTGGCCTCATCCCATAACAAAAAAACAGAATTTCCGGAGGATGAGGCCCAGAAATCAGGATTTTAAAAAGATTCCCAGGTGATTCTAATGTGCAGCCAAGGTTGAGAACCACTGGGATAGAGGAACGAAAGATTTCGTTAAAGAGATGACATCTTCTTGAGCCTAGAACGATGAGCAGAAGCCGAGAACAGCGAAGGGTGAGGAGAAACTGAGAAGCCAAATTATAAGGGCTGTGTGAGCCGTGCTGTGGGAATGCCCACGCAGTTCATTATTGCTAGAATATAAAGTGGATGGCCTGGCGGCTGTGGCTCAGTGGTTGAGCGTGGGCCCATGAACCAGGTCACCGTTCTATTCCAGGTCAGGGCACATGCCTCGGTTGCAGCCTCATCCCCAGTAGGGGGCGTGCAGGTGGCAGCCTATTGATGTGTCTCTCACGGATGTTTCTATCCGTCTCCCTCTCTCTCTAAAAATCAGTAAACTATTTTTTTAAGAAGTATAAAATGGATGGGCATGAGTGGTGGGCAAGATTGAAATGTGTCTCAGGGACTGTAGGTGACAGAGCAAAGGGGAGACAGAAAGTATGTTTGGTGATTGCATTGATATCGGTTGTAAGGGGGTAGTGTAAAGTGACCTAGCTTGGGGAACTCTGATGAATGGGGGCATCATTCATTGATGAGAAATAGATTGGGGGACTGATGATGCATTCAGTTTCCTGCAAGTAGAGAAGTCTATCAGGCTAGTAGAATATATGTTTGAATTGAGATGCGAAGTGAGATATTTTGGGAGTTGTCAGTACAGATATTTGCTAAGACTGAGTGCGGTTGAGGTCACTCTGGAGGGGAAACTTGGGATAATGTTTACAGAGTAGGTGGAAGATAGTGAGTGAATTTAGGATTCATCAGAGAAGTAAGAAAACCGTAAGATTGGTGCTCAGAAATCAAGGCACTAGTTTGAAAAAGTAGTGCTAAATACAACAGAAAAGGCTAACAAGATAGGGGTTTAGTGTCAACTGGACTAAGCAGTATGGAAGCATGTTTTCTAGAATAGTCTCTCTGCATGGTCTGGCTAGAAGCAATAATGCAGAGACACACAGAAACAACTGGTGTCCTTTGATAGATGATTGGATAAAGAAGATGTGGTACAGCCCAGCTGGTATGGCTCAGTGGTTGAGCATCGGCCTGTGAACCAGGAGGTTATGGTTCTATTCCTGGTCTGGACATGCCAGGGTTGTGGACTGGATTCCTCGTAGGGGGCATGCAGGAGGCAGCTGATCAGTGATTTCTTCTCATCATTCATGTTTCTCTCCCTTCCTCTCTGATGGAAAGCAGCAATTGAACAAACAAGAAAAATAAATAAAACTCATAGGTACTGACACCAGTATGTTGGTTACCAGAGAGAAGGGGGCGGGGGGGGGGGGGGGCGGTGAGAGGATAGTAAAGCGTAAAGGGGTCAAATATGGTGATGGAAGATGATTTGACTTTGGGTGGTGGGTATACAATGCAATATACAGATCATTTGTCCAAGAGTGTACACTCAAAACCTGTATGATCTTATGAACCCATCACCCCAATAAATTTTAAAAAAAGTTCTCACTACTAAGATTTTGGACCAAAAAAAACATTGCAAAAAGAACACATAAAGAATTAGGGGAGAGCCCTAGCCGGTTTGGCTCAGTGGATAGAGCGTCGGCCTGTGGACTGAAGGGTCCCGGGTTCAATTCTGGTCAAGGGCACATGCCTGGGTTGCAGGCTCAATCCCCAGTGGGGGTGGGGGTGGGGGTGGGGTGGGGCATGCAGGAGGCAGTCCATCAATGATTCTCATCATTGATATTTCTCTCGCTCTTCCTCTCCCTTTCTCTCTGAAATCAATAAAAATATATAGTTAAAAAAAATGGGGGAGAAAGGAACATCTAATGAGGGACATCTGAGCAAAGAGGTTTTTGGATGAAAAAGAATGTTAATAGTTCAGGGGGAAGGTATTGACTATATAGAGAGCAAGCTTCATTTAGTGTCTCCCCCCCCCCTTTTTTTTTTTTAGAATTTCCGAGTGGATGTGGTACACATGGATGAAAATACATTGGAGTTTGACATGGTGGGAATTGATGCAGCCATTGCCAATGCTTTTCGGCGTATTCTGTTAGCCGAGGTACTGGGGGCATGGTGGCAGGGGTGAGTTGCGTGGGGAAACCTTGCCATTACCTCACTCGTAGAATTGTCTCAAGGTTTAATTTTCCTGAAATTTTTGCTGAGCAGTTCTGCTCGTTTGTAAATTTTTCATCAAGCATTCCTACAGGAAGAGGTCTTTCCCTGTGTCAGCAGGCAGGGATTTATGTCTTGGTAGATGATTCTGTTTTGTTGGGCAGGTGCCAACCATGGCTGTGGAAAAGGTCCTGGTGTACAACAACACATCCATTGTCCAGGATGAGATCCTCGCTCATCGCTTGGGGCTCATTCCCATTCATGCTGATCCCCGTCTTTTTGAATATCGGAACCAAGGTGAGGGCTTGAGAAAATGAAATTATGGGAGAAGGGGAGTAGCTCTTTTCTGCAGAGTAGATTCTGAAATCAGACTACCTGTGTTAAAATCCTGGATCGACTATACTGTATAATCTTAGGCAAGTTACTAATCTCTGGGTACATTACTGTTATCTGTGAGAACACTTGCCTTTATTTTAATGAATTTGTTTTAAGAGGATTAAATGAGAAATGTAATGCACTCAGTATGGTGCCTGGCACTCAGATGTGCACTAGTCCTTTGAGAGCTGCCACCTCCTCTCTTTGTGCAGGAGATGAAGAAGGCACAGAAATAGACACTCTGCAGTTTCGGCTGCAGGTCAGGTGTACTCGGAACCCCCACGCTGCTAAAGATTCCTCTGACCCCAATGAACTCTATGTGAACCACAAAGGTGAGTGTTGGTAGTGTGACAGAGGGCCTACCTGTTGGGTGCTCATTTTAGGGACTGAGGTCTTTTGATGTGCTTCTCTTCCAGTGTACACCAGGCACATGACATGGGTTCCCCTGGGGAACCAGGCTGACCTCTTCCCGGAGGGCACCATCCGACCAGTGCATGATGATATCCTCATTGCTCAGCTGCGGCCTGGCCAGGAGATTGACCTACTCATGCACTGTGTCAAGGGCATTGGTGAGAACCCCATGAGCTGCCCTGGGGAGGAAGGCAGTTTGAATACAGTGGGGTGAGGTGTGGCTAAGGGACTCAGCTAAGATGTCACTGACAGGCGTTTGGGAATGTCAGGAAGGGTTTTCCCATAGGCTCTGATTCCCTTCTAGGTAAAGATCATGCCAAGTTTTCACCTGTGGCAACAGCCAGTTACAGGCTCCTGCCGGACATCACACTGTTGGAGCCCGTGGAAGGGGAGGCAGCTGAAGAGCTGAGCCGGTGCTTCTCACCTGGTGTTATCGAGGTGCATGAAGTCCAAGGTATGTGGTATTTGGGATGCTGTTCAGGCCAGGGCGTAGGTATATTTTCTTTGAAAGTAGCAGAGAGAATGAAAGCTCTGGGCTCGTGTGTTTATAACATGGTTTGTTTTCATTAGGTAAAAAGGTGGCCAGGGTTGCCAATCCCCGGCTAGATACCTTCAGCAGGGAAGTCTTCCGGAATGAGAAGCTGAAGAAGGTTGTACGGCTGGCTCGGGTTCGGGACCATTATATCTGTGAGTATCCAGTTTGCAGGGAGTGGTGGGGGGCAGCTCTTTGGTGCTATAGCTTCCTTGCAGAGTTCAGATGTTAAATCTAGCAAGCGGTCTAGGCTAAACTGTCTGTTTTGGTTCTCAGTCTCTGTCGAGTCAACAGGGGTATTGCCACCTGATGTGCTGGTGAGCGAAGCCATCAAGGTACTGATGGGCAAGTGCCGGCGGTTCTTGGATGAACTAGATGCAGTTCAGATGGACTGAGGCTTGCAGACTCACTGGCACAACTGGGCTTGGATGCTGCTGAGGCACGCTGAAGATTTTGGGTTCTGACCTGCTGCCACAGGACTGCTGTAGAGAGCCTAGTGTGACTAGGTGTTCTGAGTTTTCTGGGACAATTCCAGCTTTATTTTAGTCAATACATTTTGTTAAATGTGTCATAAAATGTGACTTTTATGCCTTTATAAGGCCTCCATGTAAATAAATTCACATCCAAACAAAAAGTGTTTTGTCTGAAACCACTTCAGGTAGATTCACAAATACGCGGCCTCAGTTCAAATAGGTTTGGCGCTGACAGCATGCTGGTCTCAGATGTCACTGCAGGTTAGGGCCAACAAGGCCTACATGGGAAATGACAAATTGAGGTGTTTTCTGGGGACACGGTCAGAAAATACTGTATGTCACTTAACCTACCTCTTGGATACTTGAGGAAATGGCTGATAGAGAACCACATGAGTGCCTGGCCAGTATGGCTCAGCAGTTGAGTGTCCACTCAGGAACTAAGGTCACTGGCTCAGTTCCCGGCCAGGCCACACACCCGGGTTGCTGGCTCGATCCCCAGTAGGGGGCATGCAGGAGGCAGCTATCAGTTACTCTCTCGTTGATGTTTCTATCTCTTTTCCTCTCCCTTTCTCTCTGAAATCAATACAAATATATATATAAAAAGAAACACATAAGGAAGAATAGCAATTCCCTTTGGACTATCAGGGACAGGTCCAGAACCACCAATGACAGCACTGAGTGGTGTGGGCTGCCTGGTCTACATTTGTCAGGGATAGAAATCTTTCTAGCCTGACAGAGCATGTCCATCAGTTCTTCCTCTCCACTCTTACGGAACAGTGACCCTGAAGTACGTCACTAGTTTGAAACAGTCAGATGGGGCTTTCTGTATGAAATTGAGATTTTTTTATTGACATGCAGATGTGCTTTAGAGTTATGTTTCTACAAAAAGGTTCTATAAACAATAGAAAACTTCTAGCATGAAGTCACAAGATGTTAAAAATAGTACAACACAATAAATACAACTATGCCCTCCACAGCCCCACTACAGAGAGGAGGAGACAGCTAACAGGTTTGGAGGGAACCATGCTTTGAGATGGCCTTCACAGTTGACAAGTCCAGAATACCACCCCTGGGACGTGGGACAAGTATGTGCCATAGAAACAGCTATCAGACACCAAGTCCTGTTTCCCCAGCTTCTCTCTTCCTGAGCCTCCCCTGCCTGGGGGCCAGCTCCAGCTAAAAGCTGCAGCTTCAGCCCACACTGCTCCACTCAGTCCTCACTGAAACCCTCGTCAGTGGATTGATGACAGCCCTCTGTCTTTTTGCAGAACACATGGACACACACTATATAGTTTCTGTATGGATTAAGCTTGTCCATGGCCAGCAATGACCTCAAGGCTAGGGTCCTGCATCCATGTATCCTACACTCAGAGGCCCATCCAGTGATCTCTAGAATGGACTGGAGCTCATATTAGGAAGGCGTATTTCCTTTTGGAAATGGCCCATGAGAGAAGTGGCCAGGGACCGGAAAGGCCATGAGATTTTTGAAGGCACCTGGACTCAGCTAGTCCTACGAGAGACCAGTGGCTTTGCTAGCTGCTTGTCACAGATGTAGCTAGTTGGTCTGGATTATCCTTAGATGCCAATGGCATCACGTGACACTAGATGGGGTACTGAGGCCCTTGTGCCTGAGTAGACCCTGGGGCTGGGGAAACCACACTGAGAGGTCATTCAAGGAAGGGCATGTGTGAGCTCTAAGGGGAATGTTAGCACTACTGATGCTGACCCAGCCCCGGTCCCTGAAGGTACACTTGATACTGCGTCCAGAGCTTAGCAGTAGCCTATACCATGGATCCCATCAGCTGACCAGATTCTTGCTCAAACAGTGAGGAAACTGGCCAAATTCAGCACTCAGCACCTGACCCACACATGCCCCTGGAGGATGTGGAAGGCTTCCTGCCAGCCCAGCAGCTTGGGGACTCAGTGGGACTTGCAGTGGTCCAGGAGAAACTCTCTGGTACAAGTCGTTCAGGGCTAAGCCCTTGCCACAAGGTCGGCTAGTTGCAGTGTTGGGTATAGCACCCCTAGTTACCACTCTGCACATGTGTATGGCTGCATGGGGGCGGGAGAGCTTGGGGAGAAGGGCTGCTCTGCTCTAGCTTTTCTCTCTTGGAAAAGCCAAAACTCCAAGTAGAATGGGAGATACCTGGGAGGTCTAGACAGCGTGGTGTAAGCCCTAACTCCCTTTTTGGACTTTAGTATAATTACTTCTAGCCCTGCACAGGGCCCACTCTCCAGCTCCAGACCTGGATCTCTCCAGGCTGACCATGGTGGTAAGTGAGGTGGCAGTGGAGAGGGGCCTAGAGATTAGCTACAAAGGAGAAGAGATGACAATAAAGGCCAAGGAAGGATGC
The DNA here is from genome assembly GCF_028538775.1 of Myotis yumanensis. Classification (NCBI taxonomy): domain Eukaryota; kingdom Metazoa; phylum Chordata; class Mammalia; order Chiroptera; family Vespertilionidae; genus Myotis; species Myotis yumanensis. Next base: position 84,310,104 of record NW_027223757.1, on the reverse strand, counting down.
CCAAAAGCATGATTCACGGTTCAAAGATGGTGGCCAGGCCGCCCTCCTCTTTGTCTAGCACCTCCGTCTCCAACACTGGTTTTGGTTTTTTGAAAAGTGATGGAAGATTCTTAATGTGAACTTCTTTCCGGAACTGCTCTCCCAACGGTTTCTGTGGAAAACAAATGAGAAAGAACTAATGCTGGACCCTGATAGTGGGTTGTTTTAAAGGTAATCTCACCATAATGGTCAATGAATACAGCTGGTTTCTGGTTTGCCTGAACACATCATCTAAGACCGCAAGGTGGTTGGGAGCACAAAGGAAGGTGCATGACCTACCCCAATACAACCAGCAATGAGGCGTTTGAATTGGTCCTTCCTGCGCTTGTCAGCGACTTTCTGCAGAGAGGGGTTCAAAAGCTTGCAGTCAAACTGGTCCAGAGAGTCTTTCTGTATTTCAGGGATCTGCTCCATAACAGCTCTTATCTCCAGGTACCTGGGACGCTGAGAAGTAAGGATAAATCCACTAAATGGAGTAGGTTTGGGCTCTGCCCCTTCCCCCATGCAGCACTAGCAACTTGGCAGCTGCCTACACTTAGAGGAAGGCCCGGCTGTGAAGGGTGAAGCCTGGCTGCCTGCCCGACTCACCAGCGCCTCGTAGATCTGGAAAGCCAGGTGCACGAGTGAAGCCATGCAGCCTTCATGCTGCCCGTGCGTCTGCAAGCCCTTCAGCACACTGCTGAAAAGCCATGTCACAGCATCTGCGAGCAGTGTCCCTGTCAGCACCTGGGGAGACAGCTATATTGAGGGCCAAAGTGGGACGCCGAAGGCCCCAGCACCCCAATTCCTCCAAATGACTCAGTCAATCCTTATGACCCAAACCTCGAAGGGGCAAATAACCATACTTGTTTGAGGAGGGGCCAGCACAGCTGGGTAGTCGTCCTCTGGCAGGACAGAGTGTCCCTCCAGGCCAGGGAATTGAAGGCTGTAATCAATAGCGCCGTACAAACATCCTAGGAGAAGGATGAAGGATTACAATGGGAAAGTAAGCACAACTTTCTCTGAGCATTATGTATCAGGAGCTGGAGTTTTAATAGTAGGTAAGCAGGAAAATGGTAAGAGAAGTGGGCTTATTTCCTCTCTATGTAGATCAGACAGTCAAAAAGAAAAAACAACCAATATAGAAGAGGAAACCTACGTATAGGAAGGAGACAGAGCTCGGGCCTGCTTCTGAGTTTTTCTGAGAGCCTTTGCCCACAGCAACGAGGGAGACAACATGGCCTTGAGCTTTTCCCACTCTTTTCTCAAACTTCAGGAACCAGGAACTTAACTCATATAAAGGAGTATTACCCCAAAACTTTTCTGAAGGCATCACAGAGTGAGAACAGTGGAAGCTGGCTCCACAGCTGGAGAAGGAGAAACATCACCTTGCCCTCCACCCACCTCGTGCTTCATTAGGCATTTGCCCAGGTCTGTAAGCTCTGCCATGGCCGAGGGGGTTACCTCTGTGGCCATCATCTCTTCATCTGTAAGCAGAGAGCAGAATGTTAACTCCAGCCTTTCAGAGCAGAGCAGACTCTCCTGTCCTGACAGAAGCTCACAGAACGCAGGAGAGTTCAGTAGCCTGGGCTGACTGGCGGCTGAGTCAAGCCTCGTGAAAGGGTACAGAAGCCATTGCCCATGGCAGATCTAGAGAGCCATCTAGCTGTACATTTGGGAAACGGTGGGAAGTGAGGTTTTCTGGATGGTTACTTAAAAAGCTGCTATTGGTGAGGAACTTGTCATTGAACAAATATATGAAGACCTACTGTAGTAGACACTAATTTAGTTACTGGGGATATCACAGGAATAGCACAAAGTCCCTTCCCTGGTGGGAGCTGACATTCTAGTGAGAGACACAAATAATAAATGAATTCATAAATAGGTGACATCATAAAAAAACCAAAGTAACATCAGATAGTGGTAAGTGCCCTGAAGAAAAATAGAGCAGAGGATTTGCTAGCTTGTTTGGCTAAGTGGATGGAGCGTCGGCCCATGGGCTGAAGGGTCCCTAGTTCAATTCCGGCCAAGGGCATGTACCTTGGTTGCAGGCTTGATTCCAGGCCCTGTTTGGGCACGTGTGGGAGGAAACCAATCGATGTTTCTCTCTGTCTCACCCCTTCCCTTCCACTCTATCTAAAAATCAATGGAAGCCCGGCAGTGTGGCTCATTGGTTGAGCATAGACCTATGAACCAGGAGGTTATGGTTTGATTTCCAGTCAAGGCACATGCCTGGGTTGTGGACTTGATCCCTGGTGGGGAGCGTGCAAGAGACAGCTGATCGATGTTTCTCTCTCATTGATGTTTCTATCTCTCTATCCTCTCTCCTCCCTTCCTCTCTCTAAAATCAATAAAAATATATTTTAAAATAAATAAATACCAATGGAAAAATATCCTTGGGTTAGGATTAACAACAAAACAGAAAAATAGAGCAGAAAATATAGCATGGTTGGAGTTGCTATTTTTGATAAGTTGGTCATGGAAGACTTATTGGAGGTTAACATTTGAGCAGAGACCCAAATGAAACAAGGGAACAGGCCATGTATATAATTGGGAGGAAAAATCATTCTAGAGGAAACAGCCAGTGCAAGGGCTCTGAGATGGACTATAGTTTGGAGGAATCCAGCAGAGATGAAATCTAGATGTACAACATCCCATCCACATCAGACCCAGAACCGACCTGGCTACAGAAGGGACAATATTTAGGAGCCTAAGGGTAGACCTCTTAAGGGCCATGCAACAGACTCACCATCTCCATCTGCAGGGGGAGCAGCACTGTGGTCAGCACCTTTCTTTGAAACACAGCACACCGCTAAAGCAAGAAAGCAGGGTTACTGGCTTGTTACCACCAGACAACAGCCATCTCAGGCCAACAGATCCCAAACTGTCTCTGGGCAGATGAGGGGAGAAAGTGAGGTACTGTCCAGGAACATCAGCTTCACCTACAGAAATGAAGGCATCTGACCAGACTTCTGATCCCTCTTCAAGTTAGATTAACTGGAGGGAAATTACAGAATTCCCTGAGACTAAGGGACCAGGAGAGGATACCTGATACATCTTTGTTCTACTTTGCATCACAAACAAATGAAATGACCCAAAAAAGAAAAATGAACCACCTTTATGTCCAAGAATTAAAAATTTCCCCCTATTTTGACAAAGCTAGAAGTTATTCCTACCATTAATCTGAATTCCTCCTGCTATTTTAAACCATTTCCTCATATTCTGGCCTTAGTATGAACAGATATAATTCAGTTTGCCATTCATAAAATGTTCAGAGGTTGCTTTAAGGGCTACCTTGTTTCTACCTAGTGAATTATTTCTCACCAACCTGTTAGTATTTGCTGCAAACATGCCTTAATGAGGTTGGGTGGGTGACCAGTTCTTTCTCCAGAAAAATTCTCTACTTCCCCTGGTTCCCACATGCCACTTACTGATTAGGTCCATGACTTCTCGGGTTAACATCCTCACCAGCTGCTCCTCTAGCATCTCTTGAGACTCTGGGTTTTCTTCTGAAGTCTCATCTTCTCCACTGCAGAACACCAGAGGGTCAAGGTTCCATGAAGTGCAAAAAAGCGAAGGTAAGAAATGCAGTGACCCTAACTAAACCGTGCCCTGTTCCTTCTCCTGGCGTGCTTCTGGTCTGCATTCCATGCACATGTTGGGAATGGACAGCAATGATCCATTGAGGAACATGACTTGTGACTATATCCAGTTGGCAGAGAGTACTGGATCAAAAGCCTAAGTGGCTAAGAAGTCTCAGCATTCTCCTAAGGCAGCTGAAGGTCCCCCTCTGAAGTCTGAGTCTTATCTGAGTCTGCATAAAGGTCACGGACAAGCCACCTGTCATTAATCTAGGCTGAGAATGACTACAAACCACGGCTGTTCTGGCCCTGGGACCGCGGAAACAGCCCCTCCCCTCTGATCTCCCCCACCCAGCTCGGCCCCAGCTCATCCACCAAGGAGAAGAGATGCTCCTTACCACAGCAGGCTCCTCTGGTTGATGACTTGCCACTTTTGGGAAAGCCTCTGGGAAAACAAAAAGGAAGGAAGTGCTAGTACTGTGTAGAAGGTTGGAGCAGATAATATCTAAGGTCTACTTCATGATTAAAATTAGCCAAGGATGACTGCAGGCATCAAAGACAGAGCCTGGGGAGGCCCACAGGCTAAAAAACTAGGTATGGTTTCTGTAACCTCCCACACCCCTAACGAGGGCAGCAAATTACACATCTTTGCTTGGAAAGGATCAACAATTTTAGAATTCCTGAGTCACTCTGGACACATCTGTTCTCTACCCAGCTGGCCCCTTGCTTAATTCGAGTCAGAGAAACAGAACCAGGGGAGGCACTCCTCTGATCACCTTTCCTCAGGTAACAGGAAGTGAGGAGCAGATGCCGACTCTGCAGGTGTTTTGTGGGCAATTAAACCAGTTCAGTAGTTGGGGGGCTGCTTAGTCCACTGCAGCAAGGACGAGCTGGTTGCACAGACATCCTGGTAAGGCTAGGAAACACTTCCAGAAGCTTCTGACTTGCAAGACTTCTGAGAGGCACGCGCCTTTCCTGACCAATCTCTTACCATGTGGAGGTAGGTGAACAGAGGTCCGAGGATGGGCGACACCAGGGCTTCATAGTGCTCTGGGGGGCAGAAGAGCACCAGAGGCTTCACAAAGACCCATGCCACAGCAGGTTAAGAAGTTTTAGTACGTGAGCACATGCCTTCTCATTCTAAAGCACCCTTATATGTCAGGCAACAGGTTGAATTCTTGGGCAGAGTCAACCGACAAAGGACTTGCAAGATGCCAAGAACATCCTCATCTTCAGGCTCTTTTCTGAAAATCCTACGCTGCATGGATACTCATTTCCATGATATATTTAGTTTCACTGTCCTTTCTACCAGGCTGCATGTTTTAGGCACTGAGTTGTCTGAAAGTAGGGCGGAAAATAGGAGGGACATTCTTGCGATAAACTCTCTTTCACTATTCTCCTTATAACGCAGGGAAAAAAGATACTAAACAAAAGATTAAAAAAAAAATCCAAATGACAATGAAGTACAAGAGTGCAATTTCAAAGAGGAAGCACCTGACAAAATATACAAAAAGGATGACAGTGAGATGGTAGCCCTAGCTGGTTTGGCTCAGTGGATAGAGCATCGGCCTGCAGACTTAATGGTCCCAGGTTTGATTCTGGTCAAGGGCATATGCCCGGGTTGCTGGCTCAATCCCCTATAGGGGGCATGCAGGAGGCAGCCGATCAATGATTCTCTCATCATTGATGTTTCTCTCTCTCCCCCTTTCCCTTCCTCCTGGAAATCAATAAAAATTTAAAAAAAAAAAAAAAAAGGTGGCATGATAAGGATTTGTGCCTAGCAACGAGCTTTCAAGCCCCCCTGGACTGCCTTCCCATTATTTACTTCAATCTTCTTGTCCTTTTTTTTTCTTCAATCCTCACGAAAACAGTATCTCTATATTTAAAAGGCAAAGTGACTGACCGTATGTCCGACCAACCGACCAGCTGTTACATATGATGCGCACTGGCAATTTAAAAATAAATTGCATGCATGTGCAATACATATAAAGCTCTCGCTGGCACCAATCACACGTGTGTGTTTTGATCTGTCATTGTCAATCATGAATTTGGTTGACACTCCTATTATAAAGGGCAAATGGCGACATTACTAGTAAAATATTTCTTCTACTTAATTTCCTTTCCATGTGCATGAATCCGTGCACTGGGCCACTAGTATATACAAATATTTTTGTTAATCCTCACTGAACGATATTTTCCCATTGATTTTTAGAGAGAGTGGGAGGGAAAAACAGAAACATTGATGTGAGAGAAACACATCAATTGGTTGCCTCCTGCATGCACCTTGACCAGGGCCCGGGTGGGGAGGAGCCTGCAACCAAGGTATATGCCCTTGACTGGAATCGAATCTGGGACCCTTTGGTCCACAGGCTGATGCTCTACCATTGAGCCAAACCGGCTAGGGCACCGAAGGATATTTTTATTGATTTTAGAGAAAGAGGAAGGGAGAAGGAGAGAGCGGGAGTGACAAGGAGGGAGGGAGAAACATTGATGTGTGAGAGAAACATTGATTGGTTGCCTCCCAGATGTGCCCTGACCAGGAATCAAATCCGAAACCTAGGTATGTGCCCTGAGTGGGAATCGAACCTGTAACTTTTTTGGTGAACGGGATGATGCTCAACCGAGCCACCCAGCCGGACAATCTTCTTGTCCTTTTAACATGGTTATTATATATTTAGATATAAGATTCCATCTATTCCATGCAGCTCAGCTCTGCCTCCTCTGGTGCCTATGAACTGTTCCTGTATTCAATCTTCTGGGTTAGCTAGGGACTTTGAAAGGATATGAAGCATGGGTCTGAGTCGGTAGTCAGGAATATTGTTCAAATTGACGAAGGCTGAGCTCAGGAGCTGGGTAGCCAGGTGCTCCACGCTGTAGAAGTCCTGCTGCATGGAAGGGCCTGCCTTCCCCAGGATATGGAAACTGTAAGGGAAATAACAGGCAATGACACATTCAACATCTACTGCCAGCCCGACTGCCCTGGGAAATCTCTGTGCCATGGATTTTTGGTACAGAGACTTCTAGTCTACAATAAGACTTCTCAGCTAGAAGAGCAATTATATTTACTCCTTACGAGAACTTTAACATAATTAGTGTACTTCAAAGATGTGGACTTAATCTTTTATTAAAAGTGAAAATAACACCCGTTGCCTCCCACTCTTAAGGAAACTTCTTGATAGCAGGTTCAGCATCTTCTGAAAGCCAGTTGTTGGTATCCTTTGGTACCCAATATCAACAGTAGCCTTCATTATTTCCTAAGTAATACAGATTTACAATGGAGAGCCTCTTGTTAGCTCGGCTGATTAGAGCTCTGGGTCAGAGGCCGAGGCTGTGGCAGTGGACAGAGGGCCACTCACCTCCCCGCCCCCCAACTCAGACCTGAAAGCAAAATCTGGCCAGCCACCTCCCAGTATCCCATAAAAGGCAGGCTTTGCATCGTGAGGGCTGAGAAAATGCATCCTTTCCACTGTATCTTCTGCTTTGGTCTCATCATTTTATGTATCGGAAACAGACACATTGGACATACTAGTAAACTACCAAGTCACAGCTAGGGCTGAGGCACATATAACAATTATAAAAGAGCAAATGTAAGAAAACTGTTCATTTTGACTTGACACTAGAATTAGTTCCTTGTCAAAATTTTGCCTCATCTTACCTGACTCTAATTCTAGATCAAAAGTCCAACCATGGCCATTCCTACACAACACACGTCTAGGAAGAGAATGTGGAGGCTGCATTGGTTCATTACCAGTTCTCATAGAGGGTGGAGAAGAAGCGCTGCATTCTTTCCAAGACCGTTTTGTAAACAGGAGAGTCGTTCAGTTCCAAGAGAGGCTGAGGTAATCCTACAGAGAAACACAGGTCAGGTGCACGCTGCCCCACTGCCGAGTCCCAACTTACCAACACAGCGCGATCACAGGCAGATGTGGTTTGGGGGGGGGGGGGGGGAGGGCGGGTGAGGAGCATGATAAATGCCAAGCAGCTGGCCAAGTCTTCTACCAGCTGGAGGTGCCAAGAGCTCTACTGTCTTGGTAGGAAAAGGTGAAAGCTATTTAAGGACCCAGGACTCAAGACTAGACCCGGATACTCCAACTTTTGCTTGGGTTTCTCCAGATGGAACTTGTACCAAAACACACAATGACAACTCAAAATGATCTCTCCATAAGGAAGGGGGGCCTCCCTTTTTAAGTGTGGAACCTCTTTTTCAAGCTAAATTTTATGCAAAGCCCAAGATGACAACAGATCAACATGACAACCACTTACCTAGGTATAATAATTGCCTTATATACTTCTAATCAGAGGTTATTTTATATGTCAAGTCTTGCTCATGGTTGGAAGCTGCCAGAAGGAACTGTTTGTCCATTCTAGTATGGTTTGGTTGGCCATATATTCCTACAGCAGGAGTTCCTGGTTTAATGTGAATAACTGAATGCAAGGGTGTGTGTGTGTGTGTGTGTGAAGCAACACCTACTTTTTATAATGGCAAAACATTTCTTGGCAGTTTTATTTTTACTGGTTTCTGCAACATGGACCTTATGTGTAGTGGTGCCAAAGGAAATGGCCCAGGACCACGTAGGCCAAGACAGACATAAGCTCTGGAAAGGCCAACTAACACCCTTCCTTTCGTTAACATGCTTACTGGATTGCTTATCCACAGCTAGGCCCAAGGTTATGGCTGGGAACGAAGAGATACTGTGGGGGTAGTGACAAAGCTTCAGAGGCAGCATGAAGCTTCAGAGACGGGCACAAGTTTTAGACAACTATGGATGTCTCCAGCTCTAAGTTCTAACCATCAGGGCCTTGCTCTCTCTCATTCCAGCCACATGAGTCGGCCCTCTCTATTTCCTGGACACACCAAGCTCGTTCCTGCCTTAGCATCTTGTATTTGTTTGCCCAGAATGCTCAGCTTCTCCTCTTGTTAGCTCCTACTCATCCTTCAAGTCTCCACTGGGGGCAATCTTCTGATTCCTCCCCAACACACAGTCTCTCAATCATTTCCTTCACAGCACATGTCACAATTATGACTGCATAGTTATTTGCTAGTGGAAAAAATGAGTTAAAGCAACATTCTAATCCAGGAAACATGGCTTAGAAAGTATTCCTTAAAATTTTTTGATAACATATTACTGATAAAAGCTATCTAAGCTTGTTTTAATATTTTTTTCCCTATACATAAAAGGCATAAAATTATGCTAATATACTTCAGGTAAAAAAACTATGGTTTATTTACAATCTAAAGGCTCTAACACACATCACTACCTGGAGGGGTTAATGTGGGGTGGGGGTGTTAGGGGGGAGAAACTGCCTCTGAAGACTTTCTCTGTATGCTTAGACAATGACGTAAATGCCTGTGGGAACTCCATACATGCATTTCTGAACAAACGGGCGGTCAAGGTAGTGCCATGACCAGGAGACACAAGGCACACTGAGGCTGCTTGAGGAGCCCATTAGAGATTAGGTGAACTTCAAGAAAAAAAAAAAAAAAAAAAAGGCTAGATGTCTTACCTAAAATAGCAGATTTTTCCACTTCAAGCATATCCAGAGCCTTTGTGAAAGGCTCTACCATTTTGGCTAGCATTTCTGGTGCATATAAAGTATTGTGAGTTCTAAAAGAAAAAAAGGATGCTATATGAACTTTTCCTAGTCTGTTGCAGAAGGCAAGAGTGGGTTTCACCTTGTAATTCAGTGACACTACACTTCCACACAGACAAATCTCCCTGTCACCACTACTCCTGGCAGGGGGAGAAAACAGTATATACATGTAGATGCTTCCCTGGAAAAGAGAACAGACTTGAAGCTATTAAGTACAGCTGCATAGTACACAACCTCAAAGCAATCAAGATGAAAACCAAATTCTGAGATAGCTAGGCAATATCACAGTCTGAGGCTAGGAAGCAAATTCCTTTAAAACTTGAGGCTGTGCCTTGGCACTCCATCTTCTGACTGCCAATGGTACAGGATGCAATGTCAGAGGCATTGTGGATGCACAGGGAGGAACACAGAGTGATGGTAACATGCTCCCATTTTTCAAATGTTGTCTCCATTCCAAGAACATGGACCCTACAATGCTCTGACAGTTGTTTCAGCCCCTGGAGGAACATCCAGTTCCCAAAATGTGTGCCTGTTCCCCACCAAAATGACTTACCTGAGCAGTTCCTGGCTTTGTATGACTAAGCAGAATGACTGTGGACCTGATCTACCTGCCATCTACAGTAGCCCTCTACCTGCCATCTGTGGTATAGCCCTCTACTCCCCATTTATGGTATAGCCTTCTACCTGCCTTCTGTGGTATAGCCCTCTACCCCCCATTTATGGTATAGTCCTCTACCTGCCATCTGTGGTATAGCCCTCTACCCCCCATTTATGGTATAGCCCTCTACCTGCCATCTGTGGTATAGCCCTGTCGTTGGCAAACCGCAGCTTGCGAGCCACATGCGGCTCTTTGGCACCTTGAGTGTGGCTCTTCCACAAAATACCACGTGCAGGTGCGCACGTACAGTGCGATTGAAACTTCGTGGCCCATGCACAGAAGTCGGTATTTTGTGGAAGAGCCACACTCAAGGGGCCAAAGAGCCGCATGTGGCTTGCGAGCCACGGTTTGCTGAGCCGCAGTTTGCCTACCACTGGTAGCCCCTCTAACCTGACATCTATGGTAAAGCTCCTCTAACCTGCCATCTATGGTATAGCCCCTCTACCTACCATCATGGTCTATAGACCCTCTACTGCTATCTATAGTAGCCCCTCTTGCCCACAGCAATGGTACTACTGAACAATCTACAGCCAAAGAGCATAACTACCTATTTTTCTTTTAAAAGTTAATTATAAAACATCTCACACATACAGAAAGCTACAAAATATAACAGATAGTAGCAAGGTTACATATTTAAGATGCACATTTAGACCATGCTTATTAAAAAAACACAAACAATCCTCAACATTGTTTTTAAGATCTAACCATGTACACTTGATAATACAGTCACTTACGGTAAACTACATTTTAGAATGTCACGTAATAAGTTACTTCCAGGTTATTTCCCCGTCTTCCTACTAAAAGTTAATTGTCTTCACTCTTTTGCTTATACAAAGAGCCCAGCAATGAGCTTTTCCGAAGAGGTCTCCCTGTGTACACATGTGACAGTTTACCTGAGGTGGGTGTAAACAGGTAGAATTACTGGAAACTGGTCCTTTGTAACTCCTGGTTTGCAAATACCTTCTCCCAGTCGGTGGCCTGACTTGCTTACACTAACATTTGCAATAGGCTTTACTTTTCTTGTGGTGAAATCATATAACATAAAATTTACTATTTTTAAGTGCCCAGTTTAAGTGGTATAAATACACTCACTGTTGTGCAATCATCACCACCATCCATCCCTGTAAGTATCTTCATCTTCTAAAACAAACTCTATACATATTAAGCAAAAACTCCCCATTCCTCCCTTCCCTGAGTCCCTGGCAACCATCATTACACTTTGTTTTTATGATTCTGACTACGTTAAGTACCTCATACAAGTGAAATCATACGGTACGTGAACAAAAATGGAGCTACTTGGCAAGCCTGACAAGATCAGTGACTGAAAGTAACCGCACAGGATGCTCTGATCATGTAAAAATTCCTAACTGAACAGATTATAATGGAAAGAACTCAGGTCTTAAGGCCTATATATATATGATAGATTAATCTCTACCTGGAGCAAGTTCTGTCCATTGTTTTTGTCCAAGAATAATATACATAAAATGTCAAAATGATCTCTTCTACAAACTTCCAAAGATAAACACCCCAGTATGGTCAGACAACCCCAACATTCTTCATTATGATCTTTTACCTGCATATCTCTGTCAACTATGTATGTTAAATGTTAAGTATCCTGCACCATCAATGTAAAAGAAGCATGTATCTCTCCACTTTACTTTGTATCCAACCCTAGAGATTTCTCTTGCTTTACTTTCTCTGCTCTTAACCTGCCACCAATGGATTTCATGTAATCTTCCTTATGTCTTCTCCTTTGATTCTAATGCAGTGGTTCTCAACTTTCCTAATGCTGCGACCCTTTAATACAGTTCCTCATGTTGTGGTGACCACCAATTTCATTGTTACAAATTGAACATAATTAAAGCACAAAAACAATATGTAATTATAGATGTGTTTTCCGATGGTCTTAGGCGACCCCTGTGAAAGGGTCATTCGACCCCCAAAGGAGTCATGACCCACAAGTTGAGAACCACTGTTCTAATGTATACAATAAACTGCAAAATTGCTACTCCTTGGAGCATTATATCTCAATCCTTTGAGATTTTGCTTCCCTGACTGGCCCCAAAACCTTGGCTCAAATAAACTCTTTAAACCTTTCTTTAGGTTTGAAATTTCTTTCAACAATTATTTCTTTTTTTATGAGGAGCTTATTTCACTTAGCATAATGTCCTTAAGGTTTGTCCATGTTGTAGCATATTTAATCCTCACCCGAGTATATTTTTTCCATTGATTTTTTTTAGAAGGGGGGGGGAGAGAAAAACATTGACATGCGACACATGATTGGCTGCCTCCCGCTCGCGCCCTGAGCGCCCTGACCGGGCTGGAGGTGGAACCTGCAACCGAGGTCCATGCCCTTCGGTCTGCGGGCTGACTCTCTAATCACTGAGAGAAATCACCCAGGGCACCATTTACTTTTAAAAACTGCAATGAGCCATCTTTTTAGTTCCTGAATTGAGTTTTATGTGGAAGATGTCTGATACTATAAAATGATCTCTGATAACATCAGTTTCCTGAAGAAATTAAGTTTGACATAAAGCTGATGGGCTGTTTCTTATTCTTTGATTAAAGGGTGGTGTGATCCCAAGAGAAAATTTAGAAAACAGAAGGGTTAGTGCATCGCATGTCAAATGTCCCTGGAGCTACAACAGAACCTTGTATTCCTTGTATTCTCCTCCTCCTCAAGAGGTGGTACCAACACAGTGGCCGCATCTCTAATGCACAGCAGAGGAGGACTCAGAGTACATACTTCGCTGAGACCCTGACTCCAGGTCAGTTGTTCAGGGGCATCTACAACACCTAGTAATATTCAGGCTCCTGAACTATCACCTTTCCTGACACACTGGCAAGTTAGAGTTCTGTGGTTCCACATTAAGAGGGACTAGTTACTGCTTGGCAAAGAAAAGGACAATTAGGTAATAAAAGTTTTAACTTTTGGATAATCTGTACTTATTTGAAATACAGGGGTGGGCCAAAGTAGGTTTATAGTCGTAATACAAATAAATAATACACTAATTAATAAATAATAATACAAGAATAGCCCTAACTGCTTTGGCTCAGTGGCTAGAGCATCGACCTGTGGACTAAAGGGTCCTGGGTTCGATTCCAGTCAAGGGCACATGCCCGGGTTGTGGGCTCAATCCCCAGTGAGGGGTGTGCAGGAGGCAGCTAATCAATGATTCTCATCATTGATGTTTCTATCTCTCCCTTTTCCTTCTCTGAAATCAATAAAAATATATTAAAAAAAGAAAAGACAAGAATAAACTGTTTCGAGGTCTCAAAACTGTAAACCTACTTTTGCCAACCCCTATATTTTTAGTATCACCAGCTACGAGTATAATCTCTATGCTAAATAAGACTTCACACACATAAAGATTTCAGCAGAACATACAGAAGATAAACAGAAACAATGTAACAAACTTCAAGCTAGCAGAAAAGCTGCTATTATAAACAGATAATGACGACAAGGAACCTTTTGAGAACTGGAGAGTTCTGCTCCCCATATCTGTCCTCTATCCAACCCACTAGAAACAACATCATCCAACACAAATACAATGTAAACCACTACAAATTTTCTAGCCAGCCAAACTTAAAAAGTGAAAAGAAATAGGTTAAATTAATATTTTATTTAAACCAATGCATAAAAAAATTTCAACATATTAACATTAAAAATTATTAACAAGCTATTTTACACTCTTTTTTTTGCAATAAGTTTTCAAAATATGGTGTGTACTTTATACTTACAGCTTATCTCAATTCAAACTAGCCACACTTCAAGTGCTCAATAACTAATTACAACAGTTAGTGGCTAACATAGTGGATAGCATAGCTCTAACACCTTTTTTTGTTTGTTTTGTTAATCCTCACCTGAGGATATTTTTTTAAAATATATTTTATGGATTTTTTACAGAGAGGAAGGGAGAGGGATAGAGAGTTAGAAACATCGATGAGAGAGAAACATTGATCAGCTGCCTCCTGCACACTCCCTACTGGATATGTGCCCGCAACCAAGGTACATGCCCTTGACCGGAATCGAACCCGGGACCCTTGAGTCCACAGGCTGACGCTCTATCCACTGAGCCAAACTGGTTAGGGCTGAGGATATTTTTTTCCCATTGATTTTTAAAGAGAGTGGTAGGGAGGGGGATGCAGAGAGAGAAACATCAATGTGAGAGAGACACATCAATTGTTTGCCTCCGCACACACCCCATCCAGGGCCCTGGGTTGAGCCTGCAACTGAGGTACGTGCTCTTGACCAGAATCGAACCTACGACGCTTTTTTGCTTATCAGACTATTTGACAAGGAGTTGAAACTCCCAGCTCCAACTGGTGGAAATGCAAATTGTAAATTAATACACCACTTGAGAAAACTATCTGGTTCTATCGATGTAAACAGAAAATATGCATACCTTATAAAACAGGAATTCTACTCTTACATGTAGGGTTCTACTTCTAACTCAAAAGAAATTACGTGTACACCAACAGATATTTACAAGAATGTTAACAGCAGCATTGTTTGTAATAAGAAAACACTAGAAACTACCCCAAAGTCCATCAACGCTACACGGATAAGATTCAACATATTCACACAATGGAATACCACACAAGAAATGAGAATGAACAAACCACAACCACTATGTGAACACCACGATGACTCTCACAAACGTAATATTGAGCAAGAGAAGCCCGACAAGAAGTGCATGCTTCTGACTCCATTTATTAAAGCTAAAACAACCAGGCAAAACGTTAAATGTCAGAATGAGGGGTACCCTTGAGAGGCAGGTAATGATTTGAAAAGTTATTGGATAAGGTTGTTTCTTGATCTGGGTGCTGATTATATGTATGTATCTTGTGAAAATCCACCTACATGCACTCTTAATTTGTGCCCTTTAATTATATATATACTTTGTCCTTATATTATACTTCAAGATAAAATTTACTACAAAAACAAGACAAAACTCTAATAGCTCCAGCTGCACACTACTCAAGGAACCTAAATGCTCCTTAATTACAGTCAACATTTTCAAAATACCTTTTGACTGACTTCCCAGAAGCACTGAACTCTTAGAAAAACATCAAGATGACAAGCATGCTGTTCTTGTGGCCTCCTCGTCCAACCAGGAATGAACCGTTTCCAGGTGTGGGTTCTCACCGCATGGACTCTGGCCACAGCCCTAAAAAGGCTGCTGGGTCTTTGAGTCTGTCGCATCTGACTTCATCACTTTCACATTTCTCTAAGCTGAAGAACCTTTTGGTTTTAAAAACATCAGTATGGAAGCAAACCTTTCCTTGGCTATTTTTCCCTCTCAATATGCAAGCCATACTTCTTTACGGAAATCTCTTTTCTCCTTTTGAAATCAGAACAAAACATTGCCTATTTCCACAGACACATCCACAGTGACAACTCTTTCAGACACTCCTCTTTAAACCGTCGTCAACAAGCTCTTTAAACCTTTGATTCTTAAGCTTATGGTCTAAGCTGTCTGTTGCCAGCAGAGCGTCCCTGAGACATGAGTAATTTGTTTTGCTCAGGTGAGACTCCACTCTTACACCCTGTATCAGAGGCCAAAAAGCATTGTAACAGAGCCCTAACCTGTAACTCAGGAGTACTGAGATGTAAGCATCGAATTTTGCTTTGGCTAATTAAAACTGAATTCTATCCAAAGCCTATCTTTCTCTGTGGAGAGCATCTCTGAATCATCAAACATACATCAAGTAACTAACAAGCCTAGACTTGACCTACTTCCATTTGAGTAGATTAGCTCATGTAATTTGTAACAGTGATTCTGAACCTTTATTAAAAAATCAGGTTTTTATTGATATTTTAGAGAAGAAAGGAAAGGGGAGGGGGAGAGAGAGAGAGAGAGAGAGAGAGAGAGAGAGAGAGAGAGAAACAAAAAACAAAAAAAACACTGACCGCCTCCTGCACAGCTAGTTCCCAGGCATGCACCCTGACCGGGAATCGAACCAGCAACCTTTTGGTGCATGGGACGACACTCAACCAACTGAGCCACACCAGCCAGGGCAACTCTGAACCTTTAATGTGTACAAGAACCACTTTGGAATCTTGTTATAATACAAAGTCTGATTCAATATGTCTGGGGTGGGACCCCATTCTGCATTTCAAACAAGCTGATGCTGCTGGTTTAAGGACCTAGCTTTGAAAATTAAACACCTAGGAAAGGGAGGTGGAACATGTATCATGCCTTCCTTTGGCATCATCAGCCACTGGATGTTTGGTCCATTTGCTATCAAGAGTCATTGCTGATAAATTCAGATTAGCTCATTTGAATACCACCCAGAGAAGCATCACTACAGAAAGCAACTGTCCTGCTCCCAATGAACAATTTCTTTAGTGGCAAAAATTTAGAGCAAATAAAACTTAGCAAGTTTAAAAGTATGGATGAGGCATAAAAAAGTAGAAGAACACAGAGGAGGTTGAAATTGAGAAAAGCCATTTTGGGATTATCATCATGTGTTCACTTGGAATGTAAGACAATGCAAGTGAGCTAATGTTATTATTATTTCTTTTATCCTAACCTGAGGATATGTTTTTATTGATGAGAGAGAGAGAGAGAGAAAGGGAAGGGAGGGAAGGAGAGGGAGAGAAACATGGATCAGTTGCCTCCTGTATGTACCCCAATTGGGGACTAAATCTGCAACCTAGATATGTGCCCTGACTGGGAATGGAACCTGCAACCTTTTTGATGTACAGGACGATGCTCTAACAAACTGAGCCGCGTGGCCAGGGCAGAACTAATGTTATTTTTTTTTAAAAAAGGCCTTGCTGGCTGGGTAGCTCAGTTGGTTAGTGCCATCATCCCAATATACCAAGGTTGCAAGTTCAATCCCCGGTCAGGGCACATGACAACCATCAACGAATGGAACAACAAATCATGTTTCTCTCTCTCTCTCATAAATACACACATCTACAAAAAAGACCCCGCCCCCCACTAGAAAGAAGTGAGTCCTAATGCCTCATTTACTACCACCATGATCTGAAGAAATAAGACAGGTTCAACTTTTTAAGATTCTTAAGGTAAAAAAATAACAACAAACAAAAACATAAAAACATTATTCCGACTCACCTTACAAGGGCAAGCAAATTGTCAAGAAGTTTCAGAATCTGTTCTGTGCAGGGGTTACGAAAGATTGGATTCCCAGTGGGCGAATAACCCACTACAAATCCTCCAGCTTTGGCCTCTTCAAGGTCAGTGGGCCAGCAAGTTCGTTTCACAACACCCAGAATGCTATACACACAAAAGCTCATCTACGGAAAAACAGAAATGAAAGGTAAACATAAAAGGGGAAGAAAAGACAAAAGTGCTATTAGATATTTGCAAGGTTATGGCAAAGGTGATACAGAGACCAGAGAGAAGGAAAAACCCCTGCCACCATCCCTGTCTCTCTTTTTTTAATTCTTACCCGAGAATATTTTTCCCATTGATTTCCGGAGAGAGTGGAAGGGAGGGAGGAGGAGGAAGAGAGAGAGAAACATCGACATGAGAACGACACATTGATTGGTTGCCTGCACGCGCCTCTACTGGAGCTGGAGAACCTGAAACCTCGGTACATGCACTTGACTGGGAAATCGAACCCACGACGCTTCGGTTCACAGGCTGACACTCTAACCACTGAGCTAACAGGCCAGGGTTCTGCTGTTCAGGTCAAGACTTTCCACTGCCATCGTCAAGTGCAGTGGCAGGCTGTAGAAACTCCCTTCCAAGGCTGAGATCCTCTCGCAGGACCCCAACGAGACGGTGGCTTGGACATGCTTCAAAATAAAGTGTTTTGACAGGCAACATGTCATCTTGTTTTTGAACTGACCCAGCACCCTTCAGCTTAAGCCTTGACAGCTTTTGCTCTAATCCCCACTCACAGTACTCTCAACCAATTTTCCACGTTAATTAATACAACTTTTGACCTAATGGAGCCAAGAACAATGCTTATTTGAGTAGCAAAGAACTGAAAAATCTCAGGTTTGCAAGTTAGCCCATTTAGGACTTTACATGCCAGAGAGCAATGGCAGGAAGGATTCACCCTGCTGACCTACTTCATTATACCTTCAGTCTTCAGAGCTATTTAGAGATCCTTAAAGCCAAAATAATGACTTAAAAGAAAAGACCATCTTGTGCTGCTTCAGCAGCACATATGCTAAAACTGGAACAATACAGAGATTAGCATGGCCCCTAAAAAAAAAAAGAAAAGACCATCTTGCCCTGGCCGGTGTAGCTCGGTTGATTGGAGCGTCATCCCATGCACAGAAGGGTCATGGTTCGATTCCTGGTCAGGCACGTACCCAGGCTGTGGGTTCAGTCCCTGGTGAGGGCACGTGTGGGAGACAGATCAATGTTTCTCTCTTACAACAATGTTTCTGTTTTTCTCTCTCTCCTTTCCTCTCTCTCTAAAATCAATAATAATAAAAAATTTTTTAAAAAAGTATTGCCAGTAAATAATATGTGACTAAAAATAGAAAGGAAGGAAGGAAGGAAGGACCATCTGCTCTGCTGTGGAAACTAACTCAGGAATTCAAGACCAGCCCTGGCTGGTTTGGCTCAGTGGATAGAGTGCTGAAGGGTAATGGGTTTGAATCTGGTCAAGGTCATGTACCTCAGTTTTAGGCTCAATCCTGGTCCTGGTCAAGGCATGTGCAGGAGGCAACCAATCAATGTGTCTCTCTCACAATTATGTTTCTATCTCTCTCTCTTCCTCTCTGAAATCAATAAAAATATTTTTTTTAAAAAAAGAAAAGAAAAATATCCTTGGGTGAGAATTAACAACAAAAAAATCATTAAAAACATTTAAAAACAAGAAAGAATTCAAGACAAAAGAAAACAGCAGCTTCGGAAAGTGAATAGTCCCAGATTTCTAACCCATAGAGGAAAAACATAAATGACAACACCCCTACCCCCACCCACGGTCAATCCAACTTCCCGTTCCCAGAGGAGGTTTACTCACTCGTGCGCGGTTTAAGCCACAGGCATCCTCCAGGCCAGGGTCGCAGCTTTTCCGATCTGCACCCACATAGGCAATAAATGCATCAACATCTGACAGCACTCTGAAGGATGGGGGAAGACAAGCTGTACCATGACTTTAAGCAAGGACAGTTTCTTCCACAGAGCTAATCAGCTATGAACAGTTGTTATAATGGGAGGCGTTTAATCACATTGTCAGCTTTCACTTGAAGGTTTAAACTTCTCTTCTCACTTCTAAATGTTATTAGCAACACTTTTAAGAATACAAGTTTGATGGTACCTTCCCCTCCTCTTTCCCCGTGTGCTCTCTCACGCCTGCCCCTTTCCCTGCCCGGCCCCCTTCCCCTCCAGGCCCATTATCTTTGCCTTTCTCTCTAAGCTCCAAGGGCCCTTCTCCTGCTTCTGTAACATGTTTCCTAAGCCCAGCTGGTTCACTTCTACTACCTCTGTAACTTTCTAAGTAAACTTTCTCTTATCAGAAAAAAAAAAAAATACAAGCTTGAAAATGCTATGTGGGCACTCTGTGGGGCTATGTGGCTCCTACTGTGTTCTCATTTCTGGCTGTTCTCACTTCTCTACATGTACTGGTGCTGCAACGCAGACATATCAGATGTCACTGTGGCTCGATGCCCTGACCAAGAATCAAACCACGACCCTTCAGTGCATGGGATTACACTCCAGCCAACCAAGCTACATCAGCCAGGGCAAGATGGTCTTTACTTTCTTTCTTTTTTTTTTTCAGAGGCCATACTAATCTTCTCTGTATCATTCCAATTTTAGAATATGTGCTGCCAAAGCGAGATGTCCATATAATCCATTTTTACTCATTTCTTTTCCCTCCCTACACCTCTGTTTAGCAAGGGGATATTTTTAGCAATTAGAATACAGGCTGCTTTTAGAGACCTTCCTATATCACTGTGTCATTACATCTCGATATCCTTACACTCCCACTCCAGACATAGCACTCCCTCTCTCTCTCTCTCTCTCTCTCTCTCTCTCTCTCTCTCTCTCTCTCTCTCTTGTCAATTACAGTTGACATTCAATATTAGTTTGTATTAGTTTTCAGGTGTGTAGCATAGTGGTTAGACATTTATATTCATTACAAAGTGCTCCCCCCAATAAGTCTAGTACGCGACTGGCACAATATTATTGACTATATTCCCTATGCTGTGCTTTACCTCCCCATGACCGGGCATAGCTCTTAAAACAGAATGGGTGCTTGAGTGCAGTGACAGTCAGTGGCAAAGGGTCTCCTCTACCTGTGCATGTCTTCAGAAAGCCAGATGCTGGCCACTGGTGCCATCAGCTCCTCTAGGAACAACTTCTGACGCTCATAGTTCTTGAACTGGTTGCTAATGAGAACCAGGGCTTCCATGAGGGCACACTTTTCCATTTGTGTGAGGAGTAGCTCATTGGAGAGGAGTTGCTTTACATGGTTATAAAGCATGTCAAAATTGGGCTGCAGATCAGAAAGGGAAAAAACAAAACAAAACAAAAAACTAGAGGTGGTGAAGGTCTGATTTTCAGGGAGAGGTGTCACTCAGGAAGGTGGAAAGAGGACCAAAGCATCCCCAGGAAGGTCAAGCCTATAGGATTGTCCTTAGTAATTTAGCTACAATGCTCTTTTGCCTGGACAAGCAAGGCAATTTAGGCAGAGGTGATTGTTTTGAGTATTGGGGTAATTGCAATTTCCCATACTGCAATTGTGAAAACAATCTGTCTTTTTTCTACATCAACTTTTACAATATCTTCGCAAAGATCAGCTTGTTTTATTTACACACACACAAACACGCACACAGACACACACACATACACATACACACACACTGCTTTGTGTTCAGAGAAGAAATTTCTGGTTATTTTGTAATCTGAAATAGTAATAAATTTCTTCTTAAAACCCACCAAAAAAAAGATTGGGTTCACCCAGCTGGTGTGGCTGTGGTTGTGTTGACCTATGAACCAGGGGTCACCATTTGATTCCTGGTCAGGGCACAGGCCTGGGTTTTGGGCTTGATCCCCAGTAGGGGTGTGCAGGAGGCAGCCAGTCAATGATTCTCTTGCATCATTGATGTTTCTTTTCTCCCTCCTCCTCCCTTCCTCTCTGAAATCAATAAAAATATGTTAAAAAAAAAAGAAAGGGGTTCACATCTGGCTTCTACCATCTGGCAGTAGCAGGAAAGAACATCACACAGTAAAGAGGTGTACACTGATGGGGAAAACTTGGTATCACCCATATGGAAAATTGTTTATTTTGAAGGAATAGTTTGCATTTTTAACTCTACTACTAAGTAGGAGAGGAACAAGACACTTATTCAAGAATGCTTATCCTGCCCTAGCTGGTTTGGCTCAGTGGATAGAGCATCAATCTGGGGACTAAAGGGTCCCGGGTTCGATTCCAGTCAAGGGCACATGCCTGAGTTGGTCTCCAGTAGGGGCCGTGCAGGAGACAGCCGATCAATGATTCTCATCATTGATGTTTCAATCTCTCTCTCCCTCTTCCTTCCTCTCTGAAATCAATAAAAATCCTATATAATAAAAGGCTAATATGCAAATTGTCCCCTTGACTGGGATTTTCACCAGGGGGCAGGGCTGGCCACCCCCCCCCCCCCCGCCCCAATCGATCGGCCCTGATTGGGGCGGCGGGCTGGCCCCTACCTGTGCACAAATTTGTGCACCAGGCATCTAGTAAAAAATTAAAAAATGCTTATCCTAAGCAAAGATATAGTTCCTTGTTTTCTAGTTATGTGAGTATAAATAGAACTGAATTTACAAAAAAAATATAACCGAACTCAACAGGTCTCAGTGACTACTTAGCAAATCCAGTGGCTTACCAACACGAGCTGAGGGTAGTCTCGACATATCTTGATGATGGAGGAACAAGCATGTCTTCTCACATTCCTCACTGCCCGGGTTCTGGGGGCCTGGGAAGAAATATTCAACAAACATGGAGCCAGTTTCAATATAATATAATTTACAGATGCCACTTATTATCATGTAAATACCTCCCTCCAGAGGCAAATTCAATCATTTTTTACAACTGTGAGAGTATAATAGAGTCACATTTATAGTCACCATGAATACACATATCTACTGTTTGCCCTAAAGTATCTGTAGTACAAAAGACCTTATCATGACCATCTCCTGCCTGTACCTAACCCTTATTAGACTAAATGTTAGGTATTCATACTTTTGCTCCCAAGAAGTTAGAATTTGTTGAATTAATGGTCTTACCTTACTTTCTTCAACAGTTTCAAAAGTGACAGACGAAAATAGCTAAGGGGAAGGAGAAAAAGGCCACTCATCAGTACCAACTGAGTAAATTTCTTTTAAACAGTAATTACAAAGTTTCCAACAAAATCCCAAAAGTGTTACAATATGGTAACGAAAGGGCTTTCAATTGCCATTACAAAGTTTCAGATGTTTGTTTTCTCAGGTAAGTAGGAGAGGCTTGAGATTCACAATCTTACCAGCAAACACTTTACAAAGAATCTCAGAACAACACATGCCATCACACACACTCAGCTACAATGATGCCTCTTCCTTCTCCTCTGTTAAAACTTCAGTGATCATCCTTCCCTAACTCCACCTTAACTTCCCATTTACTTTTATATTTTCTAACCCTCACCTGAGGACAACTTTTGTTTTAAATTCATTTTTAGAGAGAGAGAAAGGGAGAAAGAGAAGACAGAGAAACATGGACCCGTTGCCTCCCATACACACCCAACCAGGGATCAAACCTGCAACTTAAGTATGTGCCCCAACCAGGGATCGAACCTACAACCTTTTGGTGTACGGGACTCCAAGCAACTGAGCCACCAGGCCATTTACTTTTTCACCTCCCCCGCCCCCCAACCCCCGTACCCCAAAGACTTTTTTTACTGATTTTAAGAGAGAGAGAAAGGGGGAGGGAGAGAGCAAAACATCGACAGGTTGCTTCTGCATGCCCCCTTCTAGGGCTTGAGCCCACAACCCGGGCATGAGCCCTGACTGGGAATCAAACCCGCAACCTTTTGGTGCACGGGATGATGTTCAACCAGCTGAGGCACACCGGCCAGGATCCCATTTATTCTTTAACCCAATGCAACCTGACTGCTGCCCTAGTCACTATGACGCAGTAACACTCTAACAATGGTCTACTTAGAAACTTAATGGACATTCTCCAGTTCTCCATTTCTGTTGTAACAAATGAGTTCACCTTTTCAAAGTTCTACTGGCCTTTGTCACATAACATTTTCTCCACTTCTCTGGCTCTCTCTCTCTCTCTCTCTCTCTCTTTTCCTTTGGGGCTTCTCATTCTTTGCCATCCTCCTCCAATGATGGTGATCTCCGGGGTTCCTTGCTTGAGGAACATGTCTAACTCTACCTCTCCTCTTCCCTAGGGCTTCACTTCTCCTCTTGACACTTCTATAATGACGATGCCTTAATACTAGCTTGTAATTTTCTAGAGTCTAGACCAGGGGTGGGCAAACTTTTTGACTCGAGGGCCACAATGGGTTCTTAAACTGGACCGGAGGGCCGGAACAAAAGCATGGATGGAGTGTTTGTGTGAACTAATATAAATTCAAAGTAAACATCATTACATAAAAGGGTACGGTCTTTTTTTTTTTAGTTTTATTCATTTCAAATGGGCCGGATCTGGCCCGCGGGCCGTAGTTTGCCCACGGCTGGTCTAGACCTTTAACTTCAAATAGCCAATTTAGTGTGAGGTCTCTCCACCTAGCTATTGTACATATACCTCAAACATAGTATTCCAAAACAGAATTCACTCCCTTTTCTTCCTAACTCCTACTCTCCCTCCTGATCCAGTATTCTCCCTCAGGTGGGACTCCATTACTCACCTAGTCACCTAAACTGGAAACTCAAAAACTGTCCATACTGACCTCTCACAAATCCCCTCTCAATCTGAAAGCACGTTCTGATCCCTCCCTTTAGGTCAGCGGTTCTCAACCTGTGGGTCACGACCCCTTTGGGGGTCAAATGACCCTTTCACAGGGGTCGCCTAAGACCATCGGAAAACACATATATAATTACATATTGTTTTTGTGATTAATCACTATGCTTTAATTATGTTCAATTTGTAACAATGAAAATACATCCTGCATATCAGATATTTACAATAAGATTCATAAGAGCAGCAAAATTACAGTTATGAAGTAGCAACGAAAATAATTTTATGGTTGGGGTCACCACAACATGAACTGTATTAAAGGGTCGCGTTATTAGGAAGGTTGAGAACCACTGCACTAGCTATTCTTTCCATTTCTCAGTGTACATGTCTATAATTGCAATGCCAAATAGGCAAATCTGTTTATATAAGTTTCCTCCCAAACAGAGCGCTCTTAAAGGACAAGGCTTTTCTGCTAGCAGGGTGCCTGATCCACAATAAGTACTGAGTAAATATCTGGTAAATGAATAAATGGCTGTCTGTTTATTAACTTGTCTCACACATTTTCAAAAACAATTACATACATTAGCTTAGAAATGCCAAAATAAAGTTTACAAAGCAGATGGAGCTTACCTTCGAGAAGACCTGGGGCAGGAACTCTGGTCTGTAGGTGACAAATGGAAAGAGTGCTGAGACATCAGTGAGGACACAAGACAGAATGAGAGGGTCCTTAGTGTCAAAGTTCAGGACTATCTGCAATAGCTCTATTCCATCATGAACAGGGATTTCCTGTAATACAGACATGAAAAGGAGACTGACACAGCTGATAACCACTTTTCCTTCGGACTCTACTTTATAAATACATAAGACAGTTGCCACATATGGTTTGGTATACTACTTTCTAATCCTTAAAATTCAAAGCATCACTCCAAGGTATTAAAATTTTTCAGCTCTAGCCGGTTTGGCTCAGTGGACAGAGAGCGTCGGCCTGTGGACCAAAGGGTCCTTGGTTCGATTTCAGTCAAGGGCATGTACCTCGATTGCAGGCTCCTTCCTGGCCCAGGCCTTGGTCAGGGTGCATGCAGAAGGCAACCAACCAATGTGTTTCTCTCACATCAATGCTTCTCTCTGTCTTCCTTCTCTCTTCCATTCTCTCTAAAAATCAGTGGAATAATATCCTCAGGTGAGGATTAAAAAAAAAAAGTCATATATGCCACCATGTACTATCTTAAAGATATTGCATCTCCGACTATTAGAAATTTAGAATATTTCTAGTTCTTCACCATTGTATATAATGCTAATATATATCTTTGCAAAAAAATGTTGGCTACATTATCAATTATTTTTCTTGAATAAGAGACTTTTTGGGGGTGGCTGGAATCATTGGGTCAAAAGTTATGAATATATGTAAGTCAAGCTGCTTTCCTTCTTTACAGGTTTTATCAATTGATTCTTGATCCATTAATGTGCCCTTCTTACCATGTTCTCAGCAGCACTGAATTTGTTTCCTAAAACTTTAGTTAGGAAAAACAAAAGTTTATTTAATTTGTATTTTTTCAATTACTACTGAGGTTGATTTTTTCCGTATTTATTAACTACTTTAGTTTCTCCTCTGTATATTATCTGATCATATCTTTTATCAATTTCTCTACTGGATTCTAGTGTTTTTATCAAATTATACAAAAAGCTTATTGTTAAATATTCCAGACCTTTAAAAACGGTGTAACACTTTAATGACCCTCCATACAACTACTTAGAGAAGATGTTACTGATACTATGGTTGCTCTGTGCACATAACCTCCTTTCCAGCCATAAGGTGGCCGCCATCCTGAATTTGGTGTTCATAAATTCATGGATTCCTTCATTTTTGTATACTTTTACCTCAAATGTATTCACTTTTGTGGCTTGCTGTTTTGGGTCAACATTGTTTATGAGAATCATCCTTATTCATCATATAAGCCTAATTGATTTTCACTGCTCTATTACAATCTATTCTATACAATATATTGCCAAATTATTCTCCAAAGTGTTATCAGTTATATTCTATTAGTGATGTTTAAGAGAGATAAGCTTTTTAGAGTAAGGATATCAATCCCATCCATATTTATTGCAGATACTATTCCAAGTTTGCCTTTTAAAAGTTTATTTTGTAAGTTAAAAAACATATGCAGTTAAAACCATCAATTGTTTTATTACTTTCTTTGTTTTTGAACTTTAGGGACCTTTCCCTAAACAGCTAATTTTCCCTAATGCTAATTACTATTGTTATTGTTGTTGTTAATCCTCACCTGAAGATATTTTTTCCAGTGATTTTTAGAGAGAGTGGAAGTCGGGGGGAAAGGGAAGAGAAACATCGACGTGAGAGACACACATGGATTGGCTGCCTTCCACTCGCACCCCGACTGGGACTGGGGACGGAACCCTGCAACCAAAGTGCATGCCCATGGCTGGAAATCGAATCCATGATCCTTCAATTGGTGGGCCGACGCTCTAACCACTGAGCCAAACCCACCAGCGCCTAATGCTAATTATTAAATGACCAAAACCTCTCATTTCCTGTATATACTCCACGTTGTTTCTGGGCCACTTTGCTCAAATGAGCTGTGTCTAATGCCAGTTCTACACTGCTTTAAAACACTGTAGCATTAAAACATAAATAAATAAAATAAATTACTGTAGCTTTATATTTTATTATCTGAGGCAAATCAATCCTCATCTTCCAAATGTGATTTTTCCCCGCTCCAAAGCTCTTCCTTACATTAATTCACTGCTAAAGCCGCTAAAAGGCTCTACCCAATGTACTTGGATCCCTACTACTGGAAATAAAAGCCCAGCTAATGCCACTATGGACAAGATGAATAGTTTTTCAAAGAAGCTCTTGGTCAAAATCTTTCACATGATAAAAGCTGATCTGCTCTGACTGACCCAGGGTGAGAGTGGGGATTGAGGGCAGAAACAGCAAAATCACTGGACTTAGATAATACTCTGCCCAGTCGGAAATGGAGAGCAGTGAGTGGGAATGTAACAAGCTGAGATCTGGGACTGGCATGCTTCTGGGACATACAATGTATTATAGCTTCATTAACAAGTAGGTGAATAATTTAATATTTTCAAACACTCATCTCTCTTGATTAGGAATGCTTATTCTTACCCATTTGATTTTGGTCTGAGACTCAGGTTTACTTTATGCCATTAACAAACCTAAATACTATCATCTAGGATTCATTCTCCTGAGGAAAAAAGAATTTAGTGCCATTTGTTTTTCTCCCCACCACTGGTTATGAATCCTACCAAATTTCTAATTGTTACCTATGCTTTGTCCCTAGCCCATATCTTTCTTGTACATACATTCCAAACCCTTTTTTGTACTTTTTAACCAACTAGCACTTGGTATTTTGACCAAATACCTGCATATTCAAGGACTTACTGTAAAATCCAACATACAAACAACCAGGTACTCCCCTCTCCCCCAATACTGCCAGTCCTTTCATACATCTTAAAACAAATACTTGACAAACCCTGACTTCAAGCAGGATCATCCCCATACATCTGGATCCATTTCAAGGTGCCTAACTTAAATGCTAGGAGCCCTAGCCAGCTTGGCTCAGTGGATAAAGTGTTGGCCTGTAGACTGAAGGGTCCCAGGTTCGATTCTGGTCAAGGGCACACGAGTAGGTTGCAGGCTTGATCCCCAGTAGGGGGCGTGCAAGAGGCAGCTGATCAATGATTCTCCCTCATCATTCATGTTTCTATCTCTCCCTCCCTCTCCCTTCTTCTTTGAAATCAATAAAAATCTATTTTTAAAAAAATGCCAGGAAAGAAAACAGCAGGGCCATTTCCCTTGATTTATTTAATAAAGGGCTTTCTTGATTTGCCATACTTACTAATACATAGGTCCCATCTAAACTTGAAAAAGGACTAACATAGTGAAAAATATAGGACCCAAGTAGAGTTCCCATCTATATTTTAGAACAAACTCAGAATGCCATCATTTCAAACTGAAGTGAATCCATATAAAAACAGATGACCCTAAGATCTAATTTGTTAATATGCCACTTGTAAAAAAAAAAACCACACACTAAAAAACCACAAAAAACACACACGCTATATCTATCCCCCTTTCTTCAAGATTCTTTCTATAACTTAACCTAGAATACACTAAAATATAATTACTGCCAAATGAGTGATTAAATCATTTTAATCTAATAAGGTAATGTTATAAGAGTGATAGGTGATATGAAGTATAAAAAAACAAGATCTGGCCCTGGCCAGGTAGCTCAGTTGATTAGAACATCATCCCAATATTCCAAGGTTTGGGTTCTATCCCCAGTTAGGGCACATACAAGAAGCAACCAATGAATGCATAAATAAGTGGAAAAACAAATTGATGCCTCTCTCTCCCTCTCAAATCAATAAATAAAAATTAAAAAAAAATTATTCAGAGAAGAGACACTCTGACCCTCAAACTTGAACATTCTGGTCTATCTGCCATAAACTGAAAAAGATGCTTAAGGTTTGGAATAGTTATCCTACCTGCGGTTCACTGTAGTATCAGGCTCATATTATCCCCTTCAAATGAATACTAAACATTGTAGAGCTTAGAGTCAGAGAGACCTGAGCTCTGCTATATACTAGCCACTTGAATTTGAATGTTATTTAACCTTCCTGAATCTGTTTCCTCTTCTGTGAGATACACATCCATAGATTTTCCTATCCCTCTGCCAGTTTTAAAAAGATCAAAATTATTACACAATCAGCATGGGAAACAGTTACTTACTTCTTTATCTAGTGTTCGAAACATCTGGTTGATCACACTTTCCAAAAAAAAGGTCATGGCTTCCCAGTGCACAAATGAAGGTGAGAAGATGGAGCAGAGGCCGCCTTCTCCAATTCCAGCTATAGGAAAACAGGGTTTTAAACACACACACACACACACACACACACACACACACACACACACACCAACTCTAGGTAGGATCACAGAAAACACAAAGACAATGAGGCCTTAGAGACTACTTGGTAATTTCCCAGTTGAAGGAACAGAATAATCTAACTCCTCAGTCTAGAAAAAGAAAGAAAAAAGAAAAGAGGAAAAGGAGACCCTATCCTGCTTACAATGAGCTGTCTGAATTGACCTCTATGAGCCTTATCTATAAAACCATTTTGAGTACTGAATAAGAATCTATATATATAAAAGGCTAAGCGACCGGCTGACTGGCCGATCAGCCAACAGGTATGCCACACACTGACCACCAAGGGGCAGACACTCAACGCAGCAACTTTGCAGAGTACCCTCTCGCACTCAGGAAACCCCCGGGGATGTTGGAGAGCTGGTTTCAGCCCAATCCCCGCAGGCCAGGCCGAGGGACTCCACCTGCTGAAGGGATCCTGCTCACTCTGCAGATGCCCCATGTGAGGCCGGCTGGGGAGGGACCAATGGGGGTTGGCTCCAGGGTGTGTCCAGCCCGTCTTGCCCAGTTCCGCCCCAATAGCCACCTTCTAATTAATTTCCTTTCAATGTACATGAATCTGTGCACCAGGTCACTAGTATAGATATAAGCATCAAGAACAGCCCTAGCCGGTTTGGCTCAGTGGATAGAGCTTCGGCCTGCAGACCAATGGGTCTCAGGTTCAATTCCAGTCAAGGGCATGTACCTCGGTTGCAGGCTTCTCTCTGGCCCGGGCCCTGGTCAGGGCAAGTGCAGGAGGCAACCAATCGATGTTTCCCTCATATCAATATTTCTCTCTGTCTTTCCCTCTCTCTAAAAATCAACGGAATAATATCTTCGGGTGAGGGTTAAAAAACAAAACAAAAACAAACAAACATACAAAAAAACAGTGCTTGACCAATTAGAGACAATTGATAAATATTAAGTTCTCTCTTCCTCCCTCTTTATAATCTGTCCATGGGAATCTAAGTAATTAAGATATTTAAGACCATAAATAATCCTTCCAACAAAGAAGTGACATAAGATCAAAAAAATACCGCTTCACATGCAGTAGCCTCAGAACAATTGCAAGGGCTACGGCTAGAGAACTCTGCCACCCTCCAAGTGCACAAGTATCATCAAGCCACATCACTCAAACAGCAAGGCACAGGCAAAAAGATTTACAAACTTTTCTTGCTTCCATTAGTGCTCCCATTTATTATCTTCATCTTGATGCAACATATTGAGCCTCTGCAAACATTCGAGTTACCTGATACCAAGGACCTTCAGAGTCAACTGTGAATATGCAAAACTGAATGCTAAATCCCATGATTGTCAAGTAACTAATGTACATGGTAACTGATGATTACCATGGACCTTTCTAAAGCAGTTATTTACGGCCCTTTCCTGCTTTATTAACCCTGTTGCCTATGCACTAATGACAAGACAGAAGATTTAGAGAACAAAGAAGTTACCTTGCTTATGCATTTGGGTAGAGGGGGTGATTTTGATTTTATATAAAGTGGCATTTCCCAGAGGTTTTGAGGTGGCTAAGTGGGAAGTCCCTGTACTGCTCCTGTTCTGTCTGAATAACAGCACATTCTTTCTGAGTTTAGGAGTGGTGCTATGCAAAGCTTGGTTGAAAAGCTTTAAAAAGTTAGGTCTAGACATGCAATTTAAGATAGTACCTGAAGTAAAGTAAAAAAATCAACAATAAATAATTAGTTGATTCTGTGAAAAAGGAAAAACAAAGGCAAAACTGAACGTGGCTTTATCTAATTTAAACAGATTAAAAATGTAGTGTTATCTGCTTTCTCAGTGTGCAAATGGAGTCTCACTCCCTAGAATGGAACTAGGGCAAAGCTATTTTTGAATACTATTAGCATATTGTTTTGAAGTGTAACTCAGAAGGTTTATTTTCTATGGATAGCTTTGATATATTTCACTAATGTTAAGACATTAAAATTAAAATTACAGTTCAACCTAACTCGTATGGCTCAGTTGGTTGGAGCGTTGTCCCATGTACCGAAAGGTTGCGGGTTTGATTCCCATCAGGGCACATACCTACATTGTGGGTTTGATCTCTGATCTGGGCACCTACGGGAAGGCAACTGATGGATGTTTCTCTCTCACATCGATGTTTCTCTCTCTAAAATGAATAAGCATGTCCTCAAGTGAGGATTAGGAAAAAAACAACTTACAGTTTATGGATCCAGTATCAACAGAAGTTGACAGCTGATACTTTAGCCATTCCCCAGCCATCTGGAAGCTAGTCTTGGGATCCAAACGACATGCTAACCTCATTACCTCTCCTTGCTGGGCCCGGGAGGCTGCCAAGAGAAAGACATGAGTCGATAACTGGTATATAATAGGTACTTAGTTAATGTTCATTCATTTATCCATCCCAGGGGGAAAATGTTGGAAGAGACTCTTGTTTTGCAGACTTGTGCTTTGAATGTAACAAATGTTCAATGAAGCTTTGTTAACAAATCCAGACATTTTAAAAAACAAATTATCTCTGGAAGGTGCCCTATCAGTTAGATCCTGTAAATGGCAAACAAAAAATGGTTTCCCATTTCTGTTGGAATGAAAAGATGAGGTTGGTACAGATAAAAAATGGAGACTGCTGTGAAAAACAGCCTGGCAGTTCCTCAAAACATTAAACATGAAATTACCACATGATCCAGAGATTCCCTTCCTAGGCATACACCCAAGAGAAATAAAAACATATGTACACTAAAAAACTTGTACACCAGTGTCATAGCAGACTAGAGGCCCGATGAAATTCATGAAATTCGTGTAAGGGGCTGGGCCCTCACAGCCCTGGCTTCATCCGGAAGGTCGTCTGAAAGTACATCCAGAAGGTTGTTCGGCTGTCCGATCTAATTAGCATATTATGCTTTTATTATTATAGATTATTCTAAATAGCCAAAAAGTGGAAACAGCTCAAATTTCCATCAATTTATGAATGGAAGAGTAAAATGTATATATTCATAAAATAAAATATTGACAATACAAAGTAATGAAGTACCAATACATGATATACCATAAATGAATATTAAAAACATTAGGCTAAGTGAAAGAAAGCAGTTTCAAAAGATCACATCTATAATAATAAAAGCGTGCATCGGGCCTCTAGTATTGTATAATTCCATTTATATGAAATGTTCAGAATATAGAAAGTGAATTAGTGGTTTCCCAAGGCTAGGAAAAAAGGGGATTGGGAGCTGACTGCTAATGGGTACGGAGTTTCTTGGGGTCATGAAAATGTCCTAAAATTTATTGTGGTGATGGATGCACAACTCTGAAAATACTAAAAACCATTAAATTGTATACTACAAGTGGGTGAATTGTATGGTAAATGAATTACATCTCAATAAAGCCGGCTTGGCCCAGTGGGTAGAGCGTCAGCCTGCAGACTGAAGGGTCCCGGGATCAATTCCGGTCAAGGACATATGCCTGGGTTGCTGGCTCAATCACCAGTAGGGGGCGTGCAGGAGGTAGCCAACCAATGATTCTTTATTACTGATGTTTCTATCTCTCCCTCTCCCTTCCTTTCTGAAATAAATAAAAATATATTTAAAAAAAAATCAATCTCTGAAGGTAGTGTGCGTGCATGCACCTCGGCTTGAAATAAGTGCAATCCCAGCACCCTCTGAAATGTGAGACTAAACAGGCAGCTGTTCAAATTTTGGGCTCTTTAATATAGAACCCCACGGGTCATACACCATGATTCACAACACTAGATGCCATTCTGAGACTATTGGGAGACATTCCAGGTCACTTACAGTTGAAGAAAGCGTTGAAGTCCTCATCGCTATCAAAATCAAACCGAGAGTATTCACAGCTAGGGCTATCTGTTTTAGAAGGAAAGCCCATCTGGAAAGAGAAAGATAGTTGGTATAAGGGATGAAAACAGATCTATCAAGAGTCTTGAACTCCCGGAATTCAAGCACTAAGAAGAGTTAGGGTTTACATGAGATATTTTATGATAAATAACTAGGTCTGGCCCTTCCACCATGTGAGGACACAGTGAGAAGATGGTCACTATGAACCAGGAAGTGGGTTTTCATCAGAACTGAGTCTGTCGGCCCCTTGATCATGGACTTGCAGCCTCTAGAACTGTGAGAAATAAATGCCTGTTGTTCATGAAAAAATAAATAACTGCTTCTGGTCTATCTCATGTCAACAATTTGGTCCCAGTTCCAATAATCCTAAGAGTGGCAGAAAAGAGGACTTTTACTTGATACTTTCTTCCAGGTTCCTCAAAGAGAATTAAATTATGGAATTTATTAAGGGTCTGAGTATAAAAATGCCTCCTGACAGAGTGCTAACACAGCATGAAATAAGTAAAAGAGAACTGAAAACTATCTGCTACTTAAATGCTGGACCCTGGGAATAAGCATGGAACTTTTTCTTATGTTTCATTCAAAAAGGAATATAGACTACGGCAGACAATTATTAGGACACATTGGTACGTGCTAGGTGAATTCCTTGAAGAAATAAAGGGACTCTTGAATGGGTCCCATTCTCTAATTTTACAAACCAAGATTAAGCATCTGTACTAGTAAGAGTCCTTAGCAGATCTCAGGGAATTCATAAGCAACTCTACTGAGATAGTGAGCAGTCCGCTTTCACTCTCCCTCTCTTTTTACTCATCTTCCTCTCATTTGACCTTCATATCAGATATTACTTCCTATTGGAGTCTTCTTCACTCTACCCTCCTTCCTGCTTTTAACCTCTGAAAAGCAATTATCTCATTGTATGGTCATGGCCACTGCTCTTGCCCTATCGCTTCTTTTATCTAGCATCCAGCCCAATATTGGTATATAAGTGCTCCAAGATAGAAACAGTAGATATTATAACCACTATGG
Source organism: Myotis yumanensis (assembly GCF_028538775.1). Classification (NCBI taxonomy): domain Eukaryota; kingdom Metazoa; phylum Chordata; class Mammalia; order Chiroptera; family Vespertilionidae; genus Myotis; species Myotis yumanensis. The sequence goes on along the minus strand of NW_027223757.1, from coordinate 84,276,596 downwards.
ACTGCTTTCCTCTTGCGGAATAAGAGAATACGCCCAAGGAAGGGATCACAGTAACCAAGGCAGCATTGTCAATGGTGCCAATCTAAGCCGCACTATGTGTGCTCATCTATATTCCACCTGTTCAGATTTCCACTGCATACCTTGACCACGTTTGTCATAGAAGCACGGAGATATTTTGGTATCATTGCTAACAGCAAAGGGTCACGGGACAGGATCTCATGCCGAAAGAGGGCTCCCCAAGTCATTTGAGTTGAAGAGCGTAGAAACTAAAGGGGGGAGAAAAAAGTAAACCTGTTTTAAGGATTTGGATTTTATATAACCAGGATTATTACTTAGCTCAGTAATTATCAACTATATTTTCTCATGAAAATAAACCTCTATAAAAACTCTGAACTGCCCATACTGTAGTACATCAGTAATGACCACTCATTATGAACCACACGTTAATAAGACAGACTGTGGGTTAGGTGAAATTCCTGGAGTGTTAACCGAAATCTACCCCTTTCTCGTTTATGCAAGAAAGGTTATAGGAATGCCGGGGTCATATTACAAGAAAAATCTTGAGTTGGATGAAATTAATTTGTATTAAAATATCTTTAGTAGTAAATTGCCTGGGATATAACTCACATCTGATTGAGTATTATCAAAATAATGTTAGCTGGGGGGAAAGCTGCTGACCTTGATGGTTTAATGCTGGTTCAAGAAGAAGATTCAGCAAGTCTCTTAATGATACTGTAGTTATGTTCTAAGGCCACACGAGTCATGTTTTATATATGAGCTGCTGATTACTTTAGGCCATAGTGCTTTGTTTTGGCTTACCTAACTCAAATTTCAAAAAGTTACCTGCGTAATGTTTACCTGACTTGGATGCGTTGTGAAAGCAAGAAAAGATTCCAGGTATTTTCCAAAGTTTGCTGGTGTTTCTACATTAGAATCCACACCCTGTAGGACAAAAAGTCCATTACATTAATGATGTTGATTAGGGGTGGGGAGTGGGAAGAGTAGAATAACAAATACAGATAAGTTATATCCTCCAAAATTTCAGTTTTGAAATGACTGTATACTTCCTTGTGTCTAAGAAAGACCTCATTTCAAGGGCTAAAAAACAGGAAAGCCACTTTACTTCCTTAATCATAATCATTAAAACTCATCTGCCCATGACAGGTGTGGCTCAATTGCTTGGAGTATCATCCCATACACTGAAAGATGGCGGGTCTGGTTCCTGGTCAGGGCACATACCCAGATTGTGGGTTTGATCTCTGGTCAGGATGCATATGGGAGGCAACCAATCGATGTCACATTGATCTCTCTCTAAAATAAATAAAAAAACAAACACATTCTGTAGTCAAATAGTAAAACAAGAGTATTCATTTCAGAAATCACAGAAAGATATCCATATTATTTCTTGGTTTCTGAACTATTCACATCTCTGTGACCCATTAAATAATCACTCCATGGTACATGTCTTACATCTGAAGCTCTATCCTCTAACTATTCAAGCTACCAGGAAAAGGTATAACATAAAAGATAAATGTCTGTCCCAGTTTTCTATCTTTCAAGTTATAAGACCAAGTATTAAATATTTCCATAAAGATAGGTATTTCTAGGTAAATCAGACTAGTTTCCTTTAATGATCCAACAATAGATCCTTTAAATTTGGTAAAAGGATTCTTTATTCAAATCCATGTTTCATAATCTAATAGGACTTTAAGGGTTAATGTACTCAATAGACTGATGTTTTGTAAATACCAAAATTCACAAGAATAGCACTGTTGAATTTATGGAATAACATATGTGAATGTTTGCTCTTATTAATAATAATTGATTTGTTAAAAGAAATTTATATCATTTAAACTCTGTTAAAAGAATTTAATCTATAGAACCACATGAAATAATCTATACGCAATGCTCCATATGAGGCTAAAATCAACGGCATGTGTCAGCCCTAACACAAATATAATTTTCTAAAAGCTCTCCTCACCTGGCCAGCATGGCTCGGTGGTTGAGCGTCGACCTTGAACCAGGAGGTCACAGTTTGATTCCCGGTCAGGCACATGCCCGCGTTGGGGGCTCAACCCCCAGTGTGGGGCATGCAGGAGGCAGCCGATCAATGATTATCTCTCATCATTGATGTTTCTATCTCTCTCTCCCTCTCCCTTCCTCTCTCTGAAATAAATATATATTTTAAAAAATTAAATTAAATTAGAAAAAATAAAAGCTCTCCTCAACTGGCCCTGAAATGCTCCAGAAAGTAAGTGCTCACCAGCAACGCACAAAGCTGATTGCCCAGAGCACACAACACCTGACAAAGTCTTTTCAGGAAGACATAGTGTTTTTCTACCAAGCCTCCTCCATCAGCAGTCCTGTAAGATGAGAAAACAGTGTGATTAGTTGCACATCAAGAGAACCAAAGAGATTCCCATCAAATGCAATTGTTTATGGTCTGTATTGCAACATTTAAATTTGTTATTTAAAAACAAAACCAAAAAAACCCTCCAAACACTGAAAGATGGACAGAAAAAAAATAGCGTTCAATGCAATTTCATCCATCAAGAGACACTCTAATTTGGGTAATTTATATGGTCCTTGAATATTCTGGAATAGTGACATAAACTCTACGCATGACTCCATAGAAGAATGTATATACTTCTATACATAAAAAGCTGCACAAAGCCCCAGCCGATTTGGTTCAGTGATAGAGCATTGGCCTGCGGACTGACGGGGCCCAGGTTCGATTCCAGTCAAGGGCACATGCCCAGACTGGGGGCTCGATCCCTAGTAGGGGGCGTGCAGGAGGCAACTGATCAATGATTCTCTCTCATTGATGTTTCAATCTCTCTCCCTCTCCCTTCTCTCTAAAACCAATAAAAATATATTAAGAAAAAAAGAAGAAAAAAAAAGATGCTCTACATTATCATCAGAAAAATGCAAATTAAAGCAAGATACCACTGCACATCTATTAGAATAGCCAATTATCTAACAATAAAAATAGCAAATGCTATCAAAGATGTGGAGCAACAGAAACTCGCAGTAACTGCTGGTAGGAATGGTACATTCACTTTGGAAGACAGTTTGATAGTTTCTTACAAAACTAAGGATACTCTTACCATATAATCCAGCAATTGATATAAATTCATTGGTATTTACCCAAAGGAGTTGAAAACTTGTGTTCACACAAAAGCCTGCATTATGTTTATAGCATGTTAACCTTGGATGTTTACAACAGTTTTATTCATAATTCCCCAAGCCTGGAAGCAGCCAAGGTGTCCTTTGATAGGTGAATGGATAAATAAACCCTGACACATCTGACACTGGGATATTATTCAGTAGAATGTACAACACGTAGAAGAGTAAACCCTAAGGTAAACTAGGGAGTTTGGATGATTTGATGTGTCAATGTAGGTTCATCAATTGTAACAAATATACCACTCTGGTTAGTGAAGTTGCTAATGGGGGAAGCTACTCAAGTGTTGGGATGGGAGGTGTATGGGAAATCTCTGTACCTTCCCCTGAATTTTGCTGTGAACCTTAAATTGCTCTAAAAAAATAAAGTCTTGGCTGGCAGGCACAGCTCAGTGGTTGAGCGTCTACCTATGAACCAGGAGGTCACAGTTCGATTCCCGGTCAGGGCACATGCCCCAGTTGCAGGCTTGATCCCCAGTGGGGGGTGAGCAGGAGGCAGCCAATCAATGATTCTCTCTCACCATTGATGTTTCTACCTCTCACTCCCTTTCCCTTCCTCTCTGAAATCAATAAAAATAAAAATATATTAAAAAAATAAAGTCTTTAAAAAACTATAATAAAAGCATAACTTTGTCTCATTATTTAGTTCAAATCTGCAATCCCTTATCTGCTCTTTTAAAACTGACCTGTTATGCATATAAGCATAACCCATGGACACAGACAGTAGGGGGGTGAGGGCATGTGCTGGGGGGTAGGAACGACCAGGGAGAGGTCAATGGGGGAAAAAGGAGACATATGTAATACTTTAAACAATAAAAAATTTAAAAAATAAAATAAAACTGACCTGTTATGATGTACAACTATTACAGTAATAAGAATTAATAATGAACAGTGGGGACAGCAGCCATATCAGCTGTGTTCTGGAGGCAGTAGAGTATAATGTAAAAGGCGTAGGCCTTCAGGTAAGCAAGACCTAGGCCAGGGGTGGGCAAACTTTTTGACTCCAGGGCCACAATGGGTTCTTAAACTGGACCGGAGGGCCGGAACAAAAGCATGGATGGAGTGTTTGTGTGAACTAATGTAAATTCAAAGTAAACATCATTACATAAAAGGGTACGGTCTTTTTTTTTTTTTTTTTAGTTTTATTCATTTCAAACGGGCCGGATCCGGCCCGCGGATCATAGTTTGCCCACGCTGACCTAGGCTCTAGTGATACTCAAGGGCAGTATGGCATTACGGTTCCAGTGCAGGCTTTGGAGTCTGCTTGCTTGGGTTAGAATCATAGCTTTGCTAACCAGTATTAGTAGCACAAACAGAGATAGAACACCTTAGGGTGAATGTCATGGTCTCTATAGAACTAATGGGTCTTGGAGACAGAACCTACAGTGGCTACTCAAAAGAAATGTCATTCCTTTAATTAACAGGACCCCTTAAAAACAGAGCTGTAGTCTCCATAGGAAAGAAAGCCATCATAACTGTATTAGAATAGGATGTTAGAGATTTTAAGTAACACATATATGTCGCACATCTTTTCACTCATCCTTGTGACCAAGAATTAGTGAAGAGTATTGAAAAGAGGGTGTTGCAACAGCTTCAACTATTTGTCAGACACAGTTCTATGTGGCTCCCTGGTAAGAAACACATTATCAGGAAATGCTTTAACATTTTCCAGAGCAGCCCTGGCTGGTTTGGTTCAGTGGATAGAGCATCGGCCTGCGGACTGAAAGGTCCCAAGTTCAATTCCAATTGGGGGCACATGCCTGGGTTGTGGGCTCGATCCCCAGTGGGGGGCATGAGGCAGTCGATCAATGATTCTCTCATCACTGATGTTTCTCTCTCTCTCTCTCTTCCCCTCTCTCTCTCTCTCTCTCTCCCTTCCTCTCTGAAATCAATAAAAATATTTGGGGAAAAAAAATTTTTCTAGAGCAATTAGAAGAAAACAAGCAGAGTCATTATTTTAGGACATTGACTATGTTTATAGGTTTATGCACACATTTCTCATTGAACACATTGTTCCTGCTGTTTCCAAGAGCCTCAACACTTCAGGTATTAATTACTCTGGTGAGAAGATCAGGGAGGAGTGTCTGAAGTTCTATAATCAGGCAGGCCCTGGGACCATATCTGCAGGGCACATACCTAAGAACTCTCAGGCCTAGTCACCAAGGAGACTAGGAGGCTTACGGATCATCAGAAGCAGACAAAGAGAATCATGGAGATGAGTTGTCTGGGGATAATGGGGAAAACTGTAAAAGTGAGTGGGTGCTGAGTCAGTGGCCACGATTTATTTCCAGTATAAGGTCTTCAAAAAGATTCAATAGTCCCTTGAAGGTTGCCTGATTTTTTTTTTTTATTGTCTAAAGTTTTACATATGTCTCCTTTTCCCCTGATTGAGCCATTCCCACTCCTGAGGGCAAGCCTCCACCACCCCAGTGTCTGTGTCCATTGGTTATGCTAATATGCATGCCTACAAGTCCTCTGGTTGATCTCTAACCCCAAGGTTGCCCGATTTTTAAATTAGAAACACTATCAATGAACTGCTAGCATTTAGACAGGAACTTCAGATATATCCCAAGTATGATACAGAATAACAAAGGAAGTAGAAAAAACAGAAAAGTAGATACTCACTGTGCAGCAGAGAGTATATAATGCATAGCAACATCTCCAAATAAGACCATTAAGGGCTTCCGGTCTTCCAACTTGCCCTAGACCCAATTTTAGGGAAACACAGGTAATAGAAAAACTATATTATTAAAAGCCTCCAAGTACTAACATCTTCTTACCTATCTAATCAAATATATTGACTTCATAATTTCTCTTATAGCCCCCAGATTGACTGAACACTAGAGCAAAGCCAGCTTTTAAAAAACTAATCTGGATAAAACTTATATTTTTAAATGTGTCGGCAATAGTGCTGATATGAAAGATAAATAAGTTACATCTGATGATAGAGTTCCTATGGAGAAAAGAGTCATGGTCCCTATTGTTAGTCAAGACAGATAAAAAGCCAGTGCAGCCATCATGTAAGATTCTTTGACACAAACACTGAGTTTTAAACTTTATTTCTTTTTTTTTTTTCTTATATATTTTATTGATTTTTCACAGAGAGGAAGGGAGAGAGATAGAGAGTTAGAAACATCGATGAGAGAGAAACATCGATCAGCTGCCTCCTGCACATCTCCTACTGGGGATGTGCCCGCAACCCAGGTACATGCCCTTGACCGGAATCAAACCTGGGACCCTTCAGTCCGCAAGCCGATGCTCTATCCACCTAGCCAAACCGGTTTTGGCTAAACTTTATTTCTTAAGTGTGAAGAGGTAAGATTCACGGCTGTTTCGAGAACCAAGTAGCCTGACAGACCTCTGTATACTCTGCTGATAAATCCCTAGAATACTGGCAAACTGTTGTCCAAAGGGGTTGAAGCGCCCTAGCTGGTTTGGCTCAGTGGGTAGAGTATCAGCCTGCAGACTGAAGGGTCCTGGGTTCGATTCCGGTCAAGGGCACATGTACAGGTTGTGGGCTTGATCCCCAGTAGGGGGCATGCAGGAGGCAGCCGGATCAATGATTCTCAGTCATCATTGATGTTTCAATCTCTCTCTCCCTCTCCTTTCCTCTCTGAAAACAATAAAAAATATATTTAAAAACAAAACAAAACAACAACAAAGGGGTTGAAGGTCGGTAGTTAGTTGGTATCAAGGAAAAAACAACAACACCCGAACCTTTAAATGTCTTTCTGCCACAACAATTAAGCACCCCCCTCAGAGACTGCACGGATAAAAGTCAGTTTGAAGTGGTAACTTACTTTTCTGCTCACTGCAATGAGAAGACACTCGGCTGCTCCCAGCTGAAGCTCCTGCTCGTTGAGCAGCAGGCACAGTACCTCCAGCAGCTTGCAGTTCTCGGCAGTGATGTGACTCATGGACACCCAGTCAATGTAGCCTGCCAGAGTGTTTAAGGCTGCAACTCCTACTCGACAGTTTGCTTGAGCCTGAATGAAAAGAAATCACTTTTTGACCATTAAGTCCTCACTCACAGACAAGAAAGCAGTGGTTATACACCTGAGCTCCTTCTATTTTCTAATTCTAAAAAGAAAATGATTTTAAAAAAAGTACTCATGTAACATCACATGTTTTTTTCCCGATGAACACATTCATTTCTCAAACACCGGCAGTCTCAATATATCAATAAGACCATATTGATATGTGAGTCCATTATATTTCCTACAAGAAATCTCAAATATTGTAAGTTTAACTTCCTTCCACCTTAGCTCAATGATCAAATAAACCACGGCTGAGGCCACCCTCCACTAGGTGGATACATCCTGTACCTGAAAGCCTCAAAGAAGTCTCCTTCCAAAGCCACAAAGAGCTCTTACCTTTGGCTCCTGAGAATTATCTGTCTTCTGAAAGAAAAGAAGTATAAGGATCCAATGTTTTTAATGAGCAAAAGGCTATGTAATAACTTTCCATCCCCATAATCAAGGTCCTCAAATAGATTCTCAAATATAGACTCAACTTTCAATCTTGGAAAGAATACAACTTTACTAAGAACATATAACTGATATTCCTCCTAAGAAGAACAGGTTACTTTAATTTTAGCAATATGACAAAAAGTTGTTATTTAAAGAGCTTACACAAATTTGTTAGAACATTCAGAGCCACAAAGACAGTTTCAAAGCACATGATTTACAAAGAAATACAGCCAAAAGATGAACAACAAATAAGGCTCAATATTGTTAGTGATGAAAGAAATATAGTTTAAAACAAAGCATTAGCATGTTTTTTTAAATTAAAAAATAAAAAGACAAATTATAATTGGCAAAGGTATACTGAAATGATATAATGCTAATGGAAAAAAGCAAGAAGCAGAATTAAATCAATATAGCCTGGGGAGGGGGCGGGAGTGGGAAGGAGGGGATCAGTGGGGGGGGAAGGGGACATCCGTAATACTTTCAACAATAAAGATAAATTTTAAAAAATTAAATTAATACAATTTATGACCACATATGGTTGGACATATAGGGAAAACATGTACACAAAAATATTAGATGCTAAACAGATCAAAATAATGGCTGTTCAGTAAGTATACAATTATAACTGATTTTTTACCTTTATATCCCAAATTCTGTAAAAATATTACATGTTTATAATTTACACGCATATAAAAATAATATTGTCCCGAGGAACTTCTGAAATTAAAATTAAGATAACTCCTGAAGACCGTTAAAGGAAAAATAATACAAGCAGGAATAACAACTTCTAAAATACCTAAAAACTTACCACCATTAGGACAATAAAGAACCTGTTTTACAATTCCTTTTCTCAATTATAAAAAATATTTTCATAAGGAACAAGTATTAAGCCTTCATTAGTCGTGTTCATGTAGAAGTGTTAACGGGGTAGAACCCTCTCACCAGCATCTACTAATGCTGCCCAAGGAAAGGGATCCAAGTGACAACAGCCAAGTCCAGCCTTTACTCTCCACTCCCACAAACCCTTCATTCCTGTTTGGATCCTCCACGCCCCTGGGACCAGTGCAGGAGCCAGGTGGATGGGACAGGGAAAGTGAGCCTACTCTTCCCATCACTGTTTACCATTCAACCTACTCTCCAATTGGGAAGGTGAAGGGATGGAAGCAGACAAGCAAACTGAGAAGTTCGAGGTACAAGACATGGCTCTTGGTGTGCTCTGGTCCTGGGCACAAGTGGTGGCACAGATGAAGAAAACTGAAAGTGGGGCTAAAAAACACACCACAGTAGATGTTTCTAACGTGTGTCAGATTATCGCCAATAATCTGTTCTGGCAGGTTGGCTAGACTTCCAGGGCAACTAAGTATCCATAATTTGTTCTCCTAGGGATTAAATCTCCCAGGGAAATGAAAAAGAATACCTCAATCACCCTCAATACACATAGGTTTTTAAATGCAAGTTTATTTCCTTGATATTTTCTTTTGAAAAACCTTGGGGAGAAATTTTTTGGGAAAAAATCCACTCTAGTAAAAAGAATGGGGCTTGAATTCTATGAAAACCATTTATTAGGGGGTCTTTAATAATTACCCTCTGAGCCTGTTTTTCTTATCTGTAAAATGGAGACAATATTTTCTGACTCTTAGAGTTGGTTTTGAGGATTAAATAACATAAAGTACAAACAACGCCAGGGGGGGCAAAAGTAGGTTACAGTTGTTTTGGAAAATAATTAATAAATAATAATATAAGAATAAACTCAGTTTCTCTACTTGCAATTGTAAACCTACTTTTGCCCCATCTTGTAATGGTATATATTAGGTATTCACTGTTAGTTCCTCCCCACCAAAACAGCTCATAGCACCTTCTCCCACTTGTGTTAATGTCTAGTGCTTCTCTGAAAATAGATCCAGTGAAGCTGTTAGAGGCATAAAAACCCCCCCAAAAACCCCCACTAATATTTAATTCAACCTATTTTGTGAAATAAGTACATATGAGAATTCTAGATCAGGGTTTTTCAACTCAGTACTTTTGACATTTTGAGTTGGATAATTCTTTATTGTAGGGGCTGTGTTATAGAATGTTTAGCAGCATCCATGGTCTCTACCCACTAGATGACAGTAGGAATCCCTACTTGTGACAACCTGGGGGGCTAAATTGCCCTCTGGTGAGGACATTATGTTAGATTAACTTTTATACTGCCTTCCTCTGAAGGCTCTCTGCTAACAATGACAATGGTTAGAAAGAGAGTACCTGGCTTGCCCTTTTCTGCAGAAAGGGACAATTAAAGTTAAGAGTAATTCTATCTCATCAGGAAGAACAAAATACCAAGAAGCATGTAGTCAAGATGAATAAAACTTGGCAGTTTACACTACAAATGGGACCAACACTAAATGAGACCTTAAATTTTAACCGGGATACTACCCTGACCTATTTGATATCTGGGCTTTCAAGTATTAAGAATCAACCTTCATTTTTATACTACTTAAAAACATTTCTCACTATAAAAGGAACTATTTTTTCCCAGTACACTTGGAAACTAAACTCACTGACCTGAGTTTCTTAGAAAATCAGTTCTTAAAAAAAAAAAAAAAAATCAGTTGTTTTTTCTGCTACCTTTTCTTTTTTGCCCATAAAACGGCCTCTTCTTTTGCTGAACTAGACACCTCAGTTCCTTGTTCATTTGAACTTTAAACAAACAAACACTCATTAAAAAACACAACTTCAGGGAGGTGGGTTATTCCTTACCACTTGCCGGTACTTGTTTACATTTTCCTGAAGTGTGTTAAGTAGAAAACTGAAGATCCTTTCCATGTTCTGGGTTAATGTTTGCTGGATGTCCCTTCTTCTTTGAAAGGGCAGTGTATGAAAGGTCACTACATCCTCTGCCAGTCGCAAAAGGATGAACATCACTAATTCTGTCTGTGTTTCCTGCATTAACAGAAATAAGCTAGTTACATTAAACAAACATCTTTTCATTATAGGTTTGCCTAAAGGCTCTTTTCTGTTGACAAAACAAACAAATAAACAAAATCCCGCCCTGCCCTGACTGGGTAGCTCAGTTGGTTAGAGCATCGTCCCAATAAGCCAAGGTTGTGGGTTCAATCCCTAGTCAGGGCACATACAAGCAGCAACCAATGAATGCATAAATAAGTGGAACAACAAACCAATGTTTCTCTCTCTCTCAAATCAATAAATAAAAATAAAAATAAACCTCTGAGGAACCCCCCCCCCCCCAAAAAAAAGTGGTACAGCTGTATTTCATACCCCTTGTTTGGAAAGAGTGTCCAATTCTATTAGCATGTCAGGCCAGTGCTGTGGCCACTCCCGCTTAATCATTTCTACTACAATTCGAGACAGAACATCTTTAATATGGTTCTCCTCTTCTAAGATGTTCAGTGTTCCCTGAAAAAGAACAAGAGTTATTAAGAGGTCTGCAAGATTGAATTCAAGGGAAAAACTGGGCCATGAAAGTGGGAAAACTCATCAAGAGGCCTGCTTTTAAACTAAACAGAATAAACCAACCTGTTTTCCATGTCTGAGTCACTTGTCCTGCGTTCTTGCTAATTATTCTCCCCACTTAAAGCTTAAGTGAGGGTTGCGCTAGCTTATAAAATGGCTGTCACACAGAGTAAGGAAGACATTGTTCTCCTTTAGAAACTGAAGAGAATCTCATACTGATTGTTCCATTTTGTAAGAAAGCCAGGGTGGAAGAATATGAAAGAAGGAGTACATTGAGGGGCTGAAATTTGGAGAGTTAGGAGGCGCCCTAAATATTTTAGCAATAGTTCTAGTATTAGAAAATAGAAAGACTACTACTGGGACTCTCCTTTGTTGATATCAAGATTAATGATGCCCTGGCTGGTGTGACTCAGTTGGTTGTAGCGTCATTCCAAACACTGAAAGCTTGTGGGTTTGATTCCCAGCCAGGGCATGTGCAGAGGCAACCTCTCAATGTTCCTCTCTTCCTCTCTCACACATCTGTTGTTGTTTTTTGTTTTATATATATATATATATATATATATATATATATATATATATATATTATTGATTTCAGAGAGGAAGGGAGAGGGAGAGATAGAAACATAAATGATGAGGAGAATCTTGATCGGCTGCCTCCTGCACGTCCCCTACTGGGGACCGAGCCTGCAACCTGGGCATGTGCCCTTGACTGGAATTGAACCAGAGACCCTTCAGTCCACAGGCTGACGCTCTATCCACTGAGCAAAACCAGCTAGGGCTATTTGTTGTTGTTGTTTTACCAAGTTTTCCCACAACTAGCAAAAATACAAATCCTAAGTTAATTAATAGTTTTGAAGGGAATTTTTTTCCTATTAAAGGCACCAGACTTTGGGGATGAACAGAGGTAGAGATTCCACTTTTTATGACCTTTGTAAAAAAAGAAAAAAGGCTGTGGATCTTAAACATGTTTAAAGTCATATTCTAACTCCTGGAACAAATTCATTCTGCATATTTTTACTATTACTATCATACAATACATTTGTGATGAATTATGATTTCTTGTGATGATGGTTCTTTTTGCCTTGAAGGTAACATTTAATATCATACAAAGTATGCTAACATATGAGGAACCAGTGAGTTTTCACACAAATGCTATATGAAGAAGTCACTCTGTCTAAACTACCTTAGAAACACAAGTCTTCCAACCAACCATTCCTTACATTTTCAATCAGCTCCATGACACTGTTCTTCAGATAGACCTTCTCCAATCGAGACATGCTGTTCCACCGAAACCTGGCCACCAAAATGTATAACGTCAACAGAACAGTCAACATTAGAAGTCTTCTCTTTATGAGACTGGCTTTGATTCTTGTGTTAGATTATGTTGGCGATTTCACTAAGAAATTATGCTTTTGATTAATTTGCTTCAAAGAACAGACAAAACAGTCTATACTTAACCAAAATGTTAATAACAGAAAAATTCCTGGGAAAGAGTTTTATACAGGCAATGGTCTATTAATTGGAAACCACAGAGCAGGGGTCCTCAAACTACAGCCCGCCCGCTGAAAACATTTATCCGGCCCGTCGGGTGTTTTTGCCGCCGCTGCCTGTTGCTTAGCAGCCAACTAGTTTTTTTTTTAAACTATAGTCGGGCCCTCCAACGGTCTGAGGGACAGTGAACTGGACCCCTGTTTAAAAAGTTTGAGGACCCCTGCCACAGAGGATTTGTGCACAGATCAGCTTTCCCCTTGATTTTCCTGACAAAAGCAAATGTATTTACCTGGGACATCTTCAACAATATAATTGTTTTTTGGAAAATACAATTTAGACATCACTAATTCCATTTCTGTGATGATTTACAAAGTCTTTTCTAAAAAAACTTTGAGTCTGCTGGCATATAGTAGGAACTCAATAAATGCTGGCTGAATGACTATCAGTTAATATTTATAGAATGCTTAGTATGTGCTATGCACTTTACATGAACAAAGAAACTGAAGAAGAGAAAGGTTAAGTTCTGAATGAGAACAGCATGAGGTTGTGATAACCTCTAGGGGACCAATCCTTTCTTCTAGGGGACTGTTCTTTTCTGCTCACCTAAAGAGCATCTCTATGAGTTATGTAAGAAATAAAGATTTGCTCTCTCATGGGCTTCAGTGGTAACATCCAAAAGCTCCTTACTTAACAACGTGTTCCAGGATCTGAAGGCCAAAATGTCTGACGATGGCAATTTGTGTTTTCTCAGCCAACCTCAAGCCACAGGGGACACAAACAGGGCACTTTTCTTTAAACTCTTCACAAAACTGAAAGAAGAAAAGTTAACATTTCCCTTAGGAGCCAGGAGTAGGGACTAAAAAGCATCATCTTAACTGAAACCTGAGCTACATTTTAAAGATACAAAGTATAAATCAATATGATGAGTAAAGACTGATAAACATTCCTTTCACTTTCATAGTTCCAGATATCCCATGCAATATCCGACTAATGTTGAAAAAAACATCTGACCTAAAAGACTAAAAAATTATGTTATGCCCGGCCAGTGTAGCTCAGTGGTTGAGCATCAACCAAGGAGGTCAGGGTTTGATTCTCAGTCAGGGCATATGCAGGGGGTTGTGGGCTCAATCGACAGTGAGGGGCGCTCAGGAGGCAGCCAATTAATGATTCTCTCTCATCATTGATGTCTCTCTCTCTCCCTCTCTGAAATCAATAAAAAAATATTTTTAAAAAATTATGTTAGAGATACACCCCTGAAGCATATAGGGGTGAAACAACAATTTCTAAGATATATTTTAAAAACTTTTGGTGGCGGAGTGGGAATAAAGCAAATGTAAAATCTTTCTAACAGCTGAGTTTATGCAATGGGTATACACAAAACAACTGCAGTATTCTCTCTACTTTTGTATCTATTTATTATATTTCATAGTAAAAAACAAATACAACCCAACTGTTTGATTCCAAATTCTGTGGCATACATCTACATATTGTCAAGTTTCCTCTAAGCGATGCTCACTGTGCAGCACTTAACTACGTAAACCATTTTTCCTAATGGTTATTTCACTTCTCACAGCCCACATACACTGCCTGATGCGGGAATATGCTCAAATTGCATTAGCATTCCCACCTGTATTAGCATCACAAGTCAGTCCCAGCAGCACAGCCGGGGACTCAAGAAAACTACTTTCAGGAAATCAAAGCGCCCTTGTATTTTAAAATGCAAAGTAAGTGGTGGAAGTTCATCTTCGCGCAAAACAGCCTAAGAATGTCATGCAATAAGAAGCATGAGGACGTGTGAGAATTAGACCAAAATACCCAAGACACACAAGAGGGTAGGGAGGGGTCTAACGTTTTAAGTAAAGGGGCACTATGGGGGCTGGAGCCTACTTAGGGCGGGTCGGGAGAGGGCTAGCGGGGAGACATTCAGTGCCGGGGAGGCCATGAAGAAGGTGGGTAGCTGGTGCTGCGTACGGGATGGACACGTGCGCCAGGGGAAGCCGAGGAGGTGCGGGGCTGGGGGGAGTAAGTGCAGCCAGCTGTGGGAAGGGTCGTGGTGCGAACACCCGTGAACAGAAGCGGGAATCGGGAGAGGAGAGGGCAGTGGGAAGCGGTGGTGAGAAAAGACCGCCAAAAGCAGCGAGTGGCCAGGGCGTCCCGGGAAAAGGGCAGGCGCGGAGAGCAGAGTAGGCTGGGAATGGGAAGAGGCGCGGAGGGCGGCGAGGGAAGGTCCCTCCGGGTTGGGGAGGGAGGTCCAAGGGCCACGTGAGCAGGAGACAAGCAGGGTTGTGGGCTCAGGGAGGGTAGGGTCTCGGGGCAGGCCCGGGGCGCCAGACCCCAGCTACCTTGAGGGCTTCCAGCCGATAGCGCTGGGTGGAGCTGGGGTCCATCATGACCGTCACCGCTTTCACCAGCTGCTCGCACAGCGCGTTCACTTGATCCATCGCCATGGCTACTGCCACGCGCCGCGAGAGCGCACGGTGGCTGGCCGGGATCGCAAGGTATAGACAGCTCCCTGGTCTGGACCACACGCTAGTACCGGGCCGCGGAGGGCTGGGGAGGGAGGGGGGCAGAGCAGGAGGAGTAGCTGACGCTCCGGCGGGGAAAGGACCGGCGCTGCACACGCGCCCGACCCTCCACTGCGCACGCGCGGGCGGAAGTGGCGACTCCCTTGTGACGGTTGCCCCGCGGTGGGCAGAGCGGGGGACGGAAGAGCTGCGGTGCGCAGGCGCGACAACGCCCTTCGGCGGAGGCGCGCGGTCCGATCTCTGTCAGCGGGGCCAGCTGTGGAGTTGGTCGGCGTTGCCGGAACCTACGCGGGTGTGCGGGCCGCTGCCCGGACAAGGATCCTCTGCGACTCTTGGTCCGTTTCTTCATCCTGACGGGGATCAACCTCTCGACACCGACTGACCGGCTCCGGGGAAGGGGACAGATATCCAGGACCCCTTCATCTTCCTCTAGACGCCGAGCCCGGCATTTTCGGCGTCCACGGTTGACAGTTTCGCCGGGCGTTTGCCACATTGGTAAGAGAATTCGGAAACTTTCGGGATCACTGCTCACAAGCTTTTCGTGTTGCTTTGGGTACTGGTTCATGGTGTAGCAGTGGCTGGTGGCAGCGTCGGGCCAAAATGACATGAAATATATAGAAATGCGTACAGAGAGATACGGGCCTGGTGTTCTGTGAGAGGGTGTGTGTGTGTGTGTGTGTGTGTGTGTGCTGGGGGGGGGGGGGTGGCGCGGGGGGGGCGGGGACTTTGTCTCCATAGCTCTTAGCCCTCCCGCTTCGCTTGTGCTTTCCCGCCTCGGATGTACTGTCACCTGATGGGCACCAGGCTTGTGTTGAACGGATTGGGATAAGTCGGGATATTTAAACATTGCAGTGGCGACTTTGTGCCGCTTTGGTCACCCGAAGCGCTATGCGACTTCACGGTAGTCTAACCCTTGTTCTGAAAAGAAGGGTTTGGCCGAGAGCGTGTTTCATGTTCCATCTTTGAAAAGCTCTTGCTTTCTCCAGCGACGGGCGCCAACTGTTGATAAACGCCAGCAGCTTCGTGATCTGTGACAAGTCCGCGTGCCGGTATTTGTGTTTGCATGGTCAGTGGTATGTTCGCTGGACGTCAGCTCCACGTTGGGGGTTTGGGTCTAACGCGGCGCGCACATCTGCTGTCCTGCCCGCCTGGGGTTTCCTTTGTGAGAGAGAGAACAGGCATTTGCTGTTTCTGTTCTGGTATCTGTCCCAGCGCTTCGCAAAAGGCACTTCCAGGCAAAGTGGTTTCTGGCCTGTTAGGGCTTTCACATATAAATGTGTAGCGCACCACGTCCCGCCCGTTGTGGGTACGTGGAATGGGTAAGGAATGAATGCCTCAGACACTCTGATTTTATAAGGTCGTTGTTTTCTTTCCACTAATCTCGCAGTTTGTAGCTGCATGGCACTTTTTTCAAGGTGAGTGTTACTTGTTGACACTTTTTAAAAAAGAATACAGTTGAGTGCTTACTCAACCGTAGAACCTGTGTTTCTCATATTTAAATCATATACTTTAGGTCAGTGGCTCTCAGTCTTTGCTGCATATCAGAAGTGCCGGGGAAGCTTGTAAAAATCACAATGTCCAGGTCATATCCATACCAATTAACTTAGGTGTCTGGTGGTAGAGGCCAATATCAACGTTATTTAATGTTCCTAGGTGATCCCAATCTTCAGCAAAGTTGGGAAGCCATTTCATTAGTTTCACATTCCTTCTTCCAAATTTCTAACATTGTTAAATGATAATATTAGTCTGTATCACTATCGAGTATATAAGGTTTGTTCTTGCAATCTGCTATCCAAATGGCATGTAGTAGTTTTTTCAGAAACTTCCATGAATGAGTAGAAAGTTGCCATTAGAACACTGCAAAATTACTGTTGCAGAAAAGATTCACCGATGGGTACTTAGTTGAAAGTTTGACAAAAAACAAACAAACAGGATATTTGCCATCTCAAAGTATCTTCCCTAAGATTAGTTACAAAAGGAAAAAAATAGTAACTTTACAGTGAGAAACCTGTCAAACACTCTCTCAACTAAATGATCATGGTTAACATCACCAATAATAAGACATATTGACATTGTGTACCTCCAGTATGATACCCTGAGAAGAGTACATGACTTTTGTGATATTCTTGCCCAAAATGCATAACTTCAGTCTAATCAAGAGAAAACATCAGACAAACCTAAATTGAGAGATATTCTCAAATTAACTGACTCTTCAGAAGTGTCAAGTTCATGAAAAACAAGGGAAGACTGAGGAGGTGTCACAGATTGAAAAAGGCTAAGCAGACATGATGACGAAGATTGGATCCTAGAACAGAAAAAGGTCATTAGTGGAATAACTGGTGAAATTCAAGTAAAGTATGTAGTTGAATATTACACCAATGTCCTTTTTTTAGTTTTTATAATTATACTATGTAAAATATTAACATTAGGGGAAACTGGGTATAGGAGAACCCTACTATTTTTGCAGTATTTTCGTAAGTCTAAAATTATTTCAAAATAAAAAGTTAAAGCAATTCACAGGAATGCTATAATGCTATATATCATTTTCTGCTTTTCTTTTCCCTGAATTTATACTTGAGACTTATCTATGAATTAGGTTGTGCATTGTGGTTTTAATTTGCATTTCCCTATGACTAATGATGTTGAGCTCATTTTCATGTGCCTGTTGACTATTTGTATACTATCTTCTTTTGTGAAGTGATCAGTTCTTTTGGGGGATGAGTATTTTTAAAGCTTTTAACACTTATTACCTTCCTAAAATGGTACCAATTTATTATCTTCCTTCTAGCAGTAGATGAAAATGCTTCTTATATTCTTGTTAGTTTCCATGCTCTCATGCTCATGGTAGCTCAACAGTGGAAGAATGGAAATACAATTTTCCTTGGCACTTTAGATTAGGTATCTTTTTAAACTGTCTATAAAACATTGTCTTACAGGAAAATGGCTAATGGACAGGACCGGGTAGTTGCTCTAGTGGACATGGACTGTTTTTTTGTTCAAGTGGAGCAGCGGCAAAATCCTCACTTGAGGAATAAACCTTGTGCAGTCGTGCAGTACAAGTCATGGAAGGGTGGTGGGTATGTATCATAGTTATTGTAACTGTCAACTACTGTTCTAATCTGTAAGAATGCAATGCATGGCCCTATGCTAGGCATTTTTGAGATGTCTGAACTGCTGTGTTTGAAATTAAATAGTGGCATCTGTGGCCAAAAAGTTCCTACTATTATATGTATAGCCTATTCATGATAAATCTTAATTATTTGTGCCTGTGTCAGGTAATATTTTTCTGTTCCTTTCTTTTGGTAACCTTAGAATAATTGCAGTGAGTTATGAAGCTCGTGCATTTGGAGTCACCAGAAACATGTGGGCAGATGATGCTAAGAAGTTATGCCCAGATCTTCTTCTGGCACAAGTTCGTGAGTCTCGTGGGAAAGCCAACCTCACCAAGTAAGAAGGAAAGATGATTTGAGGGGAATGGAAGGGTTGGAAATATGATTCCATGAGGCTAGGAACTGATTTTTCAAATTTGTTTTGTGTAAATAAGATCTGAAAAGTTATCTTTGGTCAGCCAACTTTTCTATGATACTGTTTCAGGAACAGTTCAGTCATTATAACCTATAATAATTACTGCCTTGACATCCTTCCAGTTTCTTATTTAAAAATGGGTTGTTATACTTAAAACTTAATATCAAATTATATCTTCTCAGGCCAAGTCTGAAGTGTTTGAAGTAATTAAATTGACTGTGAAACTAAGCGTTTACCAGAGAAGACTTAGTCAAACTGACATTCTAGTGCAGCGGTTCTCAACCTGTGGGTCGCTACTCCTTTAGCAGTCGAACGACCCTTTCACAGGGGTCGCCTAAGACCATCCTGCATTTCAGATATTTACATTATGATTCATAACAGTAGCAACATTACAGTTATTAAGTAGCAACGAAAATAATTTTATGGTTGGGGTCACAACATGAGGAACTGTATTTAAAGGGCCAGAAGGTTGAGAACCACTGTTCTAGTGCAGTATCTAGAATTATTTGCCAGAATGAAACAGTTTCAAAGGAGATTACCTTCTCTGTTTTTGAACTGAGCTGTCTCTTCCCAAATTTTAGAAGGTTAGCCTTGCAATGGGAGACATATATAAGCATAGCCAAGTTAGAGGTAGGTATAAGCCCAAGCCATTATAATAATCCTAATAGTATGCATTGAGCTTATGTCATATGCCAGGCACCAGGTTAAGCTCTCCATAGGCAAGGTCTCTTAAAACTCACATTGCTATGTAGTATGGTTTAGTAGTATTCTCCCCCCATACACACACCCTCCCACACACAGACAAGGAAAGAAGTTTAGAGACATTAAATAAGTTCCTACAGCTAAAAAGTAGACGACTGAATTTTTTTCTCTTTCCAGTATCCACATTCTCACACTACACTATACTGTGTGGTGTGATGTGTAGGGATCATGCTTTGACTTGGGACTTGAGATATTCCTAATTCACCTATGAATTGGAAGTCTAAAGGTAGAGTGTCATAGCCAACCACACATTGAAGTTATCACCAGAAAAGATAGATTTGACCGGAGCTTAATACTTTAATCATAAATTAAAATTAATTTAATTAGTGGACATAATGTAATTTCCCAGAAATGTAGTTGACTTCAGAGTGTGATTTTAAAAAGTCACATGCCACCAACTTTAAACTTTTTGAACAAAGACAGTTTTAGAAAATTTAGGAGAGAATTTATAGGCCAGAGAATTATTAAGACTTGATCATTTAAAATTATTATTTTAATAATTGACCTGAGATACAAGATTACAAAAATTAAAATATGATTTGCAGAAATGTATATACACTAAGTTTATTAAATATTCTTTTTTTTTTTTAAATATATTTTATTGATTTTTTACAGAGAGGAAGGGAGAGAGATAGAGAGTTAGAAACATCGATGAGAGAGGAACATCGATCAGCCGCCTCCTGCACATCCCCTACTGGGGATGTGCCCGCAACCCAGGTACATGCCCTTGACCGGAATCGAACCCAGGACCCCTCAGTCCGCAGGCAGACGCTCTATCCACTGAGCCAAACCGGTTTCGGCTTATTAAATATTCTTAAAAATACTTTGGAGTAATTTGCATAAGAGGCTGTGAAGGAACACTAACTACTGCAATAGAGTATCCTTTCTTTGCTCTGCCCTGGCCACGTAGCTCAGTTGGTTAGGTAATCATCCCAGTACACCAAGGCTGCAGGCTCAATCCCATATAAGAATCAACCAATGAATGCATAAATAAATGGAACAGCAAATCAATGTTTCTCTCTCTCTCAAATCAATCAATAAATGTTTAAATTCTTCCAATTGTCCTTTCCTTGCTCTGTTTGTGGGTGAGTGTACTGTGCGCTTTCTCTCTCTCTCTCTCTCTCTCTCTCTCTATATATATATATATATATATATATATCTTTAATATGTTTTTATTGATTTCAGAGAGGAAGGGAGAGGGAGAAAGAGATAGAAACATCAACAATGAGAGAGAACCACTGATTGACTGCCTCCTGCATGCCCCCTACTAAGAATTGAACCCACAACACAGTCATATACCCTTGCCCGGAATCAAACCCGGGACACTTCAGTCTGTAGGCAGATGCTCTATCCACTGAGCAAAACCAGCTAGGGCCTCTCTCTCTCTTTTAACATATTTTTATTGATTTCAGAAAGGAAGGGAGAGGAAGAGAGAGATAGAAACATCAATGATGAGAGAATCATTGATTGGCTGCCTCCTGCACGCCCCCTACTGGGGATCCAGCCCACAACCTGGGCAGGTGCCCTGAACTATGGCCTCTTGATTCATAGGTTGACATGGAGCTCTTTTTTATTCGAGGTCTGACTATCCTCTCTCCAGCCCAAATAATGACTGAAAGAAAAAAAAGCTGTCTTTCTCTAGTTCTTTCATTTGAGAATGTTTTAGAACAATAATTATACCAGTTTTGATAGATGTTTTGGTGAAGTGCAAATATTTTCATTTTTTTGATAAATAAAATAGGTTCAACAGGAACAAAGAACTTATTTAAATTCCATAGCAAGTCCAAAGCAAAGAAAACATCCACATATTGCCTAGAAAACTAGCTACATTAGCCAGAAAAGCTGCTTGTTAGGATTTGAATAGACCGTATATGGTGAGATTGGTATCCCCTAGCAGAGGATGTCTGCCTGCCCAGACACATTACCACATTCTAGGAGCTTATCTTCAACTTGATAATTCGAATGTTAGTATATTCAGAAGTGCTTGGACTTTATTGGTTTTGTGTGTGTGTGTGTGTGTGTGTGTGTGTAGCAATAACCAGCTCACATGTTAATCAAACTGAAATATAAAATACACACGTCACTTTGCTAGTTTATAAATAAAAATACCAGCCTGAGAAAGACAAGATACTTGGGTTCACTAATCAGTGCAGTGTTCCATATAAGTTACCTCTTATTTGAAGACAAAAGTTAAAGCAGAATACTATGTGGGTGTATTTCATATAGAATACTATATGAAAATAACAAAAGGAATAGTAGATGATCATAGTAAAATATATTCATTTTTCATAGTAAAATACTTTCATCAGTGGTTCTCAACCTTCTGGCCCTTTAAATACAGTTCCTCATGTTGTGACCCAACCATAAAATTATTTTCGTTGCTACTTAATAACTGTAATGTTGCTACTGTTATGAATCATAATGTAAATATCTGATATGCAGGCTGGTCTTAGGCGACCCCTGTGAAAGGGTCATTCGATCGCCAAAGGAGTCGCGACCCACAGGTTGGGAACCGCTGGTCTAGAAGCTTTCTACCTTGGTGTGCTGGAGTTGCACTACAAGTGTTTGCCTCCATGGTTCTTTTTCCTTGCTTTTGTTATTGACCATCTTCTGCCTTATCAATTGGGTTACTATCTAGTCTCTGACAAGCCAGTCTTCTCTTTAAGGAGTTCTTACCCTGGTTATGTATATTATTATTCTATTATGAGGGGGGTATGCGGCCCAGAGTCTCAATGTTGCCTCCAGTTAGTGCCTACATGTATAATCATACTTTTTAGGTACCGGGAAGCCAGTGTGGAAGTGATGGAGGTAATGTCTCATTTTGCTGTGATTGAACGTGCCAGCATTGATGAAGCTTATGTAGACCTGACCAGTGCTGTACGAGAGAGACTGCAAAAGCTGCAAGGCCAGCCTATCTCAGCAGACTTGTTGCCAACCACCTACATTGAAGGGCTGCCCCAAGGCTCTACAACAGCAGAAGGGACAATTCAGAAAGGTACTTCTTAGCATCATTTGCTTCTGCTTCCTGCCTTTGGAACCTGCTTTGCTTGGTCACACTGATACTTCTTGGATTGACTGAAAGGAAACTTAAACTACAACCTGAATGAATCACAAGGACTCACATAGAAGGATATGCAAATTCTCTTATCTTTCCAGGTATATGGATGTTTAAAAGTGTGGACTCTGTATGAAATCAAGTTTCTCTTCAGATATGACTAGGGCAAGTTAGAGTTATCCATAGAAGTCTGACTGAGCACTTTCATCATTTTGCAAGTTAATTTATATTATTGTAACTTGGTTTCTTTATCAAAAGAAGGGTGAATTTTTTTTTTTAAGGGAGACCTCAAGTACCGGGAGTTAAATCACTCAAAACTTCTAATCAGTTCATAGCACACTGTCAATGAGCTATGCAAAGGCCTCTCTCATTTAATTTTACTTCTTTTTCCCTTCATTGTAATTTCTCCCACTCCTCCTGACCTCATACACCCTTTTGCACTTACCGATATATTGGTATTTGGCATATCTTCTTAAGTATGTATATGTCTTTATAATTATACAATGCTGCTTTGTGTATGTGCTTTTTACATTTTTGCTTTTTAATTACAGTAGAGTATTATATTTATAGAGCTCATTCTTTTTCTTAATTTTCTCTCAAAATTAAGAAAATGGTTGATTTTATAGCTCTGTCTGTATAGCTGTGTGTTTTTAGAGAGAAAGGAAGGGAGAGGGATAGAGAGATAGGAACATTGATGAGAGAGAAGCATCATTGGCTGTCTCTTGCACACCCCCTTCTGGGGATCTAGCCTGTAGCCCGGCTTACCTACCTGGCAAAAACTTATAATTTGCATGAAATGCTTTAAAAAGAAAATGTACTTGCTGGTTAAAAATATTTTCTTAGACTAGAATAAAATTAGGGCAATAAAATATTTGCTTTCGTGGTAATATTAGATTATGGTGGTTCTAAATACCAGACCTAAGAGAATCTGGGTCTTACATTTTTAATCAAATATTATGAAAAGGGAATTCTGTGGGATTTCCCAGAGAAAATAATTCTTTCTGTATCTAGAAGCTTTTCAACAGGGTGTTCAGACATTTTTCATAGACATTTTCTAGTACTGTTGATCAAGGCTATCTTCAAAACAGTGTATCTATTCTCCCCTTCATTTGTAACATGTACTTTTAAAACTATTATTTTGTAACATTGTTCTTATTCAGAAGAGCTCTTTCACTAAAAAAAACACCACTTTAAATATTGGACATTAGTCAAAAGAAACTGTCTGGATACAAATGTGTAGCAAATTAACTTCTTGGGGGTAAAAATAAGGCAATCTGTTATTACTTGTAGAAATAATATAGATTTCTCCAGAAAAACCTCCAAGAGAGTTTAGCTTATTTCTAGTTACAGTGGTGAATTTGCCATGGTTTTTATGTTTTAAAATAAGATATGCCTTTAACATGTTGTGCTGAAGGGTAGTAGAACTATCTAGGGAAGCCTGTGGAAATAACTATTGAGAAATTACTTTATTCTTTGATCCTGATATAGGAGAGTTTATCAAGCTGGAGTCTGCAGATCCTTTAGTTCTATAGGGGAAATAGAGTGTACAATAAAAATGTGGCAGTTCAAAGAGGCAAAGTTGTGGTACATAACCATTTGACGATGAAACATGTCATGATTTCTTTGTTTGTTTGTTAATCCTCACCCAAGGATGTTTTTCCATTGATTTTTAGAGAGAGTGGAAGGGAAAGGGAGAAACAGAGAGAAACATGATGTGAGAGAAAGACAGCAATTGGTTGCCTCCCACACATACCTAGATCAGAGCCAGGGATCAAGCCTACAACTGAAGTACATGCCCTTGACAGGAATCGAACCTAGGACCCTTCAGTCTGTGGACACTCTGTCCAATGAGCCAAACCAGCTAGGGCAGTGGTCGGCAAACTCATTAGTCAACAGAGCCAAATATCAACAGTACAACGATTGAAATTTCTTTTGAGAGCCAAATTTTTTAAACTTAAACTATATAGGTAGGTACATTGTTATTAACTTAATTAGGGTACTCCTAAGGCTTAGGAAGAGCCACACTCAAGGGGCCAAAGAGCCGCATGTGGCTCTCGAGCCGCAGTTTGCTGACCACGGGGCTAGGGCATGATTTCTTTATTATTCTAGAACCAAAGTCAGAAATGTAATGATCATAATAAGGAAGGTTGTCTTTGGCCTTAACTTTGTGTATCACATTCTTTTAAAAAATATGTTTTTTACTTCAGAGAGAGGAAGGGGGAGGAAGAGAGAGATAGAAATGTCAATGATGAGAGAGAATCATTAATCTGCTGCCTCCTGCACATTGCCTACTGGGGCATGTGCTCTGACAGGGAATCCAACTATGACCTCCTGGTTGATAGGTTGATGCTCAATCACTGAACCATACTGGCCAGGGTGAATGTATCACATTTTATTGTGTAGCTTATTTAAGTAAACATTTGAAATTTCTTTTATAATGCTTTAAATCATTGGTTCTCTGTTTTATTTTTTTTGTTTGTTTGTTTTGAGGGCTGCATACCCTTTGAAAATCTGTTGGAAGCTATGCACCCTTGCTTGTCTCAGAAAAACAAATATACAGATAAGACAATTTAGTGTGCAGTTTTCAGGAGATTCACAGATCCACTGGAACCCACACACCTCAGAATAAGAACTGTTACTATAAATTACATTGGTTTTTTGCTAATACTCATTGAGCAGCTCTCTGGCTGATGATGGAACATACCTTTGTTGGTGGTCAAATATTCACTCAAATGGACATGCTCCTTTTTTTTCTAGACTTATCTTTCTTATCTATATACATTTTTATTTAAAATGCCAGTGTTGCCTAGCCAGCGTGATTCAGTGGTTGAGTGTCAACCTATGAACCAGGAGGTCATGGTTCAATTCCCGGTCAGGGCACATGCCGGAGTTGCAGGCTCAGTCCCCAGTGTGGGGTGTGCAGGAGGCAGACGATCAATGATTCTTTCTCATCACTGATGCTTCTGTCTCTCTCTCCCTCTCCCTTTCTCTCTGAAATAAAATATATATATGTTTTTTTAAAAATGACAGTGTTTATAAAGAAGTCTGAGGTATCTGTTGCTTTAATGTGGCCAGTTTAAATATTAAGCTTTCAGATTCAGTGATATATTATGTATAAAATTCAGAATATTACAATGTCTAGTGCAGTGATGGCGAACCTTTTGAGCTCCGCGTGTCAGCATTTTGTTTTGTTTTTTTCTTTTGGTGATTTTTATTTCTCTTTTTTTTTATTTTTGCTAAAAGTATTACAAAGGGTATTACATAAGTGCCCTTTTTATCCCCCCCACCCTTGACAAACCCCTGCCCTCCCTTACCCCCCAGTGGCGTGTCAGCATTTTGAAAAACCCTAACTTAACTCTGGTGCCGTGTCACATATAGAAATTTTTTGATATTTGCAACGATAGTAAAACAAAGACTTATACTTTTGATATTTATTTTATGTATTGAAATGCCATTTAACAAAGAAAAATCAACCAAAAAAATGAGTTTGCGTGTCACCTCTGACACGTGTGTCATAGGTTCGCCATCACTGGTCTAGTGAATGGTTTATGATTGCATGTCATATTTCTGAGTCTTCATCTGATATGTACAACAAAAAACTGATAACAGAAATTAGCTGATCTAAGTGCATATAACCTTTACCATTCTGATTCTTAATGGGTTCAAAGCTAGCAGTCCTGCTAAGCATGCTGCATTTGCAACTTTGTATTTTCTGAAAGTTATGTGTGTGTGGAAATTTTAAGTAGTAGGATTACTTAAAAATAGTACTGAAAAATTGCCAGAGTAAAAAATTTCCCTTTAGGGCCATTTTGTAACTAGTTTGTGTTCACTAAGGAACTCATTTGTTCTTTCCTCCCTTTGCTTGCTCTTAATCATTTCTTTCTTTTTAAAAAAATATATTTTTATTGATTTTAGAGAGGAAGGGAGAGAGATAGAGAGATAGAAACATCAATGATGAGAGAGAATCATTGATCGGCCGCTTCCTGCACGCCCCCCACAGGGAATCAAGCCCTCAACTCCGGGCATGTGCCCTTGCCAGAATAGAACCTGGGACCCTTCAGTCCGCAGGCTGACGCTTTTATCCACTGAGCCAAACTGGCCAGGGCTTATTTCTTTCTAAACACATATTAAATAGCTTCTGAATGCATATGACATGAAACAGTGATGTATTAATATAAACTATCATAAATAAACTGTCAAAGGTAAAAGTTTTAGAAGTTAAGAGTCCTTGCTCACTTTGAAGAAGTAAGCTGCCATGTTATGCGAGGGCCTTTGAGGGAAGACCCCATGGCTAGACTCTGATTGCTGCCCTCTGCTGACAGCCAGCAAGAAAACAGGGGCCTCAATCCTACAAGCTGCAAAATGATAAATTTTGGCAACAACCTGATGGAACTTGGAAAGCACTAATCAGCTTTCCAAGGAATTTATTTCTCTTTTGTAGTTATGGTCCCTGGAGTTGTGGAGTCTAGCTAGAGGTTTATCAGTCTAAGCCCGAAGTTTTGGCACAAGTCAGCAACGTTCACTCTTATGCCTGTTCTATTCAACATTATAGTGGAAGTACAAGATGGTCCATTCAGGACAGAAGAGGAAATAGAAGGAAAAAGTAAACTTTCTGTGCAGGTGACATTACCATGCTTATAGAAAAACCCTAAAAAATCTACCACCACCACAAAAATAAAATAAGTGAGATTAGAAAGGTTACACAGGGGAAAGGTCAATCTAAATATCAATTGCATTTCTATATACTAAAATTTTTAAATGAGAAGTTGAGATTTTCAAAGCAATATTATTGGCAATAGCATTAAAATCACGAAATTATCAGAGAATGTTAATAATACATGTGGAAAACTGGGTCAGTAAAAACATCACTGAGCCCGGCCAGCGTGGCTCAGTGGTTGAGCGTCAACCTATGAACCAGGAGGTCATGGTTTGATTCCTGCTCAGGGCACATGCCCAGGTTGTGGACTCAATCCCCACTGTGGGGCGTGCAGGAGGCAGCCAATCAATGATTCTTTCTCATTGTTGTTTCTGTCTCTCTCCCTCTCTTTTCCTCTCTCTAAAATCAATAAAAAACATATCAAAAAAATCACTGAGAAATTAAAGACAATGAAATCAATGGAGAGAGACATACTATGCTCATTGATTAAAAAACTAAATGTTATCAGAGTTCGTCTCCTCAAATTGGCCTACAGATTTATTGCATTCCCTTCCAAAATTCCTGTTGGATTTTATAGAAATTGACAAATTGATTCTAAAATCTGTATGGAGCCCTAAGTGGTTTGGCTAGTGGATAGAGTGTCAGCCTATGGACTGAAGGGTCCCAAGTTCAATTCCAGTCAAGGGCACATGCCCAGGTTGTGCGTTCAATTCCTAGTAGAGGGAGGGCAGGAGGCAACTGATCAATGATTCTCATTGATGTTACTTATCTCTCTCCCTTCCTCTCTGAAATCAATAAAAATATTTTTTACATGTGTATGGAAATACACAAAGGATGAGGAATAGCCAAACAACCTTGAAAAAGAACTCAAATGGAAGGCTTATACTATCTGACTTTAAGATTTAACTATACATTTACAGTAACTAGGGCAATGTGGTATTGGGACCAGATGAGACAGATAAATGGTGCAGAAAAGAAAGTACACCAATAGGTTCCCTCATTTTTGATCAATTATTTTCCACAAAGGTACCCGATAGGAAAAGGAAAGTCTTTTCTCACCTCAGTGGGTATTTTTCAGCAAAAACTGCCTGAATTTTCTCCCTATACCTCAGCATATCAAAGAAAAAAAACAAAAATTTTTACAGATTTTTCTTACTGACTAGAGAAGAGAAGAAAACAAAGGAATGCTGTTTATCTTCTGTGGTCCTGTTCAATTGACATGGATATAGAGCAGTGATGGCGAACCTATGACACACGTGTCAGAGGTGACACGCGAACTCATTTTTTTGGTTGATTTTTCTTTGTTAAATGGCATTTAAATATATAAAATAAATATCAAAAGTATAAGTCTTTGTTTTACTATGGTTGCAAATATCAAAAAATTTCTATATGTGACACAGCACCAGAGTTAAGTTAGGGTTTTTCGAAATGCTGACACGCCGAGCTCAAAAGGTTCGCCATCACTGATATAGAGGAACAGAGGATTGCAACATTACCTACTCCGGGAGAGCAATAATGAAAAAATCTAAAGCAGAGAAAACTTAGCTCTACTAATTAAGAGTCCAGCCTGACCGGCATGGCTCAGTGGTTGAGCATTGACCATGGACCAGGAGGTCATGGTTCGATTCCCAGTCAGGGCACATGCCTGGGTTGCTGGTTCGATCCCTACTGGGGTGTGTGTAGAAGGCAGCCAACCAGTGACTCTCTCTCATCATTGATGTTTCCATCTCTCTCTCCCTCTCCCTTCCTCTCTGAAATCAATAAAAAAAAATTTTTTAAAAGAAAGGGAGTCCAGAAATCCCCATAATTTCAATAAGGTACCTTGTTTCACAAAGCTATTACTAAATACTAATAAATGGTTGGATGTTATACTTAGCCCTTTGCACTCCGAACCATTCTGGACATTGGCTACCAGCTACTCGACACTACTTTGCGGCGGAAACGTGCATTTACAGACCCTCGTATTATTTAGTATAATTTTGGAACCAAGTAACGTATTATAATGATATTGGACTTATATGAATTGGGTGACATCGAGGAATGTATATTTGCAAAAAAAATCAATATTTTATTGTTTATAATTTTGTACAGTATGATAAGTTTTGTAACACTCCCCAATATGCATTGCAGGCTGATTAGTGCATGTTTGACAGTAATAAGTGGTTTGACGCCTGCCACCAGGTGTTTTCCTGTTAGAACACACAATGCAGTCCCGTTTTCTTTGTCCCACATCGGGAATATGTAGTTTATTGTTTAATCCGACACAAAACCCGCTGACATTTCTTGTATATATCTTAGTAATTTTACGATATTTTGATTTAATTTCTTGTGCCATTTCAAAATAAAACTTCAGGGAAACATGCATGTCTCAAAAAGTTGCGTTGAAATAACTCAATTCCCGTAATCACTAATAAACTGCAATGTCCCCTGAGAGGGGACATCCGAGTGATATGCTAGAATTCCGATGTCCCCTGAGAGGGGACAGCGGAGTGCAAAGGGTTAGTGTTCTATGGGGTGCAGTATACAATCCAATAAGGTACAGTACTCATTTTATAGACAATAAAACCAAAGCTTAGAGAATTATGTAACTTGCTCAAAGTCACATCATAAGTTGTGAAGCCAATATTTGAATCGGTCCTGACTGTGGAATGTGTTCTTTTAATAATTATGCTAGACTTGTAGCATATAAGAGCTAATGGACTTTTGCAGGACACCCTAAAGTTAGCTAGAATAGTTGAAGAGGATCTCATGATAGATAAGACTTGATATAAGCCTTGAAGTACAGATAAGATTTATTTAAGCAAAGGGGAGAACAGAACAGAGTTAAGGAGTAAGAGTAGGGAGATAGAATGTAATGTCTTGAGGTAGAAACATGGCATGTTCAGGAAATTGTAAGGATATAACAGATTTGGGATTAGTGGAAGATAAATTTAGAGGGCAGTGGGCCCTAGCCAGTTTGTCTAAGTGGATAGAACATCGGCCTGTGGACTGAAGGGTCCGGGTTTGGTTCCTGTCAAGGGCACATGCCCAGGTTGTGGGCCTGATCCACAGTGGGGGGCATGCAGGAGGCAGCTGATCAATGATTCTCTTCATCATTGATGTTTCCATCTCTCCCTTCCTCTCTGAAATAATAAAAATATATTTAAAAATAAATAAATAAAAAGGCAGATGGGCCCTGCTGGTGTTGCTCAATGGGTAGAGTGTTTGCCTGTGCACCAAAGGGTCTTGGGTTCAATTCCCAGTCAAGGGCACATACCTGGGTTGCAGGTTCCATCCCCAGCCCTAATAGGATGCATGGGGGAGGCAACCAATCAATATCTCTCTCAAATCAATGTTTCCTCTCCCCCCTCTCTTTCTCTCCCCCCCATCCCCTACCTCCCTCCTTTCCACTCTCTCTAAACACCAATGGAAAAAGTATTCTCAGGTGAAGAGTAACAAAAAAAAAAAAAAAAAGAAAAGAAAAAGGCAGACAGTTGTCAGTGCCAGTTTATAGAGTTGATTATTTTGTAGGTGAGAGAGTCAATGACAATTTTGAACAGGCAGATAAGATTGATAACATTGGTATTTGAGAATGTTTAATTTGTGGGGACTGTGTAGAAGGCATGAATAAAGAAAACCTGAATAAAATAGGATGGGTTAAGATGGATATGTGAAATATTTTGAAGTAGGCTTTAACTAAATAACTAATGAGGAATAAAAGAAAAAAACAAAATGATTTGTTTTTTAAACTTTCATTAGAAATTGCTATCTCTTATAAGTACCAGTCTTCTAAAATGGCTGCCATTTCCTTGAAAACCTACATATATCTAAAGTACCTGAAATTGAAGCATTTCTGCATTAGATAACACAAATAAAATTCTGATTTAAAAAAATTTCTAAATGTGACCTCTCAACTTTTTCAGAGGAGATGCGAAAACAAGGCTTATCGCAATGGCTCGATTCCCTTCAGTTTGATAACACCCCCTCTCCAGACCTACAGCTCACCGTGGGAGCAGTGATTGTGGAGGAAATGAGAGCAGCCATCGAGAGGCAGACTGGGTTTCAGTGTTCAGCTGGGATCTCACACAATAAGGTGAAGGCTAATGGCGGGTTTCAAAGAGAAACATAGATCCTGTCCTTAATACAGCACGGATGGATATGAGTGGGGCATTTAAATCATCACATATATACTTTGCAGCGGGTTTCTGTTTGTTTGTTTATTTATTTATTTATTTAAAATATTTTTATTGATATTAGAGAAGAAGGAAGATGAAGAGAGATAGAGAAACATCAATGATGAAAGAGAACCATTGATCAGCTGTCTCCTGCCGCCCCCTACTGGGGATCGAGTTGGCAGCCTGGGCATGTGCCCTGACTGGGAATCAAACCAGACACTCAAACCACTGAGCCTGGCTGGGTTTCTATTTAAAATTCATGTTGAGAACTAAAAAAAAGCCTAAGTAATTCTTTAACATGAGAATCAACATTGAACATGTACTTTCTTAAGAGCCCTGGCTGGTTTGGCTCAGTGGATAGAGCATCAGCCTGAGGACTGAAGGGTCCCAGGTTCAATTCCAGTCAAGGGCACATGCCTGGGTTGCGGGCTCCATCCCCAGTGGGTGGCATGCAGGAGGCAGCTGATCAATGGTTCTATCTCATCATTGATGTTTCTCTCTCTTTCTCCCTCTCCCTTCCTCTCTGAAATCAATAAAAAATAATAATTTTAAAAAATTAATTAAAAAAAGCTGAAAAATTTGCAGAAAATGCTTATTTATATAGTTGCATCCAAAGTATTTCCTTAATGACTGAACTATCTAGAAAGTAGGAGGCTTTGAATCTATCTATTTTCTTTTTATTTCCAGAATATTCCAGTATTATTTGATTTCTTTTAAGATTCTTTCTTTTTTTTTAGATTTTTAAATTGATTTTTAGAGAGGGAGGAAGGGAGAGAGAAAGAGAAACATCAAGGTGAGACCAGAACATTGATGGCCTGCCTTCTGTACACCCTCTACTGGGAATTGAGACCAAAACCTGGGCATGTGCCCTGACAGAATTGAACCGGCAACCTTTCAGTGTATGGCCAACACCCAGCCAACTGAGCCATACTGGCCAGGGCTTATTACACAGTATCTCATTTCTTATGTGGAGTGACCTAGGTGTTTTATGCTTTGCCTATTCCCCCATTCCTAATAAGAGAAATGAAAGAGTAAAGTTTTATAATTTGAACACTATTTTGATTTATGGGATATGGGCACTTTCAGTCCAGGGGCAGAGTAACTGGTTTTCTGATTAAAGTTCAGTGAGGGCCTGGGGTGTTCTTCCCCTTCTGACTAGGCTCAATAATTGGGCAGTGGCTGAGTATTGGTTACTACCATCTCCCCCCTCACTCCGATAAGAGGGAAGTTGACAAACTACCCAGAAGAGTTTGGGTGTTTTTGTTTTGTTTGTTTTTCTGCTTGGGTGTAATAATTTAAACCAGACTAAGTATTGCCCAGTAAAAGTTCCAGAGAATCTCTCCAATAAAGTTAAAGAATCATTTTATACTTTCCCCAGCAATTTAAGTTGTGAAATGGTACCCCTGAAGTATCTTATTCTTTGAAAGAGTTCTCAAGGATTTAAATCTGTTTCATTTTGAAGTTCTGTGTATAGTATAAGATGTTTACTGTTGAAGGATGATTCTGAGCCCAATCATTATGAGAGATGCTAAATTAGGGCAGTATGTATTAAACCCAGGACTCATGGACTAACCATTAATCAAGAAATGTAAATAGCCTGGTCGTGTAGCTCAGCGGTTGAGCATTAACCCAGGAACCAAACAAGAGGCTGCTGGTTCAATCCCCTGTGGGGGGCTTGCAGGAGGCAGCTGATTGATGATGCTTCTCTCTCATCGATGTTTCTATCTCTCTATCCCTCTCCCTTCCTCTCTCTCTAAAACATATTTTTTTAAAAAGAAATGTAAATAAATGGGTAAAACAAATTTGTTTCAGCGTTTTCATATGAACACGTTAAGAAATGCATCATAAGTTTCTTCTGCAGCTTCTCTGCTTCTTACCTTCTTGAAGTGGGAGAACGGGGGTGGGAAAATTACTAAAGGAAAACCGATAATGGAAGATCTGGAAGGAACTATGTGGATAATGATGGTGGGTCATGTTTTCCACTAAGGGTATTGTGCCCAACCAATGTTTAGAGAGGTTGAATTTCCGGTTTTGTTTTTAATGTGGACACCATTAGTTACAGCCCTTAGCTGTGCCTGCATGTGTATGGGTATGTTAATATTCACCAGTTTTCTGTGAGGGTTTTGACAGCAATGAGGATTTTACACTTTCCATCCTCCAGGTCCTGGCAAAACTGGCCTGTGGACTACACAAGCCCAACCGCCAGACCCTGGTCTCACATGGGTCAGTCCCACAACTCTTCAGCCACATGCCTATTAACAAAATGTAAGTATTTGGGGAGCGCCTTAAATTTCACTCAGAGACATCTGAAGGCATTCCTCTGGTTGTAGTTTCTTCTGTTCCTTAAGGATTGGAGCCATGGAAAATGGGTACTAGGGAGGTGGGAGGGAGATAACACAGAAAATTTTGAGAAACAGACTTTTTTCCTTAAAATCAATTCTGGATTATCTGTGGAAGATACTTAATACTGAATTTTCAAAAATGAACTGATTTTTAGATGTATGTTTAACTTCCCTCTAGACTTTTTATTCAAATCTGTTACTAAATAACAAAATAAATAGGAGTTCTACTTCTTCTAATATCATATCAAGGTATTCAGGGCTACTGAATTGCTCCCAAACCCAGGCATGAAAGAATCCAAACAAAGTGAATTTCTAGGTTGTGCCCACCAATTGTGTGTCCTTTACAAGGGCTTATAATATTGTTGAAGGGACAAGATAGGGCAGGTCAAAGCAACTGTGAGAGTGTTATCATGAGAGTGTATGTGATTGCTAAATGAATTGTACAGGGAGTTACCAAAGTTCATAGAAGAGTAGTTTCAAAAGGATTTATGAAAGAGGCATGGGATTTGGCATAATTTGGAGAGTCAGATGAGAATAGAAGAGCAATAGCGATTTGGACAACATTTGAACACAAAGAGGGAAAAAGTATGAGGTATTTTTAGTGAACTGGGACATAAACTAGTTTAGCTGGATCATATTAAGGAGGAGAAGTGATGGAAACAGGACTGAAAAGGTCAGTTGAGAACAGATTATAGGAAGCCTCTAAGGCCAGGCTGATGATTTTTTACTTTATTTTTAAGTATAAAAGCTTTTAGCTTATGGATTTGTTTGGGGGCCACATTTAGTAAAGTCTAGGCCTATCTTTAGGTTAATTTTAATCCCAAAATGGAACAGTAGATTCTATACCAGCCGTGGGCAAACTACGGCCCGTTTGAAATGAATAAAACTAAAAAAAAAAAAAAAGACCTTACCCTTTTATGTAATGATGTTTACTTTGAATTTATATTAGTTCACACAAACACGCCATCCATGCTTTTGTTCCGGCCCTCCGGTCCAGTTTAAGAACCCATTGTGGCCCTCGAGTCAAAAAGTTTGCCCACCCCTGTTCTATACAATTGAAAGTTTGCTATATGATTGGCTTAATGACGAATTAATGACTTTAACCTTTTATTTTTGCTATTGTTAATCTTCCCAGGTCCTAACTCCCAGAATATCTGAATTCCCAGAATCATCTAGTCTTATACTAGATATCAATATTCTATAGGACCTGTATGTGCTCTTATTTTCCCTGAATCTTCTGAAGAGCTACTTACACAAGCAAAATGTCTTTGCTGCTAAATAGATATTTAGGATGTGACCTGTAAATCTTTGTCTTTTCTGTTAGTCGTAGTCTTGGAGGGAAACTCGGGGCCTCTGTCATTGAAATCCTGGGGATAGAATACATGGGTGAACTGACCCAGTTCACTGAATCCCAGCTCCAGAGTCATTTTGGAGAGAAGAATGGGTAAGTGATTCCTAATACTTTTCAATCATAACTCTTATTATGAGAATACTAAGTTCAAATATAGACCAAAGAATTTAGTAAAGTCTAGGCCTACCTTTAGGTTAGCATTTGCTCCTTGAGGTAATTTTATTGGTCATTTTGCTTTAAAATATTAGATAACTATAAAAAAAATTAGATAACTATGGCCTGTCAGTCTAGAGTAGTTTTTTCATGTACCTAAATAGGTTGATAGGAACTGTTACTTTGATGCTTAGATATATACAAGTACATCATCTATGTATGCTAAGATGCTGACATTCACTTAAAATCCTTGTCTTTAGGCTTAGTAAGTACCAAAAAACTTGGGGATATAAATCAGTGGCTTGCTTGGCACTTTTCCAAAAATACAAATAATGACTTGGTTTTGAAAAGCGTAACCAGCATTCCTCTCCTTGGCAATATATTGCACTGGAGTTCATTGGGAAGGGCAGGGATTCTGTCAGAGGTAAGGTATACTTAATTTTGGACAAACGTTTCCTTTTTCATGAAGGTGATAAAAGGATAGTATAATATAGGTATTTTGTTTTGTTTTAATAAGAATAATCATTTGTTTTCACCTTAAACTTTTTGGCTGGTTTTATTAGATCTTGGCTATATGCCATGTGCCGTGGGATCGAACATGATCCGGTTAAACCCAGGCAACTACCCAAAACCATTGGCTGCAGCAAGAACTTCCCAGGAAAGACGGCTCTGGCTACTCGGGAACAGGTCAGCAGGCTTTTTTTTTTTCCTTTGTGGGTGCCAGAACCAACGGTCACCAGCTGCCCATATACCAGCACATTATGCTTCCAAAATCTTGATGTCAGTTCCACATGTAGAGCAATCAAGCTGCCCAACGTGTGCTGCTCATGACAGCATCCCCTTTTAGGCTGGCCTTCTTGGCAGAACATTGCCTCTCTCTCGGGGGTTAGGTTTGGGTACTGCAGAAGTTTAACAAGTTAGATGGAAACTTTAGCTGTAAAGTATGAAGTAAATAGAGTTCTTTTGTGTGTATTGAAAATTGACTAGTTTTAATGTGATTTATTATTTTTTCATTGTTTTCCTCCTGAAAAGAAATAAAATAGTAGGATATTGTGTCTTTTTTTTTTTCTCTTTCTTCTCAGAGCTGGAACATGCCTGAAATTCACCTGATGGCATGCCAGCAGGAAAAGAAAATGAAAAATTATAACTAGGGCAGGTCAGAGCACTGAAGATTTCTGACTATTGGTCCCTTGGTTATAGGGAAAACTTTCTTGTACACTTCCGTTTGGGGGAGAGCTGAACAAATCTACCATCTAGTTCTAAAATAAACTACAATTTTAAAATGAAAGATTAAAATATCAATACTTTTTTTAGGTACAATGGTGGCTTTTGCAGTTAGCCCAGGAACTAGAGGAGAGACTAACAAAGGACCGAAATGATGTAAGATTTTCTTTCTTTATTCCTGGGGTGAGCTTTGGGATTTAATATACCAGTTTAAATATCTTACCTTATGGAGTAGAAACAAAGATACAAAAAGATACCAGCTAAGAACTTTTAAGAAATCTTTTACCTGCTTCCATAAAAGTCAACATGATCTTCGAAATCCTGGATCTGTAAACATAAGACCTGATATTCCTGTCTCCCTCATTACCATTTGCCTCTACTTTTTTGTGTATGTCCTTTTTTTGTTAACTTTCAAAAAATGTATTGATTTTTAGAGAGGAGGGGGGAGAGAGAAACATTGATTTGTTGTTCCTCTTATTTATGCATTCATTGGTTGTTTCATATATGTGCCCTGACTGGGGATCGAACCCATAACCTTGCTGTATATCGGGATGATGCTCTAACTAACCGAGCTACCCAACCAGGGCTTTGTTTATTTCTTTATCTGACTACTTCCGCAGCCCTGAATATACAGTGGATCTTTATCAGAGTACAGAGCCATTAAGTAGGACATTTAGAGATTGGACTGTAAATTATTGGACTTAAACATAGTCCAATAATTTACAAAGAAGCACTGACAAAGAAGTACTGACAATTACCCTGGCTGGGTGATTCAGTTGTTTGGAGTGTCATCATGAACACCAAAAGGTTGCGGGTTCAGTTCCTGTTCAGGGCATATACCTAGGTTTCAGGTTCAATCTCTGGCCGGGGTGTGTATGGGAGGCAGCAGATCAATGTTTCTCTCTCTCCCTTCCTCTTTAAAATCAACAAAAACAGTTTTAGCCCTGGCCAGTTTGGGTCAGTGGTTAGAGCATCAGCCCACAGACTTAAGGGTCTTGAATTCAATTCCCAGTCAAGGGCATATACCTTAGTTGCAGGTTCAATCCCTGGCCACCTGGTTGGGGCTCAAGCAGGAGGCAACCAACCAATCAATGTGTGTCTCTCATGTTGATGTTTCTCTCTCTCTCTCTCATCTCTCTCTTTTCCCACCCCCCTCCCTTCCTCTTTCTCTAAAAATCAGTGGAAATAATATACTCATTCCTTGGGTGAGGATTTAAAGAAATCGTTTCTTTATCTACTCCTAAAAAAAACAAACCCAGCTTTATTGATGTGTATTTTACATACCATAAAATTCACTTGTTTAAAAAAATTCACCCATCACAGTATACAGTTCAGTGGTTTTAGTATTTTCCAGTTGTTCACCTATTCCACAATCAGTTCAAGAACATTTTCATCACCCAAAAAAGAAATCCTATACCTATTAGCAGTTACTCCCCCAGCCCTAGGCAATCACTAAGTTTCTATCTCTATAGACTTACTATTCTGGTCATTTCATATAAATGGAATAATATAGTATGTGACCTTTTGTGAGTGGTTTGAAATCTTTAAGTTAAAATAGTATTTTTAAGGTTCACCCACATTGTAGCATGTATCATTATTTTATTCATTTTTATAACTGAATATTCTATTGTATAGATATTACACTTTGTTTACCCATTCATCAGTGAGTGGATATTTGAGTTGTTTCCACTTTTTGGCTATCTACACTAATAAAAGAGAAACATGGTAATTAGTGTACGACCGCTACCCTTTTCATTGGCTAATCAGTGAGTATATGCAAATTAACTGTCAGCCAAGATGGCGGTCAGCAGCCAGGCAGCTGGAAGCGAACATGAGGCTTGCTTGCTGCAGTGGCTACAGACTCCAACGTTCCCCGCCTAACTTTCCGGCCTCTCAGTTGCAACTCTAAGCAACTATGTACTATGTTGCAAATAAGAAGCTAAACAAAAGCCCAGAAACCGGCTTTCAGTCAGCCGGGCTTTAGTAACATTGTATCGATGTTTTCAGCGAGGCCTCAGAGCTAAAGCTGGCCTAGAATAAAAAAAAAAAACAAACAAGGAGCAGTTGGAAGCTTCAGTCACTCACTTCCTGGAAAACAGCCCTCAGCCCCTCACCCAGACTGGCCAGGCACCCCAGTGGGGACCCCCACCCTGATCCAGGACACCCTTCAGGGCAAACCAGCCGGGTCCCACCCGTGCACCAGGCTGCTATCCTATATAGTAAAAGGGTAATATGCCTCCCGGCACTGGGATCAGCGTGACAGGGGGCAGCGGCCAAACCCCCTGATCGCCCTGCGGCTCTGTGTGTGACAGGGGGTGGGGCCACAACCTCCCTATCTGCCCTGCTCTGTGCCTGATAGGGGGGAGCTCCCCAATCCCCTGATTGCCCTGCGGCTCTGTGTTTGACAGGGTGCAGCGCACCAACCCCCTGATCCGCCCTGCTCTGTGTGTGACAGGGTGCAGTGCCCCAACCCCCCCCCCCCCCCCCCCAGGCCCTGCTCTGTGTGTGACAGGGTAGAGCCATAACCTCTCCATCGGCCCTGCCTCGAGTGTGACAGTGGCGGTGCCCCAACCCCCTGATCGGCCCTGCTCTGTGGCTGATAGAGGGTGGCGCCCCAACCCCCCTCCACGGGCCTTGCTCTGTGTGTGACAGGGTAGAGCCATAACCTCCCCATTGGCCTTGCCCTGAGTGTGACAGGGTGCAGCGCCCCAACCCCCTGATCCGCCCTGCTCTGTGTGTGAGAGGGGGTGGTGCCCCAACTCCCCTATCGGCCCTACTCTGTGAGTGACAGAGGGGAGCTCCTCAACCCCCTGATCAGCCCTGCTCTGTGCGTGACAGGGTATGGAGCCCCAACACCCCTGATGGGCCCTGCTCTGTGCGTGACAGGGGGCAGCACCCCAACCCCCTGATGGGCCCTGCTCTGTGCGTGACAGGGGGTGGCGCCGCAACCTCCCCATCGACCCTGCCTTGAGTGTGACAGGGGGCGGTGCCCCAACCCCCCAATCGGCCCTACCCTGAGCGTGACTGAGGGTGACATTGCAACCTCCCGATCCGCCCTGCTCTGTGCATGACGGGGCGGCGCCCCAACTCCCCAATCGGCCCTGCTCTGAGCCTGACCAGGGGCTGCACTTAGGAATTGGGCCTGCCCTCTGCCACCCGGGAGCAGGCCTAAGCCAGCAGGTCGTTATCTCCCGAGGGGTCCCAGACTTCGAGAGGGCACAGGCCGGGCTGGGGGACCCCCCCCCCCCCCCGCCGCCCCAAGTGCACAAATTTTTGTGCACCGGGCCTCTAGTTATGAATAATGGTGTTACTATGAGCATTTATTTACAGATTTTTATATAGACATCTGGTTTTCATTTCTCTTGCTCCTATATAATTAATACCGAGAATTCCTGGGTCACATGGTAACTCTGTTTAGCATTTTGAAGCTGTTGCTGCACTCTTTTACATCCCCAGCAATGTAAGAGAGTCCTAATTTCTCTATATCCTTGTTATTGTCTTTTTATTTTATTTTTTTAGCCTTACTAGTGGGTATAAAGTTTGTGGTTTTCACTTGAAAACCTTATTGTCTATTTTCTTATCCTTTGGGGAGAAATGTCTGGTGAGATCCTTTACCCATTTTTTAAATGGGTTATCTATTGCATTTTAGGAGTTATTTTTATATTCTGGGTATAAATCTCATCAGATTTATAACTTACAAATTTTTCTCTCCCATTCTCTGGGTCTTCTTTTCATTTTCCTGACAGTATTGTTTGATAGGCCTTTTCCTTTTGAAACATCTGGGAGCCCTACAAGTCAACTGTATACTGTTAGGAACTATCCAAAACTACCTGAGTACCCCCTTTTAGCTGAATGGTGGGGAATGTTGGTTCTTTGCAGGTAACAAAGAGGGGTATGATCCCAGTTGTGTTGTGAGCCTATTTGACTTTGCCCACTAGGTGTCGCCTCGTTCTCATCTCTATAAGCCTCTGGGACTTTCTTCCCACTTCACAGTGCAACGCAATAGGTAGGGATCCCTGTAAATTAATCTGCCTTTAAGCTTAAAAGGACTTTATCCCCAAAAGAATTCTGGACATAGAAAATCATATGACTTTACTTTAAAATATTCTAGCCCCAGCTGGTTTGGCTCAGTGGATAGAGGGTCGGCCTGCAGAGTGAAGGGTCCCGGATTCGATTCTGGTCAAGGGCACATGCCTGAGTTGCGGGCTCAATCCCCAGTGGAGGGTGTGCAGGAGGCAGCTGATCAATTATTCTCTCTCATCACTGATGTTTCTATCTCTCTCTCCCTCTATGAAATCAATAAAAATATTTTAAAAATAAAATAAAATATTCTAGTGGTTTCCCTTCACACTTAAGTCTCGTGTGGATTTATTTTATTTCATTTTATAATGACCGATATGATTTGGTTTCTGGTTACATCTCTAACCTCATCTCCTATCCTTTCCCCCTTACTCACTATACTCTAGTGTCCACTCCACTGGCTTCCTTCCCTTTTATTTAACACAACAAGCAAATTCTCACCTTAGCACTTTAGTACTTGCTGTTTCTTCAGCCTGCAGAAGCTTTGCTTATATTCTTAAAATTTGCCTCCAAAGTTTATTTAGGTCTCTGCTTAAATTTCACCTTCTCAAAGAGGCCTTCTCTTAGCTACCCTCTTACATCAGCAGCCTTCAGCACTCTCTGCCTTACTCTGCTTTTTTTTTTTTTATAGCCCTTTGTAGTCACTTTTATTACAGGTCTACTTGTTTAGTATCTGTAGCTCCTACTACAAGATAAGATCCATGAGGGCTTCCCAGCTGGTGTGACTCAGTGCTTGAGTGTCAACCTATGCACCAGAAGGTCACCAGTTTAATTCCTAGTCAGGGCACAAGCTCGGGTTGCAGGCTCAACTCCCAGTGGGTGGGGGGCGTGCAGGAGGCAGCTGATCGATGTTGATGGTCCTCTCTTCTCATCATCAATGTTTCTCTCTCTCCCTTCCTCTCTTTCTCTAAAAAAAAAAAAAGAGAGAGAGAGAGAGAGAGAGAGAGAGAGATCCATGAGGGCCTGGACTTTTGTTGTATCCTATCTCTGCCTATATGAGGTAGGCATTCAGCTATACTTGAATGGTTTAGTCAACAGACTCCTTTTCTAATTGCCAATGTGTATTCTCTCAAGAGTACAAATAAAAATCTGTAGGAATTGTATTTCAAAGTATACAAAAACACAGAATTCTATTTTTAACCCCAAAATAGGTGCTACTCTTGGCTTGTTTGCCTTAGGGGTATTCCTTCTCAGTAACATCTTTTGATTTTGAGGGGGTCCCAGTAATAGACTTATTACCTTCTTATATTTCTGCCTCTTGACCTTTGTTTCTTAGTTTGCTTTGCAGCAGGAGCATTCAGATGCTTAGACTTCACTAGAAAAATGAACCAATGATATTGCTGTCTGGAGGCAGGCTCACTACACTGTATCTTCTAGTGATGGGCTGTAAGAGGGGGGTGCTAGTGAAAACTTCTCTCTTATTAAGCATCAGAGCAGATTAAAGAACAAATCCACTACTCCATCTTGACATCCTAGCTTGGATCTTCCATTCAGACAGTTACTTATAAGAGTTCTTCCGCCCTGGCCGGTTTGGCTCAGTGGATGGAGTGTCGGCCTGTGGACTGAAGGGTCCCAGGTTCGATTCCGGTCAAGGGCATGTACCTTGGTTGCGGGCACATCCCCAGTGGGGAGTGTGCAAGAGGCAGCTGATCGATGTTTCTCTCTCATCGATGTTTCTAACTCTCTAACTCTCTCCCTTCCTCTCTGTAAA
This sequence comes from Myotis yumanensis, assembly GCF_028538775.1. Lineage (NCBI taxonomy): Eukaryota > Metazoa > Chordata > Mammalia > Chiroptera > Vespertilionidae > Myotis > Myotis yumanensis. Next base: position 84,234,461 of record NW_027223757.1, on the reverse strand, counting down.
AATATCAATAAAATATATTTTAAAAAAAGAGTTCTTCCTTCAGCCACAAAATAGAATATAGTACTACAGGTATTTGTTATCATCTTCCTGCATAGACACCATGAAAAGAACATTCAGGAAGTCCATTTTATATATTCTCTCCTCTTCGCATCACCTGTCAAAATATCCTAGATATCCAAATTGTATCTTCTTTAATTTCTTCTTATACACCAAAATAGCACAATTTTTAAAAAATTTTAAATTAAACTTGACTATTTCCAAACCATTCTGCCACCCTGGTTCTTTTATGTTCTCTCACACAGCTCCGTATACAGAATCCAGATGGTAACTTTAGTTCTGGTCTTAATCCTTTTATACCCACAGAACGACAGGGTAGCCACCCAGTTGGCTGTGAGCATTCGTGTACAAGGAGACAAACGTCTCAGCAGTCTGCGCCGCTGCTGTGCCCTTACCCGCTACGATGCTCACAAGATGAGCCATGATGCATTTGCTGTCATCAGGAACTGTAATACTTCAGGAATCCAAACCGAATGGTGAGTTTCTTTCTAGCTCATCTTTTCAGAAGAGACTTATACCCTGTCTTGCTCTAAAATTAGTGGGTAATATAAACTTTCCAGCCGGGGTAGTTGTGACTCTGGCTAGCAGGAACTATTACCGAGAGCAATAGTCATGCACAAAGGAGAGAAACACAGTAGAAACACCAGCAAAAAGACAGCTCAGCCGCAATTTCTTTGCCTACATTTGGTGCAATCCAATTCCCACGGGTAGGTTTGCGAGACAGAGTGAGTCAATACTATCCTTACCTGTATCATTTGCAATAGTCAGGGGAATGACCAGTTGCACTTGGGAGTACAGAATTAACATTTCAAGAACACAGCACATTTGGGAACTTCTTTCTCAACTACTTGATTTTTCTATCTTAAAAGCATCTTCCTTGATAATGAAACTAACCATACTCATTGATAATCTCTATCTAGCATCCCAACTCAGTTACAAGCTCCATGGTACAATACCAAATGTCATGTTAAATAAACTTTAGTCAGTCATGAAAAATAACCAAATATATGATTGGAGTGTGTTCATTTACTATCCAGATACTATTTTCAATGTTGAAATCCTTTAACTATTTAACAGCCCATTACATTTTTTAAAAAGTATTCCAGTCTGGCTGGTGTGGCTCTGTGGTTGAGAGTCAACTTATGAACCAGGAGGTCACTGTTTGATTCCAGGTCCCGGTCAGGGCACATGCCGGGATTGTGGGCTCAGTCCTCAGTAGGGGGCATGCGGGAGGCAGCTGATCAATGATTCTCTCTCATCACTGATGTTTCTATCTTTCTCTCCCTCTCCATTCCTCTCTGAAATCAATAAAAATACAAAAGAAATATAAAGAAAGGAAGGCTGTCAGCGTTAGTATCAGGTGGTGCCCTTTTAAAAACAGAATGTGTGAGAGGTTTTTTTAAAAAAGTTTTTGTCTAAACTTTCTGAAGCTCTTTGTTACCCCAAGTAAAGTTTCTTGCCCTAACCCTGAATTACAGCAGCTCTGCAGCAGTATCGTATGAAAACAGTAATATGTAGCTGTCAGGGGATCCAACTTACACATATGTGACTGGTTCACCAAGTCAGCAATTCTCAAGATGTGGTCCTAGATCAGCAACATCAGAATCATCTAGGAACTTGTTAGAAAGGCAAATTCTCTTTCTATCCCATATCTATTGTATCTACATTAATCTGATACACCCTAAAGTTTGAGAATCAATGCAGTAATAATTACCTCTTGTGGCAGAATCAGAATCCCAGGCACTTATAATTCAAATCTGTGACCTGGTGCTAATCTTGTTTTTTGTGTTTTGTTTTTTTCTTTCCATACAGGTCCCCTCCCCTCACAATGCTTTTCCTTTGTGCTACCAAGTTCTCTACCTCTGCCCCTTCATCTTGCACAGACATCACCGTCTTCTTGAGTAACGACTCAAGTCCTCTGCCAAAGGTACCAATTACCAGTCCAGAAAGTAAGACCCAGGGAAGTGGCCCTACGGTGACAGCCACTAAGAAAGCAACCAATCCTTTGGAATCCTTTTTCCAAAAAGCTGCAGAAAAGCAGAAAGTCAAAGAAGCTTCACTTTCGTCTCTCACTGCCACTACCCAGGCCCCCAAAAGCAATTCACCACTCAAGCTCTCATTACCTTTCCAGACCAGCCGTACTACAGGAATTGAGCCCTTCTTTAAGCAGAAAAGTCTGCTTCTGAAGCAGAAACAGCTCAATAATCCTCCCATCTCCTTCCCTCCACAAAATCCACAGCCTAGTCCTAAGAAGTTAACAAACAATGTTCCAACAGAGTATCCAGATTCTGCCCCTGTCTGTGAGGAGGTTTTGAAGCTAGAATCCTGTAAAACAACTCCTGCAGAGATGGATTTGGCCCAGAACAGCCCCAGTGAGCTTGCTTCTTTAACTCCCCAGTCTGCTCTGGAGGTGGCTCAGAAGACAACCACTATCCCGAGTCTTCTGGCTACTGAGGATCAAGTGTCCTGTGAGAAGTGTGGTTGTCTGGTACCTGTATGGGAGATGCCGGAACATATGGACTATCATTTTGCACTGGAGTTGCAGAAATCCTTTTTGCAGCCCCACTCCTCAAACCCCCAGGTTGTTCCTGCCAGTTCTCCTCAAGGCAAAAGAAATCCCAAGAGCCCTTTGGCCTCCAGTAATAAACGCCCTAGGCCTGAGGGCATGCAGACATTGGAATCATTTTTTAAGCCATTAACACACTAGTGCTGCCCTCAGGCTTGCTACAAGGTTTTAATATTTTATTTATAACCTGGGAAATGGAAATATGTTCACTTTTCAAGGAATTTCATAACTTTATAAAAAATTTTGTAAGAAAAATAATGCACTTAAATGCTGAGTTAAGGCTCCCATCTCTTCGCCGGCATGGATCCTAATTTCATTGCTGATAGAGATGTAAAAATTCATCTTCCAGAGATACAACTGCTTTCAGTTTTTAATTGTTAAGTGTTTAGGGAGGCAGTCATATAGTTAAAAATGTGTGGACCTTGGAGCCTAAGAGATCTGGTTCCAAACCTGGTTCTGCCTCCTAAGTATATGGCGCTGAGCAAGTCACTTTCCTCACTTTTCCTCATCCCTGAGATAATGAGCAAAATTAAAATAATGCCTTACAGGTTACTGATGATTAGAAACAATTTATTAAAGTACTGTAGCACAGAAAAGGAACTGAGTTAAAAAAAAAAAAGGTTTTTAGAAAATTTCCCCTTATCTCTGTGACAGGGGTCACTCAGTAAATACTGAATTTCATACAAGCAAACTGTCTGATAACCAATTTTAGCCATTGGCCCTTCTACCTCTTGCATCATGTTCTAATGTACGAGACTGTTACTGCACCACTTCAGGAACTCTGTTTAATCATGACTTGGATAAGTCATGATCAGAACTAGATCAGCTCTAGACCTTTGCTACTCTGAATGTGCTTTTCAGGAGCAGCAGCTTCATCAGGGGACTTTTTAAAAATATATATATATTTATTGATTTCAGAGAGGAAGGGGGAGAGAGAGAGAGATAGAAACATCAATGATGAGAGAGAATCCTTGATCAGCTGCCTCCTGCACACCCCCTACTGGGGATCGAGCCTGCAACCCAGGCATATGCCCTCGGCCGGAATCGAACCTGGGACCCTTCAGTCCGCAGGCTGACGCTCTATCCACTGAGCCAAGCAGGCTAGGGCAGGGGACTTGTTAAAACCATCTCAGCCTCACCCCACCTCAACTGAATCAGAATCTGTATATTAACAAGATTCCTCAGGCTGTATTTTAAAGTTTGAGAAGTACTGATTTAGAAGATACCAACAACCAGCCAGGTTTGTAGAGAGCATTTACTTAAATTCTAAAGTACAGATTTAAGGGGTAAGTACTTGGGCCTTCAGGGTCACTGGTGTGTTCATCTCTTTCCTACTAAAGTGACTATTTAGCTTAAGGGTTTTCAATTATTGTAGCTTTTTTGCACTTGTCCATGTTTATAGTACTGTATTCTTAGCTCTGTTCTTATATGTGGAAAGTCAGCTTTTCTGATATGGGGGAACCTTGAATAAAACTGAAGATGAAGGGTAGTGAAGACATTTGGGGGGGGGGAGAGAAGACGGAAAGGGGTGGGGGAATGGGAGATATCTGTAATACTATCAATAAAAAATATATAAAAAACTGAAGAATTGCGTTTGGTGGTGGGGGTAGTGAAGAAGTAGGGAGAATGGTGTACATATCCCCCCTCCCACACATACACTCAAACCAACTGCTTTTTAATCTTATAAACTGGGGATCCGTATTTACTTTGAAGATGGCGGAAAACATTTGAAAACCACTAGGTCTAACAAAATTTCTTCCTTCAAAAATAGTTTCCTTTTTTTATTGCAGTTAAATATCTAATAAAAGACAGTATTCACTGTGTACATGGACCTTTCCCTACTAGATTTTCAGTTTCTTGGAGGTAAGAATTCTTCAGTGTCTTGCACATAATAGATGCTTGATATTCACTAAATGAAACATAGTAAAAAATTTTGGATAGTTACTAGAACTGGAACAATCAAAATATACATACTACTTGGGGGGAGGGGGGGTAGAGAGCTGCTTTATGTACCTTTTTATCCTGCATGTCCCATTGACATAGCAGAGTGGCTCACTAGTTCCTGAATATGTCTCATTAAGTACTGAGATGATTTTCCAAAATTTCCTTTCTCAATCCAGGAAAAGTTAAAAAAAATTTAATTAAAAAAAAGCATTTTTGTTCTTTAACAGGTGATTTGTGTATAGGTTTAATATTTCAAATCCACTTATGACCTAAGTGAAATTGTTTTAATTCAGTTGTTTATGACAAGTTTTAAAAAGTTGCTTTGATATAAGGATGAATTATGCCAGGATGTGATCATTCTGCATCTGTTGTTGATAAGCAGTCAGAAGCCCAACTGGGGGCTCCTGCTGGGGGCTTACGAATAGGAACATGTGGAGAAACAACAATGGTAAGGGGATATCCTATATAATAAAAGCCTAATATGCAAATCGACCAAACAGCGGAACGACGGGTCACTAGGATGCACACTGACCACCAGGGGGCAGACGCTCAATGCAGGAGCTGCCCCCAGCCTGCAGGCCCCAGGCCAGCCAAGGTGGGTGCCAGTGGGAGGCCCCTCCCCCGCCCCCATCACCCCACAGATCAGCCCTGATCGCTGGCCAGGCCTAGGGACCCTACCTGTGCACAAATTTCGTGCACTGGGCCTCAAGTTTAGACTATAAATACTGAGAGTTTGTGAGAACTATGAGAGTTTTGGTTTGGGTGAGACAACTATTCGCTAACCCCGTGGTCGGCTAACTTCGGCTCACAAGCCACATGCGGCTCTTTGGCCCCTTGAGTGTGGCTCTTCCTAAGCCTTAGGAGTACCCTAATTAAGTTAATAACAATGTACCTACCTATATAGTTTAAGTTTAAAAAATTTGGCTCTCAAAAGAAATTTCAATCGTTGTACTGTTGATATTTGCCTCTGTTGACTAATGAGTTTGCCGACCACTGTGCTAACCTAAGAACTCTGAAGACACTTGAGACATGTGCTCCTACTTGTCCACAGTGGTGTTAAGCCCATGCAGGGTTTTGCCCTGGCTGGGTAGCTCAGTTGGTTAGTAGCGGTCGCCAACCGGTGGTCAATGGACCACTGGTGGTCTGTGAGGTCCAAAAGGTTGGCAACCACTGGTTTAGAGTGTTGCCCCAATACACCAAGGTTGTGGGTTTGATCCCCAGTCAGGGCACATTCAATTAATGTATCTTAAGTGGAACAACAAAAAGATGTTTTTTTCCTCTCTCTAAAAATCAATAAAATTAAAAAATCAACCCATGCAGGGATCTCAGAAGTGATAATCCTCATAGCAGCTTAGCCCTCCTACTACCTAATGTCCTTGTGCCCTAGCAACATGCTCTAGCAACAGGGGACTTTTACTTTTATGCTGGCCTCTGGAAATCAGCTCTTTGGTGGGTTGATAACCCTCCCAAGTGCCTCTTGGTAGTGTGATTAACCTGTCATTTGTTTGATGTACGTTATTTCTTTACTTTGCTTATTAAGAGATATTGTATGCTACTGGCTTTTGAAATTATAACACCCACAGCGAACCTGTGCTAAATAAGTAGATGGCAAAAACAAAAGTCAATCTCTGAGCATAACTTTGTTGTCTCCAAAAACAAAAACATTTTTTTTTGTGTGCCAAATATAACCTTTCCGTATAGCTCAGCAATTGTACAGATGGAAGTAAACCTTTTCTTAGTTCCCAACACGGGAAGGCCTTCAACCGTAAGGCTTCTTCGTGACAAGTGAAACCAGTGAGCAAAAAAAGCAGCTGAGCTTGAGAGGTAGGGAAGCTATCACTTTAATACCCTGGAGACAGAATGAATGCCCCTGGGGACCTCATTAAATTTCTTTTTCCAAGTTCAGTGCTCAAAATGCTTTTTGTAGTTGATTTTAGCGTTGAGCCCTATTTCTCTACCCATAGACTGTGATAATCAGGTACTTTGAACACAGAAACAGGAAGGTACTAAAGTTTGGCAAGGTGGCCCTCATAGCTCCAAGGAGCCAGTTTAGGCTCCATAAACCTCACTTCAGGCTATTTTGCATTGCTAGGTAAAGCATGAGGACCAGATTACCATGTCTCTAAATTCTACTCTTCATTAAGTAGCTGGCATACTAATCTCCAAATCTCTGACACAGTAGTGAGTTCCTTACCATTAGCAAGTGGCCAATTCTTTAAACCCTAGAGAGTGGGGAGCACGATTACGCTCCTCCTGTCTTTCGCCAAAAGTGCCGGGAGTGCTATGGCACTCCTCCTGCAGTGTCACTATTAGATGCTAGTACAGTGGGGCCTTGACTTACGAGTGTCCTGACTAACGAGTTTTTCGAGATATGAGCCGTCTCTCAGCCGTTTTTTGCTTTGAGTTGCGAGCTAAAATTCGGGTTACGAGCCAGCTTCAGATACCCCACTGCTAGTTGGCGCAGCGAACGTCACAGTGAATGCCACAACATCAGCCCAGCATCACGTGTCTCACTCGTTCACTTTTTGATTTGACATACGAGTAATTTGAGTTACGAGCTCCGTCATGGAACAAATTAAACTCGTAAGTCAAAGCCCCACTGTAGTTCACTCTTTATTGACGGATGGCACCTAAGTGCAGATTACTTATGATGCTGAATGTTTGTAGTTCTAAAATTGACCACTGGCATTTATCTGCCTAATTTTTTACAGGTGCTACGATTTTATGAAGGTTACTCAGATTTTGTAGCCCTAAAGCTTTGAAATGGCGTCCAATTCTAAGTCTGCTTTTATTAGTGATGATGATATTGCTAAATATGTCAATTCTTGCTGTGAAGATGATTTTGTGGAAGATATTGGAGAAGGGTGTCCCTCTATTTTAACATTATATGTTTTGTTCAAATTTTTTTCTACTAGTATTTTATAATACAATCAGCAAACAATATATGTCAAAGATGAAAACAAATGTAGTAAAGGTTTCCTTAAGTTTTTGAATATGCAACTTCATTTACTTGCGATTCATAATTTTTTTCCTTCACTGCTGTAAAATCAGCAAAAATGTCTTGGCAATTTTAGCACAGTTCCTAGGATATTGGTTGGCACTCAAGGGTTTAAGTATGAGGTGGTTACCTAGCTCAGCTCAAAAGACAGCAGTTTTGCTTTCTATTCTGCTCACTCAAAGAACTATGCAAAACAGCTCAGAATACTTGATCACAATACTGGAACACTGATCGCAGGTGGGAGAGAGGAAAGGAAGAATGGTGAATGAGGTATCAGATGAGCTCTTTCCCCATTCAGGGTTCAGCAGTGTTAGGGTTTCACTTGTCTCTAATCCCAGAGAGGAATCTAGTTCTGGAAGTTGAACCTGTGTTTAATAAGCACAGTGTGTTCAATAAAACATTTTTATTCTGTACAATATATATATATATGTGTGTGTATTTAAATATATATATGTATGTACATATATATATACGCAAAGAAACCTCAACCAACAAATCCCTGAGTCCATGGGAACCCAGGACAGTAACAAAGGAAAAGGAGGGAGTCCATGTCCTAAAGAGTAGGAAATATGGCAACAACTTTCCCTTCTCTCCAGGTTCCCAGCAACAGAGGGAAAGGGATGGTCACTGCAAATTACTAAAACAAGAGGACTTCTGTAGGAGCGGGAAGCAGGTTGGGGTGGTGGAACGGGAGCTGTGGGTCAGTGTGGGAAAGTAAAACATACGGCTTGCTCCAGCATTAAAATCAACAGATCACTCCTGGCCGGATAGCTCAGTCGGTTAGAGCATTGTCCTGATATGCCAAGGTTTCTGGTTTGATGCCCAGTCAGGGCACATACAATAAATGCATATATGAGTGAAACAACAAATCAGTGTTTCTCTCTCCCTTCCTCTTTCTAAAACCAATTGAAGAAAAAACACAAAAAATCAACAGATCACTGCAGAAGAGGGGACAAAACTGATTGACATGCAGCTGACCTTTGGTATACCAAGCCTTAGCTTGGCAGCCCCACGCCTGGGCCAGCTCAACAAATAGCACCTGTGGGGCCTATGAGAGGAGAAACGAGGGAAATGGCCCTTGAGTGAAGAAGGGAAGGGCCATAAAGCTGAGGAATAGGCTGCATGTCTCAGCACAGGATGGAACATTGCCATTCACTGCCCCTGTGCCATTTCTTCAGACCCTAGGCCACCAGATGGCCAGGAGCCTGAGTAGATGTCTTCTGTCCACAGTCAGGTAGAGATGGGCAATTTACACGGTCTTCAGAAGAGGTATAGAAAAAGGAGTGTTTTCGAGGACCACTCCCAGTTGTGACAATTCCTGAAGTGCAGGGACCACACCGGTGAATCATGCCCAGTCCTGACAGTGGGGCCAAGGTGGCAGCGGTCAGCTCCCTCCGTAGACAGGTCATGGGGTTTCCAGGGTGGATGAGCCAACGAGATGGACACACAGCTGCTGAGCACTGCCCTGAATTCTCCTGTCTTCTCCCTCAGGGCTTTCCCTCCCTGGCCACACCAAGCTTGGCACCTTTCCAGCATGGTGGCAGGGAGCACCCCTCTCCCTAGCCTATTAACACACAGAGCCGCCAACAGGGGGCAGCATGGCCAGAGGCATCTTATATTGTAGGGACAGCAATAGAGCTGTGCCGGCTTGGAGTTCAGAAGCCCACGTTGGCCTGGGCTTCTCCCGCTGCAATGGCTTGCACATCTGTGACATGGCCGATGCCCTTGGTGACACCCTCCCGGAACAGCAGCTTGGCACCCACCTTCAGGTACTCTGGGTGTTTCAGGAAGCGGAAACGTACCACTGCCTTCTCCCCTGTCCGCAGCTTGTCCTGCAGCAGATACTCGGTCACTGGCCCTGGTAATGCCTCGGGTCCCATTCTCTACCAGCCTGGGTTCTCCACCCTCAGGGGCCTATCAGGCTTCTACCCACTCTGAATGGGTCTTTGCCCCTTTGGTGGGACCAGGGAGTTCTCTATGAGTCTGGGGCCAGGCCTTTCTGGAAGGAGAATTCTGACTTTTCCCTGGAAAAATGTGCATAGCTGGGTCCCTCTCACCTTGGCATGGATCTTTTCCACCACTGCCGTCTGGCGGACATTGCCCACGTGTACTGTCACTTGGAAGCCGCGCCGGAATGTGGTGGCATGGAACAGTAGGACTATTTCTGCCTCGAACACTGAGCAGATGGTGGGGTTCATCTCGGGGCTCACCATCACCATGCCCTGGGGAGGACAGCCCCAAACCTCATGTTAGTCTCTCACCCTTACAGCTCCCTAAGTTTCCCCTCCTGAGGAAGAGGAAACTTCCTCTTCCTCTAGGACAGTGGTTCTCAACCTTCCTCATGCCGCGACCCTTTAATACAGTTCCTCATGTTGTGGTGACCCCCAATTTCATTGTTACAAATTGAACATAATTAAAGCATAGTGATTAATCACAAAAACAATATGTAATTATATATGTGTTTTCCAATGGTCTTAGGCGACCCCCAAAGGGGTCGCGACCCACAGGTTGAGAACCGCTGCTCTAGGACTTCAAACACAAGACCTCAGAAGGCAATATCCAAAGCTCTCCTCTAAGGAGGAACCCTCCTTACCTACCTCCCAGGTCCTCTAACCCTTCTAATGATTTGTATTTCTAGGGTCCTGGACACTTGGGTTGGACCACAGTGATTCATAATTAGTGATCTGTGCTTTATGAGTATGCTAACCCTTTTCAAACACAGACAGTCTGTGTAACTAGCTTCCTGGGGTAGAGACCATGTTCTCTTTGAGTTCCCCTTACACAGGTGCTTCTCTTGTGTCCCCTCTCCAACCCACCCTCCCACCTCACCTTTCGAAGGAGCGCACGGTCAAAGTCCCCGAGGGCCAGTGTAGCAGCCTGACCAGCTCGCAGTACACGACAGGCAGAGCGGTTGCGCTGGATGCTGCATACTCTCAGCTCCAGGAAGCAGCCATCGTCCGTGGGGCCCACCACCAGCTGGTCGCCCTCACGGCAAATCCCACTGCAGCCCAGAGGGCGGATGGCACAGTGTCAGCCCAGGCTCCCTTACTTACTTCTCTGCTAGGGTCACCCAGAGCATTCTTTCCCCTCTATGGTGAGTCCCTCAGGAGGAGAAAACAGACCCTAAATTCTGACTTAGGGAAAAAATTCTAACTTGGAGAGAGAGGAGATGGCTGCTTGCTCCAGTTCAGAGTTCAGATTCTGCAGGGTAGTACCAGGAAAGGCAGTGACGACTGGCAGAGGTACCTGCTGGTTTGACACTGAACATCTGATTCCCGAAAGAGCAAGACAGCCCCTTGGGTTTCATCCTCTGCTTTGGAAAGAGTCTTAAGGGCCCTCTCATTTCCCTACTTGAAAATGAGGTCAGCTGAATACACTCTAGTTTTCTTCCTGGAGCCCAAGACCCACACTTCTCCCTCAGGGGCCTGGAGATGCCCAGTAAAGCAGCAATACTGTTTCTTCCCTCACAAGCCACTGGACTAGCTTTCTCCAGCTCTTCTGATGGTGAAAGCCTAATCTGAAGACAAGCACATCTTTTAGCTAAGCTCTGTTCAAGTCCAGGGTCTCCTTTGGACCATGATGTCTTCTAGTGTCTGGGTATGTGAGGGCTGAGTGGGGTGGGCAGCAAGCAAGGAAATTCACCTGGAAAGTGTCCCTCCAACAACTGTCCCCACCTCTGGTACTGTGTAGATTTCATCCACCTGAAGCCAAAGAAAATTCTATCAATGGCCTGTGCAGGTGCAAAATCTCTAAGTCTCTAAGCAGACTCGGGGCTTAGCCAGAATTAGTCCTTCCTAGTTCCTCGGCTCACTGCCTGTTTGGGTGGACAATTTACCTGAAACTCTGTCAGCTGCTGCATGAGTTCCTCCTGCTCTTTGCTGTTGGTGAGCGGTGGCAGGATATTCAGAAAGACTTTGAGCAGGTCCAAACTCTCTCCAGACACACTGGACAGGGTGAAGATAGGGGTGACGCTGTAGAGGGAGGCATGAGATAGACAGATGAGGAAAGTTCTAACAGGAGGCAGAGGCTAGAGCCCATTCATGGAAAGGTGAGCTTTTATCAGGGTGGCTAGTCCCCTCCTGAAGCTCCAGGAGCTCCAGGCCCTCTCTCTGTGAACCAGCCAAGGACCTATCCAGAGCCCAGGGGGGTTGGTGAATGCCTGTCACAGCACTTTGTCTCCAGGGTCCCAGGCATCAGCAAAGCCCCATGCTGGCTTGGGGAAAGGGTCGGCCCTTTAGCAAAGACACCTTCCCACAATCCCAACCTGCAAACCACAGAACTGAGACAGACTGGTTTGGTCCTGAGGTGGGACACCCTGTTCCCAGGCCTGTGGCAGCCTTCCCCGTGGATCAGGGCTCTGGAGTGAGGAAGGCTTACTTGGGTGACTGGGCAAACTGCTGGGCAGCGGTGACGGCATCGTCCTCAGAGATGACCAGCATGGGGACTTTGTGGCAGCCGGGCTGCTTCAGGACCCGCTCTAGCTGGCGTACCGTCCTCTCCACTGTGGTCTTGGCGCACAGGTCCACCTTGCTGACCACGATGAAGAAGGGCACTTTCAGGGCCAGGGCCAGCCCCAGATGTTCCCTTGTTGTGCCGGCTACCTCAGAGAAGGAAGGCAGGAGTCAGGAGAGAAGAGTGAGGATGTGGGAGGGAGGAGAGGGAACAAGAGAAAAGTTCATCTGGCTCCCAGGTTGGAGGAGACCCAGGGTAGGAGAAAGTCAGCACCCCCTTCCAGCCACATCCCTGCCCCAATGCCTCGTACCAATCCCAGTGTTAGCACTAACGAGGAGCAGGGCACAGTCAGGGCAGTAAGAGGTGAGGCCAAAGATGGTGGTGTGTAGGTACTTGTGGTGGCCGGCCAGGTCGATGAAGGTGATCATCTTGGAGCTGCTCTCACAGATCTCTTCTGCCGTCCGTGAGTCACTGTAATTCACCACCTGGCCCAGAGCCCAGGGCTCTCAGTGCCCCTGCCAGCCTCCCCAACCCTTTCAGAGTTGCCAGGACCTAAACCAGTCCCTGGGTGACCCTGCCTCTTAACCCTGAGCCCCATTTCTGATTTAATTCAGTTGATTCCCCATGGGTTTTCTAAGGAGGACAGCGCTTGTGCACTGCCCTTAGGGCTTCATCTACTCTACTCCAAAAAGTCTCCACACACTCCCTCAGACTCTGTCCCTCACCACTACCCTCCCATCCTCACAGTCTGGCACCACTGGGTCCCGTTGATTGCATGCACCTCTCCCTTGCTGTTAAAGCCCAGGATCTCGAAGCTGATGCTGGAGGTCCGGCCAGACTGAATCTCATGCAGGTGGCGGAACAGGTTGAGCCGAGCCCGGCCCCGGCCATTGTCCAGCTCTCCTTGGGTCAGGACTCCAAGCAGAGTTGACTTCCCCGAGTCCACATTCCCCAGGACAGCCACACGAAGGTCCAGAAACTGTGGATGAATTGTCAGAGGTAAGGGCTCCAATCCCTTCTCTCTCTCTACTGAAGGTTGGGTCAAGGGCAGTGCTGCTCCCTGGGAACCAAATGATGAACTGGATAGCCCCAGGGTCACAGGCCAGGAGACAGCCTGCCACCACAGGGTCCTCAGGGAGCATGGGTGTGAAAGGCAGGGAAAAGTGTGCTCACCTGCTGGTTGTCAGGGACCTTTCGTACCAGCACCTCCGTGATCTTTCGGGGCATGTCGCTATCATAATCCACTTCACGCTCCCGGAGAACAGTGATGTCTGCCCCAACCCTATCACAGCAAGGCCGAAGCTGCCACATCTCGCTGTGCTCCCTCATCCCCAGCCTTCCATCCTGGCTCTGGACCAATGGCCTTCCCACACGTCCCAAAGAGCTCCCAACGCGTTACTTTCTCTCCTACCACCCTCCAATCTATCCCATATCCCATATCCACATGTTAAAGATCCCTTTAAACAAACAAACAAACAAACAAGTCTTAAATCAAAAAGCAAAAAAGCCTAGGTTCAAATGTGGAGGAGCTCAGAACTAGCCCTCCCCACTTCAGCCCTTTGTCAAGAGAAGGCAGCAAAAGGAAAGTATCTTCTTGGCCCTAAGGCCCTAGGTGACTGGATGCATTTGGGTTCTCCCCAGAGTTAGGGAAGAGAGAACTGAGGGGGGAGGGGAAGCATACTTCTCTGCCATCCGGTGCAGGGTCTTGAGGGAGGCCCGCATCTCCTCCTCAGCCAGCCCCACCAGCAGCCCATTGTCCTCCACCCCAATCTGGTAGACTGCCTCACCACGGCCCTCCTGGAGCCGCCACTTCATCTGTGTCACCAGGTGCTCAAAGCGGTACTGGGATGGATTCACCAGCTTCAGCTTACGGCAGGTGAGGGATCATGAGAAGGTGAAATCAGAGATGCTCCTCCCAAACCCACATGCTCACCACCTGTCCTGCTGTAAGGACCAGGACCTTCCCTTCCCACTTAAACCCCCTCATGCCTGGCCCCCCTCTAACAGTGAGTCCCCCCAATAAAATGAGGTACAGAGCCCTTACCCTGAACCACATCCCTAAATTACTATAGATCATGAAGTTGGAAGGATCTCAGAGAAATCGCCATCCCATGCCAGCAAGGACAACCTGCACCTCCCCAGCCTAAGACTCACTTTATATTCGATGTTTCCATCTTCAGCCTGAAAAGAAACAGAAAGCGGTTACCAAATACGGTCCAGACCCAACCCCTACTTCCCCGATTCCTGATGGCGCCCAGGCAACAGCTAACTTGAGAGAGCAGGAAGCCACAGTGGCACCTGCTTAGGCAGGTGCCTGCCACAGGTCATTGGCAGACAAGCCCTCTACCCAGCCTCAGTGTGACTTCTCCCAAGGGAAGTCCTCTAAGAACAATCACCCGTCTAAGCCAGGAACAGAACCCTGAGTCCCTCCTTGCTTTGGTCACTGGCAGCATGTTCTTCCTAGAGCAGCGGTTCTCAACCTGTGGGTCGCGACCCCTTTGGCAGTCGAACGACCCTTTCACAGGGGTCGCCTAAGACCATCCTGCATATCAGATATTTACATTACGATTCATAACAGTAGCAACATTACAGTTATGAAGTAGCAACGAAAATAATCTTATGGTTGGGTCACAACATGAGGAACTGTATTTAAAGGGCCAGAAGGTTGAGAACCGCTGTCCTAGAGGCAAGATCACTCCTTCCTTCTCTTCAGGCCCTCAAACTGCCGTCCCCAGAAATCTGTCTCCGCTGTGTCTGGGCTGTTGAGGCCATTCTCTGCCACTGATCTGGGAGACACCATTTCCTTCCTCCCCACCCTTCTCAGCTGATGTCATCAAGAGTAAGAGAATGCAAGAGGTTCTGGACCAGGGCCAATGACTGAACTCAGCACTGGTCATTACAAGCCCAATGAGAGAGGAGCTGAAATAAGAGAGGGATAGGGCTCCAAAGTTGGGGCTGAAGAGAAGAAACTCAGAAAATATAATTAAGGGGACAGACTCACGGTGGCTTTTATCTCCTACCCCCTAACCCAGGGGTGGGGAACCTTTTTTCTGCCAAGGGCCATTTGGATATTTATAGCATCATTCGAGGGCCATACAAAATTATCAACTTAAAAATTAGCCTGCTGTATTTGGTCAAACAATTAACTCACCCCTAATGCTTTGGCAGGACCAGACCAAATGATTTCTCTGGCCTCATACGGCCTGTGAGCTGGACGTTCCCCACACCTGCCCTAACTCTGATGTCTAAGCTGAGGTGGAATCCTGAGTCCACTCCAGTCTCCTCTACCTCTTCCCTATATTAAGTGACCCAACGGAAGTATCCTATTGCCCGAGCCTTCCCCTCTCAGGTGCAAAAGGATATGAGATTTGCTGGTTCTGCCTGTCTTGCATTTCTGTACTCCTCCTTCTTGGCCATTTCTCTTTCTCCCTTTCTGTCATCATTCCATCTCTTCAAGGCCCTCTGACTCTAGGCTCTCATAGGCCTTCACCTATCATCTCTATTTCATGGAGTATAAGGGAGATCTTTACTCATCAACAAAGACCTTCCTTTTTATCATTTTGACGGAGGTGAAAAGTTAGAATGAATGGCTTCAGTAAAGTGGTACAAGGATGATCCAAAATGTGGCCCCAGGACCAGCTGCATTAGAACCACCCAGGAACTTGTAAATGCAGATTCTCAGGCCCACCTCTGACCTACTGAGTCAGGAACTCTAGGGGCGGGGCAGCAATCAGATGATTCTGATACTGTGCTAAAGTTTGATAACCACTGGTTTAGGCTCTTCTTCTGGGTCCTTCTTTCCTAATATGGACAAAGTAGCATTATTCTCTGCCTTAAGGGGTAGATGAAGCAGGTGTGTGGAGGCTGCCCTCACATCCTCCTAGGACAGGCAAAGGACAGGATTACCTGACTGACTGTTCTGGGGTGTGTGTGTGTGTGTGTGTGTGTGTGTACTCAGGGATAAGGACAGAACATACTGCTCTTTTCCCCGGTACTCGCCTCCTCCCCATGGAACAAGTGTAGAAAACTCTGCCTCTCCATCCCAGGACTAGTCTCCCTGCTCTAGTGCAGCACAGGCATGAACCTGGGCATCCATTCTGATCACCCCAAGGGGATGGGAGTGGGATCTCCCTCCCTCACTTCTCCTCCTGGCATTACCTAGATCAGAATAGGAGGATCCTCCTCCCCACTCTTCCTCTCCGGGGTCGTGATCCCGGAGGTGAGGGCCAGTCTCTCTATCCCTCCTTCCAGGGGTCCTGGGACCGGAAGGAGGGGTTCTACTCTCCCCAGGGGTCCTGACACCGGAAGGGGGTGTCAAGTCTCTCCGTCCCGCCTTCCCGGAGTCCCGGGACCGGAAGAAGTGGTTTCTACTCAACCCGCCACTTCTCAGGTGCTCACCTCGGGGGGCAGATACGGGGGGTTGTTGGCTTTGCTCCCTCTGTTCTTTCCGTTCTTCTTCTTCCCCTTCGGGCCCCCGCAGCCGCTGCTGCCCCCGGCGCCCCTAGCCTTGAGGGTTCCGCCCATGGCCGGGCCCCCTCCGGGCCGGCAGCAGCCGCCGAACAGCTCCGATACCCGCGAGTCCATTCGCCGCCGCCGCCAGCCCCCCGCCCGGCCCCTCCCCCCCGCCACTACCGCCGCCGCCGCCCCTACTGCCACCGCCGCGTCGGGCCAGCCAGAGGAGAGCGGGGTGGGGCCCTGCCCAGGCCACGCCCCCACCAGTCTCCGGCTCTAGGCGCGTCAGAAACAGCCGCGGTGCACCACGGGATATCGAGTCCTCAAGCCCGAGAGCTTCCTCCAAAGAGGTCGCCGCCATCCTACAACTCCTAGGAAGCATCGCGGCGCAGGGGCCGCAGGTGGCTTCGGGGCGTAGACCAGGAGCGCGCCTTTGCGCGCAAAGGTCTAAGGGAGCTGTAGTCGGTTCCCAGTCTCCGCGCTCTGAACGGGTCTTTATCTAAGAAGGCCTTGGGGTGAGGGGGGTCCCCGGAGGGCTTACTTCGGAATCCAGCTTGGAGGACACTCCTGGGTGTGGCCCCTTAGCGCGGTCCCAGGCAACAGGTTTTAGACCTGGAGAGTTGCAAATGCACGGCGACTGGTCCCTCCAGCCTGCTGGCTCCGCCCCGCCTCTGTTTCTTCCCCGATGGTCGGCGTGCTGTCGGGGTGAGTCAGGGCGAATGCCAGGGCGGAGGCGGGTGATGGTTAGCCTAATTATGGCTGTTATTGTTACGATGATTATGCCGCCTTTACACAGCAGTCACTGCTTTATTACCGGGCTGGCACCCCCCGGGGGCCGGTTTTAGCAGCCCAAGACACCAAGGTAGCGCCAACAGGAGGCCCGAACCCATAAACCAGCCTTGCTGCCCGAGGGTTACAAGGATGCCCGCCGCGAGGATTGCCCCTCCTTCTTGTTTTGAAGCAGAACCAATCGGGGAGAACCGAGTTTAGTTTTAAAACATTCAGGGCTATAGGAGGGGCGGGCTCGGGTTACCTCGACCACATCGAGGGCGGGGACGTGGCCGAGAATAGAAGCTTGGCCGAGGGCCCCAGAGGATTGCTGACTTTTGTCTTTCTTGCCAAGTCATCCCTCTTGCTCTTTAGAGCTCTGGCAGCCAGCGGAAGAGTAAACATTTAGCGACATAAGCCAGTGTGCAAGACACTAGAAAAGCAGAGTGGAGAAGCAATTAGTGTTGCTGGGTTGGGAGTCAGGACGCCAGGGTTCAATTCCGAGCCCCTGGCTCTCTCATGACTCACCTTTCATTGTATGTCCACTTCCCTTCTCTTCACAAACAGCGAGATGCTCACAGGCAGCCAAGAAATAAAACAGCCCACCCCCCCAGACCTCAGTTTAACCTGGAAAATTAGAAGCAGCAACAGTGGCTTACCTCTGGTGATCCTCTTAGGAGTTCAGACGTGGTAGAATCCATGGCTTCACCCCAAGACCACAAGGAGGGTGGCAGATTACTAATTAGAGTTGCTGCCCACCTGGCATAACTCCCCCAAACAGTGGGAGTTGATGGGCGAAAATCTGCAAAAGACCTTAGCCAACCCAGCCAATTATGTGGTCTTCAGTGGTTGAAAGCACATTGGACTTCTCAACCCTGTTCAGCTAAAGGAAGTTTATACTGCAGAAGTCAACCTTAGCCAGAGAAACTGCTACGTAGAGGCCGAGACCCAAACACTCAGTGACAGATCTCAAGAAGGATGGGGATTGGAAGGGAGAGCTAAGGCCATTCCCATTTTCTCACCACCAGCAGCTCTGGAATCATGATAACCAGGGCCTGCTGCGCTTGCCTGATAACACTTGTCTTCTCATCTTCGTGGATCTTTCAACTACTCCAACACACAGTTTCACTTTACCCATCCCAATACCCTTGTCTCCTAAGTGGAGAACTTTTGAGAGTTGGGAGAGGATAACTAATTTTGATATCCCATTCTTTTAAAAAAATTTATTATTTATTTGTTTGTTTTTCAATGTCATCTTTTTTTAATCCTCACCCGAGGGTATTTTCCATTGATTTTTTTAGAGAGCAGAAGAGAGAGAGAAAGAGAGAAATATGGATGTGAGAGAAACATGGGTTGGTTGCCTCCTGCACTTGCCCTGGAGCCTGTAACTGAGGTATGTGCCCTTGACCGGAATCGAACCCAGGACCCTTCAGTCCCCAGGCTGACGCTCTATCCACTGAGCCAAACTGGCTAGGGCAATATCCCATTCTTGAACAACCTGGCTTACCACAGATAGCAGTGAAAGCTGCCAGAGAAGTAGGCTGAATACAGATGTCTGTCCAGGAGGGGTCAGGGTCCTGGGAGAAGGAAGGTGCTATGTGTTTAGTTTCCTGGAGGAATTACTTGTGAGATGCTTATGATGTGGTTGACTGGGATATATATGTATACACACACACATACACTTTTTTTTTTTCTGGGATGTAATTAGTCATTTATTCTGTGTATAGTGCTTTTACATAAGATTTTAATTTTTTGGAATTTATCTTTATGTAGGATGTGTGGTAGGAACTAATTTGATATTCCCCCCTCTAATTGGATAGGAATGTGTCTCAAGTTATTTGCTTTTTGTCGTTAATCCTTACCCGAGGGTATTTTTCCATTGATTTTTTAGAGAGAATGGAAGGGAGGGGGAGAGACAGAGAGAAAGAAACATCCATGTGAGAGAGACACATTGATCGGTTGCCTCCCACATGGTCCCTGACAAGGGCCAGGGATTGAGACTGTAACCAAGGTCTGTGCTCTTGACTGTAATTGAACCTGGGGCCCTTCAGCCCATGGGTTGTTGCACTATCCACTGAGCCAAACTGGCCAGGGCTCAAGTTATTTGCTTTGAAAAGTCACCCTCATAATATAGTAAGATTTATATATACATGGATCTGTTTATGGACTCTCTTCTGTTTTATGATTTGTTTGTTTATTCCTGAGTCAATACCACAGTATTTTAATAATTGTAGTTTTATAGTATGTTTTTAAAAAATATTTTTATTGATTTCAGAGAGGGAGAGGGAGAGAGATAGAAACATCAATGATGAGAGAGAATCATTGATTGGCTGCCTCCTGCATGCCCCATACTGGGGGACCAAACTGGCAACCTGGGCATGTGTCCTGACTGGGAATCGAATCGTGACCTCCTGGTTCATAGCTTGATGCTCAATCACTGAGCCATGCCAGCTGTGCTATAGTATTTTATTTTTTAAGTGATGAACATTTTTTAAACTGGTGTTTATTTTGTAAGTAAAATGCTCAAGAAACTTTAAAAAGTTCTAAAGGCCTAGAGATAACCAGGTTTCAGATAAGATTATAGGCAGGTGCTGACTGTTGGTTTCTTGGTTGCTAACACCTAAATTTCATTGTGCTCTATTCTGCACTTCCATGATTCTTCTAGTTGAGGAGTGGTGAATTCCTCCGACTTTCGGCATACATCAACATTTACCACAATAAGAATGATAAGAAAAACAGTGGCAATACCCATCATTGTCATTGCAAAGGGAAACATTTTATAACCGAGGGAGAAACTTGCCACAGCAAATCCAAAAATCAAAACCATTAATCCAGTAAAGAAGAAAAAGTATCATTTGCAGAATCTATTTGGACACTTTCCTTGGATTATTCTCTGCAACCAAGTCTGCTGACTATAAACTTGAGATGTTGAGATCATGATGAGTTTAATCTTGTATTTTTAAAAAATCTTTCCTGTTGAAAGTGTTACACATGTCCCCCTTCCCCCGCCCCATTACCTCCTCCACCCTTCCCCTGCGGCCCACCCCAGGCCTTCACCACCCTATTGTCTGTGTCCATGGGTTATACGTCCAAGTTCTTTGGTTGATCACCCCCCACCCCCCTTGTCTCAGAGATTCCACACTCTGTTTCATGCTTCCATGCCTCTGGATCCACTCTGTTCATCAGTTTATTTTGTTACTTAGATTCCACATATGAGTGAGATCATGTGATACTTGTCTTTCTCTGACTGACTTATTTCACTTAGCATAATGCTCTCCAGGTCCCTCCATGCTTTCTCAAAGGGTAAGAGATCCTTATTTTCTACTACTCAATAGTATTCCATGGTATAAATGTACCACAGCTTTTTTTCTCCACTCGTTTATTGATGGGCACTTGGGCTGTTTCCAGATATTAGCTATTGTAAACTGTGCTGCTATGAACATAGGGGTGCATCCATTCTTTCTGATTGGTGTTTCAGGTCCCTTAGGATATATTACTAGAAGTGGGGTCCCTGGGTCAAATGGCAGTTCTGTATTTAATTTTTTGAGGAAACTTCATACTGTTTTCCATAATGGCTGCACCAGTCTGCATTCCCACCAGCAGTGTACTAGGTTTCCCTTTTCTCCGCATCCTCACAAGCACTTGTCATTTGTTGATGGTAGCCATTCTGACAGGTGTGAGGTGATACCTCATTGTCATTTTAATTTGCATCTCTCTGATGATCAATGACTTTGAGCACTTTTTCATGCCTCTTGGCCAACTATATGTCCACTTTGGAGAAGTGTCTATTTAGGTCCTTTGTCCATTTTTTAATTTGAATGTCTTCTTTTGTTAAGTTGTATGAGTTCTTTATATATATTTTTTATATTAACTCTTTATCAGATGTATCATTGCCAAATATATTCTCCCACACAGTGGGCTCTTTTTGTCTTGTTGATGGCTTCTCTTGCTGTGCAATAGCTTTTTATTTTGATGTAGTCCCATGTGTTTATTTTCTCCTTAGTTTCCTTTGCCCTAGGGCAGTGGTCGGCAAACTTCGGCTTGTGAGTCACATGGGGCTCTTTGGCCCCTTGAGTGTGGCCACGAAGTTTCAATCGCACTGTACGTGCACGCCCGCACGTGGTATTTTGTGGAAGAGCCACACTCAAGGGGCCGCAGTTTGCCGACCACTGCCCTAGGAGATGTAGCCATAAACATATTGCTACGAGAGATGTCTGAGATTTTGCTGCCTATGGTTTAATCTAGGATTTTTATGGTTTTCTGACTTACATTTAAATCTTTTATCCATTTTGAATTTATTCTTGTATATAGTGTAAGTTGGTGGTCTAGTTTCATTTTTTTGCATGTATCTAATTTTCCCAACACTGTTTATTGAAGAGACTGTCTTGACTCCATTGTATGCTCTTGCCTCCTTTGTCAAATACTAATTAAATGTAATGGCTTGGGTTGATTTCTGGGGGTCTCTGTTCTGTCCCATTGATCTATATGCCTGTTCTTGTGCCAGTACCAGGCTGTTTTGATTAAGGTGGCTTTGCAGTATAACTTGATATCTGGTATTGTGATTCCTCCAACTTTGTTTTTCTTTCTCAAGATTGCTGCAGGTATTCAGGGTCTTTTTTGGTTCCATATAAATTTTTGGAGTATTTGTTCTAGATCTGTGAAATATGCTGTTGGTATTTTAATAGGGATCACATTGAATCTTATCTTGTATTTAATGCAGCTCTTGAACAACCAGAAAAGTCAAACTCCTTTCAAGATGAGATGCCAAACACAGCTCTTTGTGTGTCTTTTATAGGAGATAGGACCTTGTTTGGATAATTGCAACCTGGGTTCTCATGGAAGGTCATTTTCACCCATCAGCATAGCTTTCTCTCAATCCAATGACATAAGATCGATTAACATTTTTAAATTGATTTCAGAGAGGAAGGGAGAGGGAGAGAAATAGAAACATCAATGAGTGAGAATCATCCATTGGCTGCCTCCAGCATGCCCCCTACTGGGGATCAAGCCTGAAACCCAGGCATGTGCCCTGACCGGGAATCAAATCAGGACCTCCTGATTCATGGGTCGACACTCAACCACTGAGTTATACCAGTCGGGTCTTTTATAGTATGTTTTGATCTCTGGTATGTACTTCCGGAAACACAACCTTTCTTGGCCTCCGTGACTTGACACGTCTATTTCTATTGATACTTCTCTGGCAACTCCTCAGTCAGAGAGAGAAATATGGATGAGAGAAAATGATTGATTGGTTGCCTCCTGCAAGCCCCCTACTAGGGACTCAAGCCTGCAACCCAGGCATGTGCCCTTGTCTGGAATTGAACCTGGGACCCTTCAGTTCGCAGGCTGACACTCTATCCGCTAAACCAAACTGGCTAGGGCTTTTTTATTTTTAATACAGATTTTTTTTAATTGACTTCAGAGAGGAAGGAAGGAAGGAGAGAGAGAGAGAGAGAGAGAGAGAGAGAGAGAGAGAGGAGAGAAAGAGAAACATTGATTGGCTGCCTCCTGCATGCCTTCTACTGGGGATCGAGCCTGCAAACTGGGCATGTGCCCTTGACTGGAATCGAACCCGGGATCCTTCAGTCCGCAGGCTGACACTCTATCCACTGAGGAAAACCAGCTAGGGCTCCCTGGGTGATCTTATCCAATCCCATGCTGATGACACTCAAATACTTATCTCTATTCCTAAATATCTGTTCAATGAAACGGCAAACTCAACCTATCAAAAACTGAACTCATCTTTTCTCCTTATCCACACCTCCAAAAAACTGATCCTACCTGTGTTATTTAAAAAAAAAAAAAATAGTTTAAAAAATATTTTTAAATTGATTTCAGAAAGGAAGGTAGAGGGAGAGAGAGAAACATCAATGATGAAAGAGAATCATTGATCAGCTGCCTTCTACACGCCCCACACTGGGGATGGATCTGCAACCTAGGCATGTGTCCTGACCCAGAATCGAACCATGACCTCCTGGTTCATAGGTTGACACTCAACCACTGAGCCATGGTTGGCTGGGCTTCTCTAGTGTTCTTTCGTTGAATGACACAACTGGCCCTAGAGATGCTGACGTGAAAAACCTGCTTGTCTTCTTGAAAGCCACTCTAGCCTTCCTCTTCTTTCTGGGATCAACCACCAAGTAATGCTCATTGGAACTCCTAAGTCTCTCTCTAGAGTTCACCCAGTTCTCTCCACCGACTGTGACCACTCAGCTCAGGCCTCTTTCACCATGCAGTTGGGTAACTGTAGTTGCTAGCTCTAACGGGCATCCCTGCCTCCTCTCTTATCCTACCTGTAATCTAATCTCTACACTACAGCCAGTGTAGAGATTAAATTTACGTTTAATGCTACTCCCCTACTCAAACCTTTCAAAGGTTCTCCATCACTTACAGGATCAAGTTTAAACCTGGGTTATAAAGCCTTACCATGATCTGGCTCCTGTTTGTCCACCACAGCCTTAACTCTTTATAACCTGATTTTTTTTTTAATTCCTCCTCCAAGGACATTTTTTTTTCTTCATTGATTCCAGAGAGAGAGAGAGCAAGGGAGAGGGAGAGAGAAATATCGATTTGTTGCCTCACACACGCGCCCCACCGCTCATCGAACCTACAACCTGGGTATGTGCCCTGAGCCGGAATTGAACCTGCAACCCTTCGGTGCACCCGGCGGCGCTCTAACCACTGAGCGCACCATCCAGGGCCTGAATTCTTTTCATTCCTTGAATAGAGGATGTTCTTGTCTCCAACGTTCTCCAAGATGACTAGGTCCTCCTCCGTACCTTTAATCACCCCACAGGTCAGTTTCTTGGGCACATTGTCTCTGGACTACCCCTTGCTCCCACCTCGTCTAGATTAGGTGTCCCTGTCCTTCACCCCCGCAGCCAGTGTGCTGTATGATTCATGGCGTTGCATTGTCTCTGTAGGCAGTGAGCCTCTGGAGGACAGCCTCCGCCTCGGTCTGGTTTGCCACGGAGCGTCCAGCACCTAGGACAGGGCTTGGCACCAAGTAGGCGCACAATGAATGGTGGACGCGGGAGACGGAGGGTGCGTGCGGGCCGGTGTCCTCTGGGAGGCAGCGCTCCGCGGCGGAGACGAGGGCGAGGGTGTGAGGGTGTGAGGGAGGGAGCGCAAGGCTCAAGTCCCACCCCAGCACAGTCGGCCCCGTACTGCTGTGGCGCCGCGCCGGCTTCCGGCCCAACCTGCCGGAAGTGGAAGCACAGGCTTCCCATAATGCCTCGCGGGGCGCCTATTCAAACCGCACGGCGGAGCGGAGGTCGCGATGGCAGCTCCGGAGCCGGAAGTGCGGTCCTTGACCGCAGCCTCAGGTAAGGCAGGGGGTCCGGATCCCGGGATGCTTGGGGGACTTGTTTGCTCCCTGCCGCCGCTCCCTCCCGTCATGTGTCCCTGGCCCCTTCTCTGGCCTGTCTTCCCTTTCCCTGTCCGCATTTCTGGTCTTCCCTCCCGGATCTGGCTCGGCCAGAGTGACTGCCAGCGCCCCACGGCCCCGATCCCATTGGTTCACCCCACTCTGCCTTCATCTCGGCGGGCGGCGTTCTGGAGTCCAATGGATTACACGTTCTTTCCGTTCAGATCCGGGCCGCCACTGTCTGAGTCAGCGTCAGTCCCCGGCCTCGGAGTTGCGCCCCCGCCCCCGCCCCGCTTTCTCACCAGTCCGCATCACTTACATCACTTTAGGCGACTAGGATTAGGAATCGGCCCACCTCCACCCACACTGGAGTTGGCGAAGGGAATGTGCACGTGTCGGGGTTGGGGTGGCTAACGGGACGAGAAGGCTGGCTTTGGCCTTTGAGTTTGTAACTTTTCTCTTTCTTGTCCCTCTGCGCGCCCACCAGGTTTGGAGTGGTATGAGGAGGCAGAGGACACCCACGCCCCCCACATAGAACTCCTGGACACGACCGCCGCCCAGGAGCTTCCCAGCCGCTCCGAGTCTTTTCATGCCCGCCATGGCCTGGTGCCCGTGGTGTTCCCCGGGCCTGTCAGCCAGGACGGCTGCTGTCAGTTTACGTGTGAATTTCTAAAGCATGTCATGTACCAGCGCCTGCAACTCCCTCTGCCCTACGAGCAGCTGAAGCACTTCTACCGACAGTCTTCTCCCCAGGTGGGCACAGGCTCTCCGAGAGAGCTGGTGGGGAGACTTCATGGCTGTTCCATGGGAGGAAGGTTCAAAAGGTCTAAGGAATCTACAGGATGTGTCAGCTTAAGCAGCTGGGAGGAATGTGTTTCATCCCGTGGTTTCAGTCACTTCGATCGTCTAGCCCTCCCCACTTTTTCTCTTGTTTTCTTTTTCCGAAACCCTTATTGTGCTACATTTGGACTTCCTGGATTGACCCTTTAATTTTAATGTCTTTTCTCTCCAAATTTTTATTTTTGTCTCTTTGTTTTTATGTTCTACTTTCTGGGGGACTTCTTTGACTATTTTATTTATTTATTTAAAAATATATTTTAGCCGAAACCGGTTTGGCTCAGTGGATAGAGCGTCGGCCTGCGGACTGAAAGGTCCCAGGTTCGATTCCGGTCAAGGGCATGTACCTGGGTTGCGGGCACATCCCCAGTAGGAGATGTGCAGGAGGCAGCTGATCGATGTTTCTGACTTTCTATCTCTCTCCCTTCCTCTCTGTAAAAAAATCAATAAAATATATTTTTAAAAAAAAGACTACTCAAAAAAAATAAATAAAAATATATTTTATTGATTTCAGAGAGGAAGGGAGAGGGAGACATAGAAATATCGATGATGAGAGAGAATCATTGATTGGCTGTCTCCTACATGCCCCCTACTGGGGTTTTAGTGTGCAACCCTGGCATGTGCCCTGACTGGGAATCAAACTGTGACCTCCTAGTTCAGTGATGGCGAACCTTTTGAGCTCGGTGTGTCAGCATTTTGAAAAACCCCAACTGAACTCTGGTGCCGTGTCACATATAGAAATTTTTTGATATTTGCAACCATAGTAAAACAAAGACATATATATATATATATATATATATATATATATATATATATATATAATTTTTTTTTAATTAAATCTTTATTGTTCAGATTATTACAGTTGTTCCTCTTTTTTCCCCCCGTAGCTCTCCTCCATCCGGTTCCCACTCCACCCTCTGCCCTTACCACTGCCCGCCCCCCCGCCCCCCACTGTCCTCATCCATAGGTGTACGATTTTTGTCCAGTCTCTTCCCACACCCCCCACATCCCTTCCCCCCCCCCCCCAGAATAGTCAGTCCATTCCCTTTCTATGCCCCTGATTCTATTATATTCACCAGTTTATTATGTTCATCAGATATTTTATTGACTTGATTTTTAGATTCACTTGTTGATAGATATCTATTTGTTGTTCATAATTTGTATCTTTTTTTTTTGAATGTGTATTTGATAATTTGTATCTTTACCTTTTTCTTCTTCCTGTTCTTAAAGGATACCTTTCAGCATTTCATATAATACTGGTTTGGTGGTGATGAACTCCTTTAGCTTTTTCTTATCTGTGAAGCTCTTTATCTGACCTTCAATTCTGAATGATAGCTTTGCTGGGTAAAGTAATCTTGGTTGTAGATTCTTGCTATTCATCACTTTGAATATTTCTTGCCACTCCCTTCTGGCCTGCATAGTTTCTGTTGAGAAATCAGCTGACAGTCATATGGGTACTCCCTTGTAGGTAACTGACTTTTTTTCTCTTGCTGCTTTTAAGATTCTCTCTTTGTCTTTTGCCCTTGGCATTTTAATTATGATGTGTCTTGGTGTGATCCTCTTTGGATTCCTTTTGTTTGGGGTTCTCTGTGCTTCCTGGACTTGTAAGTCTATTTCTTTCACCAGGTGGGGGAAGTTTTCTGTCATTATTTCTTCAAATAGGTTTTCAATATCTTGCTCTCTTCTCTCTCTTCTTCTGGCACCCCCATAATTCGGATGTTGGTACGCTTGAAGCTGTTCCAGAGGCTCCTTACACTATCTTCATATTTTTGGATTCTTTTTTCTTTTTGTTTTTCTGGTTGGGTGTTTTTTGCTTCTTCGCATTTCAAATCTTTGACTTGATTCTTGCGATCCTCTAGTCCAGGGGTGGGCAAACTTTTTGACTCGAGGGCCACAATGGGTTCTTAAACTGGACCGGAGGGCCGGAACAAAAGCATGGATGGAGTGTTTGTGTGAACTAATATAAATTCAAAGTAAACATCATTACATAAAAGGGTACGGTCTTTTTTTTTTTTTAGTTTTATTCATTTCAAACGGGCCAGATCCGGCCCGCGGGCCGTAGTTTGCCCACGGCTGCTCTAGTCTGCTGTTGGAACTCTGTATAATACTCTTTATTTCAGTCAGTGTATGCTTAATTTCTAGTTGGTCCTTTTTCATAACCTCGAGGGTCTCACTAGATTTCTTGAGGGTCTCACTAAATGTATCGGCGGTTTCTAGAAAATTCTTGAAAAACCTTAAAAGTGTGGTTTTGAACTCTATATCCAGTAGTTTTCTTTCCTCCATTTCTGTCATTTGTGACCTGTTTCTTTGTCTCTGCATTTTTTTATGCTTCCCTGTGTTGATAGAGTGGCTTTGTGTGCTAGGTGTCCTATAGGGCCCAGTGGCTCAGCCTCCCCAATTACCTGAGGTGGAGACTCTTGGTGCACCCCTTCGTGGGCTGTGTGCACAGTCTTGTTGTAGTTAAGCCTTGATTGTTGTAGGTATCACAGGCCAATTGGCTGTGAGAATCAGCTGTGTCTGCAGTGGGAGAACTTCTGTGCTGGAGACACCATTCTGGGGCAACACTTGCTTCAGTGGGGCTTTGGTGCTCACTGAGTCTGCCCCCTGAATGTCCCTTACTGATCTGAGGAGTTGTAATCTGGATGGTCCCATTCTGACCTCTTGGATCTCTAAGGAGGTGCTAATTTAGCCTCTGCCTGAGGCTACCCAGCAGGAGCTATGGGAGAGATCTGCAGATTCCTCTTCTTTGCTTGGGGTTTGGAGGTGCCCAGATGAGGCCCAGCTGTGAAGCAGTGCGAGCTGCTGTGGGGCCTTGGGCCTTCTTTTGGAAGTTCTGGGTCTCTCTGACCCAGCTGCAGTTTGTTAGGTAGTTTTCAGATAGCAAAGGGCCAGGCCATTCATATGCAAAAGCCTCTGCACACAGCTTGGGTGGGTCGGGGTCTCAGGGAATCAACAGGGTGGAGCAAACAGCTATGGATGCTCCTCAGTCCTACCCTAAGGGGCCCTGCTTTTCAGTGTCCCGGTAATCGCCGCAAGCACCTCTGAGAGAAAGCCGCCCTTGAGTTCTGACCGATGCCAGACAGTCCAGTTTCTCCCTGTGTGAGTCTGGGTCCCCAGAGACCCGCCTGGAACTGGAGTTCAGAGCAGCCGGGAGCTTGAGACTCCCTCCTGATTGAAAAAGACAACCTCGTCCCCAGTTGCTAGCCCTCTCCACGTGCGCCTCCGCACCTCTGCACTTTGCTTCCACACCGCACCTCCTCTGAGTCTCAGTGTGCTTCCCTCCCTCCTTCTAGTTGTAGAATTTCCACTCGGCCAGCCTTCCTGTGATTCTAGATGATGTCCGTTTTGTTTTTTAGTTGTATTTTTGAAGTAGTTGTGCGAGGCAGCAATTTTAGGTGTTTACCTATGCCGCCATCTTGGTTTTCAGATTTACATTTTTGATATTTATTTTATATATATAAATGCCATTTAACAAAGAAAAATCAACCAAAAAAAATGAGTTTGTGTGTCACCTCTGATACGCGTGTCATAGGTTCACCATCACTGTCCTAGTTCATAGATAGACGCTCAACCACTGAGCCATGCCAGCCGGGTCGCATGTTCCTTTTTTAAATTTATTTTTAAATTTTATTGGGGGTGACATTGGGCAACATGAACATATGGGTTTCAGGTGTGGAGTTCTAAGTTACAAAATATGTATATGGCACCATGTGCCCACCGCCCAAAGTCAGATCTTCTCTTGTCACCTGTATGGTCCTTTTTAATAGCATCCTGTTTTATGTCTGTATGAACCTCTCTTACCTGAAGATATCAATTACTGTATTTTTGAGGTTTTTCTATGTTCCTTGCCGTGTCTCTGTTTCTTTCAGATTCCTTTTCCTATTTGTTTTGGTCTTTGACTTTCATGTTAGAGGCTTTTAGTCTGTGTCTGCCGAATATTTAAGAATAAGTCATTGAAAGCTCTGTATGCATGGCTGGGTCTTGTGAGCTGATAAGACTTTAAGGATATTGGTGGCAGCCTAGTGGTCTCTTTGGAAGACTCCTAAAAAGTCTTCTTTCTGAAAGTTTTGGGGTGTTTTTACTGTAGTTGCTTTCTAATTTCATTCCACTGTGATCTGAGAAGATGCTTGATATGATTTCCATCTTCTTGAACGTGTAGAGACTTGTTTTGTGTCCTAACATGTGGTCTATCTTTGTGAATGACCCATGTGCACTTGAGAAGAATGTATATTCTGCAGCTTTGGGGTAAAATGTTCTATAAATGTCAATTAAATCCATCTGATCCAGTGTGTCCTTTAGAGTCACTGTTTCCTTGTTAATTTTTTGTCTGGAAGATCTATCCAGTGAAGTCAGTGGGGTGTTATCAAGTCCCCTACTATAACTGTATTGTCAATCTCTCCCTTAAAGTTCTCTAGAAGATTTTTTATATATTTAAGTGCATATATTAGGTGCATATATGTTTACTAGGGTTATATCCTCTTGTTAGATCAATTCCTTTAGTATTATGTAGTGGCCTTTGTTGTCTCTTGTGATGGCCTCATTTTGAAGTCTATTTTATCGGATATGAATATTGCTATTCCAAATTTTTTTTCTTTTCCATTTGCATGGAAAATTTTTTTCCATCCTTCACTTTCATCCCATGTGTGTCTTTTGTTCTGAGGTGGGTCTCTTGTAGACAGCATATAGTTGGGTCATTTTGTATCCATTCAGCTACCCTATGTCTTTTTTTTTTTTTTTTTTAATATATTTTATTGATTTTTTTACAGAGAGGAAGAGAGAGAGATAGAGAGTTAGAAACATCGATGAGAGAGGAACATCGATCAGCCGCCTCCTGCACATCCCCTACTGGGGATGTGCCCGAAACCCAGGTACATGCCCTTGACCGGAATCGAACCCGGGACCTTTCAGTCCGCAGGCTGACGCTCTATCCACTGAGCCAAACCGGTTTCGGCAACCCTATGTCTTTTGATGGGAGCATTTCATCCATTTACATTTAAGGTTATTAATAGGTACTTATTTATTGTCATTTTAATTCTGTATGCCTAGGTTTCTCTCTATTCTCATTACAGCAGTCCCTTTATCATTTCTTATATTGCTGGCTTGGTGGTGACATACTCCTTTAGGCTTTTTTTTTTGGTCTGGGAAACTCTTTATTTGACCATCTATTTTGAATGATTGCCTTGCTGGATATAGTAATCTGGGTCTCAGATCCTTGCTTTCCATTACCTTGAGTACTTCAGGCCATTCCCTTCTGGCCTGTAGAGTTTCTGATGAGAAATCAGGTGTCAGCCTTATGGGAGCTACTTTGTAGGTAATAGTTTGCTTTTCTCTTGCTGCCTTTAAGATTCTCTCTTTTTCTTTAATTTTTGGCTTTTTAATTATGATGTGTCTGGGCATGGGCCTGTTTGGGTTCTTCTTGCTTGGGGTTCTCTGTGATTCCTGAACTTGTGTGACTTTCTGCCCTCTTTCTGCCTCTTCCGGCACACCTACTATTCGAATATTGTTATGTTTCACGTTGTCCCACAGCTCCCTTTAAGCTGTCCTCCTGTTTTTTAATTGTTTTTCTCTTTTTGGTTCTCTGATTTTTTTCAATTCTGTCTAATAATTCACTGATTTGATCCTCAACTTCCCCTAATATGTTGTGTATTCCTTCCAATGTGTTCTTTATTTGTGCTATTTCATTCTTTATTTCTATTTTCATAGTTACTATATCTTTTCTCATGCTATTGAGCATCTTTACTATCATTGTTCTGAACTCTATGTCAGATAAATTTCTTATCTCCATTTCATTTATCTCTTCTTCTGGAGAATTCTCTTGTTCTTTCATTTGTGGGTTGTTTCTTTGTCTTCTCATTTTGGCTGCCTGTTTGGTTTTGTGACTCTGTATTAGGTAGAGCTGCTATGCCTCTCAATCTCTGGTGCAGGACAGTGTCAAAAGCTGTTTCTGACTAGATCAGGCAGAGACTCAAATCCTCCAGAGACCACCTCTGCCTACAGACTTGAATTGCCCTCAGGCAATCATCCACCAGTGTGGCAAGAGTTTTTTCAACAGGGTGGGGCAATTGCTTCTGCCTGGTGGCTACTTGTTATTCTCAGCCTCTTAATGGGTCTCAGAAACTCTGTACTTAGTGAGGCAAGGTTTTTTCCAGTAGAGTGGGTCAGCTGTCATCCCCCCAGGCAAAACCGCCTAGGTCAGTGGTTCTCAACCTTCTGGCCCTTAAATACAGTTCCTCATGTTGTGACCCAACCATAAAATTATTTTTGTTGCTACTTCATAACTGTAATGTTGCTACTGTTATGAATCATAATGTAAATATCTGATATGCAGGATGGTCTTAGGCGACCCTTGTGAAAGGGTCGTTCGACTGCCAAAGGGGTCGCGACCCACAGGTTGAGAACCGCTGGCCTAGGTAGCAATTGTCCGTATGAAGAAGATGACCTCTGCTGCATGAGGGAATGACTCAGCCTAGGAAACTGGGGTGTCTGCTTTCTGAGCTCTAACCCCAAAGCCCCCCGATCCTGGCTTCTGCTTACACAGCTCCAGTCCACTTTGCCTTCCCTCTGCTGGAGTACAAGGTGGGTGGCTTGATGGAATTTGTGCGTTGGCCCTTTAAGAGGGTGCCTGAATTCCCAGCCATCTCTCCCTGGCTGACAGCAACCCCACTTTTCACAGCCAGAGGTTATGTGGGTACCCTTCTCAGTTCTGGTGTTTTCTGCTGGGGGGCCAAGCTTGGGGATTAGATTCCAGAGTTCTCACTGGCAACCCCCGACAGCTGAGATATCTCTCCGGAACTTCAATTGTCTGTGGGAGCCCGGCCAGCCGTTTCGCGCCTCCACCCCTCTGACCTGTCTCTATGCCGTCTCCACTTTCCGTCCTCACTTATCAGGGTTCTCTCCAGTGAGTCTTCCATTGATTATCCAGGAAGTTTTTCTGTATTTTAGTTGTAATTCCAGTTTGGTCCTGGGAGTGTGTCTATGCAGCATCCACGTATTCTGCTGCCATTTTTATTTATCTTTTTTAAAAAAAATATATATTTTATTGATTTTTTACAGAGAGAAAGGGAGAGGGATAGAGAGTTAGAAACATAGATGAGAGAGAAACATCGATCAGCTGCCTCCTGCACACTCCCTACTGGGTATGTGCCCGCAACCAAGGTACATGCCCTTGACTGGAATCGAACCTGGAACCTTTGAGTCCGCAGGCCGACACTCTATCCACTGAGCCAAACCGGTTAGGGCTATCATTATTTTTTAAATTATTATTTTTATTGATTTCAGAGAGGAAGGGAGAGGGAGAGAGAGATAGAAACATCAATGATGAGAGAGAATCATTGATTGGCTGCTTCCTGCACACCCCACACTGGGGATCAAGCCTGCAACCTGGGCATGTGCCCTTGACTGGAATTGAACCTAGGACCCTTTAGTCCACAGGCTGACGCTCTATCCACTGAGCAAAACTGGCTAGGGCTCTACCGCCATTTTTAATCCCCGGTTGGAAAGTTTTCTCTCTGGAGGGAGGAATTTGGCAGGCGATCTAAGGGCCCTCATGTTTTCACTCAGTCCCCATGCGTTCACTCTTGCCTTTTGCAGTGCCTGATAGGCAATTCCTGAGCCTTCCTGAGGTTCTGCTGTGTGAGTTGGTTTGCTTTTCCCGGGAGTCCCCTCTGTCAACACTTGAACCCTTTCATCTGCTTTCTGTCCTTCAAAAATTGGTGGTTGCTTTGGCCACTGCTGTCTAATCTCCTGGTCTCTTTGCTCAGGGGTATCCTCCTTCCCTTTCTCTCCGCTCCCTTCCTCCTGTCTCCCTCCCTCCTTCCTTCTCTCTTTTCTCTTTCCTTTCATTTAGTAGTATTTCATATGGG
Source organism: Myotis yumanensis (assembly GCF_028538775.1). Taxonomy (NCBI): domain Eukaryota; kingdom Metazoa; phylum Chordata; class Mammalia; order Chiroptera; family Vespertilionidae; genus Myotis; species Myotis yumanensis. Next base: position 84,201,159 of record NW_027223757.1, on the reverse strand, counting down.
AGCACAAATAAGCATATGTTCAATTTTCCATATTTAATTGGAAGACCAACTCCAGAATCACCTTTATTAAACTACACAATCCTCATTCCTGTTATCACTCCCATTATAGCAAAATTTGCCACCTACTATGCCACCAAATCTTAACAGTGTTAGTTGCTTATTTCTGGATGTCCTCCTACTTCTGAACACTGTCTTTAGTGTTCTAAGTGTGGGGTGGTTATGGTTTTGTACAAAGAATATATTTTCTTTTTTGATATATTTCCCTCTGATAAAACTCAGTGCCTTAGCTGTGGCAGTTAATTGAACTGGAAATCCAGTCCCATAGTCTACTATATCCCAACCAACAGGGTTCTTCAAAGGTCACTAGCTTTTCCTACCTTGCCTTCTTTCTCACCAGTCTTTGTCTCCATAGGCAGAGGACATGGTGAAGAAGAAACCTTGGGCCATCACTGAGGCAAGCAGCAGGAAATGCCAACAAACCCTGGAAGAACTGGAGAGCGTCCTCAGCCACCTAGAGAGCCTCTTTGCCCGGACCCTCGTACCACGAGTGCTGATCCTCCTTGGGGGCAGTGTTCTAAATCCCAAAGAATTCTACGAGCTTGACTTGTCCCGCTTGGCCCCCAGCAACGTGGACCAGAGGGTGAGCACAGCAGCTTGTTTGCGCCTTATCTTCCGCGCCATTTTTATGGCTGATGCCTTCAGTGAGCTTCAGGCTCCTCCACTCATGGGCACCATTGTCATGGCACAGGGGCACCGCGACTGTGGAGAAGATTGGTTTCGACCCAAGCTGAACTACAGAGTGCCCATACGGGGCCACAAACTGACTGTGACCCTGTCCTGTGGCAGACCCTCCATCCCGGTCACAGCCTGGGAGGATTACATTTGGTTCCAGGCACCAGTGACATTGAAAGGCTTTCATGAGTGATGAGGGCTGCTGCTTAATCGTGAACACATGGCTAAATTATCTTCCCTTCTCTGGCACCAAGTCACCCGTCTTGCTTGGAAGTGGAGAGGAAGGTTCTGTCCTGGCTGCCTGCCTCCCCTTCTCAGACTTCCTGGTGAGCTGATGGTGTGACTCGGCCTGTAATCATCATCACTGAACAACATCTCTGTGAATCAAAGGTTGATTGGGTCAGACTTGACTGTTTGGGGTTGGAAAGCAAATGTGGGCCCATAGACACTATTATGGAGGTTCCCTTTTTCTGTGGCCTTTCAGAATTTTTACCAGAGGCATAAATGCTGGTGTGACTCATGAATTTAAATATAAAATGAATGAATATATATTAAATTTTCCTGAAACTCTTGGGTTAAAGAGACTTTCCAGGCTTGAGGCTAGAGTATTTTGTCTTTCTCCTGAGTCTCTTATTTATTTAATTTTAGTTTTTCACCACCAGTTCTTTCTCTTCATCAGCCCCAGGCCAGTCTGGGAAGTTAAGTGACTTGGCCAAGGTTCTGTAGCAGTTTGATGTCAGTTGGGACGAGAGTCCTCACTAGCTAACCCCTAGCCCAACATTCTTTCCTTGTCACATACTGGTTTTGACCCTTAAAATGTGTGCCTGGAGCAGAGCTCACACAGGGGAATGGGGCCGAAAGACTAGGCCGAGGAAAGAAAACTGAGGAGCTTTGCAAAAGCTGATGTAACTGTAGGCTGAGGCCCCAGGATTGCCCTTTGGGGTCAGCTCCCTGAGGCCACATGTCCCCTGTGGAATTCAGCCCTGCCTGTCGCTGTTGGCAGTACCTGCTTATTTCTTGGAAGCTGAATACATAGTCCTCACCCTGCTGGTGTTGGAGATAGGAGTGTGTCTATAAATGGGGACAGTATAAATATAGACTATTTTTTATGTTTTAAGAAGAATGTTTTAGGTTTTCTCAAGGAAAGAAAATTGTTTATATTTTGTGCTCTCTTTTAAGCACTTCACATACATTTTATCTAATCGAACAACCTTGTTTTTTGACATTGTCCCCATTTTATAGGTGAGGCTTGGTTAGATTGAATAACTTGCCCGAGCGTGGAAACCGGAATTCAAACCTGGCACCAGAGGCTGAATGCTTTACCCTGCTGGGCATCTGTGTGGTTTTACTGTGAAATGATTAATGAGGATTTGCCCTGCCAAAGGTGGTATTAGAAAGCTGCAGGACTCCCCTTTCTGGCTTCATATTGTGTTTCCCTACATGGGACCGGACAGTAATAGGTGCGGAGTAAATATGGAATCAATAATAAAAACAAAAGGTTTGGGTTCTTTTCTGTGCTCTGACCACCTGAAGCATATTCCACCAGCTAGAATTTTGGCTGTTTTTCCTACCTTACAGAAGAGGAACGGCCATATCTCCCGTTTGGGAAAGGACAGGCTGAGAGAGGGGTCTGGCTGAACTGAGGGAGAGTTGAAACGGAGTTATAAATTATTTTGAGGTGGAAGACATTAACCCATGTCAGCTCCCTCGAATACTGATTTTAAAAGGCTTCGTAAACCGTGTCTGGACAACCAAAACAAAGTCATTATCTGGGTAATTTAGACACTCATTCCTCTATCGGCTTGGCATGGGGGCCCAGGTCATTTTGATTTCATGAGTCTTCCCCAAAGGAATTCAGAAATCAAAAGATCAGTGTGTGCATATATATATAGGTATTGTGTATGTTGTGTCAATTTTGTTTATTTAATTTTATTTTTTCCATCACCACTTCTCCCCTCTATACCTTCTTCCACCTCGTCCACCTCCCCCCTGCAAGGATGAGTTAATATTAACAATAAATCCCACCTTCCCCGACAACAAGCTTGCTAAGGCATCTGTTTGTTTGACCTTGGCTGGGGCCTCCAGAGATGGGGGTGAAGAAGTAGCCAGTCTTTAGCCCAGGAGGTGAAGAGCCCCAGCTGCAGTGGGGTTCTGCCCTTTCGTGTGTGGCTACCATTTGGGCTGAAAAGCAACTGCTGTGGGGCCCAGGTAGGTAAATAGGTGGTAGCCGATGGGAAAGTGAAGTTTGTAAATGTCACCCTTTTTGTACCCCTCTTCACACCCCCTTACCCAGGGTGCCTTATGCCTTCCCCATTGCCTCGGTCTTCATTTGCCGCTGAGGTGGAATAGTACTACGGAAGGGGTGAAGAGAGGCATCTGAAGATTGAAGAGAATGCAATGGATGGACCCCATCATGTGAGACCTGAAATGGCGGGGATTGTCTTAGATGCCTAGACTTTTAGTGCCAAGAGCATTTGAAGTTATTTTCTCCACAGGTAACTGAGGCCAAGAAGGGGCATCACTGAAGTGAAATAACACAGCTGGTGTCACTGTTGTGTTGTAAGCCCCCATTACAGTTACAGTGAGGCCTCAGTAAATGTAAACTATAAGGAAGGGCTTGGGAAAGGCAAGAATATCTACAGAATTGGGCTGCACTGGGACCCCTAACCTCACACTATTTTAGGGGAAACCACGCGGATGCCGGGATAATTGAACACATCCTGTCACCCACTCGGGAAAGGAAGTTGCGGGAGCTAGAGCGTGCCCAGGCTTTTAGGATCGGCTCCGAGGAAATCAGGGCTGGCCAGAGGCCCCGGAAGGGCACCACTGGCTGGGTGCAACCCTACTTCCTGCCCGAGGGAAGGGCGGGGCGTTGGGTCTCCATGGAGACGGCTTCCCCTAGCAACCTGGAGGACGTTGAGCCGAGCGGCTGCCGACATGGACGCGGACAGTCTCCTGCTGTCCCTGGAGCTGGCGTCGGGCAGCGGGCAGGGCCTCAGCCCGGACCGGCGGGCCTCGCTGCTCACGTCCCTTCTGCTGGTTAAGCGCGACTATCGCTACAGCCGGGTGCTCTTCTGGGGCCGCATCCTCGGCCTCGTGGCCGATTACTACATCGCGCAGGGCCTGAGTGAGGACCACCTCGCCCCGCGCAAGACGCTGTACAGGTGGAGGCGGAGGCCGCTGGCCATACGGACGGGAGGGCCACTGGGGGCCTGCGAGGAAGAGTGGGTGGTGGTGGGAGCCGAAAGGGGCGGGGGCTACGGGGTCAAGGAAGCAGGTGGAGATGGGATTTGCAGAGAAGGGAATTGGGGGCGAGGGACGGGAAGTGGGTGGACGAGGTCTGAGGGCGGGGCTCTGGGAGGACACTGCTATGCTTGGGGCGGAGGGACTCCGAGAGACGGGTGGGTTTTCAATAGAGTCTAGGGCTCTAGGCCGAGGACGGAGGCAGAGCGAGGCGAAAGTTGCTGGATAATGGAGACCTGGCTTAGAAGCCAGGGGCAGCCTGGTGCGGGCGTGTCTGGCTTTGGTAAGAGTTGAATTTGGAGAAGTGTCAGAAGCCCCCGCCTACCCCCCCCCCCCCCCCCCGGGTTGTGTGGGGCTATTTGGAAGCATATCCAGAGCCCATCTTCCGCGGAAGTGTCTCACAGCCCGAGGCTCCCTAGGAAGTAGCGAAGGACTGTGGAATGGGAGGAAAGGGATTTAGAACTGGGGAAAATTACTTGGACACTACCATTCGGGACCATGGAGCTGCTTTTTGACTATCCCAGCGTTGATGAGGATTCAGTGTTACAAAGTCCGTTAGGCACAGGAAGTTGGGGACTTCATTTATCTGTCCACACATCAATCCAACACTGGTTGGATGCATCCTGACTTGGGGTTACAAAGAGGGCTGTGACCAACCCCATCTCCAAGTTATTCACATCTTAGGGAGGGAGACCGATGTGTAACCTGGAAAATACAGAAAAGTGTGTTAAAACTAGAATAGAGTTGCTATTTCTTTTTTAAAAAATATGTTTTTATTGAGAGAGAGAGAGACATTGATAGGCTGCCTCCTGCATGCCCCCTACTGGGGGGTGGAGCCCACAACCTGGGCATGTGCCCTGACCGGGAATTGAGCCAGAGACCTCTTGTTGCATGGGACCAACTAAGCCACACTGGCCAGGGCAAAACTAGAATAGAGTTGTACACAAAGGGGGAGCAAGGTGGGCATTCCCCTAGAGCAGTGATGGCGAACCTATGACACGCGTGTCAGAGGTGACACACGAACTCATTTTTTTGGTTGATTTTTCTTTGTTAAATGGCATTTAAATATATAAAATAAATATCAAAAATATAAATCTTTGTTTTACTATGGTTGCAAATATCAAAAAATTTCTATATGTGACACAGCACCAGAGTTAAGTTAGGGTTTTTCAAAATGCTGACACGCTGAGCTCAAAAGGTTCGCCATCACTGCCCTAGAGAGCAGTTAAAGAAGATCACTACAGAAATAACCTTGCCATCTGAAAGATGAACAGATCTCCAGGAAGGCATGCCAGTTAGAGGGAACAGCTGTGCAAACTTGTTGGCTGAAGCTGGCTTGGAGTGTTTGGGGAACAGCATAACAGTGGCAGCAGAGGGTGTTACGTGGAACTGGATGGAGAAGCCAAGAGGTTTGAGCCTTATCTGTAGGCTCTGGGGAGCCATGGGAGGGCTATAAGCAAGAGCCTGCTTTGATCTGAGTGGGCAGAATGGCCACAAGTGGGTAAGCATTTAGAAATCGATTGTAGTGTCCAGCTGAGGGAATTGAGGAGGAGAGGGCCTGGGTTAGATTTAAGTGGTAGAACTGTCAGGATTTGTGACTGGGGGAGGTGAAGAAGACTCAAGGCTGACTCCTTCTAGCTGATGCCACCCACTGGGGGAGAATTCAAGAAGCAGGACAGCCCTAGCCGGTTTGGGTTAGTGGATAGAGCATCAGCTCGTGGACTGAAGGGTCCTGGGTTTATTCCGGTCAAGGGCACATACCTCAGTTGCAGGCATGATCCCCAGTCCTGGTCAGGGCACATGTGGGAGGCAACCGATCGATGTGTGTGTCTCATATCAATGTTTCTTTCTCTGTCACACCTCTTCCTTTCCACTCTCTCTAACTATCAATGGAAAAATATCCTCGGGTTATGATTAGCAACAACAAAAAGAAGCTGAGCGAATTAAAGGAGGGTGGACCTAGTGAATTGGGTGTGTGGTGCCTGGGGAGCAGAGTGGTAAGGAGGTGTATTAAAGTACAGATCTGGAGTCCAGAAGAAAAATTTGAACTGAAGATAGAGATTTGAGACTCATTTCATTTTATTTCATAAGATTTTCTTTCTTCAGCACTTACTATGTGCCAGGCATCGATCTAGGCACCAGGAATTCAATGGTAAATGAGACAAAGTCCTTGTGTTCGTAACGTTTACATTATAGTGTGTGTGGAGGGGGGAGGAGAGGCAGACAACAAATAAGCATGTATTGCTGTCAGCTGGTGCTAAGCGGTAGGGGGATAGAGAACGCAGGAGTGGTTACCCCTTTAAATAAGGTGGTCAGGGCTGGCTCTGATAAGACAGCATTTGAGGAAGACCTGAAGCCACTGAGTGAGCTCGGTGCTTATTGGAGGGGAAAGCATTCCAGGCAAGTGCAAAGGCCCTAGGGCAGGTGTGTGCTTAGTGTTTGTGGAACCCATAGAGGCTGCTGTGGCTGGAGAGGGGTGAGGAAGGGGGCATTGTGGGAAATAAGGTCAGAGAGGTAAGGGGCTGGAGACAATCATGCAGGGCCTTGTGGGGCATTGTACGAACTTGGTCCAAAGGGAAGTCAGAAAGGTTCTGCACAGACGCATGGTCTGGCTTAGGTTTTAACACCAGGAGGAGTGAGTATGGAAGTTGGGAGACCAGTTAGGAGGCTACTGCAGTAACCAGGCAAGAGTAGACGATGACTTGGCTCAGGGGGAAAGCAGTGGAGGTTGTGAGAGATGGTTGGTTGGATTCTGGATACCGATTCGTCATTAGCTAGGGCTTTGGGAGTCAGTTGGGTGAGACTCCAGAGGGAAAAGGGGGGTGAGAATAGATCCCTGGAGATACTTAAGGCACTGGAGCAGGGAGAAGGAAATACCAAAAGAAGTAGGAATGGAAATGCATTTGTTGTGTTTCAGGGCAGCCCATGGATAACTTTCTCCTAAGCAGTTTCTTGGGGTGGTGGTGGGGCCAGAGATCACGCCACACTGGACAAAGGGTGAAAGTGGGGGGAAGGAGGGCTCCCGGAGGGCACATTGTTCTGAGATTATTGTTCAGAGTTGGGGCAGAGGAGGAAGGGCTAGGAAAGGGGCATTTTCTAGAGGGGCACGGATTTGAGGGCTGTTGTGTTAGAAAGCTGAGAAGTTCTTAAATTCAGAAGGAGGCCATAGAGAGTGAAGGGAGAGAAGACAAGCAGAGAGCAGGCTGGGGACACGGGCCTGAGTGAGAGGGGTGGGAGGATGCCCTCTCCCCTCGGGAACTGAGAAAGAAGGGACTGGGCTGGCTAGTGCTCCTGGAGACCTCAGAGGAGGAGAGGTCCTGGAGCCTGAGGAACGGGGCCGATGGCCGTGCTGCGGACTCAGTAGGCAGACTGGGCATGAATTAGGGGCCCGCCAAAGCAGAGGCACCTACCTGTAACTGAGGAAAATTCAGCTTCCAGAACTCATCCGGAACCTCATAGTCCAGATATCTAGGAAGAAGCTCTTGGCATTTCAGCATACAGGGACCTTTTGTGACCTTTAAAAAAATAAAATTGACTTTGCATCACATATGGGGGTGGGGTGCACCGTAGACACTTGGGGCTTCTAAGGGGAAAGGTGTGACTCCCAGCAGTGTTTCTTGGGCCTCACCGGTGGGAGAAGAGGTGGTGGCAGGAAGCCCGAGTGGGAGGGGGAGTTGGAAACCAGGCTGCTGTGGATGTTGTCGGCAGCCTGAACTGCATGGAGTGGAGCCTCTTGCCTCCCGCCACAGAAGAGATGATGACGCAGACGTCTGTGGTGAAGGGCCGCTTCATGGGGGACCCCTCGCATGAGTATGAATACACCGAGGTGCAGAAGACGAACGATGGTGATAAGGTCTTTGAAGAAGAAATAGTGGTGAGTGGATATGAGAGGAGGAGGACCTGAGGGAAGAGGGCGGGGGCATCCAGAACCCAGCCCAATAGAAATACGGTGACAACAACATAACAACACCGCCCCTGAGCAACAGTGAGGCTCTGGGGCAGGGGCAGGAAGACAGGGTCTGTGCTGAGCTCTGGGGTAAGGGCATGGGACAAGCTCTTACATTTTTGTACCAATTTTTGTTTTCCTAGATAATACATTCATATAGTTCAAAATTCAAATGTCCAAAAAGGAATATAGTAGAGTGCCCCTCCCAGCCCTGTCTTCCAGTCACCCAGGTCCTTTTCCTGGGGGACAGTAATGTAACTGTTTTGCATGTGTGTGTCCAAATCTTGCTACTCAAAGTACAGCCTGGGTCAGACACATTACTATGCTCTAGGCCAGGGGTGGGCAACCTTTTTGTGAGTGCGTGCCAAAACCAGCAAAATCTCTGACTCAAAATTCTTCTGCGTGCCAACCCTAATTTTTTGAGAACATGTTACACCTACTTGATATCTCTCTTTTTTTTTTTTAATATATTTTATTGATTTTTTACAGAGAGGAAGGGAGAGAGATAGAGAGTTAGAAACATCGATGACAGAGAAACATCGACCAGCTGCCTCCTGCACATCTCCCACTGGGGATGTGCCCGCAACCCAGGTACATGCCCTTGACCGGAATCGAACCTGGGACCTTTCAGTCCGCAGGCCGACGCTCTATCCACTGAGCCAAACCGGTCCCGGCTACTTGATATCTCTTAAGGTGTACGTATGTGAAGAACCTTGAAAAAATAATAAAATTCATTCGAGTGACAAAAACACAGTATATGATGATGAAAAATACATTTATTTTTTAATGTATACTTGTACACTGATAGTCCGACAGAAAACTTTATTTTTTTTTAGGTTTTTTTTTTTTTAAATAAATCTTTATTGTTCAGATTATTACATTTGTTCCTCTTTTTTCCCCCCATAACTCCCCTCCTTCCAGCTCCCACCCCACCCTCCACCCTCACTCCCCACCCACTGAGTTCATCCATAGGTGCATGATTTTTGTCCAGTCACTTCCCGCATCTCCCACACCCCTTTTCCCCCAAGAATAGTCAGTCCATTCCCTTTCTATGTCCCTGATTCATTATAGTCACCAGTTCATTCTGTACATCAGGTTATTTATTCACTTGATTCTTAGATTCATTTGTTGATAGATGCATATTTGTTGTTCATAATTTGTATCTTTACCTTTTTCTTCTTCTTCCTCTTCTTAAAGGATACCTTTCAGCATTTCATATAATACTGGTTTGGCGGTGATGAACTCCTTTAGTTTTTCCTTATCTGTGAAGCTCTTTATCTGACCTTCAATTCTGAATGATAGCTTTGCTGGATAAAGTAATCTTGGTTGTAGGTTCTTGGTATTCAGCACTTTGAATATTTCTTGCCATTCCCTTCTGGCCTGCAAAGTTTCTGTTGAGAAATCAGCTGACAGTCGTATGGGTATTCCCTTGTAGGTAATTGAGCCTCTTTCTCTTGCTGCTTTTAAGATTTTCTCTTTGTCTTTTGCTCTTGGCATTTTAATGATGATGTGTCTTGGTGTGGTCCTCTTTGGATTCCTTTTGTTTGGGGTTCTCTGCGCTTCTTGGACCTGTAAGTCCATTTCTTTCTCCAGATGGGGGAAGTTTTCTGCCATTATTTCTTGAAATAGGTTTTCAATATCTTGCTGTCTCTCATCTTCTGGCACTCCAATGACTCTGATATTAGTCCGCTTAAAGCTGTCCCAGAGGCTCCTTACACTATCTTCACACTTTCGGATTCTTTTTCCATTTTGCTTTTCCAATTGGGTGTTTTTTGTCGAATCTTTGGTTTGATTCTTGTGCTCCTCTGCTCTGCTATTGGGTATAATATTCTTTATTTCAGTCCGTGTATGCTTACTTTCTAATTTCTTTATCGTAGCATCGAGGGTCTCATTAGTTTTCATGAGGCTCTGCACAAATTTATGGCAAGCCCTCAAAATTGCGATTCTTAGCTCCATATCCTCCATTTCTGTCATGTTTTTTTGTCTCCGCATCTTTTATGCTTTCTTGGTGCACCCCCTTGTGGTCTCTGTGCGCAGTCTTGTTCTAGCCAAGCCTTAATTGTTGTAGTTAACACTAGAGGGATTTGACCACCAGGCCGACTGGCTGTGGAAATCAGCTGTGGGAAAACTTCAGTCCTCAGGGGAGGCGCTAGTCCAGCCCTTGCCTGAGGCGATCCGCAAATGGCTGTGTGCAGGGTTTGGGCGGGGCGGGCTCAACAGGGCGGGGGGAGGGAGCAGCTATGGCCGCTCTCAGTCCGTCCCCAGGGGCTCTGCCTCTCTGTCCCAGCAATCGCTGCAAACCTCGGAGGGGCTGTAGCCAGACAGTCCCGCTTCTCCCGTTTGAGTCTGGGTCCCTAGAGACTCGCCCGGATCTGTAGCCCAGAGTCTGAGACTCGCTCCTGATTGAAAACGACAATCGTGCCCTCAGCCGCCAGCCCGCTTTGCGCGCGCACCCTCACCACGGCACCGCCGTACCTTTAAATTTTCCACACTGCGCCTCCGCTGAGCGTCGGAATGCTGTTGTTTTTGCTTCTAGTTGAAGAGACTCTCCTCAGCCAGCCTTCCCGTGGTTCTGGTTGATGTCCGCTCCGACTTTTAGTTGTATTTTTGAAGTGGTTGTCCACGGCGGCAGTCTCCGGTGTTTACCTATGCCGCCATCTTCGATTCCTCCCGACAGAAAACTTTATGACTCCCTTTGATATTATCAGTGGGACTTTTGCTGCTGCATCACTGATGACAGAGATTTTATATCAGGTTTATATTTCGTGACCTTCAGAGATATGCACGAGCTACTACTTTCATCCGCCAGGCTACTCCTATTACGAGAGTTAACAAAATTCATCACTGAGAACAAAGATTCACAAGTGTATGTGGATGAAACCAAAACACTGGTCGGATCTAGGAAGGCAGGGAGAGTTAAGGCAGAGGCATAGAAATTGCTCTTCCCCTCTCTCGTCAATCCATGTCTATGGTCTTTAAGATAACGTGTTATGTAAAATTATTTATCTAAGATGCACCTACACTGAATTCATCTGAAAAATAAAAAAGTCTATATTAAGAAAAAAATTGTAAATGGAAGATTATAAGAGAGGGTTTCGCGTGCCAGCAAAAGTTACTGGCGTGCCATGTTTGGCACATGTGCCAGGGGTTGCCCACCACTGCGTTTGAAATTCAGAATAATGGGGGATGGGGGATGAGGATCTGCATTTTAGCACATTCCCAGGGGATTCGAATTCATGTTTAAATGTGAGAAGCTCTGTCACCTGAGACAACAAATACCTTCCCTCTACATATTCTCTTGTTATCTTCCAAACAAAACAGAACAAATGGCAGCATGCTATACACACAGCTCTGCACCTTGCATTTTTTACCAACAATACATTTTGGAGATCTTTCCATATCAGTGCCTTAAAGCTCCTCCCCACTCTTTTTACCATGTGCGAACGCAACATAATTTAACCCGTGATGTTTTCAAGGAAATGGAGGTTTCCAAGGTTTAGCTTGGACAAGCAGTGATCTTGTACATACATCATTTCCACGGTATGCAGTCTGTCTGAATGACCAACTCCTGGAAATGGAAAGCTAGGTCAAAAAAGTAAGGAGCCCAAGTCTTGAAACTAGACAAACCCTGAATTCAAAACACAGTCTTTGCATTTGAATCTAGGTGATGCCCACAGTCTGGGTCCAGCACCCACCCCTTCCCACCTGACAAACTTAACTTCCCTTCAGTTTTATTTTCTGTAAAATTTGGATCATTGTATTTGCTCCCCAGGCTTGTGCAGATTAAATGAGATGACATTTTTTGAACCCCCTAGCCTAGACACGTATTAAATATTCGTTTCCATCTCCCCCTTTGTAAAGAATTCCAGTTGGTAGCCCCCGGGAAATGGGGGGCTGAGTGACTCTGGGGGCCCAACGTTTCTATGAGAGCCTTTTGCTCGGGGTTGCCCTTGACATTGATTGTAACCAAATCTCATCGGCATAAAGATGTGATAATATGGGGTGATGCTTGGGAAATATGGGTGATGCTTTGTCAAGTCAAAGAGTAGGATATGAAACTGTAGAAACTGTGATTCTAATTGTGCTTTAAATATATCATAAAAAAAGGATAGAAGGAAGTATACCAATATGTTATCACTAATTATCTTCAGGAGGTAGGATTATGAACGGTTTTGATTCTCAGGTATACTACAAAATATTTCTGATTACCCAAGTAGTTTACAGTAAGCATGATCGCTTTTATATTTTCAAAAGGCAAAATAATCAACATTTAAATCTGATGACAAGATGGTATGCTTCTGGAAGGGTACAGAAACCATTAACTGTGGCTGCCCCCAGTGAGGGCAACTGGGGGACGAGGGATGGGGTGAGAGAGGCGGCTTTTTTTTTTTTTTTTAGTTTAAATACTGCATCACCAGTATGTATTACTAATTTTAAAAAGAAAGAAAATCTTGATAGGAGGAGAGGGAGGGCTCACCCAGCATGATTTTTCACGGACCGGGCATCTACACGGTGGTGACCCGGGCCAGATGGTTGTGCAGAGGGCCCTGCCCCGGGGGTGAGTGGGCACAGGGCCCTGGCGGGAGGCTTGTCTCCTGTCTCCTCAGATCCGGATCAAGGAGGAGACCCGCCTGGTGTCCATCATTGACCAGATCGACAAGGCGGTGGCCATTATCCCCCGCGGCGCCCTCTTTAAGAGCCCTTTTGGACCCACCCATGTCAATCGGACCTTTGAAGGTGAGTTCTGTGGCGCCTCTCTCGCGGGCAGGAGGGCCTCTCTTCCCGAGCATAGTCAGACACACGTGTGGGCGTCTGAGCAGAACTGCCCACCTCCTCAGAAAAGCAACAGCCGTGACCACATCAGTTGGGAGGATGTGTCCAGTGACCCGGCCCCGGTGGTTGGCGTGGCGGACCCAGTCACTGGGCCCTGCCTCGTTTCTGCCTGCGGGTGGGAGAGCATTTGGCCACCTGGCTCTCAGGTCTTTCCGTGGGTCTGGCCTCCCTGCCTTTCCCCACCTCCCTCCTCATTGGTCTCTCCTCACTGCAGGATCTGGGCCAAATTTGGGTGGAGGGAGCACTGTTCCCTCTTCTCCCTTCAGTTCTGTCAGTAGTTGACTGAGTCATTTGCAAGCTCCTCCACGTGTCCCCCATGCACACAGGAAGTGAGCTGTGGGGTTCCCTCCCCACCTGCTGCCTCTTTTTAGGACTGACCTTGTCTGAAGCGAAGAAGCTCAGTTCCTACTTCCACTTCAGGGAGCCAGTTGACCTGAAGAACAAGACGTTGCTTGAGAAGGCAGACCTGGACCCCTCCCTGGACTTCATGGACTCCTTGGAGCATGACATCCCCAAAGGTAATAGCCTATTACTTGGAGGATCCTGGATCTGCCCTCAGGCCAGAGCAGTAGGCCATGCACCTGCCATTTTCCTCTGAGAGTGGGACCAAAGCCTGGGCAGGAAATGGTGGTTGAGTGTGGGGCTTCCCCGGGGTCCAATACAAGTTTCAGCTCATAGGGAGCAGTGGGTAAATGTTTGCACACAGAAGGGTTGTCTTCCATACGCTTTCACAGACAAGAAGTCTCTCAGTGTCTCCTGATTTTCATATCAATCTTGAATAGAGACATCCATCCATCTCTGTCAGTTTGGGGTTAGATCCGGTGTTTGGTACATAGCTGGTGCTCAATATGTAGGTGCTGATTGACTGAGCGTCCCCCGCTAAGGATATGAGTTGTGTATATTTGCCTCCTGCTATGTGTATGGGACTTTTAAATCTTAAAACATACGGCTTCAGAGGCCTTCCTATGCTTCGGGACACACCTGGCCCAGACATGCACCTGCGGGGGGTTGGGTCACAGAGACCCATTTCCATCACCCGAGCTTCACCGTAGAGCACGTGTCTGGGAAGATGCTCTCGCTTGGATGCCGGACCCCAGGGCAGGTGCCAGGCTCTGGGCAACCTGGGGCGCACCCAAGACACTGACTCAGCGCCTCTAACTCTTTCTGTCTGCACGTCTGCATTTCTGAGACCTGGAGGGATTTGTTGTTGATGATGGCAATGATAACAACACAAAAGCAGAGGCACTGCGTACTGTGTGCTGGGCACTGTACTCAGCCCTTTCTATACCTTATCTCATTTTAAGATTCACAGCCAACCTAAGAGGTGGATATTTCTTATTATCCCCATTTTATAGATGAAGAAACAGAGGCTCAGAGAGTTAAACCCAAGGGCACAGTGTCAGAGAAGGAGACTTCAGGACTCTGGCATTAACTGTGGTATCAAGGAGATGGTGTCCCCCCTCCCCCCTTTTTTATCCTCACTCAAGGATATGTTTTACTGATGTGTGTGTGTGTGTGTGTGTGTGTGTGTGAGAGAGAGAGAAAGAGAGAGAGAGAGAGAGAGAGAGAGAGAGAGAGAGAGAGAGAGAGAAACCAATGTGAGAGAGAAACATCACATTGCCTCCTGTATGCTCCCTGGTCAGGGATCGAATCCGAAACCTTTTTGGTGCATGGGATGACGCTCCAACCAACTGAGCCTCCCTGTCAGGGTGATGGTGTTTCCTTTTAACACGTTAGGCGCCCAACCAGTCACCGGTGACTGACACTATATTTGAGGAGCAATGAGGCACCCAGTTGGGCTGGAACTCAGGATGGAGGTGGGATGGCAGTGGTGGTTAAGGTGAGGGCTCTGGAATTAGACAGCCTGGGTTCGAATCCTGAATCTGTCACTTGCTAGTTGTGTGACATTGGGTAAGCCCTCAGTTGCCTTGTGCCTCAATTTCCTCATTTTAAAAAGGGGAATAATGATATTTTCTACCTCACTGGGTTGTTATGAGAATTAAGAGTTAACACATATAACACAAAATAATTATAACAGTGCTGAACGCATAAGAATTCACATAAAATTATATATATATAAAATACACACCAAGCATATATACGCATAAGAATTCACATAAAATTATGGAGAAGTGGCAAGCCAGAGATCTGGAGGCATTTCAGAGCTACTGCAATGCCCAAGGGGCCAGGCAGTGGGCCCCAAGTGGGTAAGGGCTGCCAGCAAAGAATGGCTACGCTGGCCTTGGCCACATGGGGGTGCTCGAGGCAAGCCTCCCTGGGCATGGAAAGGGATTCCTGGACCTGTGGGGGAGATAAAGGTTTATAGGGGCTGGGGCATTTCTCACCCATGAGACACCCTTTCCAGACTCCAGTTATCTCCTCCAACTCTATGCTCTCAGCCGCACATCCCAGGGGGTCGGGGGTGGGGGGTGGGGATGGTTGATAAAGGGAGCCAGGAATGTGGTGATGGTGGGACCCAGCACCAGGGGCTGAAGGGTGGGGGAGAAAAGTGCTGTTAAAACCCCTAATCTGGGTGCAGCAGCCCCACCTCCCAATTCATGGTGAGTCTGGAAAGCCCTGCTCGGTGCTGACTTCTCAGCCCTCTCACCTGCAGCCGGATGCCCAGGGCCAGTGGGCGAGGCCCTGTCCCCATCGTGCTGGGTGATCAGAGGGGCTGGCACAATAGTGCCTCCCACCCTTAGAGCCTCTTCCTCTGCGATGGGAGGGCCAGGAGGGTGCCAGGGCCTTTGCAGTCAAGACCAAAGCTGGCTAGATGGGCTGTAGGGGTCCAACAGTCTTCCTATGGGAATCCCACCAGCCCTGTCTGCCCTGCCACTTGGGGCAAAGGGGACACAGAAGGCAGCTGTCTCCCTGCAGCAGGGGGTATAAGATAGGGAGCACTGGGGGTCTCCCTAAAGGATGCTGGGGCCACCCTGATATGTCCAGTCAGCAAGTGACTTTATCAGGCCCCTGGGAGGTACAGGATCTGGGCCTGGGAGGTGAGTGGGTAGCAGTGGCCTGAGGCCCTAGATCTTCTGCTCTAAAGGTGGACCTCAGGGCTGAAGGATCAACTGATGGTTTCACATCCCAGTCCACTCCAGCCTGTCGCTCTTTCCTCAGTGCTGGGGCCTTGGGAGGTGAGGGCCTCTGGCATCTCCTGTGTGTGTGGGCCTGAGGGGAGGGATGCTCTTGGACTGACCCTGGGAAACCTCACAGCTCTGGGCCTCCAGCTCCCTTCCTCCTAAAGCCACCACCAGAAAGCCTCCAGGAAGCCAGGCCCCGTCCTTTCTCACGACGGCTTGGTGGGGGCCATGGTGTAGGATGGAGGTGTCGTCAGGGAGAGCGGACACTGATTTAGCTCCCAGACTCCCTCCCTTATCTGCCAGTTAAAGAGCAGGAGGAGCTGCTGGGAGGCTTCTCTGCCAGGCAGACAGCAGGGAATGGGCTGGGCTGCTAAGGCGGCCCAAGGAAGAGTTCCCTGGGACACCAGCACTGGCCGGCAGGATGGAACTTCCTGCCCAGGAAAGATCATTAATTCCTTCCTGGGTCTGAGGCAGACATTCAGGGGACTTCGTGTCACTTGTGAGCAGGTCTGGCACAGGCTGGCCCTGTCCCTGGGACTCCTGCTCTGTGCCCATGGAGGTCGGTCTGGAGATCAGCAGCTTGTCCCGGGGACAGCCTGGGGCCAGGATGCCCTGCTGAGCTGTCCTGTCGTGCCCTGGGTCTGCAGTTTTGTGGGAGTGAGTAGCTTTGGGGGCAGAACCATCCTCCTGGTGGATGCAGGCAAACAGCTAATAGTTGTGAGTTTGGGCTGCAGCCAGGGGAAACAGATGGAGTGCCAGGTCAGGAGGCCAGATTTCTAGATAGTTCCCTGCCAGTCCATGCTCCTTACCCTTTCACTTCATCAGCAATAGCCACTGAGCAGCTATTATGCGCCAAGCACTGGGGACATCATTGTGAACAAGACAGGCACCATCCTTGCCTCACGGAGGTTTGGAAAGATAAATGAAACAGAATGAGAAGTGGAAATGTAAAGTAGAAGGTGCCTCACCAATGAAGTCACTGTGTCCTGTGCAGAGAGGGGCAGGCAGAGCAGCAAGGGAAGCAGAGCAGGAGGGGGTGGAGGGCAGGGCTTCTCTCCTTGCTCCACTCTGCACTGGAGCTGACGCCTCTCTCAACTGGGGGAGCCGAGGCTCCAGCACAAGAGAGCCCTCAGCAGCAATGCCCAGTTCAGGCAGCAGAGGGCAGCAAGGAGCCTGCCTGCCTGGAAAGCAGTCTTTAAAAATGTGGTGGTGGTACTTGGGGAGGCGTTGGGGGGGGACAGGGGAGAAAGGGGGACAGGAACATTGGAGAGTTGTGGGGAACATGGGACCCTCGATCAGCCTTCTCTTGGGGGTGTATACAGGTGGCTCCTCCTACCCAGTCCCTTGGAAGCCTGGCTAACAGGTGCTCGGCCTTCTGGACCCAGGTCCTGACCTTACCAATCAGACAGGGCACTCCTCCACCTCCAGAGGACCCTACCCACCCCCAACCTCTAGGGCAGTGGTTCTCAACCTTCTGGCCCTTTAAATACAGTTCCTCATGTTGTGACCCAACCATAAAATAATTTTCATTGCTACTTCTTAACTGTAATGTTGCTACTGTTATGAATTGTAATGTAAATATCTGATATGCAGGCTGGTCTTAGGTGACCCCTGTGAAAGGGTCGTTCGACCACCAAAGGGGTCGCGACCCACAGGTTGAGAACCACTGCTCTAGGGGGTTTGACCATACCTTGTGGCCCTTGGTGGTGGCTGCTCCGAGACGGAACCCCATGCCTATTTTTGTGTCTGAGACAAGTTGTATGGTGCTGGTTTGAGGGGTTTAAGCTACCTGCTGCCCCAGACAGCCCTGATCCCCAGCCTGGTCCACTGTCCCCATCAACGGAACCTCAGTGCTTTGCTGCCTTTCTTCCTGGAGGGCAGGAGAATTTAACTGAGAGAAGCATACCCTCGCCTGAGGTTTCCGCACTAGCAAGGTGGGTGAGAGCCTGGGGCTCTGGGCACCCAGGACTTCCTGCAGATTGCAATAGGCCCTGCTCCTGGTTACCGGCTCATTCCCCACCATAGCCTCTAAAAGCAGCTAGCAGAACAGAGTGGGCGCCAGGGGGCAGGAGGGGAGCTTTGGGGAGACTGGGCTGTGAACTGAGACACCAGGGCCACAGCAGGCCGCCTCTCCTGGAACCCCCGAGGGGCAGAGGCAGCAGCAGCTGGCTGGGCCCAGCCTTTCCAGCAAGAAGAGAAGTGGGTGAAGGTGACAAGCAAGTGCCTGGCTTCCCAGGTAGACACTACGTGACTCCTGGCACGTTGAGAGTCTGTGTGTTTCCTGGGCAACCAGCTGAGCCAGGAACAAGGAGAGGAGGACAGGAGTGTGACAGGAATGCAAGGGAGGGAGGGAGGCAGTGTTGTTGGCTGGCCCCTCACATGCCGCTTCCACACTTGGCCAGCACCCTTCCGCCTGCTGGCGCTGCTGTCCCCTGCCCCCGTAGGGTCACTGCATTTCTCTAGCATCCCTGTCCGTTTCTCCTTGCTCTCTGGAAGTGGGAGTGCGGGGAGCCCTGCTAATAAGCCTGGGCCCCCTCATCTGCTAAAGGAAAGAGGCGGCCAAACCCTAGGTGGGCAGGTTGGTGTAAGGTTGGGACCCATCCCTGGCTCAGGGTGTGCCAAGATGCTGGCAAAAAAAGAAAGAAAAAAAAAAGATGCCGGCAATAGTGATGAGTGGTCTAGGCTGGAGGACACCAGGACCCATTTATCCAGGGCAGCATTTGGCTCAGGCAGCTGCAAGCTGCCCTCCCTGGTGGGCAGAGCCTGCTCTTTCTCAGTTCAAGGGGACTGTATGGCTGTGAGCAACGACAGGGAGGGACTGTCCCCAGATGATGCTCTGGGCACTGGGTGGGGGTGACTAAGGGATGGACCTTCCTGGGGTCTGTGCTTCTGGCCAAAGGCTGAATGCAGTGCCCTGGAATCTTTTGCTCTGGCCTGTCCCACTCCCTTTACCCCCTAGACATGTTTTCTGAATGACTGACTAGGAAAGCAACAGGCAGGGCCTTAGGCCTCTTAGGGCAGGTCTGGGAGGTGGAGGACTTCAGGTGCCCAGAGAGGAAAATTGTAGGAGCCACGGGAAATACTCCCTTTCCCTGACCAGGAAAGCACCCGCCCCCCTTCCTAGGCAGTGCCCCAGCCAGAGCTCTGGTAACCCAGGGGGACACTCTTCTTGATGTTGTCTGGCCAGCACTGTGTGGGCCTAGGGGAGTGGAATCCCTGTAGCTTCTACTTCATCATCTCTTACATGGGTGGCAGCCCTTGGTGCAGGCCACTGCAGAGCTGTGGTGGGCTCCCCGCCAGCCTCTCCCTAGGCAGGCCAGGGCCAGCTGACCTACATGCACCAGAAAGCTCTGGGTTGGATTTGGGCAGGTGACGGCACCCTCAGCACGGCTGAGCTGCTGTCAGGGCCAGGGGTTCCTGGTGGTCAGGTCTCTTGGATACAGGGTGGCCCCTGGTGGGTGGGGACTGAACTGCGAGGCTGCTGGGTGTGGAGTGACCAGGGTGGGCCATGGTTGGAGGAGGCCTGTGGGAAGCTGGGGCAGCAGGAGCCAAGCAGCCAGGCTGAGCTGGCAGCCGATGAAGGCCTCAGCACAGCTCTCAGTGCATCACTGGCTGGTCCAACACCAAAACCTTCAAAGCATTTGGCTTTCTGGCAGGGTCTGGAGCAGAGCTGCGGCCGGCCCGGGAGGGGCCTCGGTGCGCAGGGGAATAGAAGCTCTAGATCTGCATCCAGAGGCGATTTTCCCAGGCTCCTTCCTCCCACACAGCGGCTCCCTCCCTCGGTTCTGGAGATGGATCAGGTCCTTCCCGCCAAGTCCTCATGGCCGCACAACTCGGCCCTGGGCTGGGCTGCTCCTGTCTGGGGAGCAACAACCAGGGCAGGACCCAGGGTAGACAAAGGCTCATTAGCTGTAGCCCACGTCCCTTCCCGCCACCAGCTCCCAGTCTCCCAGCAGCCAGAGAGGGCTACTGAGCTTCAGGCCTGAAATGGTCAAACTTCTATGTGAGCCCCTGGTCAGGTCTAATCTATCTCAGAGCAGAGGCTTCTGGGACTGGGTACGAGAGAGCAAAATAGCAAGTGGGGGAAACTGCACTGGGAATGAAGGTCACTGGTGATTACCCCTAGCAGAGCCGGGAGAGTCTCCCCAAACCGGCTCCAATCCCCTCCCCCGTTGGATTCAGCTTCCTCCCCCACTCAACCTTTAACTAGACTTGCTGACAGGAACAAAACGCACTCCTTTTGAGTTTCACCTCCTTTCATTTCCTTTGCCCTCCCCCTGGAAGTGGTTTTAATGAACAGTGAAATGGCTAAAAGGCAATCAGGAGGAGTAAAGCGCCGGGATAATTAAACTGTCTTCCCTTTTCTGAGTGGAACCTTAGCACCTGGGCCTGGCTGCCCAGGGAGCTGGGGCCTTGCACACCGGGCAGAGCTCTGGCTCCACAGCACTCAGGCCTCACTTCCTCCCCAGGGTCCTGGAGCATCCAGATGGAGCGAGGCAACGCCCTGGTGGTGCTGCGCAGCCTGCTCTGGCCAGGCCTCACCTTCTTCCACGCTCCGGGCACCAAGAACTGTGGCTATATCTATGTGGGCACTGGTGAGAAGAACATGGACTTGCCCTTCATGCTGTAGGAGGGGCCCGCCCAGGGACTTCGTATGTAGAGCATCAGCATTATTTTCATACATTTCAGTGCGTTTGGTCTGTTTGTTCTGTCTTGCCGCTTCCCCACACTCCACCTCCATCTGGTGTCCAGGCTCTGAGGAGAGGCCCAAGGAGCCGGGAGACCCAGCTCTAAAGCAAGTGGCAGAGGATCGGAATGTGCTAACATGAGAGAGAATGGCGGGTGGAAATGGCTGTGGGAGGTGACGGCCAGAAGCCCTTTGAGGAAGGCAGCTCCTGGACTCACATTAGAGTTGTGCACAGGCCAGGCAGACCAACTCGCCTCCTTGCAGCCCCAGGCCCCAGACTAACAGCTGTCAAAACAGAGGGTGGGACCCTGTTCAGCCCATGAACTCCCTTCAGTTGCATTATGCAGCCCAGCACGAGGTCAGTGACTGCTCAGTAACCGGCCGGAAACAGACCCAAGCCCCCACGCAGTGAGCACACATCCAGTGGGTGAAACATGAGCCTGGTTTATGACATTCCGTTGAGCAAAACTCCTGTCCCCCTAGCACAGAGTATGGCCGCAACTAGCCATGAGACCATCGTAGTTGCCAAAGAACCCAACTGCCCTGCCTGCCCCCACCTCCCAGCACTGCTGCTGGAAGGCGGAGGGCATTGAGGGTGGCCCACTGCCACCTGTGTCCTTCATGTTGGAGGGGCCAGGCCAGCCGTGGGAAGGGCAGGAGTGCAGGCGCTCCGGCCAGGTGCTAACCATGATACAGCACCAAAGGCTTTCTTGAGTAGCTGATGTTGTCTTTCAGGAGGGGCGATCCCACAGCCATGCGCACCTTATTCCAGCGGTGGCCTTTATTGTAGATGGGCTTGACGGAGCGGCGGGACCAGCGGGTCAGGTACCTGTGGAGGGAGGACCAAGAAGTGGCTGAAGGCTGGGGGCCCGGGCTGGAGCTGGGAGAGTGGGCACTGCCTCCTCAGGCCAAAGCTGTGGCTGTCCAACCAAACCCTTTCTCTAGTTTTCCTTCCTTGAGGAGCAGGGGCTTTTCCTGGGAGCAACCGCTGAGTGTGCTGTAAACAGATGGGCTGGGTTCTTGTTGCCGTAAGCGTGTGTGGCCAGGGTCAGGCAGCCCAGGGCCACGCGCTCCCTTGATCTTTATGAGTTGTCAATGTTTATGAGTATTTGCTGGGGGAGGAGGTGGAGAAAGAGGCTACTCAGAGAGCAGATCATTCCTCTGTGGCCTCAGCCATGGGGAGAGGAGAGGCTGATGTAAGGGCCTGGAGGAATCCTTCCCTCTTCCCCACTTGGCTCCTTCTGCCACCCCAGCCTTCAGGGAGCTCCCCTGGGTAGCCATAACTGGTGTAGGCCGCTGCCCCTCACTCAACCCATGATGGGAGCCAAGGGTGAGGGCCCAGGGGGGTAAGTAGGAGAGGTGGGGAAAGATGGCTGCCGCCCAGTCCTTTGGCCTCCTTTGGGGGTGGCCAGGGCGCTGATGTTCCCGGAACAGTGGCTCATGTCGGCTGGGGCTGGGGTTTACTCCATTCAGAGTGAAACTTGGAGCCTGTCCAGAGAGGCCCACCCTTTATCCTAAAAGCTCAGCTATGGCAAAGGCCAGGATCCTCCCTGCCTCCACTCTAGGCTGCGACTCAACACAGCCAGCTCCAAAAAACCCTCAAATGATAGATTTTTTTAATAATAATAATAATAAAAAAACACTTGGACGAACATTTTTAGATAAAAGTAAAAAAATGATTGCTGATTTATACATTTCAACTGAGTCTTCTGCTCTCAGCCCTGTGCAATGAAACAGCTCTGAGTGGAGTAAGAGCTGGGGGAGGTGCTGGCCTAAGTGTGAGGCAGCGGGCAGGAAGGACTTCTCCTGTCACTGTCAATGTCAATGTCAATGCCCCAACAGGGAGGGAGGCTTCTGAGGAGTGGACAGGCCGAGGGACTGCTTTTCCTATGGCTGCTGGTTCTGGGGCAGCAGGAGAATAAAGGGTAAGGAAAGGAATACTTGGCAGGCCCCTGGGCTAGCATCTCCCAGTTTCCAGAGGGGATGGGTAAAGAGGTAGGATATGGGAGCTGGTTTCCCAAAAAGAGTGCTCACTGGAATGTCAGGACCCCAGAAGATCCTCCAGGCTGACTGGGTTCTCCAGAACTGCTGCCCTAGAAGTGTCCCCCCCGCCCTGGAGAGACCTGAGGAAGCTGGGCTTCAGCTAGCCCTGGGCCTGAATCCTGTGCCACATGAAGCAGCCAGCTGGTGGGGGAGGGGTGCCTGGGTGGCCTCCAGCAGCTTTTTGGGAAGATTCCAGCCCTAGGAAGAACTAAGGCTCCTTCCTACCACTCCTGAAGGGGCAGAGGAAGGAGGAAGTGTGGCTTCCCTGAGCCCAAAGTCCAAGGGCCTCTGGACAGAATCATAAAGTCCCTCGCAAGGGAATCAACCTCCATCGCAGCCAGGACTCTGACTCCCCCTCTCGCTCCCCCACCGTGGCCTTTTGCAACCCAAGGGCCCCCACACATCATCAATCCTGTGTCACGTTAAAGGACACCGGATATATGGGAGGGAGCCTGGCCTCACTTCAAAGGCCTGAGGGCAGGATGGATTGTGTCCTTAGGCCTGCTGCTAAGTCGGGGGGTGGGGGTAGGCTCAACCCCCAAATGGTCCATAGCATATTTGGGAAAGACAGAAAGCGGTTACTAGGTCCTGATCCCCAGGACTGTGGGCAGATAGCCCAGCTAACCATGTGGGAAAGGCAGGTGGAGATACGCATGGGGCCAGGGTGGTGGTGAGGCATCAATGAAGACCCAGCTCTGGCCCTGCACTGCCACCCCAGCAATTTGTGGCTGGTATTTGCCTAAACTCCTACCCTCGTGCCTGGGTTGTGTTAGGGATCAGACTAGGAGGTTTCCTAGGAGGTGGGTTAAGTCTTGCTTTGCTTCAACAATCTTTGGTCAAGTCCAGTGGCAGCTGGACAGGTTGAAAGAGGGAGGAACCATTGATAGAGGAGAACAAGAATAAATACCAAAATCAGTTTTACAGTCCTGGCTCTACTCTCAATAAGGGGGTATTACAGATCTAGGAGTGTGGCAAGATCAGATATGGGGGAAGGGAAGGAACATACAACAGGATGACAGCGTTAGGTCTGCTCCTACACCAGAGGGTGCCACCCTGCTTAGGATGAAAGGCAGACTGATTGATTTAAGGATCTAGGGGCCTTCCTCTTCTCTAAAACCTCAGGACCTCCTGAGTCAGCATGTGCAGCTGGGCAGGTTAAGTATACAATTCTAGGAAGCGCCATTCACAATCTAGTCTATGTGGATACTGCCTTCAAGTTTTGCAATGTACAACTTGCACAGTTATAAAGTGGCCCCACCCAGAGAGCCCTCCCATTTTTAAAGCCTCATTTTGCCCTTTAATAAACCCAATGCTGGGATACTACAAGTTTGAAGTGCTCTGACATTCCCATAGCAACCTAGTATGATGTCATAAACAGGGGATTAGCACATTCTAATGCCCAACCAGCAAACCTCCTTACGCTCCTTGCCTTTGTGCTAAGTGCCCTATTAGGGAGGGAAGAGGAAAGAGGGCTGAGGGCAGCAGGGGAGGGTGATAGAAGCGTGTGCACCATCAACTGCAGCCTCGGTGGGACCAATGGGGGTGGGTGCTCAAGCTGGAGGGACAGCCAAAGAACACTCTAGCTTTCCTGGGCTGTGGGATGAGCTCACAGTGAGAACTGGGGGCCTGCAGAATGCTCAGGGTGTTGACACCCTAGTGTGCTTACCGGTTGAGTTGAGGTTTCTTTTTTGGAACAAATCCTTCAGGAAGCAGAGGCCTGTGATTTGGCAACAGACCTGAGTGGAGGGAAGAGCATATAAGGAGATGGTCTCTGCAGCTCCCTCTGCAGCTCTTGGGGGCCACAGGGAAAGCCAAGGGGGTGGAAGGTTGGCACTGAGGGAATTATAATGAAGACTCTTCCAGGAGGGGCTACAACATGGGGCAGCTGGTGGGGGGGATGGGGGTGTGGCGCCTACAGCCCCAAGGGGAATTCTACCTGCTCGGTGGGCCATCTTCACACACTCCTCAATCTTGCGGTGCTCTTCCTGGCACAGGCCTGTGATCTTTCGAGGCAGCATGCCTCCGTGAGGCCGGATGAACTGACTGAGCAGCAGAACATCCTAGAAGAAACAGAAAATAGGAGGTGAGGGTCACCGGGGTGGACTTTTGATGCTGGGAAGCCAGGCCACGTGACTTATAAGGGAGGCTATTGACTCTGGCACTCCAAGAGGTTGAGGTCTCTATTGGGCACTGACCTGAGACTACTCCCTCCACACAGAGCTTTGCACACTGGTCTACTACCTTCTCCCTTACAAAAGTTAAATCCCACTGTTGTTTTTTTTCCCCCCAAATTTATTTTTTTAAAAATATTTTAAAATTGATTTCAAAGAAGAAGGGAGAGGGAAAGAGATAGAAACATCAGTGATGAGAGAGAATAATTGATTGGCTACTTCCTATACGCCCCACACTGGGGAATAAAGCCCGCAACCCGGGCATATGCTCTGACCAGGAATTGAACTGTGACCTCCTGGTTCATAGGTCGACGCTCAACCACCGAGCCACACCAGCCGGGCTAAATCCCAACTTAATAAGACTTTCTGACCCCATTGGCAATCCCAAGAGCTTTTAGCTCCTCGATAAGATAATCTTTTTTAAAAAAATATATTTTATTGGTTTTTTACAGAGAGGAAGGGAGAGGGATAGAGAGCTAGAAACATTGATGAGAGAGATACACCGATCAGCTGCCTCCTGCACACTCCCCACCAGGGTTGTGCCCGCAACCAAGGCACATGCCCTTGACCGGAATCGAACCCGGGACCCCCCAGACCGCAGGCTGATGCTCTATCCACCAAGCCAAACTGGTTAGGGCAAGATAATATTTTGATAGAGAACAGAAACTCTTCAAGAAGTGTTAACAATCTTTCCTTCACCTGCAGTATCTTTCCTGGTGACAAAAGGCCTGTTATTCTCCCAGGCAGAGGGTATGCCATGTATTTCCATACAAGGAGACAATCTTCTCTTTCTGCCCACAAAGCCTCTGTGCCACAGGCCAGAGTACATGCAGACAGTCCCTCCACCTTGTGCCTTCCCTCTGAAGGGCTAGTCAGGATACACACTGCGGAAGGGACCAAGGCTGTGAAGTTAACCCCCATCTTCTAAGCCCCAGTGACCAGATGTGATGGACGCTCAGGCTTCCTCTGGGCAATCGGACTGCTTTGAAGAGTCAAGGGAACATGGATAAACAGAGGGGAACACGGATAAACAGAGCCAAAATCAGGACCAGAGACCATTTCTTACCCCCAAATCGCACAGGACAGTTGAGGGGGTTAAATAAAAGCTACCACCTCCGCCCCCATCCCCCCCTCCAGGAGCCTGGCACACCCGTCTTAGCAATCATGTCCACAAACTGACTTGCTGCCCTGGCAGGCGCCTCGCTGTATAACCGCAGATTTGTTTTAATCACTGGACAGCTCCTGAGGGACCCAGACCCCCCAATTCCCACCCCTGTAATCTTCCGAATCTGATGAAAAGAACTTGGATTGGATTATCCAGGGCTAATAAACTGGGCTCACTGCCCTAGCCTCCCCCATTGCCAAGGAAGTTAACAGCTTTGTGCAGCTCAGGCTAACGGTGTCCTGAGTGGAAAGGGGTAAAAGGAAAACAACTTTAGCCTTTACCTCGGAGGGGATTGGATTTCTTCTGCTGGGTAAACAGAGCCAAGTCTATTTCCTGGAAACGGCTGGTAGGAAGAGTGCCCCATGGTGGTCAGGCAGGTTCACCTCCCCATCTTCAGCTGGGATTCCAAGTATGGCCACAACCCCACCAGCTTCCATGTAACAAGAAGCTGTGAATATTGCCCCGTGGCCTGCAAGCTTCCTATTACTCCAGGCGGCCATCAGCAGCACCCCCTCCCCACCCCTGGTGGCCTAAAGCCAAGGCTCCCAGCCTGGGAGATTAGTTGGGTCATTCTGTTCAGATCCCATGGGCATGTGGCCTCTCCTGCTCTTACCACCTGACGGGGATCGCTGCCCTTAGTCATCCATTCCACAGAGGGGCACAGGGACAACGGGCAGGTCAAATTGGCCCAGAGCCTGAACCACCTGAAACCTAAAAATAGGGTGCTTAATGCCACCAACAGAACTCTGAAGGACAAGTGTGAATTTCTCCAGGGCTGTGTCCTCTTCCCCAGGCCCTCCCCATTGCTAGAGAACGCGGAGTAATAGTTGGGATCGTAGTGGGGTTTGTATCTCCAGAGTCTGATAATTAGCTGGGTGACCTGAGGCAAGTTCATTAACTTTTCCCTGCCTCAAGTTTCCTTACCTGTAAAACCAGGATGAAAAAAAGTACCTACTTCACAGGGATATTGTGAAAACTAAGTGAATGAAGATGTGTAAATGCTTACAACAGTGCCTGATGCAGAGCATGTGCTCAATGCAAGGTGCTTATTATTCACTGTCATCATCCTGTGGAAACAGATGGAGAGGTAGAAGAGCTGGAGCAAACGGGGGTCTCTGTAGCTCCAACACAGAGACAATAATGTGTCTCCAGATCTCAGTGAGGTCTTTCCAAATAGCCTCTCATTATAAAAGAAAGAAAGCCAAACTCAGATCCTGATTCCACCCTCTTGGGAACACAACCCTGCAAAGACTGGGGTACAGGGCTCTGGTGGTCTGATTCACACGCAACCAGACAATGAACTAAATGATTCTCAACCCTGGCTGCACATGAGAATCATCACCTGGGGAGTTTTAAAAAATAATGATGGCCAGGCTTTACCCCAGACCAACTGAATCGATGTCTGGGGGTGGGGCCTGAACGCTTTTTAAAGCTTTCCTGTAATTCTAATGTGCAGCAGGGCTGAGAGCCACTGGACAAAATGCTTGTCTCTGGTGGCTCCATGGGATGCAGCAGTGGCCATGGGGGAAGGGCTGGGGGCGGGGATGCTGCTTGTTAACCAGGGAATATGACCTCTATAACATGCAGAGCCCCGTGTCTTTGCACACTCACCTCATAGCCATACTTGTGCTTCAGGTTCCACCGGCAGATGGGGCACTGGCCAGAGGGGTTAGGGGGATTTGGACTTTCCCGGGGAGACTCCGTGATACGGCCTTCGATCTAGGAGGCAGAGAAAGAAAGCCAGTGAGGGAGAGGGCTGTGTGGTCACTAATCCTTGAGCAACTCTCCAATCTGGTGGGACTGCTGGTGTAACTTCATCTCTGGGAGTTTTGTGGGAACAGGTAATAGGTCTTGGCTGGACCTATGGTGGTGGTTTTGCAGTGGCTACATATTGGGCCCTGCAGTGTCCACAGAGAAGTGACTTGGTAGCCTTAAGGGCAGTGGAAACTGCACTTAATGCTGGTGGCTGGTGGC
Source organism: Myotis yumanensis (assembly GCF_028538775.1). Lineage (NCBI taxonomy): Eukaryota > Metazoa > Chordata > Mammalia > Chiroptera > Vespertilionidae > Myotis > Myotis yumanensis. The sequence continues at coordinate 84,173,282 of NW_027223757.1, read as the reverse complement.
AAGAGGGAGAGGTTTGCTGTATCAGCTGAACGCTACCTTTCCTTCCTCACACAAACAAAAACCACCTTTGGGAAGAAGTAAGAAATGCACATGGTAAAAAGTTTCAAGCTGCGCAGGGATGTAGAGTCCACAGGAAGTCTCCCTCCCATCCACCTATCCTTCTGAGGAAACGGCAGCTTCCAGCTTTATCTTACAGAGCGAAGTCTGTGCCAGGGGTGCTTACCCTGCCATGGTTTTGTCCACTCTTCCCCATGGGGCGCTGAATAATGTCTGAGGCATTTTTAATGGACCGTCACAGCTGGGGGATGGGGTGCTATTGGCAGCTAGCAGGGAAGCTAACCATCCTACAGTGCACAGGACAGCCCCTCCCAACAAAGAACTGGCCAGCCTAGGATGCCAGCCAACAGTGCCTAGACGAGCAGATATCCGTGTGCACTCCTGCTGCTTCTCTCTCTCTCTTAAAAACACAGTTGGGAGAATACATTCCCATCTTCCTCCTCGCTTCCATTATTTTGGATGCCACCTTTTCAACCGTGCTGAGGCCACGTGCAAAATGACCTCTGTTGTGGCTGCTGGATCCTGTGACACAGCCTTGGAATTACTAAGTGCAAAGGACCACTGATGTGGGAGTCAGCTCCAATGGCAACGGGAGTTTAGAAAGCCTTGCTGACTGAAGCCATGGATTAGGAGAGCGAGGCTGGGACAGGGCTCAGAGGCTTTGGAAGGGAAGCAACACTGTCTCCTGAGGCAGAACTGGCAAACAGGAGAGGAGCTGGAAGCAATGCTTGGTTGTGCAGGGCACTGCTACCTACCTTTCGGCCAAGGCCAGAAATAGAGAAGTGTGCTAAGAAAAATATGTAGGTGTGAGTAGGCCTGAGAGGGGTTAAGGTGATCTGTGGGGGAAGAGCTAGCATTCATTGATTCCCCATTATATGCCTGGTTTTGTGCTAATCATGGTTCACATGTATCATCTCATTTAACCCCCACAGCCTAGGGAGGGAGGCCTCATGATCTTACTTTATAGATGAAGAAAGTGAGACCCCAGAGAGTGAGCAATAAATACCATCAGCCAAGGCAGTGCCTCTCCAGGCATGGATGGGCTCCCTCCCCCAAGTTTCTCCTAATGCCACCATGTCTCTATGTTCATTCTACCAATAGCGAATTCATGCCCCACATGAAAAACAGTCTTCACACTCAGAAGCCAGATGTGTTTTCTCTCCAACAGCAAGGAGTTCACAGGCTAAATGCTTGTTTCAGCTTTGAATAAGGAAATAAACAAGGTGCCCTAAGGGGGTGGGGGCCCCCTCAAAAGAACTATTTTGAGGTTAAGGAATGCAAAAGCTGAGGGAGCATTCTGGGGAAGACCCAAAAAGGGAACCCGAAAACCTTGATCTGGGGATAAGACTGCTTGGCTGGCTGCCAGAAGGGTTAAACCCCTGGTTGACATGGAAGCTATACCGGCTTCTAGGAGCTCTGTGGAGCGGCTGCGGATTTCTGGGAGGCATGGAAAGCCATGTGAAAACAACGCCGTCTTTTAGGGATTATAGGATAATCTAGGCCCCATGACTCCTGGAGGAAGGGAGGTGAGATGGGCCCAACAAGGGAAAGGGGGAGTGGGTGGACCAAGTCCTTCCAGCTTTCTTACCAACGACAAGTCAGGGTGCTGGCTAGCAGCCCAGGGCCCAGAGAGTGCCCTCTTTGAACTGCATCACCTAAGGAGCAGCTTGGTCATTCTGGGCAGAAAGGAAAGGAGTGGAGATCCAGGATCCTGGCCCTGGATCAACTTACTCTGGCTCTTTAGTCCTGCCATTGCCTTAGTTTCCCCTTTGGAAAATTAATTTATCACCCTCCAAAGAACATATCAGTAAAGACCTCTGAGATCTTGTCATCCACATGGCTATTTTAATCAAGTAACAGATGCTTCAATCCAGGTACAAGTGACTGTTCCTGATGAACCACACTAGAGCGCACAGCTTGAAAAATAGTAGACTGTGAGATTTATGGTCACAGAGGGAGCTGATCCTGGAGCTAGGAGTCCAGTTTGGACCTCCCTCCTCCCCTCCCTCAAAGGAGCAGCCAGGCAGCTCCAAGTGTTAAAGAGGTTATAAATGGCCAACTTGATGATACTTACTATAGTTGTCTTCCCTTTTTGGATCTCCACCACTACAGAGATAAAGGGGAAAAATTAGGTCAACCATTTAATAAGGAACAGGGAGTTTCAAATAATAGCTCAAATTCAACAGCAGAAAAATAGAGCCTTCAATCTGCACTCTCCCACAATCCCCACCTCGAAGAGAAAGTGTGCAGGGTTCACCTCCAAGTGCCAAGGCTCTATGCCCTTGAGTCTGGGTGGGGGCAAGCCCAGATGCCCAAGTAATATCATCTCTCTGGGATTAAGAGTCTCCACACTGTTTTTGCCTTTCTAAGCCAAGATTCATCTTGGTGCTAAGGAAATTGGCAACATCCTGTCCTACTATGGCTAGCAATAATGACCTAAGAGAGAGTGTGTGTGTGTGTGTGTGTGTGTGTGTGTATGTGTGTGTGGTGGTGGTGGCGGCAGCAGAAGCATGCAAAAGACCTTCAAAAGTACCCACTGCATGTGTCCTTTTACTAAGAGAATCAGACCTACATAATTGCTGACCTTGATTAGTTTACAATCTAAGATACAGCACTGAACTAACACAGCTCCAATGGCCCTGGGTAGATAAGCAATGAGACAAGTTCACTCCTAAAATTCATTCTGAGAACCTTGTGTTAAAACTATATGAGAACAACTGTGTGAGTTAAATCCTCTTCTTTTCTCCACTCCTCCTGCAGGATTGCATTTTGTTATCTGCTGGAGAGGTGTGATAAAAGAGGTGGGAGTGCCCTGGCTGGTGTGGCTTAGTTGGCTGGGCGTTGCCAGGTGCATTTCGGTTGCCAGTTGATTCCCAGTCAGGGCACACACCTGGGGTTGTGGACTCAATCCCTGATAGGGGGTGTGGAGGAGGCAGCCAACAGATGTTTTGCTCTCATGTTGATGTTTCTCTCTCCCTCCCTTTCTCTCTCTCTAAAAATCCTATATAATAAAAGGCCAATATGCAAATAGACCGAAAGGTGGGACAACCAAACAACTGGTCACTATGACGTGCGCTGACCATGAGGGGGCGCGCGTGGAACATGGCAGGTGTCAGCAGCAAGCAGCAGAACGAGGAACATGGCATTGGCAGTGGCAGGATGGTGGAGCAGGTGAGCGGGGGGCACCAGACCAAGGTGGGGCACCGGTTGCTGTCTTTGGGGCGAGCCTCTGGTGGATACTGAAAATTCTTTGCTCCCACATGCCGTAGTCCTGCCCGATTGCCCCTCAGGGCTTCTCCACCTTCCGCTGCTCCTGAGGGGTGATCGGAGCTGGCAACCGCTGCTCATACTTGCTGCTCACACCTGCTGCTGGCACTGGTCCTGCTCGCATCCGCAGCCAGCGCCAGAGCCGCCGCTCGTACCCGCTGCTGGCGCTTAGTGCTGGTCCGTATTGCTTGGTGCCATCAGCGAGTATGAGTGGTGGCTGCTGGCCCCAATCGCCCCTGAGGGCTTCTCCACCTCCCCCCTACTCCTGAGGGGTGATCAGGGCAGCAGCCACTGCTCACACCTACTGATGGCGCCAGCCCCATCTGCACCTGCTGCTGGCACCGGCCCCAATCGCTCCACACCATCAGCGGATGCATGCGGAGCTGGCTCTGTCAGCATATGGGAGCAGTGGTAGTGGGAGCAGGGCTGCTGGCAGACAGGGGACCAGGGCCGCGATGGGAGGGGCCGGGGGTGTGGGTGTGCGGAGGATGGGCCCAGCCCGCCCCTGTGCCCACTGCAGCCTCGCGGCCCACAGTTCCTGTCAAGGTGCATGGATTCGTGCACTGGGCCCCTAGTCAATAATAAAAAAAGAGGTGGGCATTAGGGGCCTGCAGATACTGGGTTCAGGAAGACTGCTGCAATTCCAAACTGAAAGGGACTCCCACAGCTCTTTGCCTCTAGGTCTGGCAGTCAACAGAGAACCTGAGGGGAAGACAGTAAGTCACACACACCTGTCAGGCTGAACATATTTTTAAGATGCTGAATGACAACTTCAACAATATGCAAAGGAAGAACCAAGCTAAAGGCCCACATTTGGCAAATATAATCAAATAGGAAGTTCTTGGAGATCTTTGCTTGTTCTCCCATTTCTTTAGTAAGAGAGAGCCATAGCTGTTAGCATAGGAACTGGCACACAGTTTCACACAGATGCTCAATTAATGTGTACTAGCTCTCAGGGAGCAAAATATTCGTCATGGTCCCTTCTGACTGCTAATTACTGTAATAGGAAACTTGGGCCCACATAACTGCAAACTGTCTCCACACATACTAAAATCACATTTTAACAGCAGCGTGGCCATCACAATTAGTTTTACTCAGCTCTAGCCAAGGCAAGATTACAGATTAAAAAGAGCCTAAGGTTCTTAACTTTGACAATCTAGTCAAAGTTATGGATCTCTCCTTAGCACACATACAATTAAACATGAATTTTAATAGGCTCGCAGATCCCTGAAGCTAAATATACAAATAGTAATATTGATTTTCTCTCAGTGCTGGTAGTAGGTGATTTTAGTTTCTTCTTTATGCCTATCTGTATTTTCTAAAGTTTCTAAAATAAATGTATACCGCTTTTGCAATAAAAAATAAACAATAAAAGAGAAAGAATATGTCTAAGGAAAAAAAGTGAGGCAATTCTAACCCAACCAGAGTCCCACAGCAGCATCTGTGATCGCTGAGCTCTGTGACTGACACCTAATTGGACACAGACTGCCTGGAATTGCTTCCCATTTGTTTCTGGGCCCGGCTATTCATAAAGACTCATTACTTCTAAATAACCAATCTGAGAGAGCCCTTCCATTTCCAACTCCAGACACACAAAGTTGTAACAATGGAAGAAAGGCCCCGAGGCTTTCTCCCAAACATTGTAGTTACCAATCAATTCCCAAAGACAAACTAGGTTTCTCCCTGTAAAAGGAAATGCGTCACCCCACACACGGATCTACTTGTTCAGAACAGAGACCAGCCTAAACGGGATGTGGGTGAGACTCAACCTGGTGCTCAGTCTGGAGGCCAGCACAGTTGCAAAGGGACTGTCACTGTAATGTGTCAACCTATAAACATGGGGGCGCAGAAGAAGGGCACAGCTCCAGCCCAGTAGGGCCTCTAGGCACCCCAGAAACATTGCACATTTGTAAAAAACTAAGTAGGATGGAGGGTGACCAACTTAGAGCAACAATAGGTAGGAGGAAATTTTTTAAGAATTAAGATCAGAAACAAAAGGAGAACCATTCTGATACCACTTGAGTCAGCACTAGAACAATGCCCTGAAACAGATAAACATGTGGTTCCCTTCTCCATGGAGGCACTTGAGTCCTAATCATGAGGTAAACAAGTCTAACAAAACACACATCACTCCCGGCAAAGAACCAAACCCTGAAGTCATCCCACTGGCCCCTGGAAAAGAGATCAAAGACTATGGCAAGCTCCACTGTTCACAAGCTCCCCACACAGCAACTCTGAGCCAGTGAATCATCTTACTATAAGCCAGTGGGTAAAACATTAGGCAGATGCTTATCTAATAGAGATAATTTGTGAAACTAGAAGGAATGACCTGAGAATTCACACGAGATTGAGATTAATCAGTGCAGTGTCTCAGTGCTAGGGCAGAAGGCCTGGCTGGAGCCTGAAGAGGCTCTGATAGATTTTAAGCCTCTCAAAACAGGAGATAGGAATCAAAATAGTATTGATTTTCAGTGTGCATACAAAAACATGTCAAAAACAAACAAAACCTGAGATCCATTTTGTCCCTGGCCTCCTCTCCATTTAAGAGAAGTGGGGGTGGCTAAGAAAAGCTGGACTAAGAGATTTAGGCACTAACAGAAAACTTGTTTAGAAAATGATGGAATCACCATCGTGTTCTGAGAAATGGTTATATCAAGTAAACTCGGGAAAGAAATGAAGCCGTTTTCTAAACTAGAATCAAGGGCCAAAATCTTCAAAGACAGGCACTTCTCATACAAATCAAATAATCTGTTCCACAGGAGGCAACACATTTGCTGAGCACCCGTGGAGGTACAGCCAGCTCCACCTATTGTGGAGTTACAACAGACTAGGAAGGCAGTCTTTGCCCTAGGGGAGAAAAGGGAACTAAACCAAGTATGGGAACTTCACTATAATAAAGTCCATGCCTCGTAAAGAGGTCCTTTGAGTGCTTCAGTAAATACTCGTCTAGGACGGAGTCCAAGATAACTGAATTGTAACAGTCCAGAGCAAACAGCATTGCGGTGAGACTGCAGTGAGCACAGAAAGACCTTGATGGCCACATAAACACAGACAGTGAACAGCCCAACTGTTTAAGTAAAGGAGGAAGTGAGGACAGATGAATGACGAGGGGTGGAGGCGCTGCTACAGAAAGTGCCAGAGACCAAGGTCCTGCTTGGAAAGGTCCATGGAAACCGAGTCCCAAACAGAGTGTGAGGGAATGGAGTAGCTGAATGGCAGGATGGCTGAGAGGTGGCAATGAGAGTCTTAGAGGGTCAGGAGTAAAGTGCACGTTTGAGATGTGTGTCTGCACTTCTGGTCATTAACTACTTTTCTCAAACTCCTGCCTCTCTCAAGCACCACTCTCTTCTGTTCATCTTTCATTCCACCACGGAAATGTTCTGATTCTCTCATCATCTCCCACTTTTCCCTTGGACCCTGAGGGAATGTCCCTCTGCACTATGCTTCAGGATGAGTCTTATTGCTGCAATTCTATAAAGCTCACCTCGCTCTCTCCTCTCAAAGCCTTTGGCTATAGGGTTGCCTTGTCTGAAATGCTATAGCTAACTGGAAAAGATGAAGAAAATTCCCTTTAGCCTTTACTTATTTCAACACTTTCTGATTGAGGTGTCTGATAGATCATTATAATCCTATATAATAAAAGAGAAACATGTAAATAGACCATCCCTCCGCTACGACCACCAGCCAATCAGGAGTGAGTATGCAAATTAACCCGACAAAGATGGCAGGTTAATTTGCATACACAGGCGCCGGGTGGAGAGCAGAGCAGGAGGGCCAGTGGAGAGTGGAGTGGCTTGGGGAACTTGGCTCCCCAAGCCGCCAGACGGAGAGCAGAGAGGGAGAGCTGGCGTCTTGGAGGACTTGGCAGAGTGGGAGGCCATGGGACAGAGACAGAGCAGGAAGGGAAAACCAAGATCGTAGGGAGCACCAGGAATTCTGGGAATAGTAGTTTTGGTGGCAGCCCCAGGACCAGAAGCGGAAGCCCACAGCGTGGGGAGCACCAGGAATGCTGGGAATCGTAGTTCTGGTGGCAGACGGATCTCCTAGATCAGTGATGGTGAACCTTTTGAGCTCAGCGTGTCAGCATTTTGAAAAACCCTAACTTAACTCTGGTGCTGTGTCACATATAGAAATTTTTTGATATTTGCAACCATAGTAAAACAGACTTTTATTTTTGATATTTATTTTATATATTTAAATGCCACTTAACAAAGAAAAATCAACCAAAACAATGAGTTCGCGTGTCACCTCTGACATGCGTGTCATAGGTTCGCCATCACTGTCCTAGACACTAGAGTCGTGGTTCTCAACCTTCCTAATGCCGCAACCCTTTAATACAGTTCCTCATGTTGTGGTGACCCCCAATTGCATTGTTACAAATTGAACATAATTAAAGCATAGTGATTAATCACAAAAACAATATGTAATTATATATGTGTTTTCCAATGGTCTTAGGCAACCCCCGTGAAAGGGTCGTTGGACCCCCCAAAGGGGTCGTGACCCACAGGTTGAGAACCACTACACTAGAGCAAACTGAGCCTGGAGCAAGTTACTGTTGTGGTGGGGGATGGAAGGAAAGCAAAGGTGAGAGACATAAGTAAAATCAGAGTGTGTAGGAAAAATTAAAGGGAAGATATCCTAAAACTCCCAGGAAATCTCCACCAATGAAGCAATGAAAAAAAAATGCCTCTATTATTCTGTGAGCAACAAACCAAACTTAGTTGGGGTCTCAGACAATTTGCTCATATGATTGCAAAGACAGACAGAAATTCCCTGATTGGAGAGGGCTCCCCTGAGGGCTCCCAGATTGGAGAGGGTGTAGGTCGGGCTGAGGGACCCCCACACCCCCCAGTGCACGAATGTCGTACATCTAGTAAATTCAGATAAGCACATGCTTATTTTTCTTTTTTAAAATGTTTCCTTCATAAAAGCTCTTGAGAGTGATAAGGCAGGAATGAGGTCTAACACAATCTTTGCTAAGGAGGGCAGTGCCAACCATAAAGACACTAAATGGTCTTCAGCAAGTTAAGATGTGGGCTTTCAGGGAAGAGAGGGACCCACAAGGAGCCCTGTCATGGAGTACTGAGGCGATGCTACCGGGGGAGAGGGAAGAGCAGTGGTTTTACTTTCAATTCTGCCACTCACTGGCTGTGTGATGTTGAGCAGTTACTGAACCCCTCTGGACCTCATTTGTAAAAATGTCAGTAATATCTACCTCTAAGGATTGCTGAGAAGATTAAACAAACGTAGGTGAAAAACCTGGCAGTGTTTGCATCAGGCACTTAATAAACCACAATTTCCATTTCTGTGTTCCTTCCATAATAATATATGTTTTTGGTTAATTCTCACCAGAGGATATTTTCCCAATGATTTTTAGAGAGTGGAAGGGAGGGGGAGAGACAGAGAAACATCAATGTGAGAGAGACATATGGATTGGTTGCCTCCTGATCCGGGGCCAGGGATCCTGCAATTGAACCTGGAACCGAATCTGGGACCCTTCAGTCCCAGGGCCAGCACTCTAGCCACTGAGCCAAACTGGTTAGGGCCTATTTTTTGGCTTTGTGTGTCCCTATGGTCAAACTTTAGACCAGGTTTTCTCAACAGCAGCATGACTCACATTTTATGCCAGGTAGTTCTTTGTTGTGGGAAGCTGTCATGTGCACTGTAGGATTACAGCAGCATTCCTGGACTCTACGCACCAGATGCCAGGAATATCAGTTGTGACAACTAAAAATGTCTCTAGACATTGCCAAAAGTTCCTTGGGGAACATAACTACTCCCAATTGAGAACCACCGCTTTAGACTTAGCGAGTCTTTACAGGCAGGAGTCCTGGCACTGAGTACTCATGAGCTCTGACTAAAATAGTATTATCTGATACTTTGAAAACGAGGATGCTTGAATATTTCCAGCAAGACATCCAGCTTCCTCTCCACAACTTTAGATTCTAAGTGTACAATATTATTTAGGTGTCATATATACCAGCTGGGACCAGACAAAATTAGGTATATGTGTAATATTTTATACTTTATACATAGGGGATAGAATATCAAGGAAAGCTTTTTTCATTGAAATGCTTTGGAGCCCTGGCTGGGTAGCTCAGCTGGTTAGAGGCCATTGGATTTGTTTCGATACACCAAGGTTGTGGATTCGATTTCCCGTCAGGGCACATACAGTAATCAACCAATGAATGCATAAATGAGTGGAACAACAAATCGATGTTTCTCTCTCTCAAATCAATAAATAAAAGATTAAAAAAAATTAAAGGCTTTGGAAACAGGTGGTTGGTTCTTCTTTGTTTAAGACGACATCAATTCAATTTAGCTTTTAGGTCTGAGAGTGAGTAACAAAGAAGAGCAAGCAACCCAAGTATTTATGGAGAGGAGGACTTTAAATACCCACCTGATTATACAGTCAGTCCATCATTTCACACACTTTCCAACAGAAAAAACTGAATCTAAAATATTCCTTTGTAAAAGAACAAACCAAAACGATTGCTCTTGGTTATCCTCTGGGAACATAGCAAAGCACTGTTTTCAACTTTGAATTTCATAAAGGATATGTAAGTTGCAGCCATTAATGTTTGACACTTGGTAGACACCCTCAAAAATGTTATGGGTAAATGCTGGGTTTTCAGCCTGGGAATAAGGTGCAACACCTTTTCCAAGTCCTTTTATTAGCAGCATGGTCTCTTTGGTGTCTCTCTTTATTAATGGATGAGTTTGCCTAATGTTAACCGGGCAGTCTCGGGATTTTGCTGTTCTTTCTAGCAGATGTTCCATCTTCCCTTCAGAGCTAAGTTTTTCACACATACCTATTTCCCTTTCTTCATGAACCTTCTCTTTGATTTCCCATTTTATTGAAATTGCTCTTTGAAAGCTAAAAAAAGAGATCTGTCCCGAAACACATCCAACAGCCTCTTCCTTAGGCTCTTTTTGAACTTTCCTGTCCCCTCTGCACACAATGACCACTCTTTTCCTCCGGGTATGTCTCCGTTTTGGTTAAAGGATGTGCGGGTCGGTACTGTGCCAGCATCTTAAAGCCCGCACCACTCATCCTTTCCTGCTTCCAGCAGGGCACAAAGGAAGGCTATGTCTTGAAAGACCTTGTTCACTCTCCGCCAGACCCCATCCTTTTATAAGCCCATTCAAGACATCCTTCACGAAAACTTCCCATTGGGGTTGCTGTTTCCAGTAACCGAATCTCCCTGCCCTTTACCGCAGCGTGCACAGCTCATCTTCTGAGAACCTAACTTCTCAGGAAAAGGGCTGTATTTTTTTTTTTTTTCTCCCTCCAGAATCCCTTGACAGCCTGAAGTAAAGCACTTGGCTAGAATACGTACATGTTTCCCCATAAGCCAGTGGTTCTCAACCTTGGCTGCACATTAGAATCACCTGGGAATCTTTTTAAAATCCTGATTTCTGGGCCTCATCCTCTGGAAATTCTGTTTCTTTGTTATGGGGTGAGGCCACAACATTAGTAACAGAGAAACAATTTCCGGAGGATGAAGCCCAGAAATCAGGATTTTAAAAAGATGCCCAGGTGATTCTAACGTGCAGCCCAGGTTGAGAACCACTGCCCTAGGCCCTTCGAGACGTAAGATTAGTGAAAAGCAGGAATAGCATTCAGCATGTGCCTCTGTGTCAGCTGTTCAATAGCCTTTCCTCTCCAGGAGACTAGCGGCCGGGGCAGACAAAGCCGCCATCCGATTAGAGCACTTTCAGGTGAGAAACTGGGAGGGGAGACGCTCGGGAAGGTCTCCAGATGTCCCTCCCCCACGATCCACGGGCACTTGAATGAGAGCGGCGGCGTCCGGAGACTCGGAAGGGAGACTTACATGCAGACCCTACCGGAAACTTCTCTCAACCCCGGGACAGGTTTCCCTTCGGTCCTCGCTAACTAAGCAGGTCTCGCTCTCCGCCCTCCCCACCCGCCCCCGGCCCTGCCCGTGAGGACGCTCGCCAGGGGTGGGAAGTCTTAGATCACAGCACCCGGGGCTGCAAGGAAGGGGCTTTCTGGCGCCCTGGGAGCGTCAGCATCTCCGCCGTCTGGGAACCGCGCGAAGGGGAGGAGGGGGCGGCGGCCGGAGGAAGCAGCCCCCGCCGTGCTCCTCTTCCGCTCCAGGAAGTCGCCGGGAACCGGGACTCACCTTCCCTGTACCCGCGATCCGGGGGCCGAGCCCAGCTGGTCGCGGCAGGGCCTGCCAGAAGCCCTCGGAACAGCCTCCCACAAGCGGACACCAGGGCACTGAGGGCTGCCATCTTGAGGCCCCACGATGACCTCTTGGGCACTTCCGCTTCCGGAACGGCGCACGCGCAGCCGCCGTGGTGGGCGGGAGCGGTGCAGGTGGCGGGCTTCTCGCTCTGTTACCCCTGTCACTTCCTTTCCGCTCACCTTTCTAGCTTTTGGCCAAGGGCAGAGGCCTCTGTGTCCAGGCTGTGCTTCGGTCCGAGGAATGGGGGAGGGCTGCTAGCTGCTGCCTGCCAGTCCCCGAGGCCTTTCGTTCCCTGGCAGGCTTCCTCGCTGCAGTCACACGCACTGCTCCTGCATCCTGAAAGCTTTTCCTTCTCTGCAAGTCAGATGTGGATTTTCAGCTTCTTGTGGCTGGAGCCAGGCCTGTACAGGAGAGTTGAGATGGTTAGGAGCTCTTGTTGTGGAGCAGCAGGTATCAGGCAAACCTAGGATAGAATTAATGTTCCCCTCCCCCACCCCATCTTCCATTCGCATCTTTGGCCAAGGCCTTTGCACAGCTGTTTTCTCTATCGGCTCTTTGCCTACCTGGCAAACTCACTTATTTCTCAGAACGCAGCTCAAACTTCCCTTCCACAGTGGAGTCTTCCTTGAAAACCTCCTTGTTACTGTTTCTCAGCACCAGATACTCTCCATCTTAGTATGTGGCATAACTGCAGTTTTACATTTGCTTGTGTGGTATATGTTCCCTCATGAGACTGTGTTCCATGAAGGCAAGGACATGGTTTATTGTTGACTCTCAGGTCTCCAGCACATAGCACAGTGCCTGACACATAATGAGTGCAATCTGTGGACAAAAAGGGGCCACATACTAACCCGACTAACTCAGGGAAGGCCTGTGTGGTGGCCTTGCAAACGCAGAGACTTAGAGTAATCACAAAGAATGGTCTAAAATGAAAACTTTTTAAATTAAAAAACAGATTATAATAGTCATGTCCTATGCTGGTATCTTCAACTTTGATCTTAACTGAGCCTATTACCTTTTTGCATCTAAGATAACATACCTTTGTAACTTCCTCTTTTCTGGACCCCTCAAGGCACAACTAATGCACCAGAGCAGGGACCACAAATTCCCTCATTGTTATCTGTTAATTGTTGACTGTTAACTATCCTGTACCCACCTATGTAAAAGAAGCATGTGCCTATCATTTTTTATCCAATCCCAGAGGATCACGCGCCCCCCCACCCCAGCTTTGCTTTCTCCCGTCTCCCTAATATATCATCAATGGATTTTATGTAATCCACTTACGTCTCCTCCTTTGATTTGAATTTATAAAACAAGGTGGAAAACTGCCATTCTTCGGAGCATTATCTTATTTCGTTGAGATTCTGTTTCCTGGCAATTGTGAACAGTTTGGCTCAAATAAACTCACAAAAAATTCTTTACAGTTTTGAATGTTTATTTATTATATATATATTAATATATATTAATATATATAAATATATATTAATATATTTTATTGATTTTTTACAGAGAGGAAGGGAGAGGGATAGAGAGTCAGAAACATTGATGAGAGAGAAACACCAATCAGCCGCCTCCTGCACACTCCCCTCTGGGTATGTGCTCGCACCAAGGTACATGCCCTTGACCAGAATCGAACCTTGAGTCCGCAGGCCGACGCTCTATCCACCGAGCCAAACCGGTCAGGGCTTTTTAAAATATTTTTATTGATTTCAGAGAAGAAGGGCGAGGGGAAAAGAGATAGAAATGTCAATAATGAAAGAGAATCATTGACTGGCTACCTCCTGCATTCCCCCACTGGGGATCGAGCCTGTAACCTGGACATGTGAACCATGACCTCCTGGTTCATAGGTCAGTGCTCAACCACTGAGCCACACCAGTTTGAATGTTTCTTATGTTAACAAATATATGTTAAATGAATGTAGAACGTATTTTCTAGGGAACCCAATTGGGGGAACTTATTAGGACAACCCAACTGGGAGGGGAAGGAAGGACACTTGTGGGAGACATGAACTTTAAAATGTATGGATATTGCCAAGACAGGCAGCTTGCAGATAACCAATCACAAGGTAATAAAGCATAAAAACCAATCCCAAGGATTTTGCTAAGACAAAATTATTTGAAAAGACCAATCAGGAACTAGCAAGACTGTCTCCACCCTCTATATTAAGAAGCAAACCTAGGATAGGGCTTCCTCTTGCCCCTCCCTTTTCCCCCAAAAGTAGTGGGTTCAGGTCTGTACAAATGACCTTAAATCCTTCCTACTGCACCCACGTGGCTTATGGACTAGTAGACTTTAATTCAGGGGTCCTCAAACTTTTTAAACAGGGGGCCAGTTCACTGTCCCTCAGACCGTTGGAGGGCCGGACTATAGTTTAAAAAAAAACTATGAACAAATTCCTATGCACACTGCACATATCTTATTTTGAAGTAGAAAAACAAAACGGGAACAAATACAATATTTGTATTTGCATGTGGCCCGCGGGCCGTAGTTTGAGGACCCCTGCTTTAATTCGAATGGATGCTCTCAATAAACTTTGGATCTGCTAGCCATTGTCGTCTGAGACTTCATTCTTTGATTTCTTGAGACAACAAACTTGGACTCAAACACCCACATTTTGGTTTTAATATCAAAAAGAAAATAAAAGTGCTCAATTTTCCCTCTTTTGGATTTGCAGGACATATGTTCCCAGGAGCTTCATAAGAAAAGAAAGCCATTCACTGCTCAATTCTTCCATTTGGTGGTTAGGATATTCTTTTCCACCCTCCACAATAAATCTGAAGGGGGATTTTCTAGTTGCCCTACTCTGATTCATAGATGGGAAAAATCAGGCTCATTAAATGACACAGCTCATTCGCTGATGGGGGAAGGAGCATACCTTCCATTGGGACTGCAACCCTGCAAGAGGATGCAGAGCAACTGCTGCTTGGGGAGCTTGAGTGGCATCACCACAGATAAGAGTGCAGGAGAAATGTGGCATTGGAGTACCTTAAAACATTGTGTTTAGCAAGGGCAGATTCTGGGAAGGGGAAATTTGAGAGGAAGGTCAATCTAGATGTGTGAGACTGACACATGGTAGGGTGGAGCACAGGGTTTTGGTTGGGTATAGGACTGAGTATCCTGGCCAGGATCAGGAAAGCCTTGGTTCTCCCTATGATTCCCACTTTCCTTCTGTACAAATGACCTTGAGTCCTTCCTACTTGTATCACATCCCCTGTTTCTAAGTTTCTAACTTCTGGCAACCCAGTAGGGACCAGGGCAGCAACAGCTGCACCCACGGCTTGTGCACTTAGTGAGCTAAAGTATTGGAGTGCCAACCCTTTCACTATCTTTCCCTAACTTACCCTAATCAAGTTTTATTTTTAAAAAACAACTTGTATTTTTTATAATGACAAATAACATGTGATCAGTGTAGAAAAATGAAATAGGTAAAGAATATCACCCATAATTCAGAGATGAGCATTACTTACACTTACCAAATGAAATAATACTGTGCATATTCTTCATTTTGAAATATCTTATCTTTATGAATCCATTAGTTATTTGTTCTTACATGAAAAAACAATTCTGTGAGACCAGATGTTTCTCAAAAATTAACCTTAAATTTTATTTTAAACTAGAAGCCCAGTGCACAAATTCATGCATGGGTGGGGTCCAGCCAGGCTACCTCAGTCTGGCTGATTGGGCTGGGTGGCCGGGGTTAGGGGCCATGGGCGGTTGGCTGGCTGGCCTCGCCCCCTGGTTGAACTCTTGGTCAAACTCCTGGTCAAGGGGACAATTTGCATATTAGCCTTTTATTAAATAGGATTAAAGAATAACTTATATTAGAAAGTACACAAATTATAAGTGAATTTTCATGAAGGGAAGCTACCTACAGCTGTTAGATCTGATCAAATAATTGAATTGATACCCCCTCCTCTTGAGAACTGACCTTTAGATCACTTCACAAACTTCATTCCCTTTCGCTTCGACCACATTCCACTTGCTTGTTGCATTTGAAGCATGGGCTCAGAGGAGGCTTAGCTCCTGACTTACCATTGGTTGAAGGACTGGCACTTCATTTGGGATTCATGAGGTGGTGGCTAGGAGTTGAAAAGCCTCCTTCTGGGCCGCAGCCTTGGCCTACTCTTGCTTTTGTTTTTGAATTTGGGTCTCTTCATCTCTTTTATAAAAGACCTTAAAGGCCAGGTTAATGAGGTCTTTTTGAGGGGTTTGTGGACCTGTGTCTATTTGTTGAAGTTTACAACGTATGTCAGGAGCTGATTGGTATATAAAGTGGGTGTCCAGAAGAAGGGGTCCCTCTGGGGAGGTGGGGTCTAAGGTGGTTAATTTCCATAAGGCCTCTGTGAGGCAGGAGAGGAAGAGAGCTGGGTGAGGGCCCTGAGTGATTTCATTAAGTTTGTCATAGCTGACTGCCTGATGGGCAGCCTTTTTGAGTCTCCAATGAGACAGGTGATTATACGGCTATGGAGCCGAAACCCTGGAGAATTAACCTGATAGTCCCATCTCGGGTCAGTTCAGGGGATCGAGTCATTGCCAACCAGGTTGGCCATTGCATCCTTGCATCCTGTCTATGGAGGGTATCAGCATGGTCCTGAGCTGCTGGCCAGAAGTGCTCCTTCTCCTCTGCGGTTAGAGAGGAGGACAGGATGATACAGATGTCATGCCAGGTCAGGTCATAGCACTGGGGCAGGTACTCAAATTCCTTAGTAAAGGTGGTAGGGTTAGTGGAAAAAGATCCAAGACACCTCTCAATCTGTGCAAGGTCGGACATGGAAAATGGGATGGGTACCCGGACCATACCCTCAGTTCCTGCTACTACCCTCAGGGGTAGAATGGACACGGGAATATAAGTGGCTGTTGAGGATGGTGGTCTTTGGGTGGCCTGAGAGCAAGTGTTAGGTGGGAAAAGGCTGTATTAAAACACGTTCTCAGGATTTGGGCTTTCAGGAGCCAGAGAGAAGGTGGTTACTGGTTAGGAGGCTCTGGGTTTTGGGAATCTACTGCAGATGAGGGAGGGGGTGTTTAAGTGGGTAGAGGTCGATGGTCTTCTGGATCAAAAGTAGATTCAGAATCAAAAGTGTTAGGGGTATGAAGTTTTGTGTGAAGGAGAAGGGTCTGATAGTTAGAGCAGGACTGACAGAGAGAGGTGTTGGGACTGAGGGTGAAAAAGGCCTGGATGTAGGGATTCTCTGACCATTTTCCATTGCGGTGACAGCAATTATCTAAATTGGGCAATGTGTTAAAATTGACAGTGCTGTTTTCAGGCCATTGAGACTTATTATCTAGTTTATATTGTGGATGCACTTGGGCCTGATCTCCCCCAGGAGCATGCAGAGGGAGTGTAGCATGGCCCACGAGAGAGGAAGAGTGAGTGACAGATCACAAGTCCAAAGGTGACTGTTTAGGGCATGCGTCCCCACTGCTAAACAAATCACCACAAGAAATGAGGGGTGACCCTCTGGACTGGGCGTCCCCAATCCATAAGGACCCAAAGCTGAATGGCTGAGGGGTCTTCTGGCCTAGTACTAGGACTTTTGAGACAAGAGAACTTTCAAGAAGTCACTGAGAGTGAGTGGGCAGAAGACTTGAGATGAGGGAAATTGTGGAATGTCACTCACCTAGAGAAGATTGACCGGTGTGGGCTGGAGGGTCAGCAATGGAGAAGGAGAGGTTCCCGATCTGGCATCCTCCTTGGCTGATTCAGATAGGCCTGTAAGGGAGGGAGGCCTAATGGATGCCAGCAATCATGTCACCTGAGTAAGATTTCGAGGTAAGCCCAGGACGAGCTGCCACTGCCTACTGCTCTCCAAGTAGCAAACGTGGGGTGATCGAAGCTGAGGTGATGGCTCCTCTTCCCCGTGGAACCCTCCTGGGTTTTGGCACCAAATGTTAGGGTCACCGAAGGAGGAACACACGAGGCCAAAGTGGTAAGGCAGTATAAATTTATTAGGTCATCTGGATACCAGATGGGCTGAGCCCCAAAATGGCACCAGCACCCCAGGACAGGGAATCAGAGTTTTTAAAAGACTCTAGGTGGGCCTTTTCTGGGCGGAGAATTCTCTGGGTGGGTCTGGATCCTGGGAAGGTCCGGAGGGGAAAAGGTCTTAGCAAGTGGAATGTGGTCTAAGCGAAAGGGAATGTCAGTTGTGAAGTGGTCTAAAGGTTAGTTCCTAAGGCAGGGGGTATCAATTCAATTATTTGATCAGGCCTAACAAAATTCTCTCAGGAATATATGCAGGAGTGGAACTGTTGGGTTATAGTGTATCTATATACTTAGCTTTAGTAGATCCTGCCAAACTGTTTTCCACAGCAATTGCACCAGTTTATTCTGGTACCATCTGTATATGAGAGTTCCAGTTGCTCTACATCCTTATCAATATTTTTTGTATTATGATATTTTTTGTACTTTTTATCTTGATCATTCTGGTGAATGTGTATAGGCTCTCATTGTGTATCTAATTTATGTTTCTCTTATGGCTAATAAATGTGAATCAGTTTATGAGCCATTAGATATCCTCATTTTAAAATATTTGTTCAAGTCTTTGGCCCATTTTATATTGGGTTGCCTGTCTTTCTCTTATTGATTTGTAGGAGTTCTTTATATATTCTGGATACTTGTCCTTTGTTGGATATCTGTGCTACAAATGTTGTCTCCCTCTCTGGGGATAGCCTTTTCATTCATCTGTAGTATATTTTTTGATAAGCAGTATTTTAAATTTTGGTATAGTACAATTTATAAGGTTTTCTCCTTCATGGTTGGCATTTTTGGATTTTTATTTAAATACCAGCGGCCCAGTGCACAAAAATTTGTGCACTTGGGGGGGTCCCTCAGCCTGGCCTATGCCCTCTTGCAGTCTGGGACCCCTCAGAGGATGTCCACCTGCTGGCTTAGGCCCATTCCCTGGGGGATCAGGCCCAACTGGCAGTCAGACATCCCTCTGGCAGCCTGGCAGCCCTCGGGGGATGTCAACTTGCCAGCGGGGAGCAGGCCTAAGCTGCAGTCAGACATCCTTAGTGCTGCTGAAGAGGTGGGAGAGGCTCCCACCACCACTGCTGTACTGGCAGCCTTCAGCCTGGCCTGTGGCTGAGCAGAGCTCCCCCTGTTGGAGCCCACTGACCACCAGGGGGCAGCTCCTGCATTGAGCGTCTGGCCCCTGGTGGTCAGTGTGTGTCATAGTGACCAGTCATTCCCAGTCGTTCTGCTGTTAGGGTTAGTTTGCATATGACCCTTTTATTATATAGGATAGAAGCCTGGTGCATGGGTTGGGGCCAGCTGGTTTGCCCTGAAGGGTGTCCCAGATGAGGGTGGGAGTCCCACTGGGGTGCCTGGCCAGCCTGGGTGATGGGGCTGATGGGTGTTTGCAGGCTGGTTACACCCCCTTCAGGGTGGGGGTCTCCACTGGGATGCCTGGCCAGCCTGGGTGAGAGGCTGATGGCTGTTTTCAGCTGGTTACACCCCCTTCAGGGTGGGGGTCCCCACTGGGGTGCCTGGCCAGCCTGGGTGAGGGGCTGATGGCTGTTTGCAGGCTGGTCAAGCCCCGCCCTCCCCCCCCCCCCCCCCCAGTGGGGACCCTCACCCCATGGAGGTTTGGCCAGCCTGGGTGAGGGGCTGATGGCTGTTTCCAGGCTGGCCACACACCTTTTAGGGTCGGGGGGTCCACTGGGGTTCTGGCCAGTCTGGGTGAGGGGCTGAGGGCAGTTTTCATGCTGGCGAAGACCCCCAGTGATGGAAGCTCCCAGCCTCTCCTTTCTTTCTTTTTTTATTTTTTTATTCTGGGATTTATTTACCTTCTATAATTGAAACTTTATAGCCTTGAGAGGAGCTCAGAGCTGGCCAGGATGGGCGGGAGGGAAGCCTCCTGCTCGCTCTAGCTCCGTGGCCATGGCTGGCTAAAAACAGGTATCTGGGGTTTATTTATCCTCTATAATTGAAACTTTGTTGCTTTGAGTGGAGCTCAGAGTCGCCAAGGCAGGCGGGAAGCTTGGTTTCCTCCATCATTGGGGCAACCAAGCCTCCTGCTTGCTCCAGCTCTGTGGCTGCCGGCCGCCATCTTGGTTGGGTTAATTTGCATATAGTTGCTCAGATTGGCTGGTGGGCGTGGCTTAAGGTGTAGTGAAGATATGGTCAATTTGCATGTTTGTCTTTTATTAGTGTAGGTTTTTCTCCTTCAAGTTCATGAAGATGTTCTTCTGTTTTCTTCCAAAGACTTTATTGTTTTACCTCTCATATTAGATCTAAACTCATCTAGAATTGTTTTATTATGTGGCCTGAGATTGGGATTAAGATTCTTTTATTTTCGTTAGAGATATCTGACTGACACAGCATCATTTATTAAAAATACTAGAGGCCCAGTGCATGAATTTGAGCACGGTGGAGGCCAGTTGGCCCACCCCCGATCGGGGTGGTGGGGAATGATTGGGGGTGGGGCTGGTGGGGGGAGGGGCTGTGGGTAGTTGGCCACTGGCCCTGCCCTCTGGTCCAACTCCTGGTTGAACAGCCGGTTGAGGGGACAATTTGCATATTAGCCTTTTATTACATATGATTATACTTTCTGCCTGGCTGGTATGGTTCAGTGGTCGAGCGTCAACCTATGAACCAGGAAGTCATGGTTCAATTCCCGGTCAGGGCACATGCCCCAGTTGTGCTCTCAATCCCCAGTGTGGGGCATGCAGGAGGCAGCCAATCAATGATTCTCTCTCATCATTGATGTTTCTAGCTCTCTCTCCTTTTTCTTTTGTCTCTGAAATCAATAAAAATATATTAAAAAATATACTTCCCCCCATTGCTTTTTATCTGGTGTGGATCTGTTTCTGGAATTTCTATTTGGTTCCATTGGCCCTTTAGCACCACTTTTAATGGCTATATACTATTACATGGCCTGGAAGTGCCATAACTTACTCAACCAATCCCCAAGTGCTAGGCATTTAGATTGCCTTTAATTTGAATGTATTTTCTAAGATCTATCTTTCTATTACAAAAATAGTATCTTCTATTTCATCATTGAGTCTCATACCCTTCTCTCCAGTTGGGTATGTTGTACATTTTTGAAAAATATAACTGCTGCAGAATAAAAGGGAGTGAGGGCTCTTTTCTGGGGCCTGCAAATGGTAGCTGCCACCCAATTGAAGGGCCTTTCCTTTTTTAAAAAAAAATATTTATTTATTTATGAGAGAGAGAGAGAGAGAGAGAGAGAGAGAAACATGATTTTTTGTTCCACGTATATATGCATTCCTTGGTTGATTCTTGTATGTGCCCTGACTGGGGATCAAGTCCACAACCTTGGTGTATGGGGACGATGCTCTGATCAACGGAGCTCCCTGGCCAGGGCGAAGGGCTTTCAAGAGCCAGAGTTTCTGGGGCTGTTGGCAGAATCACTCTCCTGCATGTGAAGAATTATTTCCAGTTCCAGTATCGATTCTGGAACGTGAAGAGTAGCAATGACACTGTATACACATCTATGACAGAAGGGAGGCTCATGAGCACTTCTTATCCTGACAAAATCTTCTTTCCACCCCATCTCCTGAGGAGCCCAGCCCCCTTGTTTCCACACATTTCCTTTTTTCCTCGACCCCTGGACCACCACCTTCACCTCCTCCTCCTCCTCCTCCTCCTCCTCCTCCTCCTCCTCCTTCTCCTCCTCCTCCACCACCTTCTCCTCCTCCTCCTCCTTCTTCTTCATATATTTTTATTGATTTCAGAGAGAAAGGGAGAGGGAGATAGAAACATCAGTGATGAGAGAGAATCATTGATGGGCTGCCTCCTGAACACCCCATACTGGGGATCAAGCCACAAACGGGGCATGTGGCCTGACCAGCAATCAAACTGTGACCTCCTGGTTCATAGGTCAACGCTCAACCACAGAGTCACGACAGCTGGGCCTGGACCCTATTCTTAAATTGGGAAGTAATGCAAGTTTCAAGTAACCTGTCCAAGTGAAGATATTCAGGGTAACATTCACAAGAGACAAATCCAGAAATGTTTATTTTGCCAAGACAAACTTAAAACTCCCAGCAGAAATGATCTGGTCTAGTGAATCGCTTCCTTTTTTTTTTTTTTTTTTTTAAAATATGTGTTTATTGATTTTTAGAGAGAGAGAGAGGAAAGAAGAGGGAGAGAGAGACAGAAACACCAATGATGAGAGAGAATCATTGATTGGCTGCCTCCTGCACACCCCACACTGGGGACCGAGCCTGCAACCCACTTCTGGCCAACAGGACAGCCTGCTCAGGCTAGAGCGAAGGCAAGAGTTAGGAGGCCATGGGCGGGTCAGCCTGTGTATGGCTTCGGGGCTGAGGAAGTTTTGGTCCCAGCTGTGGATGAGTGTGCTCTTCCAGCCTTCCTCCCACCTCGCCTAGGAAGAGCGGGTCAGAGCCAAGAGCCACACAGATGTTCACCATGAATGAGCAGCAGCAATGGAAAGGCGCGGGAAGGTGGAGAGAGCTGATCTGGTAGAGACCGTGATGGGAGGGAGCAGCAAGAGAAACGAGGAGAAAGGACTGGTGGAGTGAGTGACTGTCAGGTTTGCTTTCTCCTAATTAATGTGGTTTCCTTATGAACCCCCTGCTGATTCCCAGCTGGCGGGAGAAACCATAACAACATGTGGCCGGCCCTGACTGGGCCGGGAGCTGAGGTTGTGAGCCTCCCAACAAGAGTCTGGTTTCATTTTCAGCCTCTGCCCCTCCTCCCCAACTGGCTTTGTGCAGATGAGGAAGAGACAGGACCTCAATGGGGAGAGAAGGCGGTGTTGTGGGGACAACCAGGGCTGCTTGTTTTGGGCTTCCTGGTTGCTCACCTTGGTTTCCCATGACCTTTAAAAAAGGGCAGTTTCTGCTTGTTTGGGCTGCTGCTTCCAGACAGGTATGAATGGGGGTGGGTGAGGAGGCCTTGGACGACGAACCCCTGCTCCGCGGTGGCCTCTCGGCAGGTGTGCCCTGTTTGAGCAATAGGCCTGGGAACAATCGCGGTGTGTCTGCAGGCCTTGCTCATTCAGTGCTTTTCATCGATTTTTCGGAGTTGCTTCTTTTCCTCCCGAAGGGCTGTAATTCTGTCCAAGCTATTCATCTTATCCCCTCCTTTGTTCATTGATTCATTTCACCTGCCAGTGTCCATTGAGCAGCTACTATGTGCCTTTTGTAAACAAATGATTACATGTAAGGGGCGTGTGTGGGGAAACTCTCCAGGGGCGAGAGCTCTTGTCTGACAAAGAAGCATTTTGTAAACTAGATGATGGCTCAGGGATGTATTTGCTCTCTCCCACCCACTCCCCATCTCTGCCCTGTTTAAAAAGAAACATTTTTAAGTAGTAAAAGAAAACACATGCAGAAGAAGTACTTAAAGCCTAAATGACCCATATAACAGATTAATTGTAAGACAAAACGGACTCATTTCTATACTGGATCGTGAGGGACCATGTTGTTGGGAAGGGGGTAGGGAATACAAAAAACGGGTGAAATTGGTGAGAGGCAGTTTTAGGGACCTTCAGAACCTAAAACCTTTCCGGAAACTGCATCCAGAAGAAAGAGGATGCAAACAAAACTGCTGAAGCGGAGAAAGCCTATAGAGCTTGTTGTGTGCATTCCCTGGGCTTCGCCTGACCCCTCTCCAAGTGAGTGCACCCTGGTCGGGACCCCCAGCGCTTGGCTGGCACTCGCCTCACCCCAGCTGCAGCCTGTGGTTGGAGCCAGTGAGAACTACTCAACTCAGTTTCCTCCCAAACTAAGCGAGCCCTGCAGCCGGGGCCGGATGCCCTTTCTGAAAGGGTCTCCATGTTCCTGTCAGGCTGAGGAACTCAACACATTTCTTTCTCTGGGTGCCTGCATTCAGTTCTTGCATCAGGAGGAGATTTTAACCGTTTAGAGCACTTTTGAACTATCGGCACATTTCTGCTAATGGGTACCAAATGGCACCCTAGGCAGATGCTGTCCGCAGTACGCACAGGGGGACACAGACAGAGCAAAAGGAGAGAGCTGCAGACTGAAGGCCAGCTCCTCTCTACCCACCAGGCACCCTGAAGGCAGAGGGCTTTCCGGGTCTGCGTTTCTTCACCTGTGAGGGGTCCTGTCTGGTTCTAGAATTCTGATTCCATAAACACTCCCCGAATGATGGAGGTCGGTCTTCAGCATTCTCCCCCACTTCCGCTCTCCCCTTCTAGCCGATCAATCCAAAATCCATAGCAACACTTGTTTGAGCTCCAATCTCTGACTGTCTACAGAAATTTCTATGTGGTTCTCCCAAAGGAGCTTAAATATGCACCGTGTCTAAGTAAGGCCACCACCTTCCTGATAAAAGTCATCAATACTACCCCTCTCTTTCTGCCCCTCCCCCATCTAATTTCCAAGGTGTCATTGTTAGGGTCACTGAAGGAGGTACCCACGAGGTAAAAACTGGTAAGGGAGTATAAATTTATTAGGTCATCTGGATACCAGATGGGCTGAGCCCCAAAATGGTGCCAGCCCCCAGGGACTGGGAGTCAGAGGTTTTAAAGGACCCTAGAAGGGCTTTTCCTGGGCAGAGAATTCTCTGGGCGGTCCAGGTCCTGGGAAGGTCCAGAGGGAACGGACTTTGCAAATGGAATGTGGTCTAAGCTACAGGGAATGTCGGTTGTGAAATGGTCTAAAGGTCAGTTCCCAGGGGAGGGGGAGTCAAATCAATTATTTGGTCAGACCTAACATTCATTCATAAATGTCACAGATTTCAAAGTAACCTCATGACTTCCTTCTCTTCCTTATCACCATCTTCCAATATGCCAACTTCCCCATTGCCTTCAGTCTCTCCATCTCCAAGCTACTCTGCTGTCTCTAGTTTTTCCAAACCCCTGGTCGCTTTCCTGCTCAATGGCATCTCATCACCCAGAGCTGGCCTCTGAATCTGCCTTCTGAAGAAACTCCTAAAGGACTAAAGTCAGAGGCTGCTGACCGAGAAGACTGAAGTTCTGACTCCACAGCCTTCCACGCTGAGGCATCCCTTACCTTTCCCACTTGTCTCTCCTTTTCACACACACATTCTCAAAACCTACCCCATGAACACTTTCCTCCCCTCCATTGCTCCCACCATGTTCTTCTTCAGGGGTGTCCTCCCTCCCCCCCTAACCAAAGCCCCCCCTCCTTTCAGGGTCTGGCCCTCCTTTGTCGGAACCTCCTCCATCTGACGTTTCTGCATATTCTCTCTCCTTCCTGCCACTCGGTGCTATTCTGCTCCTGCCCCTGGCTGTGTAGAATAGGACTGCATGCTGGTCACATTTGCCAGGACTCTCTGAGTGGTGACAGCCACCCAGCTTGCAGAAGGACACTTGCCATCTCTTACATCTAACCTAGGATGCGCAGGGTTCCGGGGGGCCTCGGGCAACTGGAGCCAGAGACTCAGGAAACAGGAGGCTCTTCCTCTCCTCTTGTCTCTGTTTCCCTCTGACTTTGGCTGTATTCACTCAGTGCTTTCTCTCTCCATGAGGCTGCCAGCGGTCCCAGCTTTGAGACAAGGAAAGCGATACGAAGATGAGCAGCCCCCCGGGGAGCGATAGAGAGAAGTTCCAGGAAAGGCAGAGGAGTTTCCCCAAAGAAGGGAAGTGCTGTTTCAAGAAAAGGGGAACGTGCTGGGCAGAAAAATTAACAAAAATGGTCATACCCTGTGTCAGCGAGGAGTCGGGTCAGCTGCGAATGACAGGAACCCCCAGAAGCAGTGATGTAAATAAGATGGCAAGGGACTCTGGAGGCAGTCAGAGATCCAGGCTCCTCCCAGCATTTTGCTCTGCCACCTCCTAGTCCAGTGGTTCTCAACCTTCTGGCCCTTTAAATACAGTTCCTCATGTTGTGACCCAACCATAAAATTATTTTCGTTGCTACTTCATAACTGTAATGTTGCTACTGTTATGAATCATCAGGTAAATATCTGATATGCAGGATGGTCTTAGGCAACCCCTGTGAAAGGGTCATTGGACCGCCAAAGGGGTCGCGACCCACAGGTTGAGAACCGCTGTACCTAGTCCTAGATGACAGCTTGAGCTCCAGCTATTCTGCTCAGATAATCCAGGGAGGAGAAATAAACGAAGGATGGCCTAAGCCAGTGGTTCTCAACCTTCCTAATGCTGCAACCCTTTAATACAGTTCCTCATGTTGTGGTGACCCCCAACCATAAAATTATTTTCGTTGCTACTTCATAACTGTAATGTTGCTACTGTTATGAATCGTCATGTAAATATCTGATATGCAGGATGGTCTTAGGCGACCCCTGTGAAAGGGTCGTTCGACCGCCAAAGGGGTCGCGACCCACAGGTTGAGAAACACTGGCCTAAGCGGTCATCTGTTAAGGACGCCTCCTGGAAGTTGTACGTACTTTAACGTACATCCCTTATGTTGCCAGGACTTAGTTATATAGCTATGCCTCGCTGTAAGGACTCCTGGGAAATGTCTTCATTCTGGACAGTCACGTGCGAAGCTAAAGATCAGAGGTGCTACTTATTACACACTAAGGTGACAGAGACAATGGATGTAGGCCCATTAGCAGCTTGTGCCATGATTCAGGAGATGCTTTGAGGAGACATTTGTGCATTTCCCTGAAGATGGGGGACACACTGCTATGCAAGGTGACCTGCCCCATTTTTGGGGAGCCCGAACCTGCCCCTCTGTGACTTCTATATTCTGGTCCTTGCTCTGCCCTCTAACCCTCTTCTGAACTGTGGCTTTTAGGTTCTTGGAAGACAACATGGGCACCCAGGTCTGTTTTGGTCCAATTATCCTTAACTTCTGTTTTTGTCTCCTAAGTTCCTGCCCTGGTGGGCAGCTGGCCCCGTGTCCCAGAAGTTTTGTGACCAATATAGGATATATTTGGGCATCGGCACCCCTATTCCAACAGGGCGCATCTGTTAATGTGGCCGTGAGAGGGAGAAAATGTGCCATTTCAGGTCTGATGGTCGTGTTGTCAACGAACCTCCCGCTTATCCTCAGGTAGACATTACGGAGCCAAAGCCCTCACATTTGATGACCTGCTCCCTGGCAGGCCCACCCCAAAGCATCCGTGACGGTTGCCATCTTGCTCTCGTGGATTTGCTTTCTCTTCTAACTTCTGCCATGGTCAGGGGCCGCATCCTTTCCATCTTCCATGTTCCCAGGGGGCTGTTTATTTGTTGCCCTCCTTTGTGTGAGTTCATTTCCCTAAGTGAGGTGCAAGGCCTCTCAGAGCAATGGGGAGCACCCTGGCCTGGAAATAGGATGCAGTTAGGGTTCCTGAGAAGTGGGCTCTGAGACAGAGGTGCGCATGCGGTGGGTGTTGCAGGGCGTGCTCGCTCTTAGGACCAACGTTTGCCAGAGGGAAGGCAAGGGAAGGGAGAGAAGGGAGGGGCCCAGCTGAAATGGGGTCTCAGTGGCATTTCCCTGCCTCCTGCAGTGAGTTCTGAAGTTGGGATGATTCTTTGGGGTTGTCTCAAGTGGGGACTAAAGAGCCACCTAAAATAATATTTTCATTGATTTCAAAGAGGAAGGGAGAGGGAGAGAGAGATAGAAACATCAACGATGAGAGAGAATCATTGACCAGCTGCCTCCTGCATGCTCCCTAATGGCGAGGGAGCCCACAACCTGGGCATGTGCCCTGACTGTGACCTCCTGGTTCATAGATTGACGCTCGACCACTGAGCCACGCCGGCTGGGCAAGAGAGCCACTTTTTTCTATCCCCATGACATCCAGCCAATGGACGCAGGCAGATGGCCCCATTTTCAGTGTCCATAGGGGTTGGCAGCTCAGAGCTTTCTGCCTGCAGCGCTCTCAGTAACTGGAAAAAGAAGTCCTTTATGCCCGAAACGGGCTCTGAACAGTGCATCATGGCGTCCAGCACAGAGTGGAGGACATGGGGGCTCTAGAGTTGCCACTGACCAGCTGGCTCCATCTGGGCCAGTCCAATCGCCTGGCTGAGCCTCCGTTTCTCTTATAAAATATGATGTCTGGGGAGTCTCCGGGTGAGATGGGCTGAGGATGGGCCATGATCTGGCAGTCAGATGTGGAAGGAGCTCTGCTAAAAGGCTTGCTATGAGTCCAGAGTTGATCCCCAGGTCCTCCCATAACCCCCCAGCCTCTCTGGGCTACTGTGGGTATTGTCAGAGGGCCAGGAGATCACTTGGGTCCCAGGTCAGGGATGGCATCCAGGTGAGAGGGCGGCTACCTCAGAGGCCTGTCGGCAGGGACCCTGGCAGCTCTATTATTTGGAATGATTTTCCTGAGAGTCCTAGAAAGGCCAGTGGGGGTCAAAAGCCACAGAGTCTTGTAGGTGACTGAACGTTTGTGACCCCTCCCCTCAAATTTACATGTTGGAGCTCTAACCCCCAAGGTGATGGTATTAGGAGATGGGGCCTTTGGGAGGTGATTAGGTTTAGGTGAGTCATGAGGGTGGAGCCCCAATAATGAGATTAGTGCCCTAATAGGAAGAGGAAGAGCCACCAGAATAGCCACCTCGTGAGGATGCAGTAAGAATGGGGCCGTCTGTAAGTCAGGAAGTGGTCCCTCTGCAAGAACCTAATCTGTCGGCACCTTGATCTTAGACTGCCCAGCCTCCAGAACCTGAGAACTCCAGCAGCCTGAAACGACGAAGACAGTGGTAGTGGGAGAGGGAGGAAGGAGACCGCTGAAGAAGGCCTGGGGAGCCACTGCTGGTGAGTGGAGTCAGGAGTCCTGGGTCTCAGTGCTGAGTCTACCACTGACTAGCCGTGCGCTCTGGGGCCCGGCCTGGACTGCTCTGGACTCCAGTGACCTCACTGAGAGGGGAAGGTTGGGCTGGGAGTCTCCGAGGTCATCTCTAACTGTATGTTTCCATCACCCTAGAGCGACAGTACTTTCTTTGCATCTCCATCCTCGGGGCTAGGATGGGCAGAAGGGAGAGGCTGGGGGCCAGGGAGGCTAAGCTGCCTCCTCTTTTCCTTCACTCTGTCTACTGGGCCTATAGAAGCCGCTGCAGGCACCTCAGGAAGACTATCTTGAGGTGGAGGTGGGTAGGGCCGGGGGCTGGAGAGCAGGTAGGGGTGGTGAGAAGACGGCAGGGGCTGGGAAAGGGCAGTCATGACACTCCCTCAATACTGTCCTTCCTGGCTGGTGGCAATTTCTGTGAGGTTTATTGCTGACAGTTTCAAGGCGGATTTATTAAAGTTAAGGGTATTAATAATAGAAGAATATGAAGTAGATTTTACCTGACATGGATACTCATGACCATGTGGTATGTGCTTTGTGCACAACTGTGTGTGTGTGTGTGTGTGTGTGTGTGTGTGTGAAAGAGAGAGAAATTCTGTTATAACTTGATGTTTGGAAAAATGGCAACCCCTCCCCGCCCTTTGCTCACAGTTTCCTTTTGACCCCTGAGAAGGTTTTCAGTTGTATTTATCACCACCAGCTCTCAGGCCTTGGAGAGTGAGAACCCTGCGCTTGGGAGGAAGTGGAACCGGCCTCTCCTCTCATTCCTTTGTGTCACTGGAGCAGAGGGAGCGGGTGGGGGAGGATGCTCCTGTCCTTCCCCTTCCTAGCCCATCGGGTCTTTCACAGGGACCAGGTGCCTGCGGCCTCCTGTCTGGGAGACTGCATGCAGGCTCGAGTGGAGGCAGGGACAGGACGGGGTGGCTCTTAGCCGGGCGTCTAGCCCCTGGTGTCCAGGCCAGGCAGGTCTTGGGATGCCTGTGGGGGCCCAGGATACTTCAGGGTCCACGCAACAGCCCAGCGGCTCCGCCTGCTGCTGACGTCCTGGGCATGTCACCTGCCTCAGGCCTCCAGGCTCCTAAATCTGAGGTCTCTGACCGGTGGCATTACCCTGTGTTCTCACACAGGTCCTGGGAGGCAGAGGAGGGCAGGCAGAGGCCTTCTTCCTTCTGGAATGAGCTCTCAAGCTTCAGAGAGGACAAGTGACTTGCCCGAAGCGATACAGCAAGTTAGAGACAGAGGCCTAGTCAATCACCTGGCCTGCCATCTAGAAACAGAGGGATTGTAGGGTTTGCTTTCTCTGGTGGAGGTGGGAAGAGCTGGGAAATTCTTGTTGGGGGATCAGGTGGTCCTGGGTGACAGGATATTCCTCGAGGTCCTACCCATGGTGATCTGCTGGGACTAATCAGTGCCTGCTCTGCCCCCTCCCCGCCCCCCCCCCCTCGGAATCTGCCGTGGGAGCTGGTGGGGAGGAGGGAGCAGAGCCCAGGAAGGAGGGAGGGAGAGGCCAGGACAGGGGAAGGCAGAAAGGGAGGGAGAGGGCTTGGGGACAGAGGGAGCTGGAGAACGAACAAACAAACAATGTTCTGGAAAATAACTTGTTTCCCCTCTCCAGGCTCCCTGCCTGCCTGCCTTCCCCGCTGGAGACAGTAATTTAGAAGAACGAGTCATAATTGGATAACGTTCCCTCCCAGCCTACAGGGTAAACAAGGATCTCCCGTGGAAGGAAGGAGCGCATGGCCCAGGCGTCTGGCACCCTCCCCGGGGCCTGGACAGGGGTTTCCCCCTCCCAGAGCCGTCCCTCTTCTACTGGGTGTGCTAGAAACACATGTTCGGGCCACTTCCACCCCCACTGTCTACTAAGGTTTACATTCTCCTCGTGTCTCTCGCCCTCCCCTCCTCTTCCTCTCAGCCCTCACCGGTAATGGCCTTACCCTGAAGCCTGCACACTGTTTAAATATTTAAGCCCATCTATTATTTCCTGTTTATTATCGGTGTAAGTCCCGAGTTCATTCATTGTGCATGTGTCCTGCTGCATCTGTCTCGGAAAGGGGAGGCCTGGAGGCCGGGCCGCGTGTCCGCCCCTCCCTGGAAACGGCCTTGCTCAGGCCTGAGGTCAGCAGTCTCACCAGCGCTGGCTCCGGTTTTACCTTTTCCCACGTTTCTTTTCTTTTTTTTTTTTTTTTAAATATATTTTATTGATTTTTTACAGAGAGGAAGGGAGAGAGATAGATAGTTAGAAACATCGACGGGAGAGAAACATCGATCAGCTGCCTCCTGCACATCTCCCACTGGGGATGCACCCGCAACCCAGGTACATGCCCTTGACCGAAATCGAACCTGGGACCTTTCAGTCCGCAGGCCGACGCTCTATCCACTGAGCCAAACCGGTTTCGGCCCCACGTTTCTTTATTGTGGTAAAATGTGCATGACATTCTCCCTCTTAACCATGTTTGGATCATCTGCATTAGATGCAGTCATACCGTTGTGTAACCATCACCACCACCCACCTCCAGAGGAACTGTTTTCATCCCGAGGAAATGAAACTCTGAGCCCATTAGGCACGAACTGAACTCTCCATCCCCTCTCCTCCCAGCCCCTGGCAACCACCCTTCTACTTTCTGTCTCTACAATATTGACTACGCCAAGTACCTCACGTAAGTGGCGGTATACGGTTTATTTCACTTAGCATAATGTCCTCAAGGTTTATCCATGTCGCACCAACGGTTAGAATTTCCTTCCTTTTTAAGGCTGAATGATATTCCATTGTACGTTTCTTCCACGTTTAGCTTATGAATTCATCTGTCGGTGGACACTGGATTGCTTCCCTATGTTAGCGATTGTGAATAATGCTTCTAGGAGCATGCGTGTATAAATTGCCTGTTATTTTTTATAAGAAAAGGCTATCTTTTATTGATTGCTTACTATATGCTCAGGACTGTGTGGCCTTCATTACTTAATGATCAGAGGTACCTCCCAGGTGGCATCAATTCTGTCCGTTTTATGGATGAAGAAACTGAGGAGCCAAATAATTTGCCCAAGATGAGGAACGGGGAGAGCGAGGACCAGCATCTGCCCGCGATCTAACCACGACCTCTTTACTGCATCGTGTTGATGATGGGCTTGGAGAAGGGGCCTCAGGGTATGTTACCTTTCCCTGCCTGACTCTCTGCCCAGTGACAGAATCCACCCTCTCCTTTGCACGATTCCATGTTAGAATCACCAGCAAGGAGCTTTAAAAGCAGACACTGTCCTCACTTCTCCTCAGAGTTAATCTAACAGTTAAATTGAACTCCCTGAGAGCCAGAGCCCAGACATCAGCATTTGTGTGTGTTTGTTTTGTTAATCCTCACCCAAAGATACTTTTTCCATTGATTTTTAGAGAGAGTGGAAGGGAGGGGGGGAGACAGAGAGAGAGAAACATCGGTGTAAGAGAGACACATCGATTGGTTGCCTCCTGCACGTGCCTTGAACAGGCCCGGGGATTGAGCCTGTAACCCAGGTAAGGGCTTTTGACTGGAATCAAACCTGGGACCCTTCAGTCCACAGGCCAATGCTCTATCCACTGAGCCAAACCGGCTAGGGCCAGACAGCAGCATTTAAAAAACCTCCACAGGTGCTTCTTTTTGCTGAAAACTTTGAGAAGCACTGGCTTAGGAGATAGGAGAGGAAAGGGACGGAAAAGTCTACTCCCCACCAGCCTCTTTTCCTTCCCCTGTGACACCACCACAAGGGCCATAGACGGCTCTGAACCCCGGCTCCCCTCTTCCTCTCAGCCCTCACTGGTGATGCCCTCACCCTGCAGCCTGCATCCAATGGCTCAGACCCTTGGGATGCCTCCTTTCTGTCCCCAGAGGTTCTGTGTAGTGTGTGTCTCATAGACAGTCTGGCCTTGACACAGGGCCCTGCGGGGGAGCCCCCTGGATGAACCTGTCAAGACCAGACAGACCCCAGAAAGAGGGCAGGAGCAGTTAAGACTGCCCTCAGGCAGTTCTGTCAGCTCCTCCTCAGGCTGGGGAGGGGCCAGTGGTCATTAGGAGGATGGGGCGGGGAGGGATGGGGAGCGCTAGGACTCCACAGGGTGCTGTCAGGGAAGCTCTTTTGCCTGTGGCCATAGTACATCTCTCCGTGGCGTCCCTGCCACAAGCCCCACCTGTTCCCAGTCTCCCTTAGTTCCTGTTTATTCCAGGGTGTGGACCAGGCCTGGAGAACTTCTAGGTGGGGCTCTACCCTAAGGTGTCCAGTTTCCGGGGCTGCTTGAACGAGGGCCCATTGGGGCTCTTCTTCTGAGCCAGCCTGGAGTCCAGAACTCCAAGGTTCATGTGGCAGAAGCAGTTGGCCAGCTAGCGCGGTTCCCACAGCAACTTGAAAGTTGGGGGAGCAGGGGTACAGGAGGCCTGCCTCGAGCGCTGGAAAACGTGGGTTCTGCCCCTGCCATGCTTACGGCCTTGGCCCATTGCTTTTCCTCCTTGGGTTTCAGCATCTCCATCTGTTATAAAGGGCTTGGCCTAAATCACTGGTTCTCAAACTTGACTCACATTGAGTCTTTGGGGAACCTTAAAAACGACCAATGACTGGACTTCATTCTTAGAGATGCTGGTTTCATTGGTGCAGGTTATGGCTGAGCATCAGGATTTTTAAAAACCCTCAGATGATTCTAATTTACAGCCAAGTTTGAGATCCACTGTAGTAGACAATTGCTTCCTAACAGTCACATCACAGCGCCCATAGAGAGAGATCGTATTTGAACAGTACCCTGAACAGAGGCAACCACAGAGGGGGTTCCAACTGCACACCTGCCTGGCTGCCCTAAGGGCCACAGGCCTCAGAGTCTCTGCACTAGCAAGAAGCTCTTGTGTCCTTCCAGCTGAAGCTTATTGCCTTATCCATCCTCCAGTTGGGATATACAGGATGTTCGTGCTGAAGTCCTGGTGGTTTACACAGTTACAGGTTAATGTAGACATGGGACATCTTCACGGAGCATCAATTTCCTAGAAGATTTTAGAAGAAGAAGAAAAACTATGACTCATCTTGTAAGTAACTTAAGACATGTTAAAAAAATATAATAAGATATGGCTGTATCCTGGAGTAGAATGCAAAGCTCATTGAAGCGAAAAGGTCAGATGTCAAAGAAATTTGACCACTGTGTCAGGAGGCCCAGGCCTGCACACGGGTAGGCCTCCCTGACTTCGATGAGAGTTTGAGGAAATTGCTTGAGAAAGACCCGAGTTAGTCTATGCATCAGCACATGGATTAGAGACAAGGAGAAGCATTCACTTCTGTCAGTTCAGGAAGGCTTCCTGAAGGAGGCAGCATCTCAGGGAGGTTTTTGGGGAGAGGGAGGGAAGAGAGGAACTCGTTGGGAAAAGGTCATGGGCAGGGGCTCTGTAGCAACTGCAGCAGTAACACAAGTCAGACAATGTCTTTCTTGCCATTTGCCATTCAATGTCTTTCTTGCCATTTGCCATTCAATGTCTTTCTTTGAATTCAAGAAAGGCCCCAAAGATGCCTTCACATACAAGCCTTCCCTGTCCACACCCTTGGGGCTGGCCTGGCCTTCAGCCAGCCTGTCTGGAGCAGCTGCTGCAAGATTGCAACACCAAAGCCCTCTGTCCTGTGCTCTGGCTTTAGCCGCCTGCGGCTGAATCATTATTGCAGAGGTCGCTGCTGACCACCCAGGCAGGAGAGCAGCCCAGTGTCCTGCCATTTTCTCTGCCTCCCTGCTCTGGTCCCCAGGCCTGAGGGAGGCCGCTGAGCTGCAGGCTCAGGAGCAGTTGGGTCCTCTGTCCAGTAGCCTGTCAGAGAGGAGGTCATGAGCCCCAGAGCTTCTCAGCAAGAGTGGCTGTTCTTTCTCTTTGGCAACTAGGCCAGTAATGCCCTGGGGCACAGAGCATGAGTTCCAAGCACAGGACTGGCTGCATTTGCCTCCCTTCATCCCAACCCAGGAGGTAGCAAAGCATAGTCGTTGACAACATGGACTACTGAAATCCACTGTTTATCCACCATTGTGTCCTAACTGCCTGGACAGCGCCTGGCACATAGGTGCTCAGGAAGCATTTATTGAATAAACAAAAGGAGCCCAACTGGATTTGAATCCCATGGTAGACACTGTGGGATCTCTCTGTGCTTTCCTTGCTTTGTTCTGTGAAATGGGGACAGCATTAGAACCTACTTCATAGGATTAATAGGTATGACGCCTGGAGACAGTGCCCAGCATATGCTAACCACTGAATAAGTGCCTGCTGTCACCGTAAATCTCTAACCTTATTTTCCAGCCCCCCCCCCCGCCTCTCCCCCCCCCCCCCCCCCCCCCCCCCGCCATGAAAAGCTCTCTCTTGCTGTCCCCTGAGCCCCTGCTGGGGTTACAGCCCATACCAGTGGGGACCAGCTGGACCCGGCATTATACACCATTGGGGCCCAGGGCAGTGTCCAGACCAGCCATCTGTGGGGGCCTCTTCCTGTCCTTGCCCTTAACATGCCTGTGGGTGAAACATGCTTCAAACCCATGTAGACAGAGGCCTTCTTGGTGCGAAGGGCAGGAGGAACCCACAGACCATGAGGTCGACTGACAATGTCCAGGGTTCCCCTCTTTTGATCCTTCTTTTCCCTCCCAGAATGGCCTTTCTAAGCCAGGAAGGAGGACACGTCTCTTGCTTACTCCCTCCATGGTTCTCTGTCTCTTGCGATGAAAGCCCAGGACGCTGTAGGGGCCTGCGTGGCTCCAGCCTTATGCTCCTCTCTCCCCTCAGTCTTGTCTGTGGCTGTTACTCTTGGGCTCCACAAGCCGGTCACCCCAGATGACCTACCCTCCCAGCTGGCCTGCCGTCTCCCACAATCTGAAGCATATGCTATCCTGAGAGAGGCTGGCCTGGCCGCCGCACAAATTAGATGGGCTCAGCTGCTGCCTGGAAAGCACTTCCCCACCCCTGCTCCCCCTGCCTCATTCACTTTTCTTTCAAGGTTCATTTTAAGCATCACCTCCTTTAAGAAGCCTTCGCGGACTCCTGCATCCACCGGGCTCACAGAGTCCCTTTCTCTCTAACTGACGAGGCCCTTTATTGTGTTTCCTTGTTCAGGTGCCACTGTCCCCACTAGCTGGGTCATTTCTAGGTGGGCCTACGTCCCTGCTGCCTCACATGGGGCTTGCAGCGCAGTGAGCTCAGCGAAAACCTGTGAAATGAATGTACGGATGCACTTCCTGGGGTGCACTCACTGGACACATCAAAGCAGAGGGTTTTGTACCCCAAGGGGACGGGGTGCGGGGCACTCTGCGTGAGCTGGGCCTTCTGTGAACACACACCTGGGAGGACGGGCGGGAAGGGGGAGCCTCTCTGGGCCAGGGTTGACGGTTTGGGAGTCAGAGGCCAGCCTTCTCCTGCCCCCTGCCTGCTTCCTGGTAGCCTCGTTGGGGCCTCTGGGGACAGATGAGCATCTATCTTTCTTCAGGGGCTGGGTTGTTCCCTACCTTTAACCTATGGCATTGGTGGCTGCTTCAAGCTGTACCCATGGAGGGTCCCCCAAACATAGACTTCTGCCCTCAGGCCTCTCAGCTCGGGCAAGAATCAGAAGACGGTCAAGACCTTGGGAAGTGATCTTGTCCAGCCCCCGGCCTCCAAGCAGGCGTAGACTGAGGGGGGTCTGCTCTTTCCTTCAAAATCTCTGGAGAGGGAGACTGCATAAGGTCTTACTTCTCAGCGCCAGGCTCTGGCTGGGCTGGGCACCACCATCTCGTTTGCGTGGTGGCCAGGCCAGCCTTTCCCTGGATAGCGTATGCTTTATACTGTGGCCATGTGAGGCAATTTAAATAATTGGGAACATGTATTCTAGGTCCAGACTGGGTTCAAATCCTAGATTGGCCACTTGTTGGCTGTGACAGGAGAGTTCCTCAGCCTTCTCTGTGTCTCTGTTTCCTTATCTCTGTAATGAGATAATAATGGGGTTGTTGGCAGGGTTGGTAGGGTTGTTGTGAAGATTAAATGAGTTAATGTCCGAAAAGCCTTTACATGGCGCTTAGTAAAATGCTCAACAAATATGAGCTGTTGTTAATACACGGCCGCTGCCTTCCTGCTCCAGATCAGTCCCTTCTTCTCTCTCTGAATCACCAAACCAATTCAATTTGACAGGCCTTTACGGAGGGTCCTCCGTGTGAGCCACCCTGTGCCAGGCATTGAGGGAAGAGCAGATGTGGGTAAGTTGGGGACTTGACGTGGTGTGCACGCACGCACCTACGATGCTGGCGACGAAGGACGAGTAAGACAGGATTCCGTCCTCAAGGTGCAGACGGGAGGCTGATGTGGAAACAGACGTGGGAGAAAAACGAGAGGGCCTCTGGACACAGAAGCCGCCGCCACCCTGGCTGCTTTCTAGAAATGCGGTGTGTTTCACCTTGGGGAAGTGGTTCTTCTGTGGGGAGAACACGGCGGTGGGCCCTTTGAGTGAGAAAGGCACGGCCTGACTGGGTGACGATGAGGCCAAGAGAGAAAGTT
The DNA here is from genome assembly GCF_028538775.1 of Myotis yumanensis. NCBI lineage: Eukaryota > Metazoa > Chordata > Mammalia > Chiroptera > Vespertilionidae > Myotis > Myotis yumanensis. The sequence continues at coordinate 84,136,592 of NW_027223757.1, read as the reverse complement.
TTGCATAAATATAAGCTGTTGAGGAAACTGACATCTCTGAGTCAGCTGGCGGAGAGGGTGCAGCGGGTGAGGACCAGCGAAGAAATGTCTAGGCTGAATTAAATCTCCTCTTGATTTTGAAGACGTTGTTACTTTTTGGTAGTAGATAAAATATTTGCATATTAAAAAATTTTAAGCGTATGAAGGTGTGTGCATCGAAAAGTCTCCCTCCACCCCTGCCCCCAGCCGCTAAGGTTACTGCCAGTTTCTTATGTGGCTTCCCAGGGAAATTCTGTGTCTACCCAGCAATGCAGATACACATCATTTCCCTTCCCCATCTCCCTTTTCCTCTGCAAGCATTTCATTCATAGTATCCTGCACCCAGCTTTGTATTTACTTAGTAATCATTCCACGTGATTTTTTTTTTTTTTTTTTTTTTTAACAGCTGCACAGTGTTTCACTGTGTGTACCAAGGTTTATTTACCCAGACTCCCGGCGTCTCACCTTGATGTGGAAGTTGCTTCCTGCTGTGCCCTTGAATCTTCTGGAAAGTTGGCCACACAGATGTGGGCCTGGTGAAGACTGGGAGCAGACCACCGCAGGGCAGACGGCTTCATGAGGAGAGATTGGGGGAACCCCTCGGGAAGGGCTCTGTAACCTCCCACAGCACGTGGGAGGGGGCTCAAGCCTCCCCAATGGATGTGGTCAGAAAGGGCAAGTCAAGGAGGTCCAAGGTCAAGAAGTCATGTGGATTTGAAAGGCCTGGGTGACTCAGATAATGGGGACATATTTGAAAGGCAGACACATATGATAGCACAGGTAGAAGCCCAAGGTCATAAAAGCCCGGGCTGGAGGGGACCTCGGCGACCGCTGGGCACTCCTCCCTCATCGTCACAATGAGGCAAGTAGTTAACACGGACCGAGCCTACCCTGTGCCAGGCAGCATTCCAAGTGCTCTACAGGGATTAGCCTGCTTAATCCTCACTCAGCTTTTGAGGTGGATGCTATCACTCCCCCGGTTTTAGATAAAGAAACGGAGACACCGAGAGGACATCTAACAATCCCCAGTTCCCGAAGCTGCTCAGTGGGGAGCTGGGACTCACAACCCAGGGGTCTGCCCCGGAGCCCATGCCCTGAACCTTCACATGAAGTCACACAGCAAGATGGTGGCAGAGCCAGTGGGGCTCGAACCCAGGTTCCCTTTTAGGACCTTCCCTCCAGCACACGGCCTCAGTTTGCCTGATGAGCTCAGAGAAGGGCGGGTGGTGGAGGGGTGTGGTTTTGGGGGTGAAGAGAAAGGCTGTGGTTAGTTCAGGGTGGTAGTCATGGGGACAGCCTGGTGCCTGGGGACAGCCGGACCTCCACATTGCAGGTGGATCTGGGGTGTGTCCCGGAGACTTCTGTTGATTCAAGAGATGGATCTGACTCTCAGTGCTCTTCCGACGGTGGTTTGTCCACTTGGTGGCTTTTCTGTGGCCCAAACGGGCTCCTTGCCCTGTCCCCAGGCCTACCAGGTCTCTCTCTACCCACTTGTCGTCATAGCATCACTTTGCCTCATTAGTAGGACCCACTGGGTTTTAGGGGAGGCGGCATTTACTCAAACAAGGAAACCACATGCAGGAACTGTGTACACAGTGAGGACTCCATAAGTGCTTTCAGGGGTCCCCTGTGGAGGCCTCATGGCAGTGATTTGGGGTTTGGGGTGATGGCTGCAGGACTCTCTCTGACCTCTCCCGGATCAGGCACTTTCAACAATTGTCCCAGTTAGGCTCTGAGCTCCCCACCTTGCTGGTCCCCACTATTCCAGTTGCATCCAAGCATCTGTCTGTTGTAGCACTGAGCCCCCCAGGAGTCTGGACAGATCACCGCCCCCCGCCCCCCGAACCCCGGCTGGTGAAGATGGTGAGAGCGGGCAGGCATCTGTCCTGTCTCTGGCCCTGCTTGTTCTTCCTGCCCCCTCCACACTGTGTGTGCCCTCCATGCCGTGCTCACATCGGACTCATCCAGGCCCTCGGGGCACCTCAGCCTTCCAGCCCGTGGCACAGTGCCTGGCACTTAGTAGGCACTCATTACAGCCCATGGGACTGACGAGCGAGTGCACCAGCCCGCCATGCTGTCCTGGAGGAAGGCTGTGTCCTCCCCTGTTCTCCGAGTCTGGCCCTCACCCAAGTCCCTCCTCCTGACTCCCTAAGGAGCTTGTGGTCCTGTCCGGCCTGCCTTTCTAAAAAACAGCTCTGTTGAGATCTAGTTCACACACCATGCAGTTCACCTACTAAAGTAACTATTCCATGGTTTCGGTCTAGTCTCAGAGTTGTGCAACTATCATCGCCACACTCAGTGTGAGAGCATTTTCACCATCAGCCTGCTCATCTTTTGGCAGCTCCTAACCGCCTCAGCTTTTCAACACCCACAGGTCCTCCTCAACTTAAAAAAAAGCCTCTCTTGACCCTTCTCTGCACTCCCTGGCCATTGCGCAATACGTTTCCCTCTTTCCGTGACTAAACCTCTTGAATGAGCCGTTCACACCCACTGCCTTCAGTTTTCCAGATTCAATAAACTTTTTTTTTAAAGCATCGACGAGGTACTATGCCAGAGGTTTTTATATATATATCATCTTATTTAATCCGCACAAGTGCGGTGGGAACTGGGAATTAATATCTTTATTTTAGAGGCAAGAAATCCAAGGCAGAGGGAAAGTGACATGCCCAAGGGGCTTGGCTGGGATTTGAACCCCGATCTGTGTAAATGCAGAGCTGATACTTTGCTCCACTTGCCTGCTGTCCCTGCGGTAAACCTGGCTGCACGATCTGACTGTTGACCTTCTCACTCATCACTTGGGCTGAGTGCTCCTCGAAGCTCACCATCCCTCAAGACCTTTCTGTTCCAACCGGATTGATGCCCTCTATGCAGCCATGTTCTCTTCTCTAAGCCTTTGCTCAAGCTGTTCCTTCCACCTGGCCTAATTTTCTTTGTACCTCAGAATATCCAGGAACTGGTTATTATTATTATTATTATTTATTATTTCAGATCTACACTGTGCCTGAGAACTCCCTGTATCTTTGATTGAGCCTACCTGCCCTTGAGGCCTTGGCTTGTTTTGTTCCTTACCTAACAGCTTGATCTTGTTATTGAAATTGTGGGTGCAGTTTTAAATCGCCTGGGCCTCTGGAGCCACACTGGAACCCTACAGCCTTGCTGTGTTCTGACTGGAGCAGATTCTCAGTAAGTGTTCTAAAGAAAGGAAAGAGGGAGAGAAGGAAGGGAGGGAGAACGGGGAGGAGGGAGGCAGGAAGGAAGAAGGGAAGAGTTTGGGGGGTGAAATGGTGGTAGTGATCGTGAAGGTCCCAGGAGATGTGGATAGGGAGGTGTTTTTATTCTGAAATCTATTTTAAGGTCAAAGTCAAGCTGGTGTCTTGCCATATTCTATTTTTTATTTTTTTTATTTTTCGCTTAAAGTATTACAAAGGGTATTACATAAGTGTCCTTTTTTCCCCCCCGCCCTTGACAAACCCCTACCCTCCCTTACCCCCCAGTGTCTTATTGCCATATTCTATTATTTAATGGTTACTGTTTGCATGAAGTTGAATGACCCTCCACCCCCACCCCCTGCTGGAGATGGTGGAGGCAGTGCTTGTGTCCTCTTCTGGGTAGAGACCTCCAGAGCAGATACCACGTCTGTCCGTGATCGCTTTCCTGGACTCAGCACAGGCAGCTCTCTAAATATGTTTAGCAAAAGAAGGCATTTGCCTGTGGTCCACCTGAATCCCCCAAGATATGCTGTCCCCAAAGTGACTTAAGGATATATACCAGCTCAGTCACCTTATTTATTTAAGAAATAAATAAGATGCGGTATCATCTCACACCTGTCAGAATGGCTATCATAAAAAAAATCAACAAACAAGTGCTGGCGAGGATGCAGAGAAAAAGGAACCCTTGTGCACTGCTGGTGGGAATGCAGATGGGTGCAGCCACTGTGGAGAACAGTATGGAGTATCCTCAAAAAACTAAAAGTGGAACTCCCATTTGATCCAGTGATCAATATTCTAGAAATATATCCCAAGAAACTAGAAACACCAATCAGAAAGGATATATGCACCCCTATGTTCATAGCGGCACAATTCACCATAGCTAAGACTTGGAAACAGCCTAAGTGCCCATCAGCAGGTGAGTGGATTAAAAAACTGTGGCACATTTACACAATGGAATACTATGCTGCGGTAAAAAAGCAGGAATTCTTACCATTTGCAACAACATGGATGGAACTGGAGAGCATTATCCAGTCAGAGAAAGATAAATATCACATGATCTCACTCATTTATGGAATATAATGAACAACATAAACTGATGAACAAAAACAGATCCAGAGACAGAGAAGCATCCATCAGACTGTCAAACCTCAGAGGGTGGGGGTAAAGGGGAGAGATCAACTAAAGGACTTGTATGCATGCATATAAGTCTAACCAATGGACACAGACAACAGGGGGGTGAGGGCATGAGTGGGGGGTCGGGGGATAAGCATACATATGTAATACCTTAATCAATAAAGAAAAAAAAGAAAAAAAAGAAATATTTATTAAACACCTACTGTGTGCTAAGCATAGTTCTGGATACTTGGGATATAGCAGTGAACAGGACAGATAGATTTGCCTGCCTACATGGAGCTGACATTCTAGTGGGTGAGAGAGAAAATTAAGAAGAAAACATAAACAATAAGTAAATTATAGGGCATATTAGAAACTGATAATGACTTTGGAAATTAAGAGTTGAGTAGGAAAAGGGGAGAAGACTGGGAGTGTCAAGGGAAAGGTGGTTACAGAAAAGTATAGTTTGGTCAGAGTAGGCCTAACTGAGAGGTGAGATTTAGGATCATAACCTGAAGGAGGTAAGAGAGTGAGTCAAGAGGCTATTTGAGGGAAGAGCATTGGAGGCAAAGAAAACAGCTGGAGCAAAGGCCCTGGGGCAGGAATGTGTCTCGAGTGTTTGAGGCCAGTGTGGCTGGAGCAAAGGGAATAGGGAGAGAGTGGGAGGAGAGACAGAGGGCGGAGGTCAGATGGTGTGGGTCCTGGAGGCCACTGCGAGGGTCGGCTTTTACTCGAGTGGGAAGTAACACTGGAGGGTGCTGAGCAGAGGACGGATGAGGTTGACTTAAAGAGGGTCAACTCGAAGTCTGGTTATTGTGTGGGGAGTAGACTCGAGGGTCCAGGGGAAGAAGGAAGGAGACCTGGAAGAGGCCATTGAAGTAATTCAGGAGACAGGGGATGGCAGGTTGGTGTAAGCCATGGAAGCGATTGGGAGTGTTGGGTTCTGAATATATATTATTGATTTTAGAGAAAGAGAGAGGAAGGAAGAGAGAGAGAGAGAAAAACATTGGTTTGTTGTTCCACTTACTTATGCATCCGTTGGTTGATTCTTGTAAGTGCCCTGACTAGGGATTGAACCTGGAACCTTGGAGTATCAGGATGATGCTCTAACCAACTGAGCTCCCTGGCCAGGGTGGTTCTGAATATATTTTGGAAGTAGAGCCAACAAGACTTCCTGAGGATTGAAGGTGAGATGTAGGGGAGAGATGTCGATGGTGGCTCCAAGGTACCTGGCCTGAGCCGCTGGAAGGATGACGGTGCCCTTCGCTGTGATGAGGAAGCTGTGAGTGAAGTACATGAAGAGGTTTGGTTTTGGACATGTGGCGTTTGGACTAGTGGCCCCCGGGGGGGCGCAGCCCCATAGGTCGTTGATCCTTTGACTTGAGTCTGTTCTTTGACACCTGAACTGGGCCGCTGCCAGACACACGGGGTGCTGATCCCTGAGGCTGGGACTGTGCAGTGTATGGGGCGGTGCTGTGTTCATTTTCAAGATCAGTATAATAATACTCATTCTAGGGCTTGCTGTGGGAGATCGAATGAGATAGTAGACATAAAGCACTTGTCACAAAGGAAGCACTTGAAAGAGTGAAAAATTACAAGGAAAAATCTTGAACTGCTTCCTGTGGCCTAGTCATCAATGGGTGATGGGGGTGGGGACGAGGGAGTGGGGAGAGGGAAAGGCTAAGAGGGAGGCTGGAGCTGGGAGATGCGGTTTTACTGTTCCCGGGGGACTGGAGCTGGGGGATGGGGTTTTACTGTTCCCGGGGGACTGGAGCTGGTTGGGCAACAGGAAGGGGAGAGATGTGTGGAAGGGTGCAGGGGCCGTCAGGCGGCAGCTACTGGGCTTGGGGCGGAGCAGCTGTTCTCTGTCTCAGCCAGGATGATGGGGGCAGGCTGTCCAGTTGCCTGGGGACACTGTCCCTTTGCAGTCGTACCCGTAGGAGGTAGTAACAAGTCATTGGCATTTTAAAGTACACGTCTTCTAAGGAGAATCCAGGATTTCCTTGGCCTTTTTAAAAAGAAATTTTGTTTTATTGCTTAAAATATTACAAAGAGTAGTACATATGTCTCCTCCCCCCCCGCTTGACCTTCCCCCAGCCTCCCCTACCCCCCAGTGTCTGTGTCCATGGGTTATGCTTATATGCATGCATACAAGTCCTTTGGTTGATCTCTTACCCCCCATCCAACCTTCCCCGGCCTTCCCACTGTAGTTTGACAGTCTGTTCGATGCTGCTCTCCTTGGCTTTTCTTTCAGGCCCAGCACAGGGGTTGGTGTGCAGTGAGTCTTTAGCAATGTTAACCCTTCGCTCCACATCTATAAACTGGTAGCTGAGAAACCTCATTTTCCAGAAATGATGTGAAGGTCTTCCTCGATAGTCTATAAGAAACCATTTTCACAGCAGATAGCATTCAACCCTCAGGATAATTGAGTCTCAGAGATGTTCAGTGACCTCCCCAAAGCCACAGGTATTAGGGGTGGAGGGGGATGGGGTAGTCTCCCTCAGCAGGAGGTCTTCAGCAAGTTTAGAAAGTGAGGAGGGCAGAGCTGGGCAGAGAGAAGGGAGAGTCAGGTTCCATCTGGGTAGGGCCTGGCTTTCAGAGCAGGTCCAGGTGTGGGGTGGGTGTGAGACCCCAGAAAGTGGGGCAGGGAGTGGAGTGAGGGGGAGGTGCCCTGTGCAGCTCCCTGCAGCTCTTAGAGAGGAGGGCGTCAATGTTTGGGTGCCTGGATTAGACCATGTGGTCCTCTTGCCCAGGAGGTACCATCCCCCCATTGCACAGAGGGGGCTGCTCAGCCCCAGAGAGGGAAGCCCTTGCTCAAGGTCACATAGTCTAACAGTGGTGAAGCCAGGACTGTGACCCAGCCCTGCTCAATGACAAAGGTGGCCCTCTCTCCACGGCACGCTGGTCGGCCTGACCCCAGGCGACAGGGAGATGGACAGTGTCAGCTGACCTTTTGATGATCTCTTTTTAGCAGCAAAATTCTCTTTCTCAGTGCTACTTGTTCAACGTCCCAACTCCTGCATCCTCCCTCTCTCTTCCCTCTTCATGACTGACCCCTAGTAACCCCACTAGGAGTTGGAGACCAGCTCTTGCGGGTGACTCACATTAACTCTGCAGCTTGCCCATTCCCCTCCTGCCCCACCAATGGAGTGCTGAGGACCGCCTCCCCACCCCATCCTGGGCAAGCACAGCTGAGGGATACTTCCCAGAATTAGGCACCAGAGAACAGCTGGAGCGGAGAGGGGGAGGTGGGAGAGGGATGGCGGCTAACAGCTTCCAGATGTGCCAGGGCACGAGAGAGCCGGGCCTAGGGGGCCTGTGCTCCAGCAAACTCCTGCCGTGGTTGGGAGGCTGCAATGGGCTGGCCCCGCGTCCGGGACTTCAGAATTGCCAAGGCAGCTGGGCAGATCCTTGCTCAAAAACTGCATGCAAATTGGTGTGTGCAGGGTGAGGGAGACCCCGGTGCTGCACCTGTGGGGACTCCGGGGAAACCCCGGCTGCCCAGCTGCTCTGTGGCCTTTTTTTTTTTTAAAAAAAACATCCAACTATTTCTTTATTTATATTTCTACTAGAGGCCTGGTGCACGAAATTTGTGCAGGGGGTGGGGTGGGTCCCTCAGCCCAACCTGCACAATCTGGGAGCCCTGATGGCTTAGGCCCACTCCCCGTGGTTCTCTGCTCTCTGAGGGGCCTGGCCGCTGCTCGCCCGCTGCCCAGAGGCTCTCTGCGGCCGGGGCAGGACTCTCACGCTGCCTGCTCTCAGTGGCCGCCCCCTGCCCCACCCCCCCCAGGACTGGGGGACTCCGGCGGCGCTGAGGGGACTGGGTGTCACCATCTTGTGGCTTTGGTGCCTCCATCTTTGTGACATAGTGATGGTTAATTTGCATATCACCTTTTTATTAGATAGGATGTGAAGAGACCACCAAGCAGTTCTACCCCGTTTCAGGAAGAGTTTTCAATCAACACCAATGATGTGTGACAGATGACGAGGAGTGGTGGCACCTTTGGGTCAGGACTGACAGGAAGGACAAGCTCTGGTTGCCGTGGTTCATATCCCAAAAGACGATGACACAGCGGTGGGCACAAACTGTCCTAACTCTGAACTTTCAGCGCTGGTCACAAACTCAGATCTCTTCTCTGAAGCTAGCAAATCAAGTGAAGTAACTGGGTTAGGACAAAAAAAAAAGTTTTAAAATGAAGCCCAAATAAGTGGGGGGAAAAACACACACACACACATGCTCCGGACATATTTTCCTTCCAAAATTAACATAAAACACACCTTCCCCCGAATAATACCACTACTACTATCTACCTTGGCCACACTGCCAGTGGGGGAGGCGCAGAGCACAGTGGGTTAGGGTGCAGGGTCTGGAGTCATAGTGCCCGGAGCCAGATCCCAGCTCAGGCACTTGCCAGCTCTGGGCCCCCAGATCCCAGCTCAGGCACTTGCCAGCTCTGGGCCCCCAGATCCCAGCTCAGGCACTTGCCAGCTCTGGGCCCCCAGATCCCAGCTCAGGCACTTGCCAGCTCTGGGCCCCCCGGCCAGCTGCTCAGCTCCCGTAGGCAGCAAAGAGTTTCTATTTCATGTAGTTATTATTAGGGTTAAATGAGATAATCTATGCAAAACATTTCTTGCAGGGCATGTCGGAAGTTGCTACCATTTCGAGAACACCTTGCCTTGTTTCGGAAGCCATGCAATTTTATCTGTGCCACCTGGAAGTTGGCTAGGAGTAAGCCCGTTTTTATGAGAAGAGATCAAGGCTCAGGGAGGCGAAATGATTGTCCAGGTTACCCAAGTGTTAAGTGGCAGGGCTGTGAGATAAACCCAGGTCTCTTAGACCCGAAAACCCAGGTCAGTGTACAGCGCCCCTCCCTGGGTGTTTCTCAACTCTTTTCCCATCCGTGGTAAAAAAAATCTAGGACAGCGGTTCTCAACCTGTGGGTCTCGACCCCTTTGGCAGTCGAACGACCCTTTCACAGGGGTCGCCTAAGACCATCCTGCATATCAGATATTTACATGACGGTTCATAACAGTAGCAACATTTCGGTTATGAAGTAGCAACGAAAATAACTTTACGGTTGGGTCACAACATGAGGAACTGTATTTAAAGGGCCAGAAGGTTGAGAACCACTGGTCTAGGACGTGCTGGCGGCTGGGGCTAGGGCTGGGAGTACCAATCCTACTTATATGAAGAGATGACGGAACAGAAACACGAGCAACAGTTCGAGGTTCAGAGGCCCTGGAGGGACAGGGCAAGGGCCCTCGAGGGGGGACTAAGGACCGGGGATCTCGGGAATGTGGAAGGGGCAGGGGACAAGGTATCCGGCGGCTGGAAGGAGTCCCGGTTGTCCTAGGGTGCCCTCAATTACCCAGGGCCCCCCAGAGCAAAGCCTCAGGGTCTTCCGAGGGCTCCCTCAGTATGTGTGACTCGCTTTGCCAATTGCTGCTCCTCTCTGCACGTCTCCTCCTTGGCTGGGGCGGGGCGTGGAGGGTCTCAGAATTCCCCTTTGTGGAATGGAGAGGATAGGAAAGCAGGGAGGAGGAGAACCAAGAGTGAGGGGGCTGCAGCTGACCAGCAGGGAGGCCTGCCATTGGCTCAGCTCCCAGGGCCTGCGCCTGAGGAGGGAGCTGCCTGCCCCTCACCGTTCCCTCCCCCTGCCCCCCCAGGCTCCTTGGCTGCCGAGCCTGCCAGCTGGGCCCCCGCCAAGCCAAACAGCTGCCAGGGGGAGAGGAAGAAGCATTTCCGAGCAGAGAGGCCCCTGTGGGCTCTGATTCAAGCCTAGAATCCCCCTTTCTTACCGCCAAGTGAAAAAGGAGAGTCTGTGGACGCGCACACAGGCATGCATGCATGGCACCAGGGCCTGGGGCACAGAGCCAGAGGGCCAGGGATGCTACAGGGCGGCGGTGTGCAGCAGCAGCTCCAGAAGGGATAGAGAGGCGGGCCCTGCATGACTGTGCCAGGTCGTCAGGGGGTTGGAGAATGAGGTTTGGCTTACTCAGAGGTTGAGGATTATGTAGTGAGTTAAATGGTACAATGCCCCCCCCCCCCCCGCCCCCCGAAGTTTATATCCACCTGAAACCTGAAAGTATTTGGGGGGAAAAAAGAGTCTTCTCTGGTCAGAGTGGCTCAGTGGTTGAGCATCGACCTATGAACCAGGAGGTCACGGTTGGATTCCCCGTCAGGGCACATCACTGGGGTTGTGGGCTTGATCCCCCGTAGGGGGCATACAGGAGGCAGCTGGTCAATGATTCTCTCTTATCATTGATGTTTTTCTCTCTCTCTCCCTTTCTCTTCCTCTCTGAAATCAATAAAAACATATATTTTTTAAAAAGGGTCTTTGCAGGCGCAATGCAGGTAAGGATTGAGATGAGATCGTGCTGGATTAGGGTGGGCCCTAAATTCAATGAGAATGTCCTTATAAGCAACCGAAAAGAACATGCAGAAACCCAGGGGAGAAGGCCGTGCGACGATGCAGTGAAGTGCAGGCAGATATTGGAGCGCTAGGCCAGGGAACGTCTCCAGCCACTGGAAGCTGGAAGAGCCTAGGGAAGATTCTCTCTCAGAGCCTGGGGAGCGAGCGTGACCCTGCTGACACCTTGGTTTCAGACTTCTGGCCTCCAGAACTGCAAGAGAATACATTTCTGTTTTGTTTGTTTTAAGCCAATAAGTTTGTGGTCATTTGTACGGCAGCGCTAGAAAACTAATACAGGGAGGCATATGGCCAGAGGGATGGGCGGGTACGCCAGGGCTTGATAAGAAAGCCTTGGAAAGAGATCTTATTTATTGTGCTGCTCTTCTGTGCCAGGCACTTTGGAAGATACTTATCTCAGTCCTTCCAATGACCCTGCCGGTAAGAGTTATGATTCCCATTCTACAGTGAGCTTCAGACCAAAAGTTCCCCCAAAGGATTGCCATTCCAATATTGGATCCTCTGTCTCCGAAGCCTGGCCTCTTCCCACTTTTGCTCAAGGGAAGCCTCAGCAGTTTCTGGGTCAGATGGTTCGTTCTTCCCGTTGGAGGGAACGTCTCCGGAGGTCCGGGAGGGGAACATATTTCCACGTCTCTGGGGAGCTGGGCAAGGAGTCATTGCCCCATTGCTCTGGGGGCCGCTGTGACTGGATGCCCTGGAGAGTATCTACTTACCCCGGTTCTGGTAGTCCTCAGGGACACACTGCTGATGGTCCATCCAGGTCCCTGAGCCTTAGCGAGGGAGGGGAAACGCCCCTGCTCATCTCATTCCTGCTGCTACAACCACCGTCACTACCTCCATTGCCGTCACCATCTCCAGCTATGCCATCACCACCACCACCCCCCCTCCACCCTGTCATCACTGTCTCCATCATCAACACCACTCCCGTCACCATCATCACCACCCAAACTGCTAGAACAGGGGTCCTCAAACTTTTTAAACAGGGGGCCAGTTCACTGTCCCTCAGACCGTTGGAGGGCCGGACTATAGTTTAAAAAAAAAACTATGAACAAATTCCTATGCACACTGCACATATCTTATTTTGAAGTAAAAAAACAAAATGGGAACAAATACAATATTTGTGTTTGCATGTGGCCCGCGGGCCGTAGTTTGAGGACCCCTGTGCTAGAACAACCATCACAGCCAGTACTTCCGGGTCACTGCCCCTCTAACCACAATGGCCCTCACTGTGAAATAATGGAGAGGCTAGAGACGGGCATGGTGACCCGGGGGGTTTCCTGGGACAGGACAGCGGAGCAGCGTTTAGCAGGGGAGGAGTGGAGCTGGGGTATATCTGGCCGACGATGTGATCAGTAGTAGAGGATCACGCTAAGTCCGCCCCTGTGGAGAGGGGAGGTGAGCATGCCTGGCTGGAGTGAACTCTTAGCAGGACAGTCTGTCTCTGAAGGCATAGGTTCGGGCGGGTGGGGGTTGCCTGGCCCATGCTAGTTTCTGGGGAATGTGGATTTTGGCGGGTCCCTGGCTCCTGGCCACTTGCTTGGCCTGACCATGACAGTGAGGTCATGAGAGTGGCTGTCCTGGGAGTGGGGAGAGGTGGAGGGGGCCCACGCTGGCTGGGAGAGGAAGGCGGCCTCACTGTGCAGCTGACCCTACCAGAAATAATGAAGCCAGCACGTCATGGCACTCCGTTTCCCCGGACTCCCTTCCCCTCTGCCTGCTGGGCTCCCGAGGCGCTGCGGGTGCTGTGGGCTCTCTGTGCCATGGGCTGACTTTCTCTTTCTCAGAGACACTTGGCTACAGCCCAGCCATCCGAGGGGAGGAATACAGGGACCAGCAGGCTCTGATCGGGGGAAGGGAGAGGATTAACTATTGGAGATGCAGGTCCCATTTCTCCACTCAGTTGGGCAGCCCCTCCTTCCACGTTAGGCCAAGTGTGTGTGTGTGTGTGTGTGTGTGTGTGTGTGTGTGTGTGTGGTGGAGGGGAGGATGGCAGAATATTCCAGACACTAAGGCCACAGGTGCTCCCCTCCCCCTTTCCCTACAAGCTCAGCCACCTCCACTGCCTTAAAGGACAGGACTGGCCGGCTCTGGGAACAGCCCCTCTCAATCCTCCCAAACCCCTAAGCTGCCCAAGTGCCAGGCTAATCCCACTCTCTGAGATCACACTGAAGAGCTTCGGGAAGCAGGAAACAATACTGTTGTGGGATGTGTTTATCTCTGCATCAGGCGTGATAGCTGGACAGACAGGCTGGCGACCGGAGAAGCTGAGGGGCCACTGAGTCCCACACAGGGGATTGGAGGGTGGGATCAGTGAGAGCGCTGGGGAGGGACCCAGCCTCCCCCCCCCCCCCCCCAATCCTTGGAAGAGGGTGTGACTGAGCCGCCTCCCACTTGCCACTGCAAATTGCTCCTCAGGGGAAGGCCTTTTGCTGGGTTAGGAAAGACTTTGGCAGGACATGGAGACCTTTTGATGAATAATATGATACAATAGTGACACAATAAATGACACAATAGACACAATAGATGACACAACAGTGATAGCCATTTTTACTGAGTGCTTGCTACATATCAGGCCCTTCCTAAGCACTTTATAGGTATCAACTCGTTTAGCTCACCAATACCACTAAGAACACGATGACTGTTATCTGCGTTTGCTGGAGGCTACCCTGGCGATGAGAGGTGGGGCTGGGATCTGCGTGCAGATCGGTCTGGCTCCAGAACTCATGCTCTTCACTCCAGGGTGTGGTGGGGGAGGATTTCCTCTCCCGAAGTCGGGAGTCCACTCCAGAACTTCTTCTTCCCCAGGGTCCCCGCCTGGTGTGGCAAACAGCACAGAAATGGGAGCCAGGAGCCTTGGGGTCTGGAGCATACTCGTGGTTGTGGGCAGATCCTAGCTCTCTGGCCTCAGTTTCCTCATCTGCCCTGTGAAGGCATTGGACTGAGCCTGCTGCTCCTTGAAGACTCTGCCAGGTCCCCTCTGGAGTTGAGCTACCCCAGCTCGGAACTACTCATGTTTGTTGGGCCTCCCTGGGATCAACCTGGGCCTGGGAATGGCTGGGGTGGGGAAGACAATGGCCTGGAGGACGCCTGTATGTCTGGACAGCTCTTGTGTGGCCCTGTGGCAGCCGCCTCTTTGCTTCTGCTCTATCGAGAGGAGCAGCAGCGTCACAGGTCAGAGACAACAGCCAGATGTGCTCACTCACCCACAGACCCCTGTCCAGGTGTGGGGCTGGGAGTGGGAAGAGGGTCTGCTGGGATCCGGTTCTCACCAACCCTGGACTCCCCCTGGCCACCCCTTCCTGTGGCCCAGGCCCCAAAGACAATGGTAGGAACAGGGGCAGAACCTTGGCTCTTGCTGAGCTAAGAGACCCTGAGGAAGGAGCAGGTTTGGTGATCAGAACAAGTTCGGCGTTGGACCCATTGAATTGAAGGGCCTGTGAGCTGTCCATGTGGAGAGGCTCATGGATATATGGGCCTGGACTCAGGAGACAGGTCTATGTTGGGAGTTACAGCTATTTTAGTGCAATTGCAGCCATCACCATGAGAGGGAGTGAGAAGGTCCAGGGAGCAGGGCAGCGTGAGAAGAGGAAACACCTGGGCACACCCTGAGAGCCCCGTGAACACGTTCACCCTGATTTCATGGCCTCCTGGTCCCTGGTTCCCGTTGGGGGCATCGTCTCTGCCATCTTGTGGGGTGATAATCAGATGACCCGCTCTCCCACTTCAGCGTTTGGAAGGATCCCTGAGACCGGTTGCAGCAGACCCTCCCTCTCACTTCTACGGGACAGCGACAGGGGCGACCAGGTGGCCTGAGCTCAGGGACCGGGCTGCTTGAGCCTCTTGACACTGGCATGGGAGAGTCCTTTGACGTTGAACCAAGTAATTTCTGTTCCCGTCCCCAGTGATGTGCTCCAGCCTCCCAGTTGATTCCTTGATCTGGTTCCTCCATATTTCCCCATAATTTTTTTTTTTTACAAATGCCAGAGTTGGTTTCTGTTACTTGCAAACAAAGAGGAGGCAGCAAAGGAAACTGAGCCGGACAGGACTTCAGAGAGGCCAGAGGAAAACTAGGAGAGTGAGGTTTCACACACATCAGTGAAAAGGAGCTCAGCTCTACTTGCTTAAGACAAGAACACAGCAAAGTAATTTATTGGCCCTGGTCCCTGAGAAATCCAGGGTGGACAGCTCTTGTGTGGCCCTGTGGCAGCCGCCTCTTTGCTTCTGCTCTATCAAGAAGGTATTGAACAGCAGGCTCTTTGCTTCTGCTCTATCCATGAGCTCTGGAGCCAGACAGACTGCACGCAGATCCCAGCCCCACTTCTCATCGTCTTTGGCATGGCCTGAATAATGTCCTCAAGACTGGTCTCTTCCCTCCTGCGTCTGCTGTCTTCTCAGCCACGCTCTCCTCGGGCAGCTCTGGACAGACACACACCCGGTTAGCACCTCCAGAGTGGGAACCAGCCTTTTTCCCAGAGGCTCCCATACAAGCCACTCAAATTCAGTAATAGCCTGGGATTGGCTCCCGTGGCCTGGTTTGGGTGGAAGCAAGAACCGTAAAACAGCAGAGTGGACAAGTGGATGGGCTCTGCAGCCAGAGACCTGGGTTTGCCATTTATTAACTTCTTTAGCTCTGAGTCTCAGTTTCTTATCTGAAAACCGGATTAATATAGGAATAGGGCCAATCTCTTAGAATCCTTATGGGAATTAAAGGGTTTAGCTGTGTTTCCTTTAGGAGAGTCAGTGCTCAGTGAATGCTGACTATTATTAGAGTGAACTCAGGGTGTTCCATGCCCTTGATGGGGGAGCAGGTAGTCTTTGGAGCCCCCTCCCTCATGCCATCAAAGTCCCCCTCGTTCAGGCCCCTGAATTCACTAACGAGTTCTATTAAAGGCCAGCCAGAGTCTACCCCCGGGGATGGGGAAAGGGGTGGGACACCTGGTAATCGGGGATGGTTGGGGTGCATTCTGACAGGGCTTGGTCAAGGCGAGTGGGGAACATGCTGGAAGGCTGGGGGTTGGGGAAGAGGAGGAGGGTGGGGAGGATGAGGTAGACCAGGAAGCTGAGGACTAAGGGGAGGGGTGATTTTGGGCAGAACCAGCAGGGGTCACTGCAGATCTTAGTAACCTCAGGGAGGATCCGGGCCACCCAAGGGCCCTCGCACGTTACTACCTGCCTTCCTAGCTGTCACCTCTAGGATGCAGGGTTCAGGCCAGTTCTGGGCTGATGGGTTGCAGTTTGACTCTTGCAGTTGGAGGCGGCCTCCTCAGGCAGCTGCCCTCCATGCCCTCCCGGCCTGGGCAGTTCTTCCTGTGACGGCGGCCCTTCACGGTTGGGTGTGTGCCTGGTATTCCTCCTCGCTGGACGCTGAGCTCCTGCAGTACCTAGAAAGTGTCTCTGCAGATGCTTTCCCATAGAGAGCTCTGCGACCAAACGCGTTTCCTAGTCTCATTCCTCCTTTCGAGGGGTCCTGGCCCAGGTTAGCATGCTGGGGGCTCAGAGAGGTCCTGCGATCAAGAAAGCCGTCAGACTCTGTCTAGCCCAGGTGTCCTATGCTTATTTGGGTCCTTTCACCATAGCCCACTTAGGGGACCACTGGGTCAAGGGAGGCGTGTCCTGGGCAGAGGACAAACGCTCCAGGGGGACTTAATGCATCAAACCCACATCCTGGTCCCTGCCTCCACCTTCTATTGCAAAGTAAAGCGGAACACATGTTTGTTGTAGAGAAATGGGGAAAAGTCAAAAGTGCAGAGAAGAGCCCTGGCCGGTCTGGCTCTCTGATGAGAGTGTTGGCCCACAAACTGAAGGGCTGTGGGTTCGATTCCGGTCAAGGGCACATACCTTGGTTGCAGGTTTGATCCCCAGCCCCAGTCGGGGCACATGAGGGAGGCAACCAATCGATGTGCCTCTCTCACATCGATGTTTCTCTCTCTGTGTCTCTCCCTCTCCCTTCCACTCTCTCTCAAAATCACTGGAAAAATATCCTCGGGTGAGGATTAACAACCACAAAAAAGTGCAAAGAAGAAAACTACCTCCCCCGTCTCCTGCTCCTTAGACTCACCTCGAAAAACTCTGGCACTGTCCCCCGCCCCCCCCTTCCTCTAGAGGAGGAGGTGACCATGGGGCTCCCCTCAAGGCACATACATTTCTATTGGGGCGGGGGGGAGCCCATCAGAAAAGAGCCCTTTCAGAGATCATCTCATCCAGCCCCCTCTCTCCAGCCTTTGCAATTCCGGTCTCCTTTCCTGTGGCCATTCCTAGGGGAAAGGAGGATGTTGGTGGTGTTCGGAGGGTGGTGAGTGGGAATCTGGATCACCAGGGTAGAAGGAGATCTTCCTTTAAAGGTGGGGAAACAGGCTCTGAGTAGGGATGCGACTTGTTGGGGTTTCACAAGGAGCCAGTGGTAGAGCCTGTGTAACCCTGGCTCCTGGCCAGGTGCCCTCCCCCACCCCCTCGCCCCAGCTCTAGATGCCAGGAGGCCGTAGAGGGTCCGGTGCCCTCCCCGTAGGGCTGTGGTTTCTCCTGGGACTGTTGGGCCACCCGGGGTGTGGGTGTCCTGCGCGCGCACTGCAGTTGTGTAACAAGCTTGGGGGTGTGTGCACGAGCTCACGAGCTCAGTAACCTGATGCAACAGGGAAGTTGCGGTCCCGTGAGCTGGGGTGTGGGCGCTTGGCTGGGGCCCAAACCACAAGGAGTATTTGGCTTGCGGCCATGGAGGCCAGGCACGGGGGTCGCAGAGTTGTCCACGTCAGGGCTTGTCCTCCCCTGGTGCCCACATCCTGATCCCTGTGGGCACAGGGTTTGAAACGGGGCTGCCTGGCCCGCTGATGCTGGAGCGGGGGTTGGAGCAGAGAGGGAGACCTTGCTCCATCCTCATCCTGTTTGCCAGGATGCCTGTTGTGATGGGGGTGGGGGCAAGTGGGGCTTCCTCCCTGTGGTTTCATCTCTTCCTGGCTGTCAAACCTCCGCCTGTTCAACCCCCCGCTCCCCAACAATCCTGGAGTCCTCACCCCAGTCCCAGGTCATGCTGCACAGCAACATCTGTCTCTTGCTCCCTCTGCCCTCCTGAGTCCCCCAGCCCTGCTCCCCACTCCTCCCCCCATGGTAGCTCCTGCACAATCCCTGCTCCACCGTCAAGAAGCAGAATGGGCGAGGATGAAAGACCAGCCGCAGGCCACCTTCTAACCGCCCACGGCCATTTCTGAACCGAGTGGCTGAGAATGACCTGTGTGCTCCTCTGAGATGTGGGTGCAAGGATACGTCCACCACAGAGCCGTTGGCAGGGGTCCTAGGCCCTGGGAAGGACCTCTTCAGTAGGAGTTGCCCTTTCATTTACTCTCACAGGGATTGAGAGTCCGGGCATCCTCACCCCCAGCATCTCCATCACCAGGTGGGGCGATGGGCACTCTGGAGAGCCAGGGGCCCTGGAAGGAGATGAGCAGCGAAAGCAGGTGATATCCTGCCAGCCTTGCGCCCGGTAGGGGTCTCAGTGCTCACCTGTGAGCCTCCCTCCTCCCTTGTCCTGGAGAGAGGTGAAGCACGGGTGCTCCTTCTGCGCACCTCACCTGCTGCCGTCCCTCTAGAGGCGACATCCCTGGCCAGTGGGCTGCAGGGCTAGGGGAGGGGAGGAAGGGCACCCGTGTCCAGGGTCCTCACCTCGTTCCCTGGCTGGGCTGCACCCGGCCCTCTGAGGCTCCTCCCCAGTGCTCCCAGACTTCCTTGTGTCCATATTGTTTTGTCTTGCGCTATTTGCCTAGTATTTTGATGATCTGTTTATGTATCTACTTAAAAAAATAACATACGGTGCTTACTGTATTTTAACTCATTTCCTCCTCACAGCCGAGGGAGGTATAATTGTTCTCTGTGAGGAGCTGAAGCTTAGAGAATGGAAGTGCCTGCTCGAATAGTTTGTGGTGTCTAACCTCAGTGACTATCACGTCACCCTGTTTTATTTTCTTCAGGGCCTGGGCCCTAGATAGTTACCTGTCTATTTATGTGTTCGCTCGCCCACCGTCTGTCTCTCTGTCTACACGGCAAGCGCCATGTGGACAAGGACTTTGTCTTCCTTATTCACAGTCCCAAAGCCCCGACTGGTGCCTGGTGCACGGTAGATGCTCAGTAAAGATTCGTGGAGAGAGTGAGTCACTGACTGATGCAACGGAGACTCCTTGAGGGTGTGCTCTGTGGTGGTGCATGTCTGTTAGCCCCACACTGCCTAGCACAGGGCCCGGCCAAGACACTGTGCTCGGTAAGCAGTATGCTGAATGAATGAATGAATGAATGAACGGATGGGAGAGAGTCCAGAGGACTCAATTGTTGCTGCTTTCCCCTCCAGATTCCAGGAACTAGTGGAAGATCTTTAGTCACAGGAAATATGGGGGAAGCATTTATTCTTTCTGGATCTCTGTTTTGGTTTTCCGGTGTGATTTCGTGTGTGGGCACAGAGTGGGTACACAAGGGGGAAAGTATGAGAAGGAGATTGGAAACATAACAACGCTGGGAAATGACTCCTTGAACAATTGCTTGGTGTCCACAGGCAGGAGGAGGTATAAACAGAGCGTGCGTGTGTGCAGCTCAGAGGAGGTTCCTAGTAAGTGATGAATAAGTGAGCGAGCCGGTGAGTAAGTAAGAAGGCGCTGAGTCAACCACACGGTGAGCTCCTTGAAGGCAGGCCCAGGCCTCCAGCACAGGCCCAGATCAGGATTTGGTACATGTTTGTTGAGTGAATAAATGAGTGAGTAAGTTAGTACCTAGGAACACAGGCATGAATAGGATGGGTGCTGCAAAAGGCCCCAGAGCCCTAGCGAATCTAAACAAAGAGGCAGATTCCAGCTGCTGGGTCTTTTGCACAGGAGTCAGGATCTGAGACGTGAAGTCAGGAAGGGGCCAGGCTTCCCCCGATTCATTCTTTCCCGGTGATCAGTCTGGGATACTGTGTGGACACGAATAATAATTACAAAAAATAACAAGACCATATATTTACTCTGAGGCCTTTACTCTGCTAGGCTCTGAGGTCTTTGCATGTATTAAGTAAATTAATCCTTTCAGCAACTATATCAGATAAGTATACCATTTCCCCATTTTATAGAGGAGGAAACCGGGGCACAGAGAGGTTATAGAAATTGTTGAAGATCACACACCTAGGAAGTGAACACACAGGCATGGCTCAGGCTCTGCTGGGGTAGCAGTGGCTGCCCATTCCCATGCCTGCTACATGATGGTCTTTGGTTGCATCCTCTCTCAGCCTCAGTTTATTCATCGGTAGACTGGGACATACATTGTAATTCGTTAGGAGATGGAAGTCTGAGGACTTTTAAAGCTGCAAAGGGTTAATGGGCTCTTTTAATGGGATTTTACTCCTCCTTCTCATGAATAACCATCATCTTCATTATGATCATGTTCATAATCATCTCTAGACCTGGCTTCCTGTCATTAATATGCCAGGCTAGGCTGCAGCACTGGAGACGCTAGTGAGACAGACACATCCACTTCCTATTCATGGATAATTGTTGTCTGATTTGGCGTCCACTTATCTCATATTTCCATTTTTATTCTCTGCCCTCTAAGCCTTTACTCAGCTCCAGCGCTATCTCCTCTTCCCTCAGTGATTGCAACACCCTCCTCCCAGCCTCTGGGCTCTTCTCCACCCCCGAAGTTCCTGTAACAGAGCATGGTTTTCATGCTTCTTTCCTTTGCCTGTGTTCTTCCCTCTGCCTAGCACATCCTTCTTAACATTGCTCCATGGTGAATGCCCACTCTTTCATTTTACCCTTCAGAAGCAAAAAAAGACATTGTTGCTTTTCCTGGTTATAAAAGTGATGTACGCTCATCTACACTAATAAAAGAGAAACATGGTAATTAGCGTACAACCGCTACCCGTTTCATTGGCTAATCAGTGAGTATATGCAAATTAACTGTCAGCCAAGATGGCAGCCTGCAGCCAGGCAGCTGGAAGCGAACATGAGGCTTGCTTGCTGCAGTGAAGGAGGACTCCAACGTTCCCCACCTGCGCTGCCGGCCTCTGAGCTGGCAGTTTGAAACTTTGTAACAAATATAGAAGCTAAACAAAACCCTGGGATCTCAGAGCTGGAGTTATACATTGTTTCGATTATAGAATGCAAATAAACCAGCGGAAGCCTCAGAGCTAGAGCCAGAGCTAAAGCTGGCCCAGAATAAAATAAAAAAAAGAGAAAAAAAAGGAGCGGTTGGGAGCTTCAGTCAACAACCACCAGCCTGAAAGCAGCCCTCAGCCCCTCACCCAGACTGGCCAGGCACCCCAGTGGGGACCCCCACCCTGATCCAGGACACCCTTCAGGGCAAACCAGCTGGCCCCCAGGCCTCTATCCTATATAGTAAAAGGGTAATATGCCTCCCAGCACTGGGATCAGCGGAGCCAAGAGGCCTCCTGGCACCGGATCAGCGTGACAGGGGGCAGCGCCCAAACCCCCTGATCGCCCTGCAACTCTGTGTGTGACAGGGTGCGGCGTCCCAACCCCCTGATTGGCCCTGCTCTGTGACAGGGTGCGGTGCCCCAACCCACCCCCTCCCTCCCCCACAGGCCCTGCTCTGTGTGTGACAGGGTAGAGCCATAACCTCCTCATCGGCCCTGCCCTGAGTGTGACAGTGGCAGCGCCCCAACCCCCTGATCGGCCCTGCTCTGTGGGTGATAGAGGGCAGCGCCCCAACCCCCCCCCCCCCCCCCCCCCCCCCGCACGGGCCCTGCTCTGTGTGTGATGGGGTAGAGCCATAACCTCCCCATTGGCCCTGCCCTGAGTGTGACAGTGGTGGCGCCCCAACCCCCTGATCAGCCCTGCTCTGTGTGTGACAGGGGGCGGTGCCCTAACTCCCCTATCGGCCCTACTCTGTGAGTGACAGGGGGGAGCTCCTCAACCCCCTGATGGGCCCTGCTCTGTGCGTGACAGGGGGGAGCTCTCCAACCCCGATGGGCCCTGCTCTGTGCATGACAGGGTACGGAGCCCCAACCCCCTGATGGGCCCTGCTCTGTGCGTGACGGGGGGGGGGGGCAGTGCCCCAACCTCCTGATTGGCCCTGCTCTGTGCATCACAGGGGTTGGTGCCGCAACCTCCCCATTGACCCTGCCTTGAGTGTGACAGGGGGCAGCGCCCCAACCCCCTGATTGCCCCTGCTCTGTGCGTGACAGGGGGTGGTGCCGCAACCTTCCCATTGACCCTGCCTTGAGTGTGATAGGGGGCGGTGCCCCAACCCCCCAATCAGCCCTACCCTGAGCGTGACTGAGGGTGGCATCGCAACCTCCCAATCCGCCTTGCTCTGTGCATGACAGGGGGCGGCGTCCCTACTCCCCAATCAGCCCTGCTCTGAGCCCGACCAGGGGCTGCACCTAGGGATTGGGCCTGCCCTCTGCCACCCAGGAGCAGGCCTAAGCCAGCAAGTCGTTATCTCCCGAGGGGTCCCAGACTGCGAGAGGGCACAGGCCGGGCTGAAGGGCCCCCCCTTACCCCCCCCCCCCCGAGTGCACAAATTTTTGTGCACTGGGCCTCTAGTCCTACATAATAAAAGGCTAATATGCAAATAGACCAAACGGTGGAACAACTGAACAACTGGTCCTATGATGTGCGCTGACCACCAGGGTGTGTGTGCATGGAACATGGCTGGCATCGGCCCGCGGCGGGATGGTGGAGCAGGCGAGCAGGGGCACCAGACCAAGGTGGGGTGCTGGTCGCTGTCATCGGGGCGAGCCTCTGGTGGTTACTGAAAATTCTTTGCTCCTGTGCGCCGTGGTCTCACCCGGTGCTTGCACCTGCTGCTGGCCCCAGAGCCACCACTTGCACCCACAGCTGGCACCAGCCCCACTCACACCCACAGCTGGCGCTGGAGCTGCCATTTGCAACTGCTGCCAGTGCCTGGCGCCAGTCCTGATAGCTTGGCGCCATTAGCAGGTGCAAGCAGTGGCTGCTGCCCCAGTTGCCCCTCAGAAGCAGGGGGGGGGGGGTGGAGAAGCCCTCAGGGGTGATTGAGGAGGTAGCCGCTGCTTGTACCTGCTGCTGTTGCCGGCCTCAATCGCTCCGCACTGTCAGCAGGTACGAGTGGGGCTGGCTGGTGCTGTCAGCGCATGGGAGTGGTGGTGGGAACGGGGCTGCAGGCAGACAGGGTGCTGCGGCATGAGAGGCCGGGCGGGGGTGCGGAGGATAGGCTAAGACCCGCCCGGGTGCCCACTGCAGCCTCGCGGCCGACAGTTCCTATCAAGGTGCACAGATTTGTGCACTGGGCCCCTAGTTGTAAATAATTCAAACAATATAGATGCAAGAAGGAAATGATTCTTCTTCCCATAGGGCTACCAATTGGAGATAACCACTGCTGAACCACTATGAGTAAATCATGAATATGTTTCTATGCATATCCTATATAATAAAAGCCTAGTATGCAAATTATCCCTTCGCCCGGGAGTTTGACATAGACGGTGACCAGCGTCCATTACAGAGAAAGGGCAAATAGCAATATTAAAATGTTTCTTCTAATTGTTTTCCTTTCAATGTGCATGAATCCATGCACCGGGCCACTAGTATAAACATGCATCTTTGTATATATATCTATAAGTATATACATATTTACAAGAATGAGATCGTGTATGGAATTTGATTACCTATTTCTTGCCCTAAATAAAATACGTTGGACATCTTTTTCTGTAAATAAGCAGTTTTACACAGTAATTCTTTTGTTCTTCAAAACTCAGTTCCAGTTCAAACCTTTATTGTCCTGGAAGGCTCTTCTGGTTCTCCTCTTCTCTTCTAGTCCCCACCCATGAGTCCATCCTCTGAGGACTCATCATCTTTCCTTGAAACCTTTCCTAGTTCTAAGGTCACTATTTCATTTAAAAGACAAATGCAGCCCAGCCACTGTGGCTCAGTGGTTGAGCATTGACCTATGAACCAGGAGGTCACAGTTCGATTCCTGGTCAGGGCACATACCTAGGTTTGGGGCTCAATCCCCAGTGGAGGGTGTACAGGAAGCAGTTGATCAATGATTCTCTCTCATCATTGATGTTTTTCTCTCTCACTCTTCCTTCCTCTCTGAAATCAATAAAATATATTTAAAAAAAAGACAAATGCATAAACAATAATTATAGACAATGGAGACCATGTAAAAAGATATCATCTGTGACAATAACATAAAGCAGAGAGTGCTTGTATATTAAAACTAAGTTGGAATTAAAACTAGGTTGTTGTAAGTTTAAGATGTTAATTGTAACCTCAAGGTAACTACTAAGAAAATAAGAAGAAATATACAAAAAAGAAAAAAAGAGAAGGGTATCAAAATGGTATTCTACAAAAAATGAACTAAAAAAAGGACAGCAATGAAGAAATTGAGAAACAAAAATCAAGTAAATCATTATCAGCAATCACAGTAAATGTAAATGGATTAAACTCTTCTATTAAAAGTCAGAGACTGGATTAAAAAACATTATATGCTATCTACAAAAGGCTCACCTTAGATATAAGAGCACAAAGGGATTGAAAATAAGAGGATGGAAAAAGATATCCCATACAAATTGCAGCCAAAAGAGAGCTGAGGTAGCTATATTATTGTCATACAAAATATACTGTAAGTCAAATATTACAAGAGACAAAGAAGGAATATATACTAATATATATCTCCTCACCTGAGGCTATTTTTCCCATTTATTTTTTTTTTTAGAGTGGGAGTGGGAGAGACAGAGACATTAATGTGAGAGAGACACATCAACTGGATCAAGCCTGCAACCCAGGTATGTGTCCTTGACCAGAATTGAACCCAAGACCCTTCAGTTCGAGGGCTGATGCTTTAACCACTGAGAAAAACTGGCTAGGGCAGGACATTATATATTAACTAGAGGCTCAGTGCACAAAAATTTGTGCACTCGGGGCGTCCCTCAGCCCCGCCTATGCCCTCTTTCAGTGTGGGACCCCTCGGATAATGTCCACCCCAGTGGGGACCCTCACCCCATGGAGGTTTGGCCAGCCTGGGTGAGGGGCTGTATTCAGGCTGGCCACACCCCCTTTAGGGTGGGGGGCCCCCACTGGGGTGCCTGGCCAGTCTGGGTGAGGGGCTGAGGGCCATTTTCAGGCTGGTCAAGCCCCCTGGCGACGTAAGCTCCCAGCCTCTCCTTTCTTTCTTTCTTTCTTTCTTTCTTTCTTTCTTTCTTTCTTTCTTTCTTTTTTTTGTTCTGGGATTTATTTACCTTCTATAATTGCAACTTTGTTGCCTTTAGCGGAGGCCTGCGGAAAGCTTGGCTTCCTCCATCGCCAGGGGCAACCCACTCATGCTTGCTCCAGGTCCATGGCCACGGCTGGCTGAAAGCAGGTATCTGGGGTTTATTTACCTTCTATAATTGAAACTTTGTTGCTTTCAGTGGAGCTCAGAGCTGGCCGCGGCAGGCGGGGAACCTTGGCTTCCTCCATCACTGGAGTAAGCAAGCCTCTTGCTTGCTCCAGCTCCGTGGCTGCTGGCCGCCATCTTGGTTGGGTTAATTTGCATATAGTCACTCTGATTGACTGGTGGGCATGACTTAAGGCGTAGCGAAGGTATGGTCAATTTGCATGTTTTTCTTTTATTAGTGTAGATGAAAGGTTCAATTCAGCAAGAAGATGTAACAATTACAAAACTATAGACACCTAGAAACAGAGTCCCTAAATATATAAAGCAAACACTGACATGATTGCCTGGCTGGGTGAGTCAGTGGTTGGAGCTTTGTTCAATACACCAAAGGTGATTCCCGTCAGGACACATACCTCATTTGCGCATTTGATTCCTGGTCAGGGCACATACCAATCGATGTTTCTCTCTCACATTCATGTTTTTCTCTCTCTCCCGCCTCTTCCTCTCTGTAAAATCAATAAAAAATATGCTTGGGTGAAGATTCAACACCATGAATCAATTTGACCTAACATACAGAAAACTCCATCCAACAATAACAGAATACACATTCTTCTGAAGTGCACATGCAACATCCTCTAGGGTAAACGTGTTAGCCTCAAAACAAATCTTAATGAAATTTAAAACATTAAAATCATATGAAGTATCTTTTTAAAAAAATCCTTACCCGAGGATATTTTCCCAGTGATGTTTAGAGAGAATGGAAGAGAGAGAGGGAAAGACAGAGAGACATATTGATGTGAGAGAAACACATCGATTGGTTGCCTTTTGCATGTGCCCTGACCAGGGCCCTGGTCGGAGAGGAGCCTGCTACTGAGGTACATGTCCTTGACTGGAATTGAGCCTGGGACCCTTCAGTCTGCAGGCCGATGCTCTATCCACTGAGCCAAACCGGCTAGGGCTAAGTATCTCTTCTGATCACAATGCAATGAAACTAGAAATCATTAACAGAAGGAAAACGAAAATATTCACAAATATGTGGAAATCAAACAATGTACTCTTAACCATTGGGTCAAAGAATAAACCACAAGGGAAATTAGAAAAACATGAATGAAATTGAAAACATGACATACCAAAACGATGGGATGCAGAAAAAGCAGTGCTCAGGGAGAAATTGATATCTGTAAATGCTTACATTAAAACAAAGAAATATTTCGAATCTATAATCTAAGCGTACACCTCAAGAAACTAGAAAAAGCAAAGCAAAGGAACTTCAAAAAGAACAGAAAAAGGAACTAATAAGTATTAGGGTAGAGATAAAGGAGGAGAATAGAAAAGCAATGCAGAAAACAAACAAAACAAACAATTCTTTGTAAAGATCAACAAAACTGACAAAACTTTAACTAGATTGACTAAGAAAAAAAGAGAGGAGACTCAAATGACTAAAATCAGAAATGAAAGCAGGACCTTACAGAAATACAAAGGATTGTAACAATGTTATGAACAATTATTTACCACAAATCGGATAACCTAGTTGAAATGGACAAGTTCCTAGAAACGTGCAAACTTTCAAAACTGAAGTAAAGAGAAAAAGAAGATCTGAATAGCTATATGAAAACTAAAAAGGTTGAGTTAATAACCAAACCCTCTCCAACAAAGAAAAATCCAGGGCCGGGTCTGGTGGCTTCACTGGTGAATTCTACCAAACATCTAAAAAAAAGAATGAACACTTATCTTTCTCAAACTTCTCATAATATTGAGGGAGAGGGAACATTCCAATTATTCTATGAGGCCAGCATTACCTTGATACCCAAACCAAACACACACACACACACACACACACACACACACACACACACACACTCACGTGCGCACACACACACAACTACAAGAAAATTACAGGCCAATATCTCTTATGCATACAGATGCAAAAATCCTCAACAAAAATGCTAGCAAAACGAATTCAACAGCATATTAAAGGGATTTTACACCACAAACAATTGGGACTTATCCTTGGGATGAAAGGATGGTTCAATATATGAAAATCAGTCAATGTAATATGCTACATTAATAGAATGGAGGAAAGAAAGACATGATGATCTCAATTGATGTGCAAAAATAATTTGATGAGATACAAAAATTTCATGATAAAAATGCTCAACAAACTAGGAATAGAAGGACACTTTCTCAATATGACAAAGGTCATATATGAAAAACCCACAGCTAACATCATATCAATGGTGAAAGACAGAAAGCTTTTCCCCTACATTCAGAAACAAGACAGGATGCCTGCTTTTTTTATTTTTTATTTTTATTCAACACAGTAATGGGAGTTCTAGCTAGAGCAATTAGGCAAGAAAAAGAAATAAAAGACATCTAGTTGGAATGGAACAAGTAAAGTGATCTCTGTTTACAGATGATGTATCTCATCTTACTTTACACCAAGCATGTCAAACTCGAGGCCCACAGGCCGCATGTGGACCACAATGAATAGTTTTGTGGCCCAGCCAATATAACGGTATGTAAGAAACATTTTAATACAAATTCCATAACTTAATTTTTACAATATCCTATTATACATAATTATTAATAACGAACTACAATGTTCGCTAATGACTGATTGCTATAATCATGTTGCATTCATTTCCCTGACGTGCCTTATGCGCAGGCGCACCATTTCTCTCCACTAATACTAGCAGCGAATATTCTAGCAGCCGATTGCCACGTCATTAGTCTTGGACTGACTTGTTTGGTGTGAGCAACAGGAAATATTTCCCTTTCGGAGAACAAGAAAAATAGGTGTATTTGTGTTACGCTTATTAATTTATGCAGTTATCCAGTGTTTGGTATGTTAATGTTCAAGAAAAAATATTAATATTTATTAAAATGTTCTATTATTTTATGTTAAGGATTACTCATTTATTTCAGCCCTTTGTATTCAGCATGTCTCTATCGAAATAAACCTACGTTTCTATGAAAATGGAAGCTTTTGTTTTTTTGTGGCCCACATAAACTTAAACCTTGTTTATTTGGCCTGTGTTAGCCTTTGAATTGGACATGCTTGCCTTACACTACATATAAAAATTACCTCAAAATGGATTAAAGACCTAAATTTAAGAATAAAACTTTAAAACTCTTAGAAGAAAACCTAGGAGGAAATCTTCAAGACCTTGGATTAAGCAATGATTTATTGAGTACTAGAGGCCCTCGCAGCTCTGGCTTTGTCTGGAAGGTCATCCAGAAGGTCCTTCGGCTGTCCGGTCTAATTAGCATATTACTCTTTTATTATTATCGATGTCACCAAAAGCATGGGCAATAGCTATGGAGATCAGTGTGGAGTCTTCTCACAAAGTTAAAAAATGGAACTTCCATTTGACCCAGTGTTCTCACTTCTAGGAATATATCCTAAGAAGCCTGAAACAGCAATCAGAAAGAACATATACACTAGCTAAGATCTGGAAACAGCCCAAGTGCCCATCAGTACATGAGTGGATAAAAAAGCTGTGATGCATCTACACCATGGAATGCTATGCAGCAGTAAAAAAGAAGGATCTCTTACCCTTTGAGACAACATGGGAGGACCTGGAGAGTATTATGCTAAGTGAAATAAGCCAGTCATAGAAAGACAAGAATCACATGATCTCACTCATATGTGGAATATAATGAACAAAATAAACTGATGAAAAAATAGATCCAGAGACATAGAAGCACGGAACAACTGACGAATCTCAGAGGAAGGCAGGGGTAGGTGGGGGGAAGAGATCAATCAAAGACCTTGTATGCATGTATATGCATAACCCATGGACACAGACAATAGTGTGTTGAAGGCCTGGGGCGGGGGGCTGGTGGGCTAGATGGGGTCAATGGGGAAAAAGGGAACATATGCACTACTTTCAACAGTAAAGATTAAAAAGAAAAAGAAACAAGAGATTAATTGAACTTCATAAAAGTTAAAAACTGCCACTGAACTGTACACTTAAAGTGACTTAAATGGTAAATTTTATTTATTTTTAGAGAGAAAGAAAGGGAAAGAGAGAGAGAGAAACATCGATGTGTTGTTCCACTTATTTAATTATTCATTGGCTGCTTCTTGTATGTGCCCTGACTGGGGATCGAACTTGAAACCTTGGTGTATTGGGATGACGCTCTAACCAACTGAGTTACCTGGCCAGGGCTAAAATGGAAAATTTAATGTTATGTATATTTTTACCATAATAACAAAAAGTTGAGAAATAATTAAGCTAGAAAAAGCCTTTAATTCCAATTCAAATGCTTACTGAAGCCTCTCCTGGTTCTCCCTTTACCCTGACCTCCCCACAGTGCCCCTCCTCTGAGGACTCAGCACACCTTGTACATCTCTATTTAAAACCTCTCTCACTTCTGAGGTCTTTATTTGTTTACTAGTTTGGCCTGTCTCCCCCACCCACCATGAGTTCCCTGCGGGCAGTGTTTCATAATGGTTAGGACCTCAAGCCCTGGAGACTGAGTCCACATCTTCATTCTGCCGCTGACCACTGTGACCACTGGCACATTCCTTACTCTGGGTCTCTACATCGGATAGAGCGTCGGCCTGCAGACGGAAAGGTCCCGGGTTCGATTCCGGTCAAGGGCACATGTACGGGTTGCTGGCTCGATCCCCGGGAGGGGGTGTGCAGGAGGCAGCCAATCAGTGATTCTCGCTTATTGATGTTTCTATCTCTCTCTCTCCCTCTCCCTTCCTCTCTGAAATCAATAAAAATATATTTAAAAATAAATACATAAATAAATAAAATGGGGGTGATGACAGCGCCTACCTCATAGGGCTGTGGTGAGGAGTCAATGTGGTCATGAGCATAAAGGTCTTAGAAGGGTGCCTGGCACACCGGGCACGCTCGGTAGATGTTAGCTATTATTTTGTGGGCCTGGCAAAAGGCAGACGGCTAGACAGTTTGTAAAATGAAGGTTCCATAGCAATCCCTGCTCCCCTCCCTGCCATCCCCGGGGGGATAGATAGAATCTATCTCTGTGCATATATACATGAATATTCAAAAGTGTGTGTACCAGCCCTTTACCCCTCTTCCCTGGCCCTGTCCTCCTGGGCCCTGACTTAGTCTACTTCCCCCAACTCCATGAGCCCCTGTCCTGGCCTTCCCTCCTGCTGGCCCGGGGTGGGCAAGATTCCCCCCTTCCTTTGGGATACTGTCCCCAGTGGCAGCACTCTCGCCTTCTGCCTGTCCTTAAAGCAGGCCCCTGGGCGTGCCCAGCTGGGGAGGGTGGGGAGGGCTCAGTTTGGGGGTTAGCGTCAGTCACCACTGCCATATCCATCAGGGCCCTTTCATCAGCCGGAAACAGCTGCACCTGGCTGCCCAAACAAGTCCAGACGGGGGTTCCCTGCCCCTCCCCAGCCTGCCCCTCTGGCCCCCGCTTCCCCAGCCGACAGTCACTCTCACCCTTCCCCGGATGCAGGGGACAGGCTGGGGCACGCCAGGGACACACTCAGTTTCCCTTCCCTGCTGCCCCTCCCTGGGTGACACCCACCTCCTCCCCTTTCTTCACCCCATCTACCCAAGTCCCCAGGACCTGGGGGGTAGGGGCTGGGGGAGGAGTCAGGAGAGGAGTCCACAGGAGGCTGGCTGCTGTGGGCCTGGGCGCCTCAGGCCAGATGCTGTAACCGGAACTTGGGCACTACAAGAGCACAGAGTAGGGAGACTCGCCCAGGCTCTCATGTGGCTGAGCCAATACTAGAAGCCAAGGTTTGAGATGCCTGTTTCTCTTTCCTTTATCCTGCAGCCTCAGTTTCCCTATCTGTGTATTGAGGGGTTGCCCAGGGGTCTCCCGTCTCCCTCCCAGCTCTGACACTGGGCCTGCTCCAAGCCTTTCCTTGTTCCCACCAGTTTCTCCTGCTGGGATGCCAGGACAGCTGCTGGAGGGGGCGGGAGTGAGGGCAGGGGGCCCTGCCAGCAGGTTCACCCTCTGTTTTCAGCAACATCACCCTGTCGACAAGGAGAGCAGAGGCTGTGGCGTGGGGAGTGCCCAGCTGGGGCAGTGGCCGGGTGGGTTCTGCTGGCCCACAGCTCAGTGCTTTGTCCACTGGAAGTCCAGCCTGGGAGTGACCGGTGCCTGAGGTGTTTGACTCCGGCCAGCATCCGACTGCTCAAGACAAGGCCAAGATGTGGGAGGGTGCTGATGGATGGCTATGAAGCCAATGACTTGGACAGGATGTCGGGGGGTGACTTTTAGTCAGGATCCCAAATGGGGTGGGTGCGGGAAGGCCACCTGAGCCAAACCCAGAACTGGCCCCTGGGGTCCAGCCCCCATTGAGGGTCAGGACCTAGCCTGGAGTGAGGAAGGGTCCCTCAGGCCAGAGAAATGCTCCTCTTCCCCTCTGGCTTCCGACTGCTCTTCCTGAAGGAGTAAGAGGCCGTGTCTTTGCTTTTGGCCAGCATTGCCGGACAAAGTGTGGCAGGTGGGAGGGTAGGGGAAGGCAGGCTCTGGGACCCCTGTGCTCTGGGACCCCCCACATCTCTTCTCGCGGCTCCACCCTCCCACCATGGGCTGCTGACTTGAGCTGAGTCACTGCGATTGGCGTTTGCATCTGGGCAATGGGTCCCCCCAGGTCCTCCCTGCACTGCAGGTGGGTGTGGAAATCTCCAGAAAGGAGAGGGTGGGTCTTTTGGACCGTATGGTCCTTTAGCATGGCCCACCCCTCACCCCAAGGCTTGAGACACCCGCTGCCAACAGGCAATTGTCAACCAATCCCGAGTCAAACACCTCCATCTGCAGAGAGCATCTGACGCAGCAGCGCCAGGCTGTGGCCCTGCCTGCAGGGAGCTTCCTGTCAGAGCCCGCCCACCTGGACAGGCTGGGGCAGCGGAGGCCCCACTAAACCCCTGGAGGAGGAGCCCCCACTGCCCACAGCCTAGACACATGACCGGCTGGTGTGTCTGCCTCGTAGAACACAGAGGCCTTCCCTGAGCAGCCCTGGAGGCAGCCAGGTCCTTTGTCCTCCCTCATGTCTCTGCCCCTCCCTCAGGCCAGGTGAGTGTCCTCGGGCTCCCAGCAGGCTGGGAACATCGCTGTGGTCCTGGGGCCCAGGGCAGTGTCTGCCACGGCTGGTGGAATCCAGTCCCTGCCTGCTTCCCCTTCCCTGGACACAGCCCTGGCCACTTCAGTGGGGAGAATAATATAAGGTCACCAGGGATGTGGGGTCCAGAAGAAGAGAGGGAAGCACCCTGGTGGAGGGGGACATTCTGGTAGAAACTCGGAAGAGGGTGCAAGGCGGGCATCTAGGACAGGGGTCCTCAAACTTTTTAAACAGGGGGCCAGTTCACTGTCCCTCAGACCGTTGGAGGGCCGGACTACAGTTAAAAAAAAAACTATGAACAAATTCCTATGCACACTGCACATATCTTATTTTGAAGTAAAAAAAACAAAACGGGAACAAATACAATGTTTGTATTTGCATGAGGCCCGCGGGCCGTAGTTTGAGGACCCCTGGTCTAGGAGGTCCTCTGGAGCTGGGCCCCCTTTGCCCCACCATCCTTTTGGGGACTCAGAAGGTCTGAGGGCGGCCTTGAGGCCAAAGGGAGCACAGTGACATCTAGCAGGGCCACATGCTGAGGGGCAGGGACAGGGAAAGTCTTGGGCCAGGGGTGAGTCTGAGTGGTGGTGGTGGGGGCCTTGGTTGCCGGATAAAATTCAGGATTCCCATTGAATTTGAACGTCAGAGTCCTCGGTCCTGGGACTCCCTTCTGCACAAAGAAGGAGAGACTAAATAACAAATAGTGTTTTAGTCTATCTCAAATATTGCACGGGACTGTGTGTGTCCCGCATTTTTATTTGCATTTTATTTGACCACCCTACCCCCATATCCACCATGGCCCTCATCAGGAACACCTGCGTCCCCCCGGCTGCCTGGAGGGGGCTGGCGACCCGGGGAAATGCTGGCTCCGTGGCTGTCAGTACAGGTACAGACAAAGAGTGGCTGTGGTGAGCAGCGAGGCGGGGTGTGTGTGGAATGGGGGAGGAGAACTGGGCAGTGGCAAAGCCAGAGAGACAAGGGAACATTTTTCTGTGGGTTCCTGTCTCGTCCCCTCCCCAGACTCACTGCCACCGGGAGCCTGAGTCACTGGGGGAAGGGGACGGGACAGACCAAATTTTTCCACTCATCCTCCAGCCCTGTAACACGGCTCACCTGATCGGCCCCGCCCACCTAGAGGGAAATTCCAGTCCTAAATCCATCCAGAATTCTCTGGCCAGCCAGCTCTGCCCTGCGAGTTGGGGAACTTCTGGGGCCAGGGGACACCTCTGGGACTCCCTTCTGCATAAAGAAGAAAGAAGCTTGCTGAGGGCGGGCTGGTGTGGGTACAGCTGGGACAATTGTGGGGCTGGATACGGGGGCAACAGGAGTGTGAAATCTGAAGCTGAGGCCAGGATAATGTGTGTAAAAAATTGAACTCCCATTCAATTGACCCCAGTGTGGACTGTGCCCAGCTCCCGTGTGTGTATGTGTATGTGTGTGCATGTGTGTGTGTGTGTGTGTGTGTACACAGGCGTGTGCATGCGGGCATGACCTTCCCATCCAACTGCTCGCGACGAAGGGCCTGTCATTACAGAGCAATTGCCAACATAAAGCCTGTGTCCTTTAGCTTGATGTTCAAGGCCCTTTGCGATCAGACCTCAAGGCACCTTCCCATGGACTGCACTCTAGCTGTTCTTTTGGGTGCTCTGGGCTCTCTTCCAGGTCCTCAAATTCAAATGCCTACAGGGGCCAGACAGGTAACTGGGGACAAGGGAAGTGGACGGGACTGCGGGGGGAGGTGTGGTACGTGGCTTCTCAATGGTCGGTGCATTTCTGGAATTTTAGACTCCAAAGCCCATTCTCCTCCACCCCCAGGCTCATTGTTTACTTTCTGGCTCTGGAGGTGGATTGCACCTTTTTCAAGGACTCTGTGCAGGCCAGTGCGGGTGGGCCAGACAGAACACGCCTGAGGACCGGATGTGGTCCACAGGGTGCCAGGCTGCAACCTTCCCCTCTCGTCAGACTGTACCTTTCACTGTGTCTTGTATAGGCCCCTCCCATTCCTGCCTCTGTGACTTTGCTTAAGCTGTTCCCTCTGCCTGGAATGCCCTCTGCCATCTTTGGGGGTCCAAGTCCCACCCATTCTTCCAAGTTCAGCTGACAGGCCACCTCCCCCATGAAGCCTCCATCACCCTTGCCTTGCACTCCCTCCATCCTCTGTCTATACATCGTTTATGACCCAAATCATTTCCTGCCTTATGTTAAGGTTACTTACAGTTCTGCTAATTACATGCAGGGCTCAATTCTGTGGTAGATTAATCTTCCTGCCTGCAAACAAACTAGCAGCTCGGTAAATAATTATTGAATAAATGTCAAATGAGTGAATGTAAAAATCCCACCCATCTCTGGTTCATAATTGGGCTTAGATCGTGGCTCTGTCATTTATTATGGCTGTGTGACTTAGGGCAGGTTGCTTTGTGTGAGCCTCAGTTTCTTCACCTGTAAAATGGGTATATTATTAGTATCTCTATCTGGTGACCTATGAAGAATAAATGGGTTAATGCATAAAAATCACTGAGAAATGTGCCAAACACATCCAATAAACACAAGCCATCGTCATCGTCATGATCAATATTATTGTTATTACAAAGCTCAAATGCTGTCTCCTTCATAAAGCCTTTTGCAGTCCCACAGTTGAAATTAATATCCCCCCCCCCCCCCCCCGCACTGAGTTTCTACTACAGGTGGCCTACCTTGTGTTATACTTAGTACATAACGACTCTCCCATCAGATTTCCTCCTCTTGGAGGGCAGGTCCATGCCCCACGGAACTCTGTGTTTCTCAGTCATTCACGAAGCAGTTACTAAGTGTCTTTGACCGTGAGGCACTGTGCCAGGCGGCTGCAGACATGCTGGTGAGAAGCTATGTCTAGGTTCGAGGAGTCACCCCTTTCCTGCTACTTGATGTCCCCCTGGCCTCCCTAGAAGTGGGCTGGGATGGGGTGAAGGAGTCAGGGCCCAGCAGTGCCCGAGCTCAGCTGGCCAGTGAAGGCAGTGCTGTCCACACTGTGGCCCACTCTGCTGGGAGGGCAGGGTTGGACTGGCACTCCTGCAGCAGCGCGCAGGCTGGGCGCGGTGACGCCGGGTCACCTGCCTGTCGTGGGTCCTCCAGGTGGGGATTGGGATGGTCCTGGCAGGGTAGGGACCAGCTCTGTGCCTAAACCAGGGGGAGACCCCCACAACTTCTGGGCCAGCACCCAGTTCCTGCACCCCTGCATCCCTGCATCCCCAGAGACATTCAGTCCTTACACCCAAGATGCAACCTGAGAGAGATTGCGAACCAGACATTCCCATAGAGCCAGACGCCTGGGTCTGACTTCCAGCAAGTTACTGGGCCCCTCTGGGCCTCAGTTTCCCCCTAAGAGGAATTATGTGAGTTAACACCATATAGTGCTTCCTTCGCATGACTATGGGTTAGTTGGATCCCTCTCTGGGTCTGAAGTCTGGTACGTACCCATCTCCGAGGCTCCTCCCACCTCTGACAACCTTTGAGCTTAAGATTCTGTCCTTGAATCCAGCCTTGGCTTCTGTCTCTACTTTTGGGGGGTTGTTATCCGTTCAGGTCCCAGGGATCCCAGCCCAATCCCCCAGTTCCAGCTTCAGTCTTGGGACTTGAGTCTTCAGTCCCTGTCCTAAACCCGGGCATGCTCCTCTATCGCCACCTCCGTTTGCACGTGGGGCCAAGCTCACTGTGAGTTCAGGCAGCAGTTGGGTCCCTGTGACTGCACGCCTCCCCCTCCCACCCCTTTTTGCAAGAGACCATAGACTGTGCCCACAGCAGGAGGCATCGAGAGCAGGGGAGGCCCCTCTGAGACCTGTCTGCAGGGCACCATAGGGGGATATAGGATGAGCAATAGGGATGGGCTTTGCCTTTGCGGCCCACAGCTGTGAGTGGGGATTCTGAGCATGTGCGGCACCGGCTGGCCCTGGCTGAGCATCCTGAGGGGTGATGGACAGGAGGGGCAGCCATTATTCTGGTCTCCCACCTGCACCCCAGCAGGATCGATCAGTGGGCCTCCAAAGGCAGGGAGCGGGGGTGGTGCTGAGAGAGTGGGCTTGGGAAACCCAGCACGAGACCCTGGGCTCCCCTCCCCCAGCCAGGTGGGGTGAGAGCTCCTTCCCCAACCTCAGTCCCTGGTCCTCATTAAAGACCCTAATCCTCCAGCCCCTGCTGCAGATTCAGAGGCCTCTACCCGCCTCCCTCCCTTCCACCCCCCCCCCCCCCCCCCCCGCCCCGGGTCTGGTGGGAGGGGACAAGTGACAGTTTCTCTGTCCCTTCCCCCACACAACAGGCTGGGCCTGGGCACCTGACTGAGCGGTCATTGGGCATCTGGGGGCCACTAGGACCCCAGGACGGAGCTTCTGGGAAGTGGAAGACAGAGAAGACGCCTCTGAGGGGAGAAGTCCTGGGAAAAGAGGGAAAAGAGGAGGAGGGGGTGGCGATGTTCTTGACCAAGTGGGAGAGTCCCTGGCAAGAGACACTTCTCCCTTCCCCTTGCCCCTTGCCACCCCGGAGATCCCCCGCTGAAGGGGCCTAGAGGGCAGGCACGGGCACCAGCTCAGCACCTCTGCCGGAGCCCAGCAGTGAGGGCCCAGGAGCCGGGCCAGGGCCCTCTGGCCTCAGTTTCTTCTGCTCTCCAATGAGGCGGAACACTCCCTCGCTGGCCAGCGGGAGGTCAGAGGGAAAGGCCAGGGGGAGCACACTTTGGCAGGTGAGCACAGCCAGTGCTGGGGGAGGCTGGCGCCGGCGTTGGCCGCTGGCTCCTGGTCCGGATGGCCTAGTGCCGGCCTGTTGTTTCCACTGGCCCGGAGCTTCCTGGTGGAGTGTGGAGCAACCCGCTCCTTCCCTTTTACCTCCATTCCGCCCGGGGCTGCTGACAGCAGCTTCCCAGGCTCTTCTTTCTCTGAGGCCTCAGGTTCTCTGTGCCCACCTATCCTGTATGTCTACTGGCTCCCTCGCTGCGAGTGCTGGGCAAGGGGTTGCTGGGAGCCCTGGGGACACAGGCAGCTCCCAGGCGGATGGCCGAGACACAGCCTCCTACTCCTGAAAACCCGCCTGGAAACAGGAACAGGTGCTGGGTAACATCCACTGCTGATTGGAAGGGGCAGGCGGTCGGTCGCACAGACCACAGACACGATCAACTGCGTTTCATCAAAAGCAAGACACACAATTCAATTACGTACCCGCAAGGAGAACACTGCTAATTAAACTCTGACACAGTGCCTTCTCGGCGGTGACAAGGCGCCTTCTGATTTCAGGGAGGTTCAGATGTGAAAAGTGTGTGTCAGGGAACCAAAATAAAGTTAAAAACATTTCCCTTGGACGCATGACTTTCTGCATCTAATAGTGTTTACTTAGAAGGGGTGTTCTGAGGCTGACAGGATTAGACACGTCACGTCATCGGCGTGGTGACTGGTGCAGAGGGAACAGTCACGAACGGTTAGCTAGTATTGCTGCTGCAGTTACATGTAGGTGAATGTAATATGCACCTAAACATGCTTTTTGCTAATTTTGTATTGTTCTAGAGCAGCGGTTCTCAACCTGTGGGTCGCGACCCCTTTGGGGGTCGAACGACCCTTCCACGGGGGTCGCCTAAGACCATCGGAAAACACATATATAATTACATATTGTTTTTGTGAGGAATCACTGTGCTTTAATTATGTTCAATTTGTAGCAATGAAATTGGGGGTCACCACAACATGAGGAACTGTATTAAAGGGTTGCGGCACGAGGAAGGTTGAGAACCACTGCTCTAGAGGTTAAGGCCTCTGAGAACACGGTGGCTAGAGGCAGAGGGGCCCGGAGAGCTGGGGAGGGTGAAATCTGCAGTGTGTCTGTGGTCCCCGGAGGGCCCTCAGAAGGAGGCTGAGCCCAACGACTGCTTTTACCAGCTGCTCACAAAAGCGCTGCCCCTGACTCATAAGCCCTGTCGATCGATCAATCGGCCACTACTCGATTGACTCGTTCATTAAGACCTGGACCCAGCACCTGTGCCTGGACAGGCTCTGCGCCAAGTCCCCTCCCCAGCATCCCCCCGAGGCCCCGCCCACCTGTTAGGAGCATCCAGGCTTCAGCTACTTGAATTGGCACATCAAAGGCGGATCGGATCGGCCTGACCCCGCTTCAGGGGCTTATTTCCATGATCAGCTGGAGCCGTGTCAGCTCCTCCCCCTATTACCCCCCCCGCCCCCCCCATCTCACCCACACAGGGGAAGAGGTCCTCGTTTCCCAGATGCTCCCAGGCCTTGGTAGAGGCTGTTTTCTCTGCCAGGACAGCCTGGGCCCTGCTCTGTGCAGAGCCTCCGTCCTTCCCCTTTGTTACAAAGAGGTTTCCAGCCCGTTGTCCAGGAGGCCTTCTCTGAGGATGTCTGCCTCTCTCCCACCAGCTCCTGAGCACTCGCCGCAGTCTGTGCCCTGCAAACCGGACCCTCCTGTGGTCTGGGCTTCTCTCTTGTCGCTGGGTCCCAGCTGAGGTCAGACGCCAGCTGCACGAGAATAAGTCATCTGGAAGGGGTACCTCTAGGATACTGCCGCCCCTGACTCTTACTTCTGCATGTTTACTTCCTAAACTCATGAGGTGTGCTCGTGGGAACCAGACGCTGTCACAGACACGGGAGTGCCCTGCCCTCAGAGCCCCCGCTCAGCCCACTGGGCTATAGCATCCTCCCCTGCCACACCACATTCCTCACGCCTCAGGTCCTCGAATCCCAGCCCCTGGTGTGTGTGTGTGTGGGGGGGGGGGGGGGGGGGTAGGGGAGGGGCGGATGGACACTGTCTCCCCTTAGCCACAGAGCATGGCTGCGCCCTGTCCCCTCACCCCCGCCCACCCAAGCAGGCCTGCGGTTGTTTATTGTTCAAGTGCAGACCTCAGGGGCCCAGGCCCTTCCCACACCCAGGACTGAGCTGTCCAGTCCCCAGCTTTCCAAGAACAGGCTCCGTCGAGTGCACACAGTTGTGAAACGATCCTGCTGGGCCTCCAAGAGATGAGGCCATTTGTGGACTGAGTGGGCTGCCGCTGGCTGCCAAGGGTCAGGCTGGGGACCTGCGTGCGCCAGGAGCTGGGGCTCAGGCCACAGCTTCAGGGAGGGCCCGTCTCTTCCCTCACGCAGCCTCTAGGAGCAGGAGCACCTGGGGAGTGGGGACCCAAGCCCCGGCAGGCCCCCCCGCCTGTTTCCCTTCCCTTTCCGAGTTGGGGGCAAGACTGCTGTCTCATCTGTGGGCCCAGGGCCAAATGAAAATGCAGGTCCTTTGTTTGACAGCAGAGCATGAAGCCGAACATGGGGGCCCGTCATGGAGCCATCCTAGGGGTCCTGTGGCCAAATGCCGCATTGCACTGAGGAGGGTCTGTGGGCACTGCCAACCCTGGCAGGTAGCCTGGGACTCCTGCTCCCTGTAAGTGCGCATTCCCAGCCCTGCTGCCGGGGAAGACCCTCTTTCTGCCTGGGCCTTCCCATCCAGAGTGGCTTGTCCTCCTCGCATACCTCTGAGCCCCCAGAAAGGTTCTCTGTTCCCCAAGCTCTCCTCTTCCAGGAAGCCTTCCTTTCCTGCTCAGACCAGTCTAACCGGCTGGTTACTCCTGTGCTTCTCACCCCTTCCCGGCTCGCTCAGACAGCTTCGCCCTTGAACTTTGGAGTGTTTGTTTATTTATACGTCAGGATATGTTGGTGAGAGGGAGCAGCTTCCTTCCCTCGCCCACTGGTCTTTGGGGGTCTCCCTCATCAGACTGTGAGCTCCTGAGGACAGGGCAAGGCCTTCAGTCTGGGGCTCCCGGGGATTGAACATCTTCCCTGGGGCCTCCCTCCAGGCTGGCCTCTGCACACTGGGTCTCCCCTGACCACGTGGCACCAAAGGGGTGACTATGCCTCTGTGTGGTACCCAGCTGGCTGTGTGTTGGGGGGGTGCCTGCTCCCGGTTCCCCACCACCTTTGCTCTCCTTTCCTGACCACTGGCAGCAGATCCTGTAAGTGCAGCTGGTTGGGGGAGATGGAGCCAGTGGTGAGGGAGGGGAACGGGGACAGCAGGAGGCAGTATAGCCCCCCCACCCCTCCTCCCAGCAGGGCCCCAAAGGAGAGCGGGCAGGGTGACCTCCTTCCTTTGGGTGTGAGGGAGGAGGGCTGGTCTTGGGCTGGGGTCAGGGTGGGGAGAGCAGCCACTTGGCTGAGGCCGGTCACTCAGAGGCAGGGCTTGTGGCATTTGGGCTGGCAGGGGAGAAGGGAGGGAATGTGAGGAATATCCTGACTCAGCAGTCACCCCCCAACCCCCGCTTGAGAGGCGTTGGGGGAGGACTGATTGCTGAGAACATACAGATGGTGGAGGCCTGTCCACCCCTCCCTCCCCCCTCCATTCTGAGTTCCCCTGCGCTGTGGTTGGGGAGGAGGCTGGGGATAGATGTAAGTCAGAAACACTGGAGCCCCCCCAAAGATACTGGGGAGGCAAGGAAGGAAGCTGAGGGAGGGGGACAGGGTGGGGAGTGCTTTTGACATTGCCATAGCAAGAGTATCAGTGACATGCACAGGAATGTTCCAAACACGAAGTGGATGAGTCCTGTGGGGGACACGCTGGGGGACGGTATGCGGACAGAGCGTGGCTAGAGCGTAGTGTGGGGGAGAGGGAGGGGCACTAAGTGAACAGCGGCCTGAGCCCCAGCCCAGCCGAGGGGAAGGCCCATGGAAGCCCGCTTTAGCGGAGTCTAGCGCTCCTGTCCACAACTTGATTATAAGCGTCACGGAGGTAGGGACCATGTCTCATAACATCTCTTAATTATCTGACAACCCCTCCACAGGGCTGGGTACACAGCCGGCGTCCTGCCGTAGCTTGATTCTGAGTATGCTTACATTATTTTTAAAGTGGTCTTGCACTATCAGTTACCCCGAATTAAACTCACACTCACTAATCCTGGCTATTTACATTTCTCCTTGTACCTTCCACCTCCGTAGAGGTGCACGCTTCCGGAAGGCCGGCTTATGTAAAGTCTCGTGAGTTAGGCTTGCCCGGCAGCTGTGGGGAAAGGGCGCTGCCTGCGGGGTGTACAGGGTGCTCGGGGCGAGGAGAGCGGGTGGCACCCTCTCCGGGCAGGGCTCCCTCCTTCCCCTGAGTTTGCATTGCTGCCACACAGATACCTGCTCTGTGTATCTCCAGCTTTGAAAGCATTCTGACTGACGTAGAAATGGATTTATGGACGATTTGCCAGAACGTAAAACTAACCTGATCTGGGAACCACTTGTGTGTGGCAACGGTTGGTTGTCTTCGTGTACAGATACTCAACCATTTTGAGCTGGAAAACCTTATTGTAATACTAAAAACGTCAAAACAACACAGAGCTCCCAAGGCTGGTTGTTGTCTGATAGATGCCTGGCATGTGAGAAAGTCTGTGAAGGCAGCAGCTACGCTGACGTGAGGAACACAGTGGGCCCTCTGGACCGGTGGGCGCCACATCCTCATTCCAACTGCAGATGGAGAATGTTAAACAAGCAGTTAGGTGTTGCTGGGATGGGCTACATCGTAGGCCTGTGATGGTTGCATCCGCACCGAACAGGTACAGACCTTTATCCCTTATCTTTATTCCCTAAACGAGGACTTACACAGCATGTTACATTGCATTAGGCATTGTAAGTAATTGAGGGATGGTTTAAAGTATATGGGAGGCTGTGCGTGGGTCGTATTCTGGA
This sequence comes from Myotis yumanensis, assembly GCF_028538775.1. Taxonomy (NCBI): domain Eukaryota; kingdom Metazoa; phylum Chordata; class Mammalia; order Chiroptera; family Vespertilionidae; genus Myotis; species Myotis yumanensis. The sequence continues at coordinate 84,094,765 of NW_027223757.1, read as the reverse complement.
CCATTTACATAAGGGGCTTGAGCATCTGTGGATTTTGGTATCTGTGGGGGGTCCTGGAACCAATCCCTCTACGGTACCGAGGGATGGCTACAATTTGAAATGAGATCACGTATCATGAATCTCCACAGTATCTAAACAAGAACAATAGCAAATATATTCAAGAATAATATCCAGATAAAGAGCTTCACAGATAAGAAAAAGCTAAAGGAGTTCATCACCACCAAAGCAGTATTATATGAAATGCTGAAAGGTATCCTTTAAGAAGAGGAAGAAGAAGAAAAAGGTAAAGATACAAATTATGAACAACAAATACACATCTATCAACAAGTGAATCTAAAAATCAAGTGAATAAATAATCTGATGAACAGAATAAACTGGTGAACTGACTATTCTTGGCGGGGGGGGGGGGGGAAAGGGGTGTGGGGGGTGTGGGAAGAGACTGGACAAAAATCGTGCACCTATGGATGAGGACAGTGAGGGGGGGGTAAGGGCAGAGGGTGGGGTGGGAACCGGGTGGAGGGGAGTTATGGGAGGAAAAAAGAGGAACAACTGTAATAATCTGAACAATAAAGATTTAATTAAAAAAATAAAGCTCTTATTATCAAATAAATCTTCCTGATTAATCCAAAAAAAAAAAAAAAAGAAAAAGAAAGAGACTAATATCCACTCAACTATGTGAACAAAGATGTTCATGGCAGTGTTATGTGAAGTGAAAGAGCTGGGTTCTCTTGGGAGAGGCCATTCATAACCTGGGTACACAACGTTCCCACTTGGCTGTCCTGTGTAGAACTGTGCGAGGAGGTGCAGGTGGCAAATGGGAAGGGAAGGCCTTAGAACACAGCATTTTGCTTATGAAAATCCAGTGGTCCTTGGGAGATGAGGGGAGGGAGAAGGGGAGGAGCTTCGAGGATGGTCTCATATCTGTAGGCGCTGGGAAGCCCACTCTGAGAGCAATTAAGTTCGTGTCAGGCCTTGAGTCCTGGGTGGGGTGGCAGGCAGGGCCAGATCACACAGACTCCGGCGGGCGCTGCTACGCCGAGGCTCCTTATCCTCAGAGAGGGGACTGCCTCTGGGTACAGCGTGAGACACAGCGGGGCAATTCTTCCTCGGGTTCACCGAGACCCTTCTTGCTGCGGGGTTGACCCGTCCTTCCTTGTCCTGCATTTTACACAGCTGCTCACGGTGCAGGGCGGTTGAGTGTAGATCTTCAATCTGCAGTTCCAGGGACCTATTTCCCAGACTCCATATCTTGGCCTGAGGTTTGACAAGTCCCAGAAGAGCTGTGGGGATTATGAAGCAGGATATATAAAATAATTAGGGCCGTCCAGAAAACCAGAGCAGGAGCAGGGATGCTGGGGCCCACTCCCACCTCCCCTCCCTGCTCTGGCCCCTGCCTAGCCCTGTAAGGGGCTGGGGGCCGCCAGCCCAGGCACTCTCTGTGTCCACAGCGTCTTCCGCTGGGTGCTTCTCCAAGAGCAACGTGCTGAGGGAGCACTTGTGAGCCACGGGGGCAGGGGTGGGGGCAGGGGTCAGGGTGCTTTTTAATTTCTCGTTAGCGATGACAGCTGTAGAACGCAAGCAATTAAGGAGGAAGACTCCCCCAGGATGCCAGGAGGCCAGTCCCCCCACCCAGCTGCGCAATCGTCCTCCCTTCCTCCTATTCCATTACCACCCCCCACCCGCAAGCACACACGTGCGTACACACACACACACACACACACACACACACACGCTTTCCCTCTCTGGGTCCAGGAAGCTGTGGGCTACAATTATGGGAGGAAAGGGTTGCACAGACGCTTCAGCAGGGGGAACAGGACAGACAGAACAGGGAGAGGTTGATGAACCTAGAAGATGCCTTCTTCACCGCCCACTCCTGGAGGTGGGCTGGACTTAGGGAGAGGGGGGCCCACTCTCTTTGGACATGGTGTTGAGGATGAGGGCATGAGAATGAGCAAGGCCGTAGGAGCTTTCCCTGTGCTTCCAAACAGAGTGGCCCCCCAACCCGGCCTGACTTTTAAGATGCAGGAGAAGCGGGGGACAGAGAGGAGCTCTTCTTGTATTCTGTTAAGATCTCCACATTCCACAAGCAGCAAATGTCCTCTCCATCCTCTCACCAGGGATTCCTTCCAGACTCTGGATCTTGCCCATTTTTTGGATTCTTGTTCTGTCCCCAGTTGTGGGGGGCGGGTACCCGTGTCCAATGCCATTCTTTTATCGGCATCAGTCCTGCCACACGGATTCCCCCACTTTTGGATGCAAGAGCAAAGCTTTGTATCCCTGTCCAAACACCTCACTCCACCAACAACTGATACTTGAAACCCAACCATTAACTTTTGCCTCTTTAAGGCTGTCTGCTTATGAAATTGCAAATGCCACTGGGAAGGGAGCCCTTTATCATGAACAAAAGGTCTGACAGCTGATACTGATAAGGAAGTACTGGGGTGGGAGCACGCTGGCCTGCTGGCCGGGATTCCTGGTATGGGGAGTGGTTGGGGGCAGTAGGTTTAGAGAGAGGAGTAGATACGCTCCACGGCTTTCCCCTGCTTCTGATTAAGTCTTTCGAGTGTGGGAGAGTGACAACCCAGGCCGGTCTTCTCTGACCTGGAAGAAAGGGAGGCCTCCAAATTCTCATGCTCATGACCGTTATCATGAATAGCCTCACACAGACATGGAGCACCAATGATGATGCCACGAAGATGCTCAACACATGGCCCCTGCTCTCAAGATGCTTACAGCCTGGTTTGGAGCACCCAGTTCACCCGAGTGACCCATGAGGAGCCTGTGGAGGTGTTAGAGGAAGAGTTCACCTGTGTCAAGTGTTATCTTACGGGGATTCGTCAGGTGCTGGTGACCAAGGAGGATCTGAGGCAGGGAAGGGGGGGTGGTGAAGCCCTTAGTGAGCCCTTGCCGGCATGCAGGTGAGAGCTAACGAGGCCTCAGGTGGGCGGATGGTGGTGGGAACACAAAGGCTGGGGTTTATGGGGAGGCGTTTTGGGAAATGAACCTCTAGGACCCTGGCTATGGGGAGGATGGGAGCAGGAGGAACGGAGTGTGAGTCAAAGGTTCAGAGCCTGGGCACGTGGGCAAGGCGGTGTTCCTGGCAGCAGAAGGGAAAGCCGGGAGCTGCTTTTGGGTGGAAGGTGAGCTCTATCAGCAACTTGCACTTTCCAGAAGAGGGGAAGACTGAAGGCAAGCCATGCATCTACCGAGTGCAGCTTTTCCTTAAAACACTTACATAAACCTCAGCCGGCCTTCCAAGTGGTCAGTACAACAGACTAGAGAGGTCAGCAGACTGCAGCTCGCAAGCCACATGCGGCTCTTTGGCCCCTTGAGTGTGGCTCTTCCTAAGCCTTAGGAGTACCCTAATTAAGTTAATAACGATGTACCTACCTATATAGTTTAAGTTTAAAAAATTTGGCTCTCAAAAGAAATTTCAATCGTCGTACTGTTGATATTTGGCTCTGTTGACTAGTGAGTTTGCCGACCACTGGCTAGACCAGGGGTGGACAAACTTTTTGACTCGAGGGCCACAATGGGTTCTTAAACTGGACCGGAGGGCCAGAACAAAAGCATGGATGGAGTGTTTGTGTGAACTAATATAAATTCAAAGTAAACATCATTACATAAAAGGGTACAGTCTTTTTTTTTTTTAGTTTTATTCATTTCAAATGGGCCGGATCCGGCCCGCGGGCCGTAGTTTGCCCACGGCTGGGCTAGACAATGTCCCCCGACACTTCTTTATCAGCCCACGGTTGTGTGGCTCAGAAGCCTGGCGTGGCCGGGTTCCCCGGTCAGGGTATCAAAAGGCTGAAATCAAGGTGTTAGCTGGACCGAGTTTTTATCTGGAGGCTCTGAAGGAAAAATCCACGTCCAAGTTCATTCTTATTGTTGGCAGAACGCAGCCCTTTGTGACTGGAGTGCTGAGGTCCCGTTTCCTTGCTGGCTGTCGGCCACGGCCGATCACGCCTCCCGAGGCTGCCCGTGTTCCTTGCCACACGGCCCCCTCCAGGTTGAAGTCAGCAGTGGCACATCAACTCCTTCTCATGCTGGAAATCTCCAACTTCCTCTTCTCTGACCGGCCAAAGAAAACTCTTTTTTGCTTTTTTTTTCTTTATCAATATTTTTTATGGGGATTAAAATACAGGTAACATAAAAGTTACCGTCGTGACCATTTTAAGTGCACAGTTCAGCTGCATTTAATGCCTGTATAACACCGTACACCCCTCCGCCTCCAGCACGCTTTTTATCCTGCAAAACTGAAACCCAGTACCCATCAAACAATAACGCCCATTCTCTCCTCCTCCCAGCCCCTGGCACCCGCCATGACACGTTGTGTCTATAATTTTGATTATTCTAAGTACTTTGTATAAGTGGAATTGTGCGTGTTTGTCCTTTCGTGCTGACTTATTTCACTTAGTATGACGTCCTCCAGGTTCACCCACATTGTAGCAGAGAGCGGAATTTCCTTCCATGTTAAGACTGAATGATACACCGTTGTGTGACTATACCACAGTTTGCTTATTCATTCATTCGTCCATGGATACTTGGGTTGCTTCCACATTTTAGCTACTGTGAAGAATGCTGCTAAGAAAACAGATTGCTGGATCATATGATAATTCCTTTCCTAAGTTTTTGAGGAACCTACATACTGCTTTCCACAGTGCCTGTACCATTGTGCATTCCCACCTACACTGCACAAGGGTTCCAGTTTCTCCACATCCTTGTTAACACTGGCCATTTTCTTTTTGTTAATCCTCACCTGAGGATATTTTTCCATTGATTTTTAGAGAGAGTGGAAGGGAGGGGGAGAGACAGACAGAGAGAAACATCAATGTGAGAGACATTGATTGGCTGCCTCCCACACACACTTCGACTGGGGCTGGGGGTGGAGCAACCGAAGTCTGTGCCCTTGACCAGAATCAAACTCGTGACCTTCAATCCGTGGGCCGGCGCTCTAACCACTGAGCAAACCGTCCAGGGCAACACTTGTTATTTATTTTCTTTCCTTCCTTCCTTCCTTCCTTCCTTCCTTCCTTCCTTCCTTCCTTCCTTCCTTCCTTTCTTTCCCTTTCAGAGCAGCCATCCTAATGGGTGTGAAGTGGTATCTCATCACAGTTTTGATTTGCATTTCCCTAATGATTAGTGATGTTGAGCACCTTTCATGTGCTTATTGGCCATTTGTGTATCTTCTTTGGAGAAATGTCTCTTCAAGTCTTTGCCCATTTTTGAATTAGGTTGTTTGATTTTTGCTGCTGAGAAAACTCTTCTTTTATAGGGCTCATGTGATTAGGTCAAGCCCATTGGGATAACCTCTTATTTCCAGAGCCAGCTGTGCCATATAACATAACCTAACCACAGTGAAGGCGCCCACATCACAGTCCTTGGATTACAAGAGCCACACCTTGTCCGAGGGGATACATTCGAAGACCCCCAGAGGATGCCTGAAACTGCAGGTAGTACTGAGTTCTATAAATTATGTGAATTATATGAATGTGGTCTCTCCCTCTCCCTCTCCCTCTCCCTCTCCCTCTCCCTCTCCCATTACTGAGGCAGCTACTCAACGACTAACAGGAGGGTAGTGTACACAGCGCAGATACTGGACAAAGGGATGATTCACACCCCGGGCAGGATGGAGCTGGACTTCATAGGATTTCATCACCCTACTCAGAGCAGCATGCAATTTAAAACGTATGAATTGTTTTTATCTGAAATTTTCCATTTAATATCTTTGGGCCACAATTGACTGCGGGTAACTGAGACCATGGAAAGCAAAACCATGGATAAGGGGGGACTACTGTACATGGGGGAGGGAGGAGGAACCCTGGGAGGCCATCTTAGAATTCTCCATGAAAAGTGACGTTTCGGCAGCAGCCTATCAGAATCCACATGTTCTGACCCCTGGCTGCCCCTCTCCCCAGCCAGTTAGACATTCTTACTTTCCTCAAAAAGACAAGCATGTTTCAATGTCAGGGACATTGCGCATGCTTCTCTCACAGCCTGGAGAACTCTTCCCCAGACAAGTCATGGCTTTCCAGCCCTTTGCTGACCCCACCTAAAATAGAAATAGTATAGTCTCCCCTCCCCGCGCTCAGCCTCTATCTCCTCACCTGGATTTGTTTTTCTGCACAGTGTTTATTACCACCTGACATATTATATATGTATTGGACTATTCATTTATTGCCTGTGTTCTCCAACTAGAAGTGAGATAAGTGAGGGTATTAACTTTGTTTATTCACTCTTCTATTTCCAGTGCCTAGAATAGTACCTAACACATAGTCGGTGCTCAATAAATATTTGATGAATGAATTATTGGGTGTGTTTTCATACTACCAAGAGCTTTTGAAATAGAAAGGTTATTCTAGAGCACAAAATAAATGAAAAAAATTGTTCCTATATTATTATTATTTTTAGTCTAAATTTTAATAAATTAAAAAAAACTTTAGAGAAAAATAAACACAAAGTAAGCAGAAGAAAGGAACTAGTAAATAGCAGAGAACGTTAATAAAATGGAAAACAGAAAAAAAAAAACATTAGAGAAGATCAATAAAACCAAAAGCTGTTTTTTCCAGAAGAGCAATAAAATTGAGCCCTGGCTGGTGTGGCTCAGTTGGTTGGCTGTCGTCCGTGCACCAAAAGGTTGCTGGTTGGATTCCCAGTCAGGGCATATGCCCGGGTTTTGGGCTTGATCCATGGTCAGGGAGCGTGCAGGAGGCAGCCAACCGATGTTTCTCTTTCTCTCTCCCTCTCCCTTCCTCTCTCTCTAAAAATCAATAAAAATATAAAATAAAATACAATAAAATTGATAAACACTGAGCCAGATTGAGCAAGAAAAAAAGAGAAAAGACACAAATTACCAATATAAAGAATGAAAGTGGTGACTTCACTATAGATTATACACATGTTAAATGAATAATTTGAGAACATTATGAATAATTTTACTGCAATAATTTCCATAATTTAGATGAGTAAACAAATTTCACAAAAGACACAAACTACAAAAGTTTACTCAAGAAGAAAGAGGTAACCTGAATAGACCTAGAGCTGCTTTTAAAAAGTTGGATTTGTGGTTAAAAGCCTTTCCACAAAGAAAACTCGAGGCCCAGATAACTTTACTGATAACATTTGCCAAACATTTATGGAAGAAACAAGACCAATTCTATAGAAAGTTACAGGGGAGGGAAAACTTCCAACTCATTCTTTGGCCAACATTACCAGACCAAGATATTACAAGAAAAGAAAACTATAGACTAATATTCCTCATGAGTGTTGATGCAAAAATTCTAGACAAAGTTTTCATACGTTAAATCTAACTCTATCTCAAAAGTGCATGCAAGTTCAGGCTGCCATTATTTCCTGGAAGTCGCTTAATCTGCTATTAGAGGCTTTTATTATTGTCAATTCCATGTATCATGTAAGCTCCCCTCAGGAGCTAACCTGTGCATTCCATGAGGCAGGAATTGTGTCCATCTGGTTTACTGTGGTATTCTATCCCCCTAGCACAGGGACTGGTATATAGGAAAGCTTTAATAAATATGTACTAAATTTATGAATCAACAAATGAATTGCCTTTAGAACTTTTATTAAATTTTAAAAATTTCCTCATTACAGATGACCAATAGACATGAAAGGTGCTCAATGTCAAGAATCATCGGGGAAATTCAAATCAAAACCACAATGAGATATCACCGCAGAATGGCTAACATCAATAAATCAACAAACACAAGTGTTGTCGAGGATATGAAGAAAAGGGAACCTTCGTGCACTGTTGGTGGGATTGCAAACTGGTGCAGACACTATGGAAGGTAGTATGGAGGTTCCTAAAAAAATTAAAAATAGGCCTTAGCTGGTTTTGCTCAGTGGTTAGAGTGTCAGCCTGTGAACTGAAGGGTTGCAGGTTTGAGTCTGGTCAAGGGCATGTACTTTTGTTGCAGGGGCCCAGTGGAGGCATATTCGGGAGGCAACCAATCGATGTGTCTCTCTCACATCGATGTTTCCCTCTCTCTGTCTCTCTGCCCCCTTCCACTCTCTCTCTCTAAAAAAAAAAAAAAAAAAAATCAATGGAAAAATACCTTTGGGTGTGGATTAACAAAACAACACAACAACAAAACAAAACAAAAATGAGAGAGAAAAATTTAAAATAGAACCATCTTATGATCCAGCAATCCCATTCTGAGTATTTATTTGAAGAAGTCCAAATCACTAATTTTAAAAGATATATGCATCCCTATGTTTCCATCGATAAATGATTGGATAAAAAAGATGTCGTACATATATACAATAGAATGAAATCTTACCGTTTGCGACAACATGGATGGACAAAGATGGTATTATGCTAAGTGAAATAAGTCAGACAGAGAAAAACAAATGTTATATGATTTAACTTATATGTGGAATCTAAAAAATAAAACAAACAAACAAATAGAAACAAACTCATATACACAGAGAACAAACTGATGGTTGCCAGATGGGATGGGGTTGGAGGAATGGGTGAAAAAGGTGAAGAGATTAAGAAATACAAATTGGCCAAAACCGGTTTGGCTCAGTGGATAGAGCGTCGGACTGCGGACTGAAGGGTCCCGGGTTCGATTCCGGTCGGGGGCATGTACCTGGGTTGCGGGTACATAACCAGTGGGGGATGTGCAGGAGGCAGCTGATCGATGTTTCTCTCTCTCATCAATGTTTCTAATTCTCTGTCTCTCTCCCTTCTTCTCTGTAAAAAATCAATGAAATATATTAAAAAAAATACAAATTGGCAGTTACAAAATTGTCATGGGGATGTACAGCACAGCATAGGCGATACAGTCACTAATATTGTAATAACTATGTATGGTGCCAAGTAGGTACTAGGCTTCATAAGTTATATAGATGTCTAACCATTATACTGTACAGCTGAAATATAATAATATTGAATGGCAACCATAATTGAAAAAAATTTTTTTTTGAAGAAAAAAAATTTCCTCAACGATGTCAAGATTTCATTCTTGGGAACTGAATAGTATGTGGAAAGAGCCAAAAGTTGTTTAATGCCAAGACATGTGACCTGGAAGAATGAGTGTGAATTGAACAGGTAATGACAACACCTTTTTTTTTTTTTTGGTCCTAAACAAGGTGTGGCATCAAATTATGAGATTGATTTCCTTGTTTGGCACACAGCGAAGCCTGAGGTCAGTTCACAAAAAGAAGTAAAGTCCAAAAGTGTTTTGAATGAACTTGATTTCCTTGGTCCAAATATGCTGGGCCCAGTGTTTGGATGTATAAGATTTCACAAGTGCTTTGGAAGCAAATGGCATGTGATTTGGGACAAACCATTCGGGTTGCAGAAGGTTTTGCCTTCCCTATCAGAAAAAATAACGTTGAACTGGGTAAGCTCCCACTACCTCTTTGCCCATGAAGTTTGATCGATTCTAAGTCTTTGTTGAGCATGAGAGGTGACTACAGGGGCAAGCGAGTGCAGAGGTCCTCGCTATGGCCCTGTGGGAGTCAGTATTGTCACCATCCCCATTTTCTAGGTCAGGAAACTGAGTCACAGGGAGAGGGATGTAGTAGACGTTCAAAGTCAGTTTAGCCCCAGGATGACAAAAGGAAGATAGCAAAGGAGGCCAGAAGGGAACACATTCCCCATGGCCAAATTTTGTCATAACAGCTAAGGATTGGCGGCGGCATATGTGAAAATCAGTCAGCAAGTGGTTTTCTGGTGGGTACTCCATGTACTATCTGCTGACTGACCGCAGTTGTCCATTTCATTATCAAAAAGTTGCTAAATTATTGATCAACCAAGGGACAGGAAATAAGATTCCCCCATAGACAGTTAAAATAGAGCGAGGATCGGTTGGGACATTCTGGTGATTGAGCGATCCAGGTAAGTAATTTTTCTGACTCACTCTGGGGTGAGTATTTTTTCAACCTCACTTACTAAACATCGTTCTAAAGCCCAAGTAAGGGAAGACCACCCGGGCGCCTGTTTCTGCAGTGACGGAGGGGCCCGGCTGCACTCTGCACAGAGTGTGATGGGCCTCCACCTCCCACGAACTTCACTTTGAAACCCTGAAACCGTTTGAAGTTTTGGTACCACCTTGCTTTACTGTGATTTCCTTCTTTGAGTACAAAAAGGAAATTTTGGTTTGGGGTCCATTCTTTTACTCAAACCAGAGTGCAGGCTTCGGAGCCAGCCAGCCAGCCGAAATCCCAGCTCTGTTTTTCATTTGCTGAATAGCCTTAGGGAAGTTACTCAAAGACTCCAAGCTGTAGTTTTACAATTATAATCTACGTCACAGGGTTATTGTGGGGATTAATGCGATACCATAAGCACACTGTAGGGTGCCATCCAGGGCGGTATCTACCCTGATTATCATCATTATCCACAAAGAGGCTCCTGTGGGCATTGACACCAGCAGGCCCGTATTACTCTTTAGGCTGGGGTGGATGGTGATACAGGTCACTGAAAAATACAGTCCCTACTATGTGTGCTTGGAGATTTCTCTCTCTCTCTCTCACACACACACACACACACACACACACACACAGACTCACAAAGTTAAATGCAATGAATAGCAATTCGAGGCCGGCATGAGAGATAGAGACAAACCCTGTAGGTGTTCTGGGGAGACCCCTGAGCAGAAGTGGTCTAGAAAGTCTTCTCGTTTTAAGAGTTTGCGACTTCATGACTGTTGGGGCATAGACCAGGATTCAGAACGAAGCACTGTGTGTGTGTTTGGGGCTGTCAGAGGGCTTGTCTGGCTGGAGCGGGATGCATGTGTAGGGAGGCAGTGGACAATAAGGCTTCAAAGTAAGCTGGGGCCACACACAACAGTATGATTAACAATGGGAATAGCCATCACTATTTATTTAGCTTCTACTGTGTGCAGACCAGGGGCTCACACTACACTCTTTCCATATATTATCTCATTTAATCCTCACGACAACCTTACGAGGTAGGTATTATTATCACAAGTTTTTAAGGAAACAAAGACTCAGAGAGGTTAGGTAACTTGCCCAACGACATAGAGCTAGAAACGGGCAGACCCACAATTTGGGTGCACAATACACACACAGACACTGACACAGACAGACACACACCCAGGGCCCGGGCTCAGGCGACCGACAGTTGTGTCCCTTCTCATCCTTTGCTCCCTTCCCCTCTAGCTGAGTTAGGGGCCACTTCTTTCCTTTGAGGGGTGGTGTGGAAAGTGACCCCTCTCCTCATCTACCTAGCCTCTGCCTCACATATTCCTGTGGCTCTAGTCCCCATGACAGGCAGCCCAGAGGGCAGGACTGGGACTCAGATGAGGGAGTGAGGTGACAGGTGCAGTGTTAGGGAGTCCCTCGCTATTGGGGCCAAGCCTGCACTTGAGAGTAAGCACCTCCTCACATTTTGTGCCCTGGCCGCCTCATTTGCCTCACTTTAGTTATGACCCTGAATGGGCGCGCGTGTGTGTGTGTGTGTGTGTGTGTGTGTGTGTGTGTGTGGTGGAGGGGGAGGGGGAGGGTGAGAGGGAGGGGGAGGGGGTTTGCAGCTTTGCTGTGTGTGCCAAAAACTCTTTTTATTCCAAAGTCTGGCAGAAATTCCCAGGGCCAGGCCACTGCTCTCCTTTTTGTCCCCAGTTGAACAGGGGGACAGGGTTTGGTCTCAGATAATCATTCTACTATTCAAACCCTCCCTTCTTATCCCTGCACCCTCCAAATAGCCCCTTCCAGGTCTGGCCCAGACTCTTCTGTGTCTCGATGGCTCAGTGGGCCTGCCTAGCCTCCAGCAGGCGGCCCCTCCTCTAGGAGCAGAGGGTGAGGGCAGCTGGTTGGTCCCAGGGGCCTGTGCAGAGAGCTACCTGGTTATGCCCCAGGGGCTGAAGTCCAGCACTGCTCTCCCTCGCCCTCTAGAGGCTTGGGGTGGCACTGGGGAAGCCACCCAGGAGGGGTCCTGATTGAGGAGGGGGCCCTGGGCTTCCAAGAATGTCTGGAAGGTGTCTACAGTCAGACAACAGCTTCATCTGAAGCCTGCTGATGGGAAGGGTCAGCAAGATGGTGCTGTGGGCTCAGGCAGAAGGGGATTCAAGGCCCCCCACCTCCGTCTGGAGGGTTCTCCAGCCTGTGGGTCCCAGAAGGCACTCTCTAGCCCGTGCCCTGCCAGCCCAACCAGACAGCCCATCTCCACTTCTCATCTTCCCCTCGGGCAGGGCAGCGTCCAGGGGCCTGGAGACTGCCCCTGCCAGCCCTGGGGGGTGTGGGGGCAACTGCAGTTCTGTCTTTTGACAGCCAGGAGTTGCCAGAGGGGCTTTACGTCATAAGGAAGGGTGGGACCTGGCCCCCATCATGGAACCCTGCCCTAACCTCTGCCCATCATTTGGCTGTGGCATTTGGGGGGCTTGGCTCCACTCTCTTGCTCATTCTTCTCCTTACTTGGTCCTCACTGCAGCAAAAAGAAGGTGTATAGAGGGCCAAAGGCACTTCCTCCCTGGCTGGGTTTTCAGCCTCAGTTCCCTCAGGAGATCAGAGATTCCTGGTTTGGACAGCGGAGGAGGAGGGCCTAGGAATGCGTTACAGAACTGTCCCATCTGCCCACGTGCCAGGCCAGGAGAAGAGCAAGGGCAGACTCTCTCCTGGAGCCTTACCAGCTGCCTCCAGGTGAGGGATGTGGCTGCCCCCCGCCCCCCGACAAAGCAGGACTGGCCGCAGTGTCCTGTCAGTCTTGGGGGAAGGAAGCCCCTTGTCCTCACAGTCTGCCCCAGAGACACCCCCAGCCCTCCCCTTCCCAGTGCCTGGGGGTGCCATTTCTACTCCTCAAACAGTGGCTCTGGGCTCCCCTGCCCAAGCTGATGCCACAGTGGGGGTGTAGGCTCTGCCCCAAGGAGGCCCTGCTGTGCCTGGAGTGTGGCTCGGGTGCCCGGGCAGGGAGCCCAGGGCCAAGTGCCCTCTCATCCCCTCCCAACAGGGAATGGTCTTTCCCTCCATTTCCCACAAACACTTGCTTTGCCACTTGACAGCCTTCTCATTCCATTCCCCTGCTGCCCTACTCTCGGCCCCACCACACCCCTGACGAATTCCTTCCCCCACTTCAGCTCCCAGATCAGAACACAGGCACCCCACCCACCTCTGCTCCCAAAGGGGGGGCAGGAGCTGACACCCTCTCTCACCTCTCCGCCTTCCTCTCCCCTTCTCTCCCACTCCCTGACATTTCATCCAGGTAGGGAGCCGGCTTAGACGTCTCTAAATAAACATCCTGCTGCTATCGCCCCGTAAATCCCCCAGAGCCGATGAGTTGGGTAGGCCTCGCTTATCTAAGTTAAATCCTTGCTCCAATCCCACTGTTCTGGGTGGTGGCCATAGGAAAACCCGGGGTGTTTATCAGACAATGGACGGAGGCGCACACTGCCCTCTGCGTCCCCACCCACGTGCACTGCAGGCATCTCGGGAGCATCTCTGAGGGGTGGTCCCGGGCGGGGCTCCCTGGTCCTCCTGCCATCTCCATCAGCCAGGCCACGGGCCAGAGTGTCCACAGCGCAGGCCTTGCAGCTTTCTCCCCAGTCCCTACGGTCATTGACTGGAGCCCTAACAGAGCTTTAGAAACCGGTCAATGCTTTACTCTCGGGAGAGGACATTGAGGCCAGAGACAGGCAGGGCTCTGCTCCGGGCCACACAGCAAGGCAGCGACAGTTTCTGATTTTGAACTTAGTTGTCCTGACCCCCAGCCATGGCCCCCCATGGGGACACCTGAGGAGCTGCCCAGGAAGCAGCAGTGCTCAGTGCCAAGGCTCAGAGACACACTGTGTGAGGGGCTTTCAAGGTATCCCCTCTGGCAGTACTGGGGGGCAGAGTGCTCATGGGACAGACGTCCAGCCTCTCACAGCCCTGATCAGCCTGCCTGGAACAGCTGTACTTCTGGGAGCACGCTTCTCTTCTCGGTGGGGCCCCATCGTAGGCGGCGGCGGCGGCGGCGGCGGTGGTGGTGGTGGTGGTGTGTGTGTGTGTATGTGTGTGTGGTGTATTAGTTCCTGTGGCCTTCAGCCTGCAGACCTGAGGGAGGAGGAGATTGGTGGATGAGCAGTGGAGAGAGGGTCACACCGTGGGGAGGGCGATGGTGCGTCTGGTGAAGGCAGACTCACTGTGCCCGCCTCTGTCCTTTAGAGCCTGTCGGGGCGGGGGGTGATGCCCCTCACTGTACTCTCTAGAGTTGCCACCCCAGCTCCCCTAGCACCCGATGGGCAGGAATGTGAATGTGTCCGTCTCCTCAGAAATCTCCCTCCTGCAGCTTCTCCCTTAGTCTCTGGAAGGCTGATGGGAGTTGGGGAGATGAGAAGACCATCTCTCCCCCTAGCTTGTCCCCCACTACCCAGCCTGGCTGCCAACAGTGAGTGGGGAATGGGGAGCAGTCACCTCCCAGGGGACTCTGAGAAGCTGAAGCTTCTGATGGGCACAGAGATGCACTCAGCCAATAGGACCCACTAGGACGGGCCAGTTGTTCTCCTGGGACATGGAGGTGGGGGTGGGGAGAGAAGGAGGAGAGGAGGGATGGAGATACCCACGGAAAGTGAAAGTGAAAGGGAAAGGAAAGTGCTTTGATTACTTATACTGTGATCTGGGCACTTGGGGCTGGGCTTGGTATGTCTGCCATGTTTTCAACAGTGGCTGGAACCTGTGAGGTCCCTGCTATGGTGAGTGTGGGCTACGCGTATGTCCAGAGAGTCGGGGGAGTCCTGGCGTGGTCTTCCCAGGAGTGGAGGAGGTATGGAAGCATGGGCATCAGGGCCCCAGACAGGCCTCCTTCTCGGCTGGGAACTGCACATTCCAGCCTCGAGTCGAGAGTGGACCGGGGTAGGGCAGACAGGCAGCTGGTACAGCCCGGCACGGGCACCTGATTGGTCAATCGCTGCTGTTCCAGCCCCCGAGTCCTCTGTCTGCCTCTCTGACCACCCCTGTCCCTTTCTGGGTCCCCGGGACCTCCCCACAATCCAGAAACTGAGGGGTCTATGCCTAGCTCGGCATATGCCCCCAATTCTATGTGAACCATGCCGGGGCCATAATGGTGTTAAATGCTATTTTAGCCGTCACCTCCACTGCGGGAGCAGGTGCCTCGGAGCTGGAGCTGTCCAGGGCCAGGTCTCGGGACTTGGGGGAGCTGGCAGCAGGCAGAGCCACCCTACCTTACGTTTCCTGGTGCTCCCAGCTGTTCTGGAAGGAGATGGTCTGGCTGAGCAGGCTGGCATTCGGGGAGATGTAGGCAGGATCATCTCTCCAGGGGACCCAGGCCATGGTTCACACCAGCTCCTCCACATGGGAGGGAGGAGCAAACCCTGGAGCCCTGAGCCCAGCAGCTGACCTGCTGCAGGTGCACGTGGCACCCAGCGCACCCTGGCACTGCCCGGCTCCCCAGCCAGCTAGTTAGCTCTTGGAGGCAGAAGCTCTCAGTATCCCAAAGGTGCCTGGCTCAGTCCTGGAGCCCAGTAAGTGATGAAGTGGCCCTTGGAGAGGTAGAAATGGCACCAAGCTAGGAGCCAAGAGAGCTGAGTTCAGTGTTGTCTCTGGGTAGCCGTGTGGCTATGGACAACGCTGGGCCTCCTTCTGCTGCTCTGGCCAGCGGAGGAACTTTCACACTTCTTCTTTAGCAGCGGAGTCTTTCCTTCAAATGGAATTCCACGAAAACTCCAATCAGTGAGGCAAGATAAAACTGGGTGTGCTTTGCCTGCCCACTCCCACCCCTCCCCCACCTGCCCCACCTCTGAGGCCCCCCTAGGCCCCCAAGATCATGGTCCGAAGTTCTCCTCACATGGATACCCCTTGACTAACTGTCTGCTTCACGGATTATCTCGAGGATGTGAGGTCAGGCTGCTGCTGGAAGCCGAGGGGAGGTCGTTCCCACTCCCCGTGGCCTGCCCTCTCCTCTGGGTCTGGGAAGGCAGGCAGCATGGTGGGGGTGACTCCTCCCAGGGGCCAATCATTAACTGGCTTTATCTTTGTGACCTGTCCTGGGGGGCTTGGGTCATTGGGCCAGGCTTCCGGCCAAGGCCCAGGGGGTCACTAGAGGAGGAGGGAAAGGACCCTTCTTGCGAAGAAGTGGGGGGCACTTTGGGTCTTTGCCTCTTTTATTTTTCCCTAGAATTTCCCTGAAGGAACCTACATTGCAGCCAACTCAGTGACAACCTGGTGACACAGTTGCTGCAAAGAAAGGCTAGAGCAGGAATCCAGCCAACATACCCCCACCCCGAGTCATCTTTGGCATGCATTGTGTGACTTCTTGTCTTTTTCTTTTTTTTTTTTTTAACAGGGGGATGGGATGGGATAAACTTACGTTCCTATTTCTTTCCGTTTGACTTTAGCCAAATGATAGTGGGCTTGCATTCTCGGGGAGTTTGCTCCCTCACGGGGGTAGGGACAGGAGAAAGGGAAGGGAAGTAACATGATGGGCCACCTACTCTAGCTAGGCCAGAAGCTTTGCTTGTATTCACTGTCACCCGGTATCCATAATACTGCCAGAGCCCCAAATCCTCCCTGCCAAACCTCCGAGGATATGGTGGGCAGACTGGATCTCCCTACAACCTTGGCAGGAAGGTCCATGACTCCCATTTTATAGATGAGGAGACTGAGGCTCAGACAGAGGAAGTGACTTGTGCAAAGTCACAGCTTGGACGTGGCGAACCAAGACCGAGCCCAATCCGCCTGGCTTTTCTCACTGCATGCTATGCAGGTGGGTGGAGGGTAGGGTAGGGGAGCTGCTGGGGGCTTTACACAGTGAGGGTTCAACACGCCAGTGTTTTTTTTTTTTTTAAAAAGACCGAGGTTCTGGCCTCCCAGGTAAGCAGTCCCCTACCTGCACCACGTGGTGCCGTGCCTCAGGTTTCAGCATGCATGGGGGGTTTCTCTGAGTTCAGCATCGTCCTGTCTAGGGCCCTTTAAGAAGGCACACTGCCTGGAAGATGTGACACTTTGTGTTAGCGATCGCACTCGGATGCTTGATGGAGCCGTGACAGAGACTTGAAGCTCAGGGGATGTCACCTCCTGCTTTTACCTGGGCAGAGCCTGGGGTTCAGAAGTGGGTACTGACTTGGCCAACGTCACACTACGTGTAGGAGGCTTGACGTTTTTTGCCCAGGGCGATTGCCAGGTCTCCATCCATCTGTGGCAGGCAGCCAGGAGAGCTCTGACGGGGAGAGGGCAAAGCTGGAGTGAAGATCTTTCTGCTTTGCCTTGCCCCAGCCGAGTGGCCCTGCGCTGCTCACTGGCTGGTGTCCTCCTCCTCTGGCCCCCAGCAAACAACAGCACTGCTGGACCTACCTCTAGTGTCCGCTTGTTTGTTTAAATTCTCTGGCAGAGACATGCTGTCCCAGAGGGTGGGGACGCCCACTCCAGCAGGGTGGGCTGCTCGGCCTCAGACCTTCATAGCACTCTGTGCCTCGCTCAGGGGCTTCTCTCCCATCGTACCTTCTGGGGTAACTGTGTGCACAACCATCTGTGCAGCAACCCTCCTATGCCGGCATTTTCAGTCAGTTTTACAGACAAGGGGGACTGTAGACCAGAGAGGTTGAGTAACTTGCCTAAGGTCACACAGTTAAAAAGTGGCAGAGCCAGGAGTGCCACTTGGGTCCATCTGGACCCAAAGCCCCTGAGCTTTCCACTAACCTCCTTAAGGTCTCCCTGTACCTCCTATAATACCAGCATAGTGCCTGGTGCCTGGTAGGCCTTGGAAAAGAGACACAAGTTGAAATGAAGCTCGGCTCCAGGCAGGGACCAGGTTGGAAGGGGGAATATATCTTTAGGACTTCCGCTACCACCTTGTACCATCATCTTCTTCCCAGCAGAGAGACTCCCTCCAAGACTGGGCAGGGGTGTGGACGGGGCAACAATGGGCAGGATAGGGGTCTGACTTTGAGGGTTAGCAAGGACAGGGGTGTCAGGAAGTGGACATGTCTGGCGCTGACAGGGAGAAGCAATCCAGGGAGACAGCCTGGTGTTAGGGGGTTAAACTGAGGCCCAGGAAGGAGAGGCAGAGATTTGGCTGATGGGGCAGGGGGTGGTGTGGGGTGGTGTGCTGCCCCAGTTAGTGTCCCTGCCCAGCCCCTCTGCCCCGTCTCTCGCCTGCTTCCCATCCTACTTCCCTCCCTTTTCCTGATTGGATTCTAAAGGGAGTTAACCTCTCTGGCTTCCTCTGCTCCCATCGTGTTACCAATCGGCACGATTACCTATCATTAACCGAGTCAAGCCTCTGGATCCAGATGTGGCTATGATGCTGGCCCTGGAAAAGAGGCCCTTCTTGGCTTTTGCTTTGTTTCTCCATTTGCTTTGTTGCAAAGACCTAGTGAGAGACAGAGAGAGAGACTGACCCACGGCCAGACGGTATTGAGAGGAACCCACCCCATTCTCTCTCCTTCAATTCAACTGGCTGGTATTCCTGCCCTTGCTGCGGGTTGGATCTGTGGACTACTCCGTGTCTGGGGGTCGGGAGTTGAGTGGAGGGAGAAGACCTTCCTTCCATCACAGAGAGACCACGTGGAGAAATGTTTAGACAACAGCAAGACTCAGCGACCCTCTCCCCACTTGAGAGGGGCTCTGTGCCTTTATGCACAGGCGTGGAGGCGAACTACCACACCCACACGGGCGGGAGAGCTTCCCTGAACATCAGAGGTGACAGGACCTCAGGACAAAGTACAAGCATTGTGCCTTGGGCCGATCACTGCTTCCTTTGTTTGGGGCCACAGCTGGCTCCTGGCCACCTTTCACGTTCTTTCCAACCCCACCCCTGCCCCTCTCTCCCCTCCCCCCTCACCTGGAACACCTTCCCCTTCCTCCTAGGCGCCTTCTGAACTGCACAGAGCCTTCTGTGGAGGCCTCCTCAGCCCTGAGTGCAGCCGAGGTTGCCCCTGAGGGGATCCAGCAGGGCCTCTGTTTGGGCTGCTCTCTGCTCCTTGCCCCATCCCACACCACGTTGTTGGGTGACCTGGGGTCCCTCTGTGCCTGTGGGATTCTCTGGAGGGACAGTCTGCCCCGACACTCCCGGCCCTGAAGCCACGTACGGAGCGAGGAGAAGTGAAATTAGGTTTGTGGATTAAGCTGTTGGGAAGAGAAGGTGCTATGGAGACATGGTGTGGTCTTATAATTGCCGATTTGTGCTCTTTGTTCTGTGCATTGGGCTTTGGATTCCATGATCATGTGAGCATTGGCTGGGGCCATGATGGTGTACTCTTACCAACGCTTGTGATACCACATTGGGGGACGGGATCCAGAGTCCAGGCCCCTTGTCTAAGTCACCACCAGGTTGTGTGTCTGAAATAAAAGGTGGAGATGGGAGACCCCACCCCCCACCCCGCTCTCCCCCTGGTCTAGGGTGCTCAAAAGCCCGCAGGCCAGCCTGCAATTCCGCTTCCCTGTTTCCTCTGGTTCCTTGGGTAGAGCTCACAGAGGGAACCTCACATAGGGCGGTGGAACACACATTGCTGAATGCCACCAAGAGGATGGCCGGCTCAGGTGGGGAGAGCGTAAGTGACAATGAATGGCCACACCTCCTTGGAACTTCTCCATCCTCCTTCCAACTTCAGGGCCCTTTATTAAGACCTCCTCTTCAGGCCTCTCCAGAGGCCGGGGAAGCCTGAGATGAGAAGGGATGTGGAAGTGATGCCACCGGGAGTCTCTGTCCTGTGCTCTGCTGGCTCCAGGGTAGGAATGAGGGAGGGGGACTCTGCCAAGGTGCCCATATCTTGTGCTCCAGAGGTTTGAGAGGAGAACCAGCTTGGGCAAGGAGGAAGTTCAGCAGCTTGCCTTCCAGATCCCATGTAGCAGCTTGAGCATGGAGCCTAGGTGAGGAGGCCTGCCTGGGAGGGAGCCCTGAGCCAGCAAATAAATGTTTACTAAAAAGTAAACTGTAAAAAGACCTTGTTCCTGCTGCTGGGAAGCCTGCCAGGTGGTGGAGACAGGCCTGGAGGCATGAATGATGGAAAGGGTAGGACAGAATTGGGGGGCGCCAGCCCCTCTGCTCATAGGGCCCTCAGGACACCACTCCCGTGGAACTGGAGTCCTAAAGGGGTAACCGAGCACTCCCTCCAAACCACAGCGCTACGTGCTGAGGTGGGGGGCTGGCTGAGGAACCCTTTGGGATCATTTTGACCAACTTGGGGGAAGTTGCTGCATTCCCATTCTCTCTCAACCCGGCTTCCACTCTCAGCGGAGGTGAGGCGTTCACAGAGGCTGCACCAGCCCTAGGCCAGGCCCTGGCCAGACCTAGATAAATACGGAGACCAACTGGTCCCTCTCTTCCCACAGGTATCAGAACCCCCCTTTGTTCCCTGGGGGAGCCTAGGAGCTACTGGGTCAAAGCCCAACCAGGAATTTTTCCAGGTTGGTCCTATATGCAAGGGTGGGGTGGGGGGCCTTGGGGAGCACTTAGAGAAGATAGGGGAGTTGGGAAAGAGCGAGGCTTTGAAGGAATGGAGGGGATGAGAAGAGAGGAGAGAGAAGAGAGGCCACCAACTGGGAGAAGCAGGCAAGGGATGCAGGGGTCTGAGGGTGCAGAGGACAACTCCCCAATTCTTTTCAGAAGAAGAGCTGTGAGCCTGGTTGGGGCTGATGGAAGCCTTGGCCCCCAGCCTGGTGGGAGCTCTGGGCAGCTGGCCTACAGACGTTCCTTAGTGCTGGTGAGTAGGTTTGAATCATCACTCAGGCCCTGGCCTCCATCCGCTCCACCAGCCCCTGGCCTCAGTTCCCTGGCAACATCTGGGCGGGGGGAGCAGAAACAAGGGCCTCTGTCTGCCCAGCTGCCTCTCCCTTTGGGCTCTGCCAGACTCCACCGAGCATACGTGGTCTCCAACAGGTCCTCTTTCCTCTGGGCCACTGACTAACCCCAGAACCACACGCTTTCCATTCTCGGCTCCACAAACTTGGTGCCAAATACTGGACTTCCGGAGGGAAGCCCCCCCTGGATACTTCCCAAAGGAACCCAGTCACCCCAGCCTGCTGGCTGCAGCTCACTCTGATGAGCACATTGCCCAGATGGACACACGGGGCCCTCTGTGCCCGTCACTGGGCTCTCTGCACATGGGACCCCGCGCCCAAAAAATACCACTGTTTGGGAGGCCAGAAATGCAGCGTTCAGGGGTAATCTTTCACTCTCATCCTGAGGCCCATTCCCTCTTGAGCCAGAGCTGGGGTGTGTCACTAGGGGGCGCTCGGCCACCACAGGGAGGCTGGGTGAACTTGGTAGAGCAGCGTCAGCGGAGAGTGTGAGGACGCGTGAGTGTCAGTGTGAGTGTGGGGAGGGGAACTGAGTGTTGGAGGAGGGTGTTGGAGAGGAGAAGAAGGGCAGGGGTCACCCCAGGATTTCAGGAGGTCTGTGTTTCCCTACCTCCTACCTCCACTCGCCCCTGTCTGATGCCCCCATCCCCACGCCCTCTCCAATATTCCCAGCAAAGGGGGAGAATCGCTTTCTAGTCTTGTTCGCACGTAACCTCACTTTCCTGTTCCCTCCCCGCAAACACCGCGTGTGGGTCTCCGAGCAAAGGGGGGCGGGTGGGTAATTTTCAGGCTGTGAACCGTGGTGGGGGCTGAGCTCTCCCTGCACCGGGGAGGGTGGGGGGCGTCGGCTTCCCTAGGTGTCCGCAGGCGAAGGCTGCGCCAGGGGGCCGAGCCCAACTCAGAGCTGCTGGAGGCGAGTGTCTGCGCCTCGGGGGGCGTGCCAGAGGCGGGGTCGGCGGGCGGGGGCGGAGCCAGGCCTTTTTTTTGGGCGGCTGGTAGCGTTGAGAAGCGCAGAGGCTTGGGGCAGCCAGGCTGCGGGGAGGCCGCGGCGCGGGGGGCTAGAGGAGCCGGCGGCAGCGGCGCTCGGTCGGAAGACGCGGCGACGAGGCAGACGAACCCGCGGAGTCACCAGCCAGGGGTCTCCGCACTGGAATTTGATATTCATTTATCCAGGGTTTACCCTCCTTTTTTTTTTTTTCTTAAACATTTTTTTTTAAACCGTATTCTTTTCAGTTTTAATTTATTTTTGCTTCCCATTCCCCCGCTGAAATCGGGCCGACCGTTTGGGAAGATTGTTCCTTCACGCTCCCCAATCACTCCGGATTTTGGAAACCAGCAGGGAGAAGAAAGAGGTAGCAAGAGCTCCGAAGAGAAGTCGAGGAAGAGAGAGAGAGAGACCGGGTCAGAGAGCGCGCGCGGGCGAGCGAGCCACGAGAGGGACAGGGGCAGAGCGAGTGACCTGCTTTTGGGGGTGACCGCCAGCGCGCGGCCCCGCATCAGAACAGCCGCGCTGACCGACAGACAGACAGACACCGCCCCCCGCCCCAGCGCCCACCTCCTCGGCGGCCGGCGGCCGGCGGTGGACGCGGCGGCGAGCCGCGGGCAGGAGCCGCAGCCCGCGCTCGGAGGCGGGGTGGAGGGGGTCGGGGCTCGCGGCGTCGTCCTGAAACTTTTCGTCCAACTTCTCGGCTGTTCTCGCTCCGGAGGAGCCGTGGTTCGCGCCGGGGCAGCCGAGCCGAGCGGAACCGGGAGAAGTGCTAGCCCGGGCCGGGAGGAGCCTCCGTCCGAGGAGGAGGGGGAGGAGGAAGAAGAGAAGGAAGAGGAGAGGGGGCCGCGGTGGCGACTCGGCGCTCGGCAGCCGGGCTCATGGACGGGTGAGGCGGCTGTGTGCGCAGACAGTGCTCCAGCCGCGCGCGCGCCCCAGGCCCTGGCCCGGGCCTCGGCTCCGGGAGGAAGAGGAGCCCGCCTGGGCGACGAAGAGAGCGGGCCGCCCCGCAGCCCGAGCCGGAGAGGGAGCGCGAGCCGCGCCGGCCCCGGCCGGGCCTCCGAAACCATGAACTTTCTGCTCTCTTGGGTGCATTGGAGCCTTGCCTTGCTGCTCTACCTCCACCATGCCAAGGTAAGCGGCCGTCCCCGCCCGGCGCCGCGGGCAGCTGCGAGCGCCTCTCCCGGCTGGGGACGTGCGTGCGAGCGCGCGCGTGGGGGTTCCGTGCCCCACGCGGGTTCTTGGGCACCGGGCGCGCGGCTTCCCCCTCTGTCCTCGTCCGTGGAGGGGGAGGGGGCGCGCGCTAGGTGGGAGGGCACCGGGAGAGAGTCTCACCGCCCACGCGGGCCCTGCCCACCCACCGGATCACCGCACGTACGATCTGGGCCGACCAGCGGAGGGCGGGAGCCGCTGGAGGAGGCCGAGGGGGCTGGGCTTGCGCTGCCGCCGGCTGCTGAAGTTTGCTCCCAGCCGCTGGTCCCCGACGAACTGAAAGTCCGGGCAGCGGGGGCGGGAGCCGGAGTCCAGCGGGCAGGGGGGTGCTCGGACCTTGGACCGAAGGAGGGCTGAGAGCGTGGAGGGGGCAGGGCGCTGGTGCGCGAGGGGGCTCGCTGTCACTGCCGCTGGATCCCTGCGGCCCTCTCCGCGAGTTTAGCAAAAGTTTCGGGGTGGATGGCTGCGGAGACCCCCTCTCCGCCGGGCCACCTGCGCGGCGCCACCCCCGCCCGGCCCCGCTCGCGTCCCGCTCCGTGCCCGCCCTCCCCCGCCCGGCCGGGCGCGCGCGGCGCGGAGCCGATTACATCAGCCCGGGCCTGGCCAGCCGCGTGTTCCCGGAGCCGCCGCGGCCCGAGCTGGGAGTCCCGGGCGGCGAGCGGCGCCCCTCCCCCCGCCGGCCCTCCGCGGG
Organism: Myotis yumanensis; assembly: GCF_028538775.1. Lineage (NCBI taxonomy): Eukaryota > Metazoa > Chordata > Mammalia > Chiroptera > Vespertilionidae > Myotis > Myotis yumanensis. The sequence continues at coordinate 84,071,168 of NW_027223757.1, read as the reverse complement.
AAGGTGACCTCTCGAGGTAGCCCAGCGGGAGCACCCGGAGAACCACCCTGTCCCTTCCGGGCGCCTCCGGCCCCTAACCTCTTCCTGTGCTGGGAGGGATTGCCTGACGCCCCTTCCCCATTTCCTCCCCGGCGTGGAGAGAACCCCTGCCCGTCCCTTTAGTTTTCACTCCCCTCTGCCGAGAAGACCCACCCAGCCTCTCTCAGCCCCCGAGTCCGGGGGGAGGGGGGTCTCTGTCAGGGGTCAGGGTGCCAGGGCCCCCCGGGGGCTTTGTCCAGGGCTACCGCTCGGTGACAGGCAGCCTCCCTCCCTACCCCCACACTTCTAAGTGGGATGCGCTGTAGCTCTTATGGGGTGGGCCGTGGGAGGGTTTAAAGAGTGTCAGTCCCCCACTTTACACTTTTTGGAAAAAGGGTTTGAAATTTGCTGTGATGTAGGCAGCCTTGGGAAGAACTCGTGCCAGCCTTGCAAACACACTTTGTCCCAGTGAAATGAGCCACTGGAGCAGGAGCAGGTGGTTTTTTGGAACTTCAAACTTGCCCACCCAACTTGATTCTCCAAGCCACCTAGGGGTCATTTTCCCACCCCTCCTGGAGACCTCCCCCTTGCAGAGAGGCCGCAGGAAGGAAATGGGCTGGGGTCCCTGCTGCCACCAGAGTTCCTCAGACCCTGGCACAAAGGCCTTGGCTGCAGGCCTCCAAGTAGGGAGGGGAGGGGAGGGGAGGAGTGGCGGACTGGCCATAGCGTGACCTTCAGAGGCCCCCAGAGAAGGGCACCTGGCCCCTCCCCGCGCAGGACTGCTCCTCCCTGTGCCCCCAGGCCTTGCAGGGGGTATGAAGTTTCTGTCCCCTTCCTAGTTGGGGCCCAGGAGGAGTGGAGGCCATAGAGAGAATGTTGGCAGAGGGAAGCCAGGGGGTGTCCTGGGGATGGGTGAGGGGCTGAGGTGGAGACTCTGGGGGGCCCCTGAGGGAGCTGCAGTTGGAGGCTATCCAGCTGGGAGTCTGGAAACTGTTATCTGACCTTGGTCCTGGGGGCAAGGCTAGGGGAACTGGGGTGCATTGAGGGTGGGTGGGAAGGAGAGAGAGCCAGACAGGCTGAGACTCTCATCTCAGTGGGTCTGCAGTTCTGTGGGCTAGGGGGCGGCTCTGCTGTTCAGGATCTGCCGGGAAAGAGGGGCAGATGAGGTGGGCAGTTGGCGAGAACCCGAGACCCTCTGGAAGGGCTGGGAGAAGCCTTTGCCCAGTGCTGTCAGGTTCACATGGTTGGACTTGTTGACCTTCACAGCTTCTGGGGAGGGGAGGAATGATTTGGTGGGGGTGGGGAGGGATGGGGGGAGGCCTCAGGCCTAGGTAGTGCAGGGGGCCCCCTAGGGGCTGGGCATTGCTAAGGCATAAAAGACTTCCCTGGTTGCATTTGAGGAAGGTGCCCAGGTGAGAGGGATTTGGGGACTCCCTCAGTCTGGGAGGGAGGAGAAACCAGGGAACAAGCTAGGAGTGTGAAGCTGAAGATGTTGGAGACACATTCAGGCCCTGGTGAGACTTGTGCTCGGGGAGCAATGAGCTCTGCCCTCCCTCAGGCCTTCCTCCCAGGTTTTACCCTCCAGGCAACCTGTGGGTTTGCTGAATATTCCCGAAGACTTAAGAGCCTGGATGGGGGAGGGTGGTTGGTGCCCTTCAGGCCTCTGCACCCCCTCCCTTCCCAGCATCAGCTCACCCTGGTATTTGTCATGTCAGCAGGAGAAGGTCACCATGTTGCTTTCCTCGCCCCCAGTCCTTCCTTCCTGCCCCAGTCCAAATTTGTCCTGTTTGACCTTAATACTTACCTGTGGCTTTGGAACAGGGAGTGGGGGCATTTGAGGGGTGGTGAGAAGACTCACTTCCCTTAGCTCAGCAATGGGCCAGTGAGAATGGGAAGAGAGAATTGTGGAGAAGGGACCTGGATATTCTGCTATTTTCCTACTGCATTTTGAGCTTCCCACCTCCAGTGTCTGGTCAGTCCTGATCTTCTTTGGCTTCAAAATTGGAGCAGTCTGGGGTGGTGGGTGGGCTCTGGCTGTAGGGAGCCCCTGGTGGTGCCCAGTTCTACTCAGAAGCCTTGGAGAAGCCAGAGGCTATGGGCTGGGAGGGCAGGGAGGAGGAAGGAGGGGCAGAGTGGTGGTCCCCTTGCCCATGCCCATGTCTCACTCTTTTGTTTTGTCCTCAGTGGTCCCAGGCTGCGCCTATGGCAGAAGGAGAGCAGAAAGCCCACCAAGGTGAGTCCTCCTGGCCCCTGGATGGGACCCCTTAACTCCCCAAGGGTTGGGGAGGGAGGCCCTGTTTCTTCTGTTATGGTCTGCGGTGGAGATCGGGAAAGGGTAAGATTAACCCTTCATTCCAGAGGACTGGCTCTTCCCTATGCAGGCCTCTACTAGGGATAGGACTTGTGGCCTTTTTCGTCAGCTCTTTCCAGTAAAGTTTTCTTTGGAGAGGGAGCTATGAGCCTGGACCAGGAGAACAAACAATGTTCAAGGATCCCAGAAGTCTGTTTGTCGCACGCCACCCCCCCCCCCCCCACCCCTTTCCTCCTCCAAGGGAGGATGGATACTCCGTCACTTCAACCCAGCATGTCTCACCTGTGGGGCCTGTGTGCAGGGGCTGTGGCCCTTGCCATCCAGAGAGCTGGCTGTGCATGAGCTAGGGGTGCGGAGACCCAGCCTCAGGGGACCCCATCCCCCAGTTTGTATTCCTTTGGGGGTGGAGAGAGAAAGCCCTAAGGCCTCCCTCTGCCCTCCAGGTGGAGGAGGTTTGGGTGCTGTGAACTTCCCCGCTGGGCCAGCAGGGGGCTGGCTGTCGCTCCAAGGCGCCCGCCCCACCCCCTGCCCAAGCCCAGTAGGCCTGGCCTGCCTTTTGTTCGCTGAGGTTTGGTATAGGGAGCCTCCATGTCTCTAGGGATGTCCAGGCTCCCCCCACCCAACGCCCCCCGCACTGCGTGTGGCCTCTGCGCAAGCCTGGGGGCGGAGTGCCCAGTGCTACTTCCCCCAGCTCCCCAGCTCTGAGGAGGTCTTCCTCTAGGCGCTTTTCCCTGACCTTAATCAAGTAGGCCCAGGGTAGTGGCCAAGGGCGATATTTGCACTCCCCACTGGTGGTGATGCCCAGCCGGTTCTGCCTCCTTCCTGGCCTGGGAACCCTTTCCTTGGCCCAGGGCCTGGCTTCCTGGCCACTCCAAGCCTGTACCACTGACAGGCCACCCGCTCCCCGTGTCCCTACCCCCTCAGCCTCCCAGTGGTCTCAGTGGCCGGGGAGAGGCAAGACAGATGGTCTTTGTTGGGGAAAAGGTTGTCTTCGAGAAATAAGGAAAACAACGAAAGCCCGATGTTGGAGTGTCTGTGTGTCCACGCCCTGTGCCAAAGCAGGACAGCTTTCTTTGGAGGCAGTGGCTAGGGTGCTGGTGAAGTGTTCCCCTTCTGCCTGCCACCCTGGGGAATCCGGGGAGCTTTTCCAAGGAATTCTCACCCAGAGTCTTTTTACCCTCAGCTACCAGCCACCATGGTCCAGGCCAGACTTTTCTACTCTCCTGTCCTGGGTGGAACCTGTGGCCCTGAGGCCTGGGCCACCTCTGTCCCCAACCATGACAAAGTGTCAGGTCTTGATTAGTCATCTACTTCAATATAGACTCAGCTTAGAAAAGGACTTCTTCAGATCTTTAGTCTTGTTTTTATACTCTTTTTGAAGACACTTTACCTTAACCCTTTTTGGGGGTCGAGAAGAATTTTGTGGCCATTGCCTGGATAGAGAAAGTAGAGGTGGTAGGCAAGGCCTGGGACGGGCTTGGTGGGTCCCCACTGTTCTTTCTGTTTTCACATCGGTGGCTTCTGCCCCTACTTACTTTCCCTCAACTCTCCAAATTCTCCTCAACCCGCTTAGGACACGCACAACCCTCTGGCTCATCTGCCTTCGTTCCCCTGGAGGGAGGAGGGGGAGGAGGCCTCGCTGAGGTTCCAGACCTTGTGTTACCTGGGCTGGGAAAAGGGAGCTTGTTTTGGGGCTGGAAAGGGTAGACAAAAACTCCACATTTCAGCCTTTGTTTCCGTGTCTTTAGAGATCAGCCCGAGCCGCTTGCACAGATGTGCAGAGAGGAGGGACTGGCCCGCGGTCACACCAAGTCACGGCCGGAGCCCTGCCTCCTTGCTGGCTGGGTGCTGCTCTTCCCTCCTGTGCAGGGGAAACTCATTCCAGGGACAGAATTGCTATGTGGAGGTGGGGGTGTGTGATAGGGAGTGGCAGGCTGGGCCACAGTTTGGAGTAGTCATTCCAGAGTCCTGAGTTTATTTATTCTCAAGGGCCCGCCCCTGTGGCCCAGAATTACCCCTTCATGCACCGATGCACCTCAGGCCCCGCCTCCAGCCTGGGAAGCCGTCTTTGCCATGCTCTCCCTCCGGATCAACTTCTAGAAGTGCTCTGTGGCTGCAGTGGCAACACCGTTTTTTCCATGATGCAAGCAGTTTGCCCTCTTGGGTGGGGTTATCGGTGGCTGGCAGGGCCTGCCCAGTGTGCCCGCCCACTGCCACCTGCTGATTCCAGGCAGCCCCAGTCCTGTGCTATGCCCACTGCCTCCTCAGCCTACCTCTGGGGAGGGGTCTGGCAGGCGGCAAGGTGCCCCCTGAAGCTTCCCCTCTGTTTTCTCATGGCAGAGGAAGGCTAAGGAAGGCTGTGATGCCCAGGCTGATTTTAACTCTACCACTTACTAGCAGTGTGGCCTTGGGGCAAGTTACTCCGCCTCCGAGCCTCTGGTTCCACATTTGTAAAATGGAGGTCCTAGAACCTCATAGTAGAGAATTGTTTGAGATGTCAGCTGTAGAGTATGTACACAGGGCCCATCATGCAGTAAATGCTCATTACATGGTATTGGTAGGTTGGTAGGGAATGGCAGTGGCTATGGAGTAGGATGGCCAAGCTGGCTGTTCCTTTTTCTAGGGGATGCTTAGAGCACCCCAACAGGTATACTCCTACTCAGACTGTCCTCTGGCATCAGGGCTGATCCAGGAATTGGCTTGGCTGTCGTGCTGAGATGCGGCAGGCCGTCTCCCGCAGAACCCGACAGCATCCTGCGATCTTTGGCATAAAAACAGGTCTTCAGCAGTGTTGATAGAAAGCTTAGGGAAGGACTGCAACCACAGCTGGAGGGACTTAAGTTCGATGTATGAGAGGACGCGCCCGATAGTGGGCACCTCTCACAGAAACCGGGAGGAGTGGCCTTGTGGAGCGGGGTGGAGATAGGGGTTGGCCATCTTTTGTGCGACCTGCTGGGCTCATGTGTCACCCCCTCCCGTGCAGTGGTGAAGTTCATGGATGTCTACCAGCGCAGCTACTGCCGTCCAATCGAGACCCTGGTGGACATCTTCCAGGAGTACCCTGATGAGATCGAGTACATCTTCAAGCCGTCCTGTGTGCCCCTGATGCGGTGCGGGGGCTGCTGCAATGACGAGGGCCTGGAGTGTGTGCCCACCGAGGAGTACAACATCACCATGCAGGTGCGTCCCTGTGAGGAGGAGGGGCAGGAGGGCACTTGAGAGGAGGAGCCAGACCTGCCTTGTCCAGCCCCTGCCCCCGTGTCAGGCGGGGAGGTGTGGCAGGTCTTGCCTCTTTGGGGAAAAAGAAGCCTGTACTTCCCAGTCCAGGTTCCCAGCAAGCCCCCACCGCCTCCTCCTTCTCCCTGACCTTTGCCCCTGGGTTCAGGAGGAGGGTGATACCTGTGACAGGAGCCTGTCTCGCCCTCCCTCCCTCTCGGGGGCTCTGTTTGGGAAGCTGGATGAGTGTGGTTTGTGGAGCGTTTCTAAGCCAGTGGTTTGATGCTGTCTGGTGATGGGGTCCATTTCAGCCTGGACAGGGTGGGAGGGAGGGAGCTCTGAGACCCCAAGGTGGGGGCTCTCAGGGTGAGGCCTAAAGGGATGAAAGGAGGGGAGGGATGGGGTGTGGTGAGAACTTAGGATCTGAATTCCCAGCCTGGCCAACCCGTGCAGCTGTGTCTGCCTCAAGAGGAGCAGGGGCTCCTTGAGGTCAGCAGGGTTGGGGGAGTTGGGGTGGGCCTGAGGCTCTTTCTCATAGAGCCCCCGGTCCCCCTAACTCCACCACCCATCACTGCTCTGTAGAACCCCTGGGTGCTGAGTGGCAGGAGCCACAGGGGTGTCCCATCTGGGTCTGGCTGGCTGGGTCACTAACCTCTGTGATGTGCTTCCTTCTCCTCTAGATTATGCGGATCAGAATTCACAAAGTCCAGCACATAGGAGAGATGAGCTTCCTACAGCACAGCAAATGTGAATGCAGGTGAGGGCGCAGTCAGCAAACGGCTGCCTGCTCTGTGCCAGGGTTAAGCCTGTTCCGCTTGTCCACCTTCCAGCTGTGTGACCTTGGGCATTTCAACTTTACTCCAGTGCCTCAGTTTCCACATCTGTAAAGTGGGTACAATAATAGTATGTACCCCATAGCATTGTTATAAGGATTAAGTGAGTTACATCTAAAGAGATTAAAACTGTATTGCTATGTTGTAAACACGACGTTAAGTTTTCATTAGTAGTAGTATTGTTGTTATATCGTCACTATCATCACCATCTGAACCGCTCTCTGTTTTGTTCTTTTCTCTTTCTCTACCGCTGCAGACCAAAGAAAGAGAGAGCAAGGCAAGAAAAGTAAGTGGCCATGACTTCAGTTCTCCTTCTCCTTGCCTGTTTTCTCAGTTTGGGGCTCTTGGCTTCCTCTGGCAGGGGCCTGATGACTTCCCTGGGTCAAGACTTGGTCTCATGAGGACATGTGGTGGCCGCAATGGGGTGGAGCAAACTCCAGGATTATGGCTGTAGACGCAGGGACGAAACCCAGCCTGGAGCCTGGGGCTTCCTTTGGGAGAACCGACGAGTCCCAGGTCTCCAGGTCATCCCTGGCCGGGACTGGTGGTCTTGGTGTGTCGAGGCGGAGTGTGGACACTGGCTCCCTGGTGCTGTAGCTTCCCATCACCCACCGCAGGGAGAGGGAGCCGGTGGCAGAGAGGCCAGCTTCTGTGCGTCAGAGGAAACAGCCTCTACGGTGGCTGCGGTGGTGGTGCAGTTGGCTTTGGAGCTGGCTGGCGTGTTTTGGGGCGTATGCCCTCCTGCAGGAGTGAAGCAGCCAGAGACACCCAGCCTTCTTGGTCAGGGAGAAAGAATTGATGGAATGTCGGTCATTTCCTGAGGCTTCCAATTGCTCAGTGCGGAGGGTCAAGTCAGGATGGAGCAGGGGTGGAGCAGGGCAAGGTCTGGGGGCAGTGAGCCCCCAGGACTCGGTGAACAGCTGGCCTGGGGACGAGTCTGCAGGAAAAGAGACTGAGAGAGATCACCTATGCCCTTCCCTCCCCTCCCTCACCACCCTATCTGCTCATTTTCTGAGGACACTGAAGGCCCTTAGGCCTCAACCCTTTGTCTCTTCCTGAAGTCCCCAACTTCCAGAATTGCTGTGGAAGAGAGAGGGGGTGGGGGGAGAGAGGGAGGAAGAGAGGAGAGGGAGGGAGAGAGAAGAGAGGGAGAGAGAAGGAGGAAGAGGGAGAATGCATGTGCACACACTCGAAGACCTTCCTCCTTCCAGCATTTCTCCCGACAAGAGGAAACAGACCTGCCCCCTTCCTCAGTGCCTCCCTCCCTCTTGCTTCCCCTGTGGCGGACATTCTGAGGGGCATTCTCTTGGGTCTGGCATGTGAGAAGAGCGCTGTTTCCCTCGACTGGACAGGCTTCGGCCTGCCTCCCTTGCCCTTTCCCCAAAGGCCCGCTTTGCCCACAGGGAGAGCGGGGGCTCGCCTGGGCTCGGCAGGGAGTCTGGTGAGATGGTGCAGCAGGCTTTGACAGGCTGGGGAGGTGCACCCTGCCAAGTGCGCCCAGGCCCCTCCTCCCCACGCCTCCCTAACTCCCACCCCACCCTCCTGCCAGCCTGCCTGGGGCTCTGAGGACACCCAGCCCCACCTCTCAGCAGCCCAGGTTATGACTCGGACCGGCAGATGCCTTCTATGTGGCGTCCTTGGTTTTGTGCCAGCCCCCAGTGGAGCTGCTCCCCCACATTCTCAGAGGCAGGGCCTCTGGAGGGACCCTTTTGCTATTGCACTTGGAAATGAAGATAGAAGGTGCCTGAAGCACAGGCACCCCCCCCCCACCCCCCAATTAAATCAGGTTTCTTCCCAAAGCTTGGCCTACCTTTTATAGCCCCCCGCCCATCAGGGCCAGACTTACACAGGGTCAAGGGCCTGCTCGGGGTGCTGTGCCCCTCCCTGGGGCCAGGAGCCACCATGAGCATGGCGGCCTGTGGGGCTTGTGCCCTCCACCCAAGGCCATGAACGGGGCAAAGGAGCCATCCAGTGCTGCTGCCCCAACCTGCACATGCGTGCAAGCTCTTCCTTGGAGGCTGCCTGCCCCCTCCCCTGAGCATGTCCTGTCCCCTGCCCTCCTCACGGCTTCTCTTCCTCTCCCTTCCCCCCCCTCCTCTCTGGCTCTGTTTTTTTATTTTCCAGAAAATCAGTTCGAGGAAAGGGAAAGGGGCAAAAAAGAAAGCGCAAGAAATCCCGGTATAAATCCTGGAACTTGTACGTGGTGCCGCTACTGTCTCATTCCCTGGAGCCTCCCCAGGGCCCCTGATCTAACTCCCGCTTGCAGGACCCCTTAACCCTCCCCCCTCCCTCTGTCCCTCCCTTCCTGCCTCCTATCTTCCCCTCTGTCCCAGTGTCTCACTCTCTCATTCTCACTCCACTAATTGGCACCAGTGGGTAGATTTCGTGGTGTTGTTGCTGGTCCAAGGTTGGGGGTGGGTGGGTAGAGTGGGCTTGGAAGAATCAGGGAGGGGGCTCTGGCCTGTGCTTGGCTGGGCACTGCCTTTCTCTCACCCACTGGGCACTGGTGGCCGGCCCATGTTGGCATGGGTGCCGGGCACTGGTGCCTGCTCACCCAACTGGTTTCCACTGCTCTGGGCTTCTGTGTTTGTCTGGAAGCTGAGGGTGGTGAGGAGGGTGGTGTGAAGAATGGGTTTGAATGACCTGAAGCAGCTGGTTGTTGGCTGAAGAAGGAGGTGGGGTGAGGTCAGGCACCATCTGGCACCCCCCCCTCATGGACTTGGAGCTCCTCGAGGAGGTCCCCCTATTCCAGCCCGACCTCGGCACCCACAGAGGCCTGTCAGTAGGGCAGCTGCTTGCTCTGTGTTGGAGGCTGTGGTGGGCCATGCTCTGGGGCAGCTGCCAGTGTCCCCCTCTGTGGACAGTGCCTCTGGGCTCAGCCAGGTGTCACACCCCATTTCAGCCCACCTCTGGTGGAGGGGCCTGGACATGCGCCCTCGCACAGGGAGAAGGTGGCTCCCGATTGCCGCCCCAGCAGGTGGAGAGCCAGGTGCTCTTTTGGGGGCAGTAGCAGTGGGGACCCTGTGGCCTGGGGCTTGCACTGGTCCAGTGGACAGCATTGCCCTCTCCTTGCACTCTCTGCCCGTCTGTGTTTGCCTCTCTCTGCGGGCAGGCTTCCTACCAGCGCTGCCTCTTTCCGCGTGCTCTCTGTCTTCCACTGTAGCACTTGGATCCTTCCAGGGCGTGGAAGGGTGTGGGGGCCCACGAGCTGGGTGGGGGCCCTGCTGCACACATTAGGGGGTGTTGCATGGTTTTTTTTTCTCTCTCTCTGCTGACGCTCTAGCTTAGATGTCTTTCCTTTTGCCTTTTTGCAGTCCCTGTGGGCCTTGCTCAGAGCGGAGAAAGCATTTGTTTGTACAAGATCCGCAGACGTGTAAATGTTCCTGCAAAAACACAGACTCACGTTGCAAGGCGAGGCAGCTTGAGTTAAACGAACGTACTTGCAGGTTGGTTCCCAGAGGGCGAGCGAGTCAGAGAGGGGCTTGACACAGAGTTGGAGAGAGAGAGAGAGAGAGGAAGAGAGAGAGAGAGAGTGCGAGAGAGCGAGCGGTACCTGAGAGGGGCCAGCTGCTTGCTTGGCTTCTCGCTGCCTGCCTGGCGACTACTACCTTCTTGGCTCGAAAGGCCCCTGCGGTGGGTGGTGGGAGCTGGTCTGGCCTGGCCTGGCAGGGCCCCTCGGAGGTTGCCCTGGTTGCCTGAGTGGGTAGACTGGTGTGGCTTAATGTGATGGTGTGGACGCAAGCTGAGTGTTGTGTCCTGTGGTCCTGCACGTGGTGGCTGTTGGTCCTGACATTGTGGTTACTACCATCGCTATTAACACGGAGGGCCCTTCCCGGTGTGGGGCCGCCGCCGTCTATAACACGCAGACGCTCTCCTGGGGGCCTGGCCCTCTGCAGTCTGCACCACGAGGCTCTTCACCCCTCACTGTCTCTCCTCAGGGGCAGGACTTGAGCGGGTTCTGGAAGGCATGGGCTCTGGCTATTGGTTTAGGGAGTGTCGGAGATTTAACATCTGGGGACAAAAGAGTTCTTTAGTACTCTAGTAGTCGTGGCAACAACCCCTAACAGCCCACATATTACAAATGCCCCCAGGATGGGTGGAGGGAGGGCTGATGCCCACTTTCCTAACATTAGACTGTGAACTAACTCCTCACACCTGGGCCTGGTTTTTATTCACCTGTGTGACCCCCGCCCCCTCCGCCCCAGGGAATCTATACCTCTGTCCACAGTGGGGACCAGGGGAGTGTCAGGGGTGTGAGCGAGGTCAGAGGGTGAGGTTGGGAGCACAGGGCTGTGCTCAAGCATCACCCGGGGAGGAGGGGCCTCTGTGGGGACTCCCCGGGCTAGTCCACATGCTTCATTAACCAAGTCCTCAGAATGTGGCTACCTCCCCGCCACCGTGTTCCTGTGGCTTGTGAGTGTTCCGAGGACGCTGGGGACCGTGTCTTGGGGTGTCGCTGTGGGGCTCTGTCTGTCTGGTGATATGTGAAGACAGAGAGTGTATACTAGGGTTGGCGGTGGGGGCTCTGCCTCACTCCAGGAATGGATGAGGGTCTCCACACCCCCCTGGGGAGCCTGGGGGAGATCCGGGACTTGCCATTGTGGGGCTTCCATAGAGATTATTCTGCAGAGACTGTCTGGGGTGGGGATGTGTGCAGTGCCCTCGGAGCTAACTGAAGGACCTTCCCCAGCCCCTGACTTGGCTGTGTGGGGGATTCAGTGCCCCAGCTACAGGCTTAGGATCCCCATTCTCAGACTCTCAGAAGGGCAGGGCCTGCTCCATCGCCTCACAGTGGGGCGGGCAGATGTCCATCAGCCCAGGGGCGGGGGCATGAGGAGCGAGTTATTGGAGTCCCCTCCACTTCAATGCGACAGCACAGCCTCCGGTGGCCTCTCCCCCACTCCACGTTACAGAGCACATCGGAAAGGAAAGCAGCCTGGGGCCTGGGGCAAGAAGGACTGAGGAGGCCTGTGGCTGAGGCTGGGAGGGAGGGGGTAGGGAAGGGAGTTGTGCCCCCCACCCCACCGGCTCCCCTGCCTTGGGAGCCCCACTTTCTCAGGGGCAGCGTCCCCCGTCAGCTGGCTGTCTCCCACCGGGCCCCTTCCCCTTGCTCAAGGCGCTCTTTTCACTCTCTGCCCCAGACCTGCCCCATGAGACGGAGCTGAAACACCTCCTTCTGCGGGGGCCCTTTTCCTGGTTCACTTGGCCCAGCTCTGGTCACCCATTAGCTCTTAGGCGTCCAGCAGGGACTGTTCTTAGTATGTGTTTGTTACTTGTGACGGGGTGTCCTCATGTCCTTGCTTTGTCTCAACTCGATTGTAAGCTTGAGAGGGCAGATGGGGAGCCCTGAGCATGGCTACTGCTCAGACAGTGGCTGGGACAGGGCCCGTTGGGCAGGGGCTGGCCTCTCCCTCGCCCGGGGTCCCCGAGGCAGGACCATGCTGTCACCATCCTCCCCAGCTCCTCCCCTGGCCCTAACCCGGCCTCTGTTTTCCGTTCCGCAGATGTGACAAGCCGAGGCGGTGAGCCAGGCTGGAGGAAGGAGCCTCCCTCAGGGTTTCGGGAACCAGACCTCTCACCAGGAGAGATGGATACAGAATGACTGATACAGAAACCACGCCGCTGCCACCACACCACCACCATCATCATCGACAGAACAATCCTTAATCCAGAAACCTGAAATGAAGGAAGAGGAGACTGCGCAGAGCACTTTGGGTCCGGAGGGCGAGACTCCGGCAGAAGCATTCCCGGGCCGGTGACCAAGCACGGTCCCTCTTGGAATTGGATCGCCATTTTATTTTTCTTGCTGCTAAATCACCGAGCCCGGTAGAGAGTTTTATTTCTGGGATTCCTGTAGACACACCCACCCACATACATATGTTTATATATATATATATTATATATATAAAAATAAATATATATATTTTATATATATATAAAATATATATATTCTTTTTTTTTTAAATTAACATTGCTAATGTTATTGGTGTCTTCACTGGATGTATTTGACTGCTGTGGACTTGAGTTGGGAGGACACTGTTCCCACCCGGATCCCAACAAGGAAGAAGACGGGAGGAGAGACTCTGGCATCGTCTTCTTGTCGCTCTTAGGGGGGCCAGGGTCCCCTCCCTTGCCTAGGAGCATGCAAGGCCAGGGCATGGGGGCACATTTGGCCTGCTTTTGGGAACACCGACAAACCCAGCCCTGGTTCCGAGCCTCTACCCCGAGTCAGATGGACAGAAAGACAGACGACAGGTACAGGGATGAGGACGCCGGCTCCGATCGGGAGTTTGGGGAGCCTCAGGACACTGCTGTGCTTCGGGGAGCCCCTCCACGTGCTGTACGGGCACCCTGCCCCCAGGGGCACTGCCTGAAGGATTCAGGAGCCTGGGCAGCCTTGACCTACTCTCACCTGCCTCTGAGGTGCCCAGGAGGCCACTGCCAGGTGTCGTGGCGAAGAGAAGCGGACGCTGGTAGAAGAAGAACAGCCTGATGAAGCTCGTCGTCTGTGGGAAGGGCCTCTTGCCTTGGCCACTTCCCTGCTCCCTTCCTGGGCGCAGCCCAGGGGGCCCGAGGTCCTCAGACCATTGAAACCACTAGTTCTGTCCCCCAGGAGACCTGGCTCTGTGTGTGTGAGTGGTTGATGTCCCTCTGTCCCCCCACCCGACCCTTCCCGAGGCACAGAGAGACAGGGCAGCACCCATGTGCCCACCATGGAGGCAGAGAAAAGAGAAAGTGTTTTATATACGGTACTTATTTAATATCTCTTTTTAATTAGAAATTAAAACAGTTAATTTAATTAAAGAGTAGGGTTTTTTCAGTATTCTTGGTTAATATTTAATTTGAACTATTTATGAGATGTATCTCTCTCGCTCTCTCGCTCTCTCTCTCTTATTTGTACTGGTCTTTGTGTATAAAATTCATGTTTCCAGTCTCTCTTCCCTGATCGGTGACAGTCACTAGCTTGTCCTGAACAGATATTTAATTTTGCTAACACTCATCTCTGCCCTACCCTTTCCCCCGGCTCCCCACCACACATTCCTTTGAAATAAGGTTTCAATATACATCTACATACTATATATATATTTGGCAACTTGTGTTTGTATATATATATATATGTTTATGTATATATGTGATTCTGATAAAATAGACATTGCTATTCTGTTTTTTATATGTAAAAACAAAACAAGAAAAAATAGAGAATTCTACATACTAAATCTCTCTCCTTTTTTAATTTTAATATTTGTTATCATTTATTTATTGGTGCTACTGTTTATCCATAATAATTGTGGGGGAAAAGATATTAACATCACATCTTTGTCCCTAGTGCAGTTTTTCGAGATATTCCGTAGTACATATTTATTTTTAAACAGCAACAAAGAAATACAGATATATCTTAAAAAAAGCATTTTGTATTAAAGAATTTAATTCTGATCTCAGAGCTCCTCCTGGTTTCTCCTTCTCCATTGAATCTTTGTTCCAGATTTCCTCCTGCCCCCTTTCCCTCCTCCCTTGGGGAACATGGCATTTATCTTAGGCCTGGGAAAGGGGTCCCAGGTGCTGGGGCCTGAGTCCTTCCAGTGTAGCTGGGCTGGTCCTGGGGAACCTGTCCATGCTCTGCCATGATATGGCGGGGCGGGGGGCCCTCTGGGAACGGGGGAGGGAGAGACAGCTCCTTAGACAGGAGCAAAGGGCCCCAAAGTGAGTAGTAATGCCTTTAGGAACCACATGGTCCTGGCCCGCCCTGGCCCTTGGTCAAGGAAGCAACTGGCCATGGGTCTGAGCTTGCTGCTCAGCGGAAAGGGGAGGGCTGGATTTGGCTATGGGGCTGGGAAGGGGGTGCTCATGGGGACCTGGACTTTAGTTTTACTTAGTGAGCCCTGGAGTTCCTTGAGCCCCGGAAAGGTCGGCCCACGGCTCTGGTTGCCCCTGAGTGGTCTTCTCTCCTGGAGGAAGTAGAAGCTGTCTGGGTCATTGGCATTTATGAGCATCCTTCCAAACCCGCCTCCTCCAGCCTCTCTTTTATTCCTTCGAACAGGATTTATTGGGATAGCCTTCAGGCTAGGGCAGTGGTCGGCAAACTGCGGCTCGCGAGCCACATGCAACTCTTTGGCCCCTTGAGTGTGGCCACGAAGTTTCAATCGCACTGTACGGGCGCGCCCACACGTGGTATTTTGTGGAAGAGCCACACTCAAGGGGCCGCAGTTTGCCGACCACTGGGCTAGGGCAAGGATGCTGTTAGGACCAAGACACAATTCCAACCCTCACAGAACTATATCCACGAAGAGAAAAATACATAAAATAGGACGGGCGCCTCTGATCCAGTTTGGGGCTGGGATGCATTGGGGGTAGCAGAGTCTGGGGGTCTTCTCATGGCATTACCTCTAGGCTGCCCCTTAAGGAAGTGGTAGAAGAAGACCGACCAGGGAGGGGAGGATGGAAGGGTTGAAGCAGACATTCCAGGCAGAAGGGAGCGTGTAAGCAAAGGCTTGGCAGGGGCACGCGGGCAGGGAGTGGGTGAGGGGTGGAGACCGGAGAGACAGGCAGGGTTAGCTTTTGGGGAGCCTGCAATGCTGCCTCCACCAGAGCCACTGAGCAGCGGCTGAAGGGCTTTAAACGGAGCACCCCAGCAGCGAGGCGGGGGTTGCAGCCCTGCGCGGGGAGAGGCCCGGATGGTGGTGGTGTGGTGACTTCCACGACTGCTGGGGAGGGTGCCCGCTGCCTCCTGGCTACACTGAGGCCGGAGGCAAGGTCCCTGCCCGCACCGGAGCTCCTTTTCCAGGTGCTTTCCACCTGCTGCTCTCACACCCACGGAATCCACATAACTGCCCTGTGGGGCTGTGGTCATCCCGAGGACATATTGGCCTGAGCCTCTCAACCCCAAACTGTCCTCTCAACTCACTTTAGTTGCCACACAACAGCCAGAGTGAACCTGTTAGAATGTGAGCCCAGTTGTATCACCTTTTGGCTTAAGACCCTGCAAGACTCTATTTTACTCAGAAAAAGCCAAAGTCTGTACAATGGCCTTAAAAGGCCCTGCACCATCCAGGCTGCCTCTGCCTCCCCAACTCTGCCCCCTCGGTCACTTGGCTCCAGCCGCGCCGGCTTCTCTGTGCCTCAGACGGCAGGCATGCTCCCTCCGTGGGCCTTGGCGCTGGCATTCCTGCTGCCTGGAGCACTCCTTCCCAGATGTGCTCCGGATGCTCCTGTTGAGCACCCCTTACCCCCCGTAGCACATACAACCTTCTAACATATTCTAGAACGAACAGAGCTGCTCAATAGAACCATAACATGAGCCACAACGTATGTAACAACGTTTTCTAGGAGCCAGATTTTATTTTTTTAAATATGTTTTAAAAAATATATTTTATTGATTTTTTACAGAGAGGAAGGGAGAGGGATAGAGAGTTAGAAACATCGATGAGAGAGAAACATCGACTAGCTGCCTCCTGCACACTCCCTACTGGGGATGTGCCCGCAACCAAGGTACATGCCCTTGACCAGAATCGAACCCGGGACCCTTCAGTCCGCAGGCCGACGCTCTATCCACTGAGCCAAACCGGTTAGGGCGGGGAGCCAGATTTTAAAAGGTAAAAAGAAACAGGTAGAACTGAGTGGAATAATAAATTTTACGTAACCCCAACGTATCTAAAGTATCATTGCACCACCTAGTCAGTATAAAAACCAATGAGAGACTGAATAGTTTTAAAGTTAAATCTTTGAATCATTGTGCATGTTACTCTTACCCACGTCTCATTGGGAGTTGCCCCATTTCTAATGCTCAATCTACACAGGTGGCCAGTGGCTACCATTTTGGATAGTGTAGCTCCAAGATTTACTCCCCACTTGGTCTGTCTTCGCCGCCTCTCCCCCATCCGCTCTCCCCGACTAGCGTGCAAGCAACAGGAGGGCAGAGATTTTTGTCTGTTTTGTTCATCGCTGTGTGTCCAGCGCCCAGAACAGTGCCTGGAACATAGTACATGCTCAATAAACATTTGTTAAACTGAGACCTGGTAACGGAGGGTTTCGTTCCAAGACTGTGGAGGTGGATGAGGGCTGGCATTGGAGAGAATGGATGGTGGAGGGGATGTGACAGGAGAGATTCCGGGCTTTCAGAAAGGTGGGGATTTGAGCGGGGCTTGGGGGGAAGGGGACTCCGTGGTAGGTACCAGGAACAAAGGCCTCCTCAGTCCAGGCACTGTCTCCTCGTTTCAGCAACCCTGGAGAGGGGGCTCATTACTTCGCGTGGTGGAGGAGAAGCAGGAGGCTCAGAGGGGGTAAATAACTTGCCTGGACATTTAGGCACAGCCAGGAAATGGCTAAGCCAGAATCGAAACCAGCTTTCCGGACTCCCATTCCAGTGCTCTTCCCACCACACCACAGCTGCCCCAGGCTAGGGCAGGGCATCAACAAATAAAAAGGAAAGTCTAGACTCAATACAAACAGGCAGAAGAAAAGTGGAACAGGGGGAGGATGCGGTGGAGGCCAAACCCAGAGCTGAAATCCAGACTTCCTCCGTGTGGTAAGGCAAGGCAAGAGGAGGCAAGAGACGTCTCCAGGGGTTGGGGCTCGTCAGTGGAAAATCCGAAACCTTAGTACGAAAGAGATTGCAACATGCAGCCTCGGAAGAAATAGTCTTTAAATAGATTATGGAGAAAAGAAGGAGAAATCGGACATGGCGCTCTCCCCAATTGTATAAGACCTGCTCGTGCACCCCTGCAGCCTTCCCAGAGGACCGCGAAGGCCCAGAGAAGACCCAGGCAAGGCCCGGTGCCTCTGTTCTCTGGCACTAGGTCTGCCAAGCGGTCCCAGCTCATCTCCCCCGCTGTGGGACTCACATCCTGCCCCCTGGTCTGACCGCCATTGTCCTTGGCGACCCACAGTGCTCCTCTTCATTCCCGCTCTGCCCACCCGGAGTCCCTTTCCCTTTTTCCTAAAGAATGACCTACCCTGGTCATAGCCCCAAAGGTCTTTGGGGTACTTGCTTCTCCAAAGAACCTGCCAGGCTTTTCTCTTCCCTCCTGCAAGGAGGCAGGTTGGATGGATCCATGCAGACCTGGGTGACTCTGGATCCGTCTTCGGGTGTTAGGACCATTGTGGTGGCCTGTGTGCAGATATGGCTGCGAACAGTTCTCCCCACCCCGGTGCCTGCACACTGCTCCTCCTAGCCAATAGGGCAGTGATGGCGAACCTTCTGAGCTCGGCGTGTCAGCATTTTGAAAAACCCTAACTTAACTCTGGTGCCGTGTCACATATAGGAATTTTTTGATATTTGCAACCATAGTAAAACAAAGACTTATATTTTTTGATATTTATTTTATATATTTACATGCCATTTAACAAAGAAAAATCAACCCAAAAAAATGAGATCCAGTGTCACCTCTGACACGTGTGTCATAGGTTCGCCATCACTGCAATAGGGTCTACTTTTCCTCCTTGGAATCTGGGCTGGCCTGTGACTTGCTTTGTCTAAGAAAATGTGGCAGAAGAGTTTCCGGGGCTTTTAGGCCTAGGCCTTAAGGGACATTGCCATTTTCATTTTTGCCCTCTTGGAAGGCAGCCGCCATGCTATAAGGAAGCCCAACTACCCTGCTGCAGGGAGACCAGGTTGGAGAGAACGAGAGAGGCTCAGGCAGAAATACCTCCCAGCTCTTCCCACCAGCCCAAGCGAAGGCGCCAGACACGTGAATGAAATCATTCTGGGTTCTCCGAACCCAGGTGAGCCATGTTAGCCAACAGCACACAAAGTAGGGAGAAGCTGTCCTTGCCCAAGTGTAGAGCGTTGTGAGCAAATAGGATGAAATGAAAATGAAACGTATTTTAATAAACACTGCCTTTCTAATTATTCAAAGTGTGTATACATTTTTGGGGGACACCCTATATATGGGCAGTCACTGTTTCAAGCTATGACGTTTGGGGCTGGTTGTAACACAGCAATCATACCTGAGCCATGAACTGAAGAGTCACTTTCTTGGGGGTTAGCACCTTTGTCCCTTTGCATTCATAAGGTTTTACTGGTATGCGTGATGGTCTCAGAGGGTAAAGGGAGGTTCAAGGATGGTAGGACATATTTCTAAAAGAATCAGAGACCAGGGGTCTGCCCGGGTGGGAAGACTCGGCAAGGGCGGAGGCCGGACAAAATATTGTTCAAATTTCTAGAGGAGAGTGACTCAGTTTTATTGAAGTCTCACCAAGAGAAACTAGTCTGACCTACAGCATGAGGGGAAGAGGCTAGAGGATGAGAAGATCTGGCAGAGAAGCGCAAGATTTGGAGGAAAAGGCTATGGGCTCTTTTAAAAAATAAGTTTTTATTGATTTCTAGAGAGAGACAAAGGAAGGCAGAGGGATAGAAACATCGATGAGAGAGAAACATCATCGATCATTGATCAGCTGCCTCCTGCATGCCCCTTACTGGGGACTGAGCCCACAACCTGGGCATGTGCCCTGACCGGGAATGGAACCTGTGACCTCTTGGTTCATGGGTCAATGCTCACTCACTGAGCCACACCGGCTGGGTGCTACGGATACTTTCTCATTCCTCCCCTCTCTCTCCCTCCCTCCCTCCGACTCTCTAGCATTTATGGAATATCAGCCATACGTGCTAGGCCCTGGTGTAGAAATCCTCTTCTCCCTCTCGGTTGCTAGGGCTGGCTTTAGCCTATGCCAGCCTCGAGACTGGGGATGGCCTAGATGACCCTGGCGAGGCCCCACCAGGTTGGATTCAGAGTTGTCGGGAGGAAGACAATTCAGCTGCATCCACAGGACGTTCTCCATCAGGACCTGGGGAATGGGCAAGGGCAGGAAAGGGATCTGCAAATCTTTATAATCTGCCTGGAAAGGGAAAATGCAAGGCAAAGACAGGGCCAGGCTGAGTTAGAGACTGGGCAGAGTGACTCGGAAAGGGGAAAATGATTCAAAGGGAAAGGACCCATCGGGCATTGGTGCCTGTCAGAGGCAGGCTGGGCCTGGTCTCCACGGGCTGGGCTTTAAAACACATTCTATAAGGTTGCATTTGCCTTTCGGGGGACTCGTCTGTTAGTGAAGGAACTGTAAGTGCTGGCCCCTGGGAGCTCCCAGTCTGAGAGGCTGACACGGCCCTGCCCTCACAGAGTTTCTAGTCCGAGAGAGGAGCCGGACCCCTGCCATCAGACGTTCCCTTGCCGATTCAGATGGAAACCATTCACTGGGCTGTAGGAATGTTTGGAATCACCGGATATTGGTCCTAATGAGCTCTTAGGGGACCTGCCACCCCACCCTCCCTCTTCTCCCAGCACGCATTTATGTTCCCCACAGGCTGCTCTTTCCATTTGTTATGAGCCGAGCACGGCTCACCAATCTGCGCCCTGATGTTTCCCCACACGTCCCCTGAGGATCCCCGGGTCTGGCCCCAAGTGGGGCAGATGCCAGCACATGACGAGGCCCCGCCTGTCCTCCGCATTCACAGCCCCATCCGTCACTTCCTCAGGCTCCCTGCAGGAAGACCATGTCCCATCTCCCCACCCTTTCTGCAGCCGATCCAGCCATCCTGGGACTGTGGAGATGGCCTGTAAGGCCCAGTCTGCAGAGACCTCTCTGAAAACGTCCTGCCGGGTGCCTCTGCCGAGCCCAATCTGGGCCGCCCTAAGCCCCACTGAGACTTCTGACAGAGCCAGGGGGAATGCTGGGTCTGCCACTAGCCAACTTACTTATCTGGGCCTCAGTGTTCTCATCTGTGAAATAGGAACAATCGTCCCTGCATTGTGAGCTTGGAGGGACGAAGGGATGGCATGTGAGCAGTGGCTGGTATGCAGGGTGCGCTCACAAACAGTCCTCACAATTATGCTGTGATTTCTAGTCCCCGCATCAAGCATTTTTCTTCTCTGAGCTCCCACTTTAGTGTAATCCGGCTGGGTTTTTTTCCACTTCATTTCTTCATTTAAAAAACTTAAAAAAATTGATTTCAGAGAGGAAGAGAGAGATAGAATCATCGATTGACTGCCTCCTGCATGCCCCTACTGGGGACTGAGCCTGCAACCCAGGCATGTCCTCTGGCTGGGAATGGAACTATGACCTCTTGGTTCATACATCGATGCTCAACCACTGAGCCACACCAGCCAGGCCTCATTTTTTCATTTTTATATTAAAATAGCATGATTGGGTTTTACACCCATCTTTTGCAATTCTCTAGCCTCACTTTTTCACAGAGGAGCGAGGCAAGGCAGGGCAGCTGCAGCCCTGAGCCAGGAGTGGGACAGAGGGGCCGGACCGGAGGGAAGGAGGGCGTGGAGAGACCCTCCCCTCCTGGTCAGGGGTGACACCCTGTGGCTCTGGGGTTGACATGAGTATTGGTGGAATTAACGAGCAAATGAAAAGGACCAGAACACAAGGCTGGTCTTCTCTTTCTGCCCCCAAACGCACTGGGAGTCTCGGTGTGAAGGAGGAGGACTTACGTCCACCCTTGTACACACATGTAGGCTCCAGGCAGAAAACCTTGAGCTTGGGGCAGGGCTGCCTGTCCCGCTGCTCCCAGCCTATTCCAGCTTACATCTGGGGGTCCTGCCATGGAGGCCTCAGGAGCGTCTGTCTCAGAAGCCCCCCAGGACTACACTCCTGCGGATTAGGATTTTACCGGGAAAGCTTTGTGGCACAGGGATGGGCGGGACCCCTAGACGGAGGCAGGGAGAGGAAGGCCTTCCTGGGAGCTCCATCTCCCGGGAGGCAGCAGGAGGATGGCTTCTGGAGAAATCTGCAGGGAGGCTGTTTGCGTATCAGTTTGCTTTTGGCTTCCAGAGGAATCGGCACCCCCACCCAGGGCTCCCTGCTCCACCCCCTGCACTCCCCTCCCAGCGGCTCCTCCTTTGCTCCCCTCCACCCAGCTTGAGACAGAAAGGATGGTCCCTGGGGTGGGAACTGTGGGGGAGACAGACACCCTCGAAGCATCCTCCCAGCGGAGCAGGCTGCCAGGTCACAGGCCTTGTCTGCACGAGCACATCCACACAGGGTCGCACACACACAAGTGTGACAGGGGTCACGGCTCCTAGTCACGGGGCGGCCGCTGGTTGGGTAAGGGTTCCTGGGGCGGGGGCTGTGAGGCCCAGTGGAGGGATCTGGCTTGTTAGGACAAGCCCCCGTGGGACTGGGGGTTGGGGGCTGACCTGGCTCCGGTCCCATGACCCCAAGCTGCCCTCTGGGAACTGCTGACTGTTCAGCAATAAACACCTCATGGCTATTAATATAACCCTCTATCTGGCAGCCACAGAATTGATAATACTGGGTCACTTCTGGCCCAGCCCAGCCTGGCTGCCCGGGTTCAAATCTCAGCTGCTCATCCTGAGTCCCTGACGTCCAAAACCCGGATCCAAAACAAGGCCCCAACCCAGTCAGCTTCCAAACTGTGTCTTAGGACAAAATTACCCGTTTGAGCCTCAGTTGTCATCTGTGAAACAGGTACCACAATACCTGAGGCTCAGACCCATGTGGCTGGGCTTAGGGTGGTGACTGGCATGTAGTAAGTGCCCCCAAAAGGTCAGCTATGGTGTCTGCTGTGACTGGGCACAGGGTGGTAGGAAGAGGGGGCTTGGAATCAGACAGAGCTGGGCTCTACACTTGACGTCAGTAGTTTTCTGGCTCTGTGACTCCGGGGACGTTGCTTGACCTCTCTTGGCCTCACGGTCTTGATCTGTAATATGGGCATGATAACACCTACCCCCCAGGTGTGAATGTGGATCAAATTAGACCACGAATATAACGAGACTGACGCTGAGAACGGGCTCAGTAAATATAGTACCTGTTGAGCGAATGGGTGAACGTTAGTCACATCCCTCTGTCAGGGTCCCCGAGGGCTGGGGCAGATTCTCTCTCAGCCTGGGTGCTCCCTGAGTCTGGGGGTGCAACTCTGGGCTTGTTTCCTGGAGACGGATCTACAGAACCCAAAAAAGGCTCAGCATTGGAGATGGTTTATTCCCTTGGTCGGTGTGGAATGTGGAAGGAACCAGTCTAGAAACCCACAAGGCAAGAGAGAAAGAACTTTTCCTTTTCACTTAGCACGGAGGTGCGGGCAAGGCCAGGGCCCAGCGCTTCGCCCCCTCCTCAGCCTGGGGAGGTGGACGTTTTTTCCCACAAAGGCTCTAAGAACTCAGGGAATGCCCTCCTGGGGAGGCCGGTGGGATCACCCACTTTTCTTCTGGCTGCAACCACCCCAGCCACACCCCTGGCACTGCCCGTTGTGGTCACACTAAAAGTCAAAACTGTGGGTGTGTACGTTGAGGGGTTCAGGAAGGAGGGAGGCAGAAGACGTGAGGGTGGGGGGAGCGCAGCCCGGTGCTGGTAAACCCGCCCCCGGACTTCGGAGAAACTGCCCCCAGATGCCGGCGGTTTGCCAGGCCCAGCCGTTGGCGTTTGCCTAACAGGAAGTGCCCCCGAAGTCGCCTTATCTTGCCTGGTCTGGTTCGGCTGCCGAGAAGCGGCAGAGGAAGCCATCCACTTCCTTGCCCATCACCACCCCACGCCACTCCAAAGGCTATTTATTCCTGGCCTGCGCCCTCCCAGCCAGACTCCCGGGGGGACGAGGAGGTGGCTGCCTAAGCTGGGGGTATCGGTGGGGCAGAGGACTGCCTTCTGGAGGCTGAGGGGTCCCAGGACTCTCATTTCCACCCCTCCCTCGCCCCCTGACGGGTACCTGGTACCTGGTACCTGGTCTGAGCGTCTCGGGTTGTCTGCTAGTACTGCATGGGCCTCGGGGCCCCCTGGCCAGCCTGGCCTTCTTGGGTCTGAGGAGGGGATGTCCTGGAGGCGGGTGGCCTGGCATAGCAAATAACAGCACAGGGCCACCCAGCTGAGTGTTCATGGCTCACCTGAAACTCAAACTTAGCTGGGCATCTTGTACTCACTCTGGCGATCCTGCGGGAGGGAGTGGCTGCAGCTTCCTCTCCGGTGATTCCTTCAGGGGTTCTGAGGCTTCTCGCTGCTCTGACCATGCGTCCCATTGCGATAGGGCCCTGCTCTGGATGTGTCTCAATTTCTGGTGCGAATTAGGCACACCACGGGCAGCCTCGGGGTCTTGCCTCAGACTGGGAGCCCCCCTTTCTCCGCTCCCTGCGGTGGGAACTGTTCTCTGGAGGACTCGGACGCTGACCTCAAGCCTGACCTTTTCCATCGGTTTGATACATTAAAAAACATTTTTTTTTGTTAATCCTCACCAGAGGATACTTTTTTTCCATTGGTTTTTCTAGCGCGAGTGGAAGGGAGGGGAAGAGACACACAGAGAGAAACACGGATGTGAGAGAGACACATCAATTGGTTGTCTCCCGCATGCGCCAGAGCCTGCAACCGAGGTACATGCTCTCGATTGGGAATCAAACCTGTGGCCCTTCAGTCTGAGGGCCGACGCTCTAACCACTGAGTAAAACTGGCGAGGGCTCAATTTGGTTTTTAGAACCAGGAGATCTGGAAGGTCCTACGGGGCAGCAGGCATTCATCTCATAAAAAATTATATATATATATATATATTTCAGAGAGGAAGGGAGATTGAGCCCGGAACCTGGGCTTGTGCTCTGACAGGGAATCGAACCGTGACCTCCTGGTTCATAGGTCGATGCTCAACCACTGAGCCACCGGCTGGGCACATCTCACCTTTCCGAGGTCAGCCAGGGGTCATCTCCCAGCCTTTTTTGTGCTGGCAATGACTTCAGAAGCCGCCCGAGCTCCGTCAGGGTGACCGTGGGCAGGCTCCGACCCCTCTGTGCCTCGGCGTGCCCCTCGGTACAACGGCAGGACCGAGCCTGCTGATCTAGGAGCAGTATTTTCCCCGACGGCAAACGAGGGTCTGCCAGTGGGTCATGACCTCGGTTCTCGGTTTGCAACTGACACCGTGCTTTTCCTTAAATGTGAAAAGGAACAGGGCAGGAAATAGTCAGAGGCCGCACGCAGCAAGGGTAAGTGTTGTTTCCTGACACTCTTGGTGTGTGTGTGTGTGTGTGTGTGTGTGTGTGCCCGAGCGCGCATATGTGTGCAGGGGTCACAGTGTAGGATACTTTGGTTCGCGTGGGTGATGGTAAACCAAAAGGTCAGGAGGGCAGTATCTTAGAAGCTGTGACAGGAGAGTGGAGGGGCAGCTGACGGCCCCGAGGAGGGTGTCTGCTACGGCTCCACCTCATGGACGCCCGCCGGGCCACAGGCAGCCCCCTCTCTGGGGCTCTTCTTCGCTCTGGAGGCCTCGCTTCCTGCCCTGCCTCTGTGGGCCTGACCCCCTCCCATTCCCGAGGCCAGGTCCCTCCTAACGGAGAGCCTCAGGGGCTCATCTGCTGCCCCGGCCACTCCGACAGGAGGTGCTGGGACCCTCAGCCTGGCAGCGCCCTGTCTGCCCGCTGCCCGCTGCCCGGCTCTGCCCCGCAGTAACAGTGTATTGGGAAACCGGAGCTCTGGCCAAGTGGAGAAACACTGCTCCCTCCTGCTTTCCCAACTGCCCTCCACCCTGCAGGCTCCTGCTCATTAACCCCTGCCTGGCTGTGGGTCGGGGCGGGGGGGCGGGACGGGCGGGAGTGGGGGGGCGTGACTCACTGCCCCGTCTTTCCTCTGGGAATAAGGTCCAGGTGTGCCCAGCTTAACCCCAGAGGATTTGGGGTAAAGCAGATAGGAGGCGGGAACGACCTGGAGGTAATACTTAGACTCGCATCACTGCTCCCCCTGCCTCGCTCTGTGGGTGCCAGCATCCTGAAAGGGAAGCTGGCCCCGGAGCTGGGTCAGGCTCCCTCAGGGAGGGAACATTTGGTTTTGGTTTGAAATAAAATGTTGGAACCCAAAGTTCTTGATCTGTGAGGCTCTCAGTCTGAGGGGGACAGGGCCTGTCCTCAGGGAGCCCCCATTTGAGGGAGCCCCAATCTGAGGGAGCCCCCGTCTGAGGGAGCCTGTGGAGTCCTCCCTTGTGTTGGTGGAGCTGCCGTGGGGCCCTGGAGGTCCTGAGCCGCTGGTTTGGGGAGGAGTCTGCTGGGAGTGCCATCCTTTTCTCTGAGGTGCTGCCCGTCGCCCTTTGGTGCAGTGTGGGCTGGAAGGTCCCAGGAGGGAGTCCTCCCCCCGCCATGCCCACCACCTCCGTCCCAGCTGCCCCTTCACGGACTGACCACAGGCCCGCCATCACTCACATCCGTCCTTAGATTAGGGGCTGGAAAGATCCGAGGCTTGGGAGTCCCAGGTCAGAGCAGGAAACAGGCCCAGAGAGGGGAGGATCCTTCCTGAGGTCAGAGCTGTGCTCGGCCAGATGGAGCTCGGGGATGTGGGGCCACCCACACACGTGTGAGTGGGAAGGCATCAGGCGGTGTGTGTGTGTGAGTGTGTGTGTGAGAGTGAAGGGGAGGGATCTGGACAAGCCACCCTGGTCCTCTGAGCAGATGTGTGTCACAGGCGGGTCCTCTGCAAGGGTCTGGCTGTTTCTTTGTGTCCGTGCAGGGCGGAGGGGGAGGGACAGGCCTGTCCCAGGGACACTAGCAGGTCTTGTTCCATCTCCACTGGGAGTCCACGGCCCAGCCCTCTGGGGACCCAGGGCAGAGGGCGATGAGTCACGGATGACTCAGGTGCTATAGGCCACAGCCACGAGTGGCACGTGACAGCTAAGAACTGAGCCTGTTACTACTGGACAGACAGGTGACCCAGGCGGCTGACACGGCGAGTCTCCTTTCCCAGCGGAAAGCCTTGGAGCTGGGCCTCGGGGTGGACTGACCAGGCTGCCTACCTCCCAGTGTCCCTTCCCTCCCGTGCTGTGATCCGTGGGCTGGCTGAGTGGCCCTCCATGGGCAAGGCTGGGCTGGGCTGAGCCCTCCCCATGCCCCCAGAGGTGTGGGTTAGGGTCACTCTCTATGGGCAAGGGTTCTACCTGGCCCTTTGGAGCCAGCGTCCACCAGCACAATGGCCTGCCCCTGCCCTTCGAGCCTAGTGTTTGAGCATGGACATCCGGGTCTTCTCTGCCCGAGGCCGAGAGGACCAAGCACTGACCTGCTGCTTGGCTCCGAGGCCTGGGCCGGAGGATGAGACAGCCTGGGGCGTGGACCGTGTCCTGGGTTAGAATCTCCCCATGTGACCCGGAGCTGCACTGTTTTCTCTCAGGGCCTCATCCCGCCCTCTGTACTACGAGGGGTTGTGTTGGACAGCTTGGGGGTTCCTATTAGCTTCTCTCTCTTTCCCCTGTGCCTGCAGCGGGGATGGTTGAGGAGAGGAAGTCCGCCTGGCAGGCCATGCCCAGGGCCCCTGTCCACCTGAAACACCTGCTGTTTACAGGCTGAGCAGCCGGGACCAGACGCTGTAATCCGCCCCCTCCCTCCTGCACATGTTTCCTTCTGCTTTTTACAACTGTTTTCTAAGAACCCAGGAGGGGAGTGGCCATCATCTCCATGGGGTCGGCTAGAGGCAAAAAGAGATGAGGAAGGAGGGAGATTCAGAGAAAGGAGGGTCAGTAGGGAGTGGGAGAAGAGAGGGAGGGAGGGAGGGACAGAGGATGAGGGGCAGAGAGGAGAGGTGGAAGGAGAGAGAGGCGGCATCAGACGGCAGCAGGCTTTCCCCTGGTTGACAGAGTCAGGAAAAGGAGGGGAGAAGCGGGGCGTCCATCCGCTGCCCGGCTTAGACGCTCCTTCTAACAAAGAGCCCCCCTGACCTCCCTGCCTAAAGTAGCAACCTCCTCCCCCATCACTT
Organism: Myotis yumanensis; assembly: GCF_028538775.1. Classification (NCBI taxonomy): domain Eukaryota; kingdom Metazoa; phylum Chordata; class Mammalia; order Chiroptera; family Vespertilionidae; genus Myotis; species Myotis yumanensis. Next base: position 84,044,132 of record NW_027223757.1, on the reverse strand, counting down.
TCTATCCATTACGCCCTTTAATGAGGGGAGGGTGAGTCAGATCAAGTCACTTTTCGGCTCAGATCCCCGCAATGGCTCCTCATTTCCTCAGAGTGAAAGGGCCCAAGTCCTCACAGTGGCATCCAGGGTTCTACACGATCCTTTCCTAATCTGATTGCCTCTCTGACATCCTTTCCAGCTGCTCCTCTCCTTCCCACTCCTGTAATCCACTGACATCCTTGCTGGTTTTCAAACAGACCAGGCCTGCTTCTGACGCAGGACTTTTCACAGCCTTCTCCTCTGCCTGGAATGTTATCTAGATATCTGCGGACTCCCTCCCTCGCCGCCTTCAAGTTTTGCTCAGACATCAACTTCTTCCTGGGGCCTGCCTTGAGCATCCTACTTAAAATGGCAATATTCTTCCCCCATTCTCAGCCCTCTCGCCCTGCTCTAAACACTGATCACTTTCTAACGTCCTCACGTTCTAAAAGGCATTTATTTACTCAGTATGTGCACTGTGTATTGTCACTCCCCACCCACTGTCCTCATCCATAGGTGCACGATTATTGTCCAATCTCTTCCCTCACCCCCCCACCCCTTCCATTCCCTTTCTATGTCCCTGATTCTATTACAATCACCAGTTCATACTGTTCATCAGATTATTTATTCACTTGATTTTTAGATTCACTTGTTGATAGATGTGTATTTGTTGTTCATAATTTGTATCTTTACCTTTTTCTTCTTCTTCCTCTTCTTAAAGGATACCTTTCAGCATTTCATATAATACTGGTTCTGTGGTGATGAACTCCTTTAGCTTTTCCTTATCTGTGAAGCTCTTTATCTGACCTTCAGTTCTGAATGATAGCTTTGCTGGATAAAGTAATCTTGGTTGTAGGTTCTTGGCATTCATCACTTTGAATATTTCTTGCCACTCCCTTCTGGCCTGCAAAGTTTCTGTTGAGAAATCAGTTGACAGTCGTATGGGTACTCCCTTGTAGGTAACTGACTTTCTTTCTCTTGCTGCTTTTAGGATACTCTCTTTGTCTTTTGCTCTTGGCATTTTAATTATGATGTGTCTTGGTGTGGTCCTCTTTGGATTCCTTTTGTTTGGGGTTCTATGCACTTCCTGGACTTGGAAGTCTATTTCTTTCATCAGGTGGGGGAAGTTTTTTGTCATTATTTCTTCAAATAGGTTTTCAATATCTTGCTCGCTCTCTTCGTCTGGCACCCCTATAATTCGGATGTTGGTGCGCTTGAATCCCAGAGGCTCCTTACACTATCTTCATATTTTTGGATCCTTTTTCATTTTGCTTTTCTGGTTGGGTGTTTTTTGCTTCTTTGTATTTCAAATCTTTGACTTGATTCTTGTGATCCTCTGGTCTGCTGTTGGGAGTCTGTATAATATTCTTTATTTCAGTCAGTGTATGCTTACTTTCTAGTTGGTCCTTTATCACAACATCGAGGGTCTCACTAGATTTCTTGAGGATCTCACTACATTTATCGGTGGTCTCACCAGTCTTTTTGAGGGCCTTAGTAAATTTATCAGCGGCTTCTAGACAATTCTTTAAAGACCTTAAAAGTGTGGTTTTGAACTCTATATCCAGCAGTTTGCTTTCCTCCATTTCTGTCATTTGTGTTCTGTTTCTTTGTCTAGGCATTTTTTATGCTTCGCTGTGTCGATAGAGTGCCTTTCTGTGCTAAGTGTCCCAATTACCTGAGGTAGACACTCTTGGTGCACCCCCTTGTGGGCTCTGTGCACAGTCTTGTTGTAGTTAAGCCTTGATTGTTGTAGTTATCACTGGGAGGAATTGACCTCCAGGCCAATTGGCTGTGAGAATCAGCTGTGTCTGCAGTGGGAGAACTTCTGTGCTGGAGACACCCCTCTGGGGCAAGACTTGCTTCCATGGGGCTTTGGTGCTCACTGAGTCTGCCCCCTGAGTGTGTCCTTTGTGGTTCCACGGAGCTGCAAACTGGATGGTCCCACTCTGACTTCTGGGTTTCCTGGCTCCTGGATCTCTAGGGAGGTGCTAATCTAGTCTTTGCCTGAGGCAATCCAGCAAAAGCCTCCCTGCAGGGCTTGGGTGGGGTGGGTCCCACTGGATCAACAGGGCGGGGCTAGCAGTTATGGCTGCTCTCAGTCTTGCCCTCAGAGGCTCTGCTTCTCAGTGTCCTGGTAATCGCTGCAAGCCCCTCAGAGAGAAAGCTGTCCTCGAGTCCCGACCGATGCCAGACAGTCCCGTTTCTCCCGTATGAGTCTGGGTCCCTAGAGAGTCACCCGGAACTGGAGCTCAGAGCCTGAGACTCCCTCCTGATTGAAAACGACAACCGCACCCTCAGCCGCCAGCCTGCTCCACATGCACCTCTGTACCTTAGTATTTTACTTCCGCACTGTGCCTCCTCTGAGTCTCCGTATGCTTTTCTCTTTCCTTCTAGTTGTAGAATTTCTACTCAGCCAGCCTTCCTGTGGTTCTGGATGATGTCCGTTCCGTCTTTTAGCTGTATTTTTGAAGTGGTTGTTCGAGGCAGCAAACTCCGGTGTTTACCTATGCCGCCATCTTGGTTTCTCCCGGAAAATCAGGGCAGATTTCTTTGTCTGCTTGTTCACTAATGTATCTGAAGTCCCTGGAACAGCACCCAGCACATAGTAGGTGCTCAATTTGTTGAGTGAGTGACTAGCACCTATCCCTGTTGGAGAGGTCTTTTCTCTCTCTCTGCCTCTATTACTCACCTACTCCCCACTCACCCATCCACCTCCCTGCTTATATCTGATTCCCTACCCAGAATAACAGCTCTGTGAGGGCTGGGGCCTCGTCTGTCTGTTCCCTGGTGTGCTCCCAACGCCTGTCTGCAGAGTAGGCAACTGTGAATATTATCAGTTGGATGGAAGGGACCTGAGGCAGAGACCAGGGAGAGTAGGAAGGCAGGACAGCAACAAAGAACAGGCCTATCAAGAGGGCGTTCATGAGGAAGAGGACGGGAAGGTGTCCACTGGTCACTCCAAGGCTCCTGTGATCCCCCAATCCGGGCAAGAGATGTGCTATTCCAGGCCTGTTACACATACATATATACATATACACATCCACATCCACAGATCCCTAATCCACATATACACACATCCATACATCCACATCCACACATCCACATATACACACATCCACATCCACACATCCACATATATACACATCCATACATCCACATCCACAATCCACATATACACACATCCACACATCCACATCCACACATCCACATATACACACATCCACAATCCACATATACACACATCCACACATACACATCCACACATCCACATATATACACATCGATACATCCACATCCACAATCCACATATACACACATCCATACATCCACATCCACACATCCACATATACACACATCCACATCCACACATCCACATATATACACATCCATACATCCACATCCACATCCACAATCCACATATACACACATCCATACATCCACATCCACACATCCACATATCCACATATACACACATCCACACATCCACATCCACACATCCACATATACACACATCCACACATCCACATCCACAATCCACATATACACACATACACATCCACACATCCACTTATATACACATCCATACATCCACATCCACAATCCACATATACACACATCCACACATCCACATCCACAATCCACATATACACACATCCATACATCCACATCCACAATCCACATATACACACATCCACACATCCACATCCACACATCCACATATCCACACATACACATCCACACATCCACTTATATACACATCCATACATCCACATCCACAATCCACTTATACACACATCCATACATCCACATCCACACATCCACATATCCACACATCCACATCCACAATCCACATATACACACATCCACACATCCACATCCACACATCCACATATATACACATCCATACATCCACATCCACAATCCACATATACACACATCCATACATCCACATCCACACATCCACATATCCACACATCCACATCCACAATCCACATATACACACATCCATACATCCACATCCACACATCCACATATCCACACATCCACATCCACAATTCACATATACACACATCCACACATCCACATCCACAATCCACATATACACACATCCATACATCCACATCCACACATCCACATATATACACATCGATACATCCACATCCACAATCCACATATACACACATCCATACATCCACATCCACAATCCACATATACACACATCCATACATCCACATCCACAATCCACATATACACACATCCATACATCCACATCCACACATCCACATATCCACACATCCACATCCACACATCCACATATATACACATCCATACATCCACATCCACACATCCACATATACACACATCCATACATCCACATCCACAATCCACATATACACACATCCATACATCCACATCCACACATCCACATATATACACATCCATACATCCACATCCACAATCCACATATACACACATCCATACATCCACATCCACACATCCACATATATACACATCCATACATCCACATCCACAATCCACATATACACACATCCATACATCCACATCCACACATCCACATATATACACATCCATACATCCACATCCACAATCCACATATACACACACCCACAATCCACATATACACACATCCATACATCCACATCCACACATTCACATATACACACATCCACACATCCACGTCCACACATTCACATATATACACGTACACATCCACAATTCACATATACACACATCCATACATCCACATCCACAATCCACATATACACACACCCAAAATCCACATATACACACATCCATACATCCACATCCACACATTCACATATACACACATCCACACATCCACGTCCACACATTCACATATATACACGTACACATCCACAATCCACATATACACACATCCATACATCCACATCCACAATCCACATATACACACATCCATACATCCACATCCACAATCCACATATACACACATCCATACATCCACATCCACACATCCACATATCCACACATCCACATCCACACATCCACATATATACACATCCATACATCCACATCCACACATCCACATATACACACATCCATACATCCACATCCACAATCCACATATACACACATCCATACATCCACATCCACACATCCACATATATACACATCCATACATCCACATCCACAATCCACATATACACACATCCATACATCCACATCCACACATCCACATATACACACATGCACATCCACACATCCACATATATACACATCGATACATCCACACCCACAATCCACATATACACACATCCACACATCCACGTCCACACATTCACATATATACACGTACACATCCACAATTCACATATACACACATCCATACATCCACATCCACAATTCACATATACACACATCCGTACATCCACATCCACACATCCACATATACACACATCCACATCCACACATCCACATATATATACATCCATACATCCACATCCACAATCCACATATACACACATCCATACATCCACATTCACACATTCACATATATACACGTACACATCCACACATCCACATATACACACATCCATACATCCACATCTACATATCCACATATATACACATACACACCCACACATCCATATACACAGATTCACAGTCCACATATACACACATCCATATATCCACATACACACACACACGTACATATACACACACTCACATATCCACATACACAGATCCACAATCCACATTCACATCCACACACACACATCCACATATACACACATCCACATCCACACATCAATGCATCCATATATATACACATACACACACACACATATCCACACATAATACATATATCCACACACTCACACAATCCACATCCACACATCCACACACACACGTACACACATGCATATGCACGCACACGCACACACACACACACTCCAGATGGTCGCACATTAGCGTGCTGAGCAGAGGGAAGGAAGGCTGGAAACTGTACTGTCAGGTGAGATGGCGTCGGGCTAACCCATGGGGGGCTTCCGGAGGAGAAATCACCTGACAGCTTTGGTCAGAAGTAACTTCGGACCACGTGGAGGGGCTGGGATGGGAGAGAGAAGGATGTGGCCGGGGTCAGCAGAGAGGCCCAGGAGAGAGGCAGGAGGGAGGCAGGAGGAGGCAGGAGTGAGCCTGAGCCCAAGAGAGAGGCAGGAGTGGGTCAAGGCCCCAAGGGCTGGGTGTGGGGTCCAGAGGTGCCTCACAGGACAGAGTGGAAGGAAAAGGCTGGTTACCCAAGGGGAACCCCTAGAGGCGGACCGTGCCGGGTATCCCTCTGGTTTAGGCCCAGAGGAGGTGGTCAGCGTCCCCCTGTGACCCGGGAGGCTCGTTTCCTTTGTATGTGGCACCCAGAGTGTGGTTTTTAAAAAAAATATATATTTTATTGACTTTTTACAGAGAGGGATAGAGAGTTAGAAACATCGATGAGAGAGAAACATCGATCAACTGCCTCCTGCACACCCTTTACTGGGGATGTGCCTGCAACCAAGGTACATGCCCTTGACCGGAATCAAACCTGGGACCCTTGAGTACGCAGGTTGACGCTCTATCCACTTAGCCAAACCGGTTAGGGCCAGAGTGTGGTTTTGTATGTGATTCAAACTGATACTTTTTTCCAGTAAAAAGAAACTCCTGATGTTTAAGAAAGAACCACGCCAAAATCAGTGATGGCTGCCGGACAGCACGGAGATGGAATGAGAGAGGGATCGAGAAGAGTTAAAGAACCACAGTGACCGGGCATGAGCCCGCCTGCCCAGACGCTCTTGCCTTGCCCCGGGGGAGAGCCTGCCGCATGGTGTGCCTGAGCCCAAGAAGGAAAGCAGTTTTGAAATTCTACTCATGATTGAGACACTGCTGGCCATTTTGGCCATTTTCAGAGCCTGGCCTCTGCTCTCCCTGTCCTGTGTCACAACCTCCGTTGGATTCTTTCAAAGGCTCTATCTTTAGTTGTGACAGGGACACACGTTTATATAGCACATTCATGTGGGACAGCGTTTGTGGGCAAAGGACATGGAGCATTTTTCCTGATACACAACTTGGAACCCTTGGCTTCCCCTGTAACCTGTTACTTTCCTGTTCCTGCAAGTGGTACCACCCCCTGGTGGTGCGGCCCAAAGCCTGCCATTTGTATTGGATCAGTACGTGGACTTGATCCCCCCTCCCCCAAATCTATCGGCAACTCCCGGGCCTGTTCAACTTCAAAAATATTTCCATCCCTTGCTCCTCTCCCCACCCTCTGGCCAGGGCCTCTGTGACTTTCTTGCTCCCTTCCAGCCCCTCCAATTCTTGCCCCACTCAGCAGCCAGGATGAGCTTTGATGCAACGACGTCATGCACAAGGTGCAGCAGGATCGTGCGGCCTCTGCTTAAACCCTTGTCACACGCAGCATAAAGCACGTCCTCCTCACCTGCCCCCTGACCACCTCTTCTGCCTCCTCGAGAGCTGCTCTCACCCCCTGCACACACTGATCTGCTCGCTCTTGAACGTATCATTTTCATGTCTGTCTTAGGGACTTCGCCCCTGCTGTTTCTTCCTTCTGGAACATTCTGACTTTGCGTGGATGCCTCCTCTTTACATTTTGGGATTCAGCTCAAATGTCACCTCCTCCAAGAGGCCTTCCTTGAGTACCCCCTCCTCCACAGTTATATCACCAAGCTGTTCAGATATCACCCTATTTATTTTCTTTATAGTATTTATCCCTAGCTAAACTAGCTTCATTGACTTCCTTGTTTATTGTCTTTCCCTCTCAGATTGCACTGGGTGATTTACCACTATACGCCCATGTCTAAAGCTTGGGGTTCAATACACATCTGTCGAATGAAGAAATGGGTGAATGAATGCTACAACTCGGCCTTTGCTGAACTTCTAGAGGCTTTGCAAGCTCTCTTACACAACCAGGAGCTTGGTAACCTGTTTGTACCTTCATTCCAAGGATTTTAAGCTTGCTCGGTCAATGAAGTGACAGCTCATCCGTTCTCGGCAGCCCGCCCCCGTCAGAGGACACAGAACACACATGAGGACCTGGGGCTGAGTTGGTTAATGCAACCTGGCTCCTGTGCTGATTATCTATGACTTCAAGCAAGTACATACGCCTTCTGCGGTTGTATCCCTCATCTGGAAGGAGGAATGTAGAGATAGATGGGCTCTAAGATTGGGTTTGACATTCAAGGACCAGAGTGGAATGAACCCGGTCAGGGGGTTTAGTGGGTTGAGAGGAAATGGGTGGGGGCAAGGGCGAGGGTGGTGAGCAGTTTGGGTGGGGGCTTTCTTTTCAGCGCCTTAAAGATTGGCTTTGGGGGACCCTTTGGGAAAGGTTTGCTCTTCAAAGTTCGGGATTTGCCGCTCGTCATGCTCTGCTCCCCTGAGCTGGGACCACGAGCTGAGAACTGTGACGGCCCCGTGTCTCTCTTTCTGCTGTCATGCGGCAAGTGCTTCCTCTCTGGGGTTAATGGACCCCCTGTGGAGGTATGCAGACGAACGCATTTTGGGGAGAGAAAGTCCTTGCTGTCATTGCTTTCTCCAGGGCCCCTTAAAGTTTAGGGACCCAGCTTGAGCACACCAAGCTGAGCTAAGAAGACGAGGGATAGTTTCCTTATCAGTAAAACTAGAAGTTCGGGCGATCTCTACCAGCATCCGGCATTCGGTATCCTAAATAATAATGCACAGTGTGTTTCATGCACACGGTCTCATTTATTCTTTCCAAAAGCCCCGTGAGAGTGTCTCCTCCCTTTTTTTTTAGGTGATAAAGCCAAGGTGATGAGGTTTGCTGACTTGCTCAAGGTGAGTGGCAGAGCGTGCCCCACATTTGACCGCTGGCTGAGACATCTCAGGGCTTCCCTTGTACTGCCCAGCAGGGTCTCACACAGGGAGGTCCCTAGGGTTCTCCCACCGCCAGTTGGGGCCAAGGCGAGTGAAGAGCAGGGAGCAGAGGAAGAGGTGGTGGAGGACGAGGTCCTGCCCAGGTGGAAACCCTCAGCTCCTTCCAGCAAATCCAGGAGGCCTCCTGGAGAAGGGGGCGTTTGGGGAGCTCTCGCTGGGCTGCGGAGGGAGAGAGGGAAGACTTCCCAGGGAGCCAAAAGCATCCTTTCTCGGGGGTTTGCAGGTATTTACAGCCTCCTCGGGTGACTGGAATGCAGGTGTGTGTTCACCAGCGGACTTTGGGCCTGCTGCAGGCCTCTGGCTGGAGAGACTTTTTGGAATGTGCCCCGTGCCTTCCAGGGCCACCTTTGGCCTCACCTGCTATTTACCCTCCTCTTCCTCCCCTTCGGCCCTCACCCCCCCCTCCCTTGACAGCCTGAACCAGTGCCAGGAAATTGTTGGTCAAAGGTGAGGTCACCAAGAACGTGGAGAAAAAAACAGGCCCTCATTAACGTTGTTTACCTGCCAGTACCTGTGGCCTTATAAGGTTCCTTGGCCCCTTTTCATTATCTGAGCCTCCTGCTCCCTTGGAAGCTCAGAGCCGCCGGGCAGATTTTGGTGGGGATTTCAATATTGACACTCCCAAGGGGCTCCCACTCCTTCAGTTTCTGGTACATGGTCCATACATCTATTAGGTCACATCTCAGACCGCGCGGTCACCTGAGTTTATTTATTTTTATTTGTTTGTAAGTATATGGGAAGATTTATTTAGAAAATTTCCTTTCTTTTTCAGTTTCTTTAAAAAAAAATTTATCATTGAAAGTATTACATATGTCCCCCCTTTCCCCCATCGACCCCTTCTTGCTGATCCCCCGCCCCCCAACCTGTCACCTGAGCTTAGATGTTGGCTATGAGCTTCTCAAGGGGAGGACTGTATTTGTTTACTATTTTTTTTAAAAAAATTTATTTTTTTATTTGCCAGTGTATTCTCAGGGCCTGGCATTAATAATGTCTGTTTTAATGGATGGTTAAATGGATGAATGGAACTATAGTTCAGAATTTAAAAAGGAGACATATATAATACTTTTTGCAATACTTTAAGCAATAAAACAAAATTGAAAAAAAAAAGAATTTACCTCTTTTAAGACTCCCCCTAGGATAGCTTCTTCCTGCTCTTATCACCCTCCCATCCCTACGTTTGGTCTGTCAGTCCTCTCCTGATTTCCCCTTGCTGTTGCTCTCAGGTTATTTCAGATGGGTCTGTTCAGCCACAGTGAACTCTGCCAAGTCAGAGGCCATGCCCTCTAATCCTCCCTGTGGCCCTCTGACGCCCACCGCAAACGCCGTGCACACAGCAGGCCCCTAATCGGGACTCACCAACCAACTGGCCTGTGGGATCTGGGCCAAAGCGGGGCCAGGACGGTCAGATTATTTCTCAGCTTCTTGGTGAAAGAGCTTGGGTCTGTCCCGGCCCAACTCGCACGCCATCACTCGGACCTGCGTACACCGCTGATATCTTAAAGCCGCCAACATTCATTCATTTATTCAGTCAGAAGCTGTTTGCCCAGGCCTGGGCGTGCCAGGCACCGGGCATGTCTTGGCTCTCAGAGTTGGTGAGGTTTGGTGATTTGCCCACGGCCACACAGCCTGTGAGCGGCAGAGTGGGCCCAGAACCCGGCTGCTGGCTGAGACAGTTAAGGGCTTCCCTCGTGCTGCCCAGCAGGGGCCCTAAGGTTCTCCCCGCAGCCAGTCTGGGCCAAGGCCAGTGAAGAGAAGAGGAAGAGGAAGAGGAAGAGGTGGTGGGAGGAAGAGGTTCCTGGCCTCCAGGAGGTGCAGACCACTGAGGGAGGTGGGATATTTACCAGAGACGTCCTCAGCGCTGGAGCCAAATGTTGGGACGCCAGCGAATGCTTCCCCAAGAAGCTGGCCACTGAGACCCTGGAAAGGTTCTTACACAGCCATTCATGGTGGAAGCCGCTTAAGAGAGCTTTGCCCATCTCTCTTAGCCCAAGACCTGCCTATGACCCACTGTGGTCCGTCATCGGCACCACGGGCTGCAGAGCCACAGGGCAATGGCAGGGTCCATCCCAGCAGGCAGGTGTGCTAGGCTCAGAGAAGGGCAGAGACCCCCTCCCCCAGGCCCCGCAGTAACTCTGGGCAGGGTGCTGGGCACGGAGGGAGGTCCTTACCAGGGTTCCCCTTCTTGCACAATGACAGATGGCATTGAAAGGATGGCCTGGGCTAAGACACCTGCTGGGAGGAGGTGGGGTCTGAAAGAAGCCTCACATTCGGGCAGAAGGATGCTCGTGTGAGAGACGGTGACTCCTGCAGACCTGTGTGCACAGCAGAGCCCATCATTCACGGGCAGGGCAAGCCTATCAGAGGCAGAGAGCGGGAAGAAGGCTGTCCGCGCTGGACTTCCAACCCATGGGCCTGCCTGGCAGTCTCCCACACGGCTCCCAGGCCTTGTTTTCCCCAGCAGCTCAGGGTGCAAAGTCCAATGGGGTGATTTTGTCATCTCTTCCCAGGGCAGCCTTAAAGGGCCAGTGCCTCCTCCTGGGATTAATGATTACCCGTTGGGTTGCCCATAGACCCAGATGTCAGTGTGTGTGAGGATGGGTGGGAGGTGGTGACAGAGGGGTGGCCGGGCTGGGACTGGAAAGAGACCTGAGGAGGCCAGCGGCTCCCTTGAATCTATCCTCGCAGGGGCTGCATCCTCTTCTGGCCGGCTGGCCTCGGGCCATGAGGACGGACCAGTGTTTTTAAGGGCAAACAGCCCAGGGAACTTGTGAGCCCAAAAGGGAGGGTAAAGTCCAGGGTGCTGCCCCCAGCTCTGACAGGAGAGCAGTTTGGCAGACAAAAAAACATGCCAGGCTTAGGATAGGACTCCCACGGTAGGGGTGTCTGTGGGGGAGGGGAGAGGGTCTCCTAGCCAAATGAGAGGGAGGGGCATGTCCGGGGGCCTCAGGTGGTCATGACTTGGTTAGGGTAGCCCCTGCGGCCCATCCTTCAAGCCCCTGACACACTCATGTCCCACAGACTTGGAAGGTGCCTTTGTGTCACCCCAAACCTCCAGTCCTTCTTCTCTTCTCCATCTCTGTTCCACCCCCTCCCCCAGCCGTGTGGAGCTGAGTAATAAGTAATAATAATGATAACAAGAGCCACTTTTTGCTGGGCCCTGGGCACAGTATATAGATTCACTTGTGCTCCTTACAAAAGCCCTGGAGAAGGGTACAGATTTCACCTCCATTTTTATCAGCGTGGAGAAGGAAGCCCCGAGAGCTTATGCAACCACTCACATCCTACACAGAGCAAGGGGCAGAGCGCGACTCCCCCCCGGCCTGTGTTGCATACAAGTTCCGTGTTTTTTGCTATTGCGGGCGATGAGCTGTGACCCTGCTATTTCCCCGGCAGACTGGCTCAGCCAGGCCTCCAGAGACTCTGAGATTTACCCATCCAGCCTTTTCCCTTCCTCTCCCCCTCCATGAGAATCCAGTCATCCTGAGCGCGGCCAGGCTGGATTCGTCTGTCACCGTCTTGGGCTCTGTGGCTGCAAGTGCCTGTGGCCTTCCTGCAACCCAGGGAACAGGGGGAGGGGCAGGGGGGGGGGTGTCTTTCTGGGTAGGACCAGCCAGGAGGAGGTAGAGGGATGGACAAGATGATGGGAGCTGTGGAAAGAGTTGGCCCTACTTCTGGGAAGACTTTATTTCAAGCTCACTCTCCCTTCCTGCTCATGATTCACAGAGCTCTCATGAACACCTTTCTTGACTCAGGGGTTTAAATCCTTTCACCAGATTCCTGCCTGTGGCTTTCAGCCGTTGTCATCTGTCTCGAATACTTCGCGCTCTCGGTTTATTCTTCCCCAAGTCCTTTGCACACACGGTTTCCTATGGGATCGGCAGAGCAGATTTGATGAATCCCGCTGGACAGGTGAGGAGCCTGAGCCCTCAAGCCAGGAAGCGACACATCCAGGACCCAGCAAGGCTCGGTGGCAGAGGCCATCTCCGCTCTCACCCACACTCAGCTCTTCCTGCTGCTACTTTCTCTGTCGCCTCTGCCCTGTCCCTGCCCCAGTGAAACGGTCTCACCTCAGCCTGGCTGGCTTTGGAGTTACACTTTGTCCCTGGTTCTTTCACTTAACTTTGTTTATTGTGGTAAAATACATGTTACATAAAATTTACGATCTTCACCACTTTAAAGTGTACAGTGCAGTGGTATAAAGTACAGTCACAGTCTTACATAACTGTCATCACCATCCATCTTAGAAACTTTTTATCTTGTCCAGTTGAAACTCGGTACCAATTAAACAACAACTCTTCGTTACTCCTCCCTCTCCCCCCGCCCCCCCCGCAGCCCGTGACAGCCACCCTTCTATTTTGTCTCTACTCTAAATACCTCATCTCATACATGGAATCATGCAGTATTTGTCATTATGTGACTGGCTTATTTCACTCAGCATAATGTCTTCAAGGAGCATCTACATTGTAGTATATTGTAGAATTTCCTTCCTTTTTAAAACTTATTTATTGATTTTGAGAGAGAGATGGATGTCGATTTGTTGTTCCACTCATTTATGCATTGATTGGTTGATTCTTTTTTGGGGGGCGGGGGGTCCTGGATTTTTATTTGTTTTAATTTTTTAAAATATATTTTATTGATTTTTTACAGAGAGGAAGGGAGAGGGATAGAGAGTTAGAAACATCGATGAGAGAGAAACATCGATCGGCTGTCTCCTGCACACTCCCCACTGGGGATGTGCCCACAACCAAGGTACATGCCCTTGACCGGAATCGAACCTGGGACCCTTGAGTCTGCAGGCTGATGCTCTGTCCACTGAGCCAAATGGGTTAGGGCTATTTTAATTTTTTTTAAACCTTTATTGTTGAAAATATTAAATGGGTCCTCTTCCTCCACCCCCTAAACCTCTTAGAGCCTGCTCTCCATTGGTTGATTCTTGTCTATGCCCTGACCAGGGATTGAACCCACAACGCTGTTGCATCAAGACCACCCTCTAACAAATTGAATTACCTGGCCAGGGCAGACTTTCCTTCCTCTTAATGGCTGAATGATATTCCATTGTATGGATGTATTACAGTTTGCTTATCCATTCGTCTGTCAATGGACTCTTGTGTTGCTTCCTCGTTGCAGCTTCTTATTGTGAATGACGCACTATGAACGTGGGTGCACAGACCTCTCTTCAAGGCCTTGCTTTGAATTCTTTGGGCTATATACCCACAAGTAGACTTGCTGGATCATATGGTAGTTCTGTTTTTAATTTTTGAGGAACTGCCTTACTGTTTTCCAGAGCAGCTACACCATTTTACATTCCTATCAACAGTGCACAAGGATTCCAACTTCTCCATATCCTTGTCAGCACTTGTGGTTTTCTGTGTTTTTTTTTCTTTTTCTTTTTTGGATAGCAGCATTTGTAATAGGTGTGAGGTGGTATCTTTGAGTAATTTTGATTTGCATTTCCCTAACGATTAGTGATGTTAAGCACCATTTCATGCGCATATCGGTCATTTGTGTATCTTCCTTGGAAAAATACCTATTTAAGTCCTTTGCCCATTTTTGAAAAAAGTTTTTAATCCTCTCCTGAGGATATTTTTCCATTGAGTTTTAGAGAGAGTGGAAGGGATGGGGAGAGACAGAGAGAAACATCGATGTGAGAGAGACACATTGATTGGTTGCCTCCTGCATGAACCCTGAACAGGGCTGGGGATTGAGCCTGCAACCAAGGTACCTGCCCTAGACCGGAATCAAACCTGGGACCCTAATATCTGCGGGCAGACACTCTATCCACTGAGCCAAATGAGCTAGGGCTCTTTAAATTTTATTGTTGAGTTTTAGGAGTTCTCTATACATTCTAGATATTAATCCCTTATCAGACATATGACATAAATATTATCTTTAGTGGGTTGCCTTTTAACTCTGGTGATAGTGTCTTTTAAAAAAATCCTTACTATTTAAAAACATTTCATTAATATTATTGGAGTACATCGATTTATAGGATTATATTGGTTTCAAATATACAATTCTATAATACATAATCTCTATATTGGATTGTGTGTTCACTCCCAAAAGTCTAGTCTCCTTTCATCACCATCTATTAAGCCCCCTTCCCGCCCCCCCCCCCCGCCTCCCCCCTTTCCCTCTGTTATCTGTGTCTATAAGTTTTTGTTTGTTGCTTTCTGTTTTATATCCCACATGAGTGAAATCATATAGTTCTTGACTTTTTCCATCTGGTTTATTCCTCTTAGCGTGATATTCTCTTAGCAAGATCCATCCATGTTGTCATAAATGACAGTATTTCGTCTTTTCCTATGGCTGAGTAGTATCCCATTGCATAGCTACCACATCTTCATCCAATCATCTGTCAAAGAACAGAGGTGCACGAAGGATTTAAAATGCTCATGAATGCCCATAGTTCTTGGTGCTGTCACTGGCTCTTGCATCTGGGCTCCAGTGTCACCTACCTATGGTGCCTCTTGACCTGTCTCCAAGCATTGATGGCCTGCTTACCTGGCTGACAGAGGGAATTCCCTGGAAGCCAGGCTCTGGCCCAGCTTAGGGTTCACTCACTCCCAGCACCACACAGGGCCTGGCATGCAGCAGGTGTGTAGGGTGTGTTTGGTGAATGGATGCAGATGACCTCAGTGGATAACAGATGATTCCAGCTGGGGGTGGGGTGGAGGGAGAGATGAGGAGCTCCCAGCCATGGAGAATGGGTTGGAGACAGCCTGCCACTGCCACACAGGATGGGGAGAGTAAGATAGCAAGGAGCCAGAGTGCCCAGTTCAAATCCTCTCTTGGCTGGGTAGCCTTGGGCAAGTTGCTTAACCTTTCCATGCCTCACTTTCTTTGCCATCTGTGAAATGGGAGTAATAATGGCATCTAGCTGAGAAGGTTGGTTATGAATATCAAATGGCTCATTAAACCCTGAGACAGGGCTTAGCATATAATAAACATCATTCAGGTGCTGGCTGTGATGACTTCATTATCGTCTCAGCTCCTTGAGGACGGAGAACACATTCCCTACACCTTTGTGGCCCCAGCACCTACATCAGAGCTGGCACTTAGCTGACATTTGTTCATTGAATTAAATTGTCTTTTGTCAACCAGGCAGTCCTTCCTGACTCTGTCCCTAGTGTTTCCTGCTGCAGCTTTCTGACACGTTTAGTCCTGTTCTCCATCATCCTGCTGCACAGCTGGGTCTTGTTCCCCCTTTCTCCCCCCTCCCCGCTCCCAGCTAAGGGCCTCTAAACTGCTGGTTCTTGGCTCTTCATAAAGGGGCAGGGCTGGGCTGGGACAGGGGCTAGGTGGGCTGGGGTGGCACTTCAGGAGGGCAGGAGCTGGGCGAGGGCTGCCACTCATTTTCTTTCTCCTCTGTGTCTCCCTGCCTCAAACCACAGAATCATGGACTCTCAGGGCTGTTCTCCTGCCACCGAAGGGCCTGGATCAAGCTGTGCCTGTGCTGGTTCTCCTTACAGCTTGCTGGCTGCCTGGTTCTCCCTGGGAACCAGGGGATCAGAGAGAAGAGAAAACCCTTGAGCATTCTGGAACAGTGCTGCCTTATCTCCTTCGAGAGCCTCTCTGATGTGACTTTTGATTCTCTCCTTGGCACCCAGAGGCACCCAGGTGCCAAGTCCTGGAGTGAGGGTGGAGGGACATTCCTGATTCTTCCCTGGGCCCCGTGGCAATGGGCAGGCTCCTCCGAGGGCTGCCCTACTGCCCTCCATTCATGGGACACTGCTGCCACGGCCAGCTGTGTCTCAGCAGTGCCATGGCAACATGGACCTGGGCAGTCAGCTGTGCCCTCTGCCCAGGGGTCATGCCTCCTAGATTCCTGATGTCTCCAGTCCCCTGACGTCACCTCAGATCCTGTGACTTGCCCTGCCCCACTTAAGAGCAAACTTGTCAGAAGACTTTGACCTGGCCTCGGATGCTCCTGGGCAGAGTGTTAGACCGATCAGGTGCCCGTGAATGGTGCGGAGGCTTGGAGGCTGTCTTGGGGCCGGGGGTGGGGGTACCACTTTGCCCTGCATGGCTGGCTCTGGACCTAAGAGCAATGAGTCACACCACCGTTCAGTGGCGAGGAGAGAGGGCAGGTGTGGGACTGGGTATGTGTGGGTGTGGAGGGGTGGGGAGTCTGGGACCGCACCTCAGATGTTCCCATCTTCTGAGAAGCCTGGTAGCTGTTCTGCATCTCCGTGCATGTGTCGGAGTGTGTGGTTTGTGAGTGTGAATTCAGGGATGTGAGGATGAGCATTACATGAAGTGGGGGTCGTGTGTGTGCTCATGTGTGTCTGTGTGCGGTGAGTGGTGGTCTGTGTTGGTGATAGCTGGGCACTGAGTGTGATTCTGGGCTTCGGGGCTGAGTAAAGGTCAGAGTAGAGAATGACCACAAAATTACAAGGCACCTTTAATTTGACCTTAGCCTCTGTTAGGGGTCAGGTGGCTGGGTAGCTGTTGAAAGTGTGTGTGAGTGTGTGTGTGGGGGGGGATTTAGGGCCTCCTGTTGCCACCCCAGCTGCTGATTATCATCTGAATGACTATACCTTGACTGGAGGACCATGCCAGAGTCACACTTTCAAAATTACACAAACAGAAACAACACAGTAGAACTAAATTTTAACAGTCATTGTTACACACCTGTATGCATATACACGAATATGTCCCATTTTATATTATATATTTCATATGTATCAAAATAAATGCCTTTGACATATTGTTGAATCTTAATTTTCTTAAACAATTAAAACTGTCAGTTTTTTCTAATGTTTATTTCTTCTAATAATAAAATGAATCATTTTGATCAGATGCCCTCATTACCACCATCAGAATATAAGATTTATTTAATAGTTTATTATTATTTTCCCCCACTAGAATATAATCTTTAAGAGGGCAGGGATTTTGTCTGTCTTGCTGTCTTGCTCACTGTTGTCTTTCCAGCACCTAGAATAGTGCCTGGTATGTAGAAGGTACAACATATATATATATATATATATATATATATATATATATATATGGAAGGGAAAGCATTCCTGAGAAAATGGCATTTAAGAAGAGGCCCAGAGGATGAGGAGGCATTAACCAGGTCAAGGAGGGGTAGGGACTGTTTCAGATGGTAGGCACAGTGTGTACAAAGGTCCTGAGGCAGGGAAGGTCAGAGCCCATTCTGAGGAGCTGACAGGTGGCTGGTGCAGCTGAAGTGCTCGTGTGCTTGTGCATGTGCGTGTGCGTGTGTGTGCGTGTGCGTGTGTGTGCGTGTGCCGGCAGTATGCAGGGCTTTCTTGGCCATTTGAAGGAGTTTGAAAAGTTGTTTAAAGAGTTTCAAGCAAAGAACTGACATGATCAGATCTGTGGCTTTAAAACATCCCCCTCGGTGCTGGAGGAGGCTGGCCTCTGGGGTGGGTGCAGAGTGAAAGCTGCATGACCAGGCAGGGGAACCTGGTGCCAGCTCCAGGGGCCGATGGTGGTGGCTCTGGCCGGGGTGTGTGTGTCTGTGTGTGTGTGTGGGGGGGGGGCGGCGGGGGCGCTGTGGGAATCTGGCTCCCAGGACAGGCTCAGGAGCAGACATGGCAGGTTGCACTAATAGGCTGGATCGATGGAGTGGGCGGGAGGGAGAGAGGGAAGGTGGGCGAGCTTCTCAGATTCCTGGCTGGCTGAATTGGTTGCTGAACGGAGTGCATACTGTGCGCTGGGGGCTTTGCTAACCACGTCACTTTCCCAGTTAATCCTCACCGTCTACGAGGAAACACAGGCTCAGGGTGAAGAGACCTCTGCTGTGGCTTTACACCTGGTGCAGCGACACCCTCCGATCTAATACCAGCCAGGCTGGTAGCTGGCTGGGTAGAACGGGGATTATAAAATCACGAGGCCTACACACTGTAAACACTCCTTTCAATAGAGACCTCCGGATGAGCTAACATCTGCCTGCCTTCTGAGGTATGGCTGAGGCCTTTCCGCGGGCACAGGCCCTCCTGAGCCCTGAATGGTCTTTCTTGCATAAGCCACCCCGTGACACTCTGTCTTCTTTGGGTTCTAGTTTTGGTTTATTTCAAATGGAGCAAGAAATTCATATCTTTTAAGAACCAAGCAAGCACAGGAGTCTTGCAGACTCTTAGACCCGCCCCCTCCGTGCCCCCCTCCCCCTCCACCCCCAACCTGGCCCGCCAGCACCAGTCTGTCTCTTTAACATCTAACTGAATGGCAATTCTTCCCAGCAGTCTCTATTACCACACTCTTCCAAGGCATTCAACTTGGATTTTTCAGAAATACCCTTTCTTTTCAGTCATAGTTCATTGTTTTGTGTTACAGTTAATTAAATTACGTGAGTACAAAACGTGAAACTGGCAAGCAGGTTTGGGGACACACACAATGGTTCGTGGGACACATGTGGTGTGCTGGTGGGAACAGAAGTGGGCGGCACGTTGGAGAGCCCTGGGGCTGGCTGCACCCTCCGCAGGGTGGGCCCGGGGCTGCGGGCTTCCCGGCTTCACCGAGGCAGCGAGGGTTATCGGATGAGGCCCTAGGCCAGGTCGGTCACCAGTCATCGGATGAGAATGTGGGCAAAGGGGAGAGCTGTGCCTGGGTGACACTTTCTGTTACTTTTTACCAGAAGACGAATTCCATGTTTGGTATTTAGCACACATATTTGGAGCCCCCAGGAATCAATATGAAATGCTGTCTGTCGCTTAAGTATTCAGCACTGACGACGTTTAACCGGTATACTCTGTACTGTAAGTAACTGGGCCTATTAAAAGCGAGCCGGATGGGGAAGGGCAGTGTGGTTGGGAGTGGCCGGCGCAGTGGCCTCTTTGTTAAGTGTCTGCACTTGGCTGGGCTGGGATCCACCCTGAAGGTCACGTTTCTGCCTTTACTCTAAAGAGAGTAAAGGTGAGGTTCCCGTGGCAGTAGGAATCTGGATCCAGACACTGCCCAGAAGGAGTAACTGTCCAGCTGAGGCTAACAGGGTGGGGGTCCTGCCTTCCAGACATGGAGGCAGCAGGAGCACAGGGATGGTGCTCCTCTCTCTCTCTCTCTCTCTCTCTGAAAAGAGAAAATGAGAGAGAGAGAGAGAAAAACATTGATGTGAGAGAGATACATCAATAGGTTGCCTCCCCCAACCAGGGATTGAACCCACAACCTAGGCATGTGCCCCGACCAGGAATTGGCCTTCAGGTGCACAGGATGATGCTCCAACTAACTGAGCCACACCGGCCAGGGCAGGGTTGGTACTTTCTTGATGCACAGTGTTCACCTGGCTCCAGGTGGGACACAGCAGATGGGGACCTCATCTGTGAGGACTATTTCTCTTCTGGTGTTGGGGACCATGCCATCTTCCAGAGGGTTGAGGGAAGTGAATGGAGGAGGAAGGATTGGTTGGCAGAGTGGATTGGCAGGATGGCAGGGAGAGTGGAAACTAGGCATAAAAGTGGACCTGCCCCCTTCTTCGCAGTAGCTGGGGGAGGGAAGTTGGTGCAGTTGGTTAACCATCACTTACCGAGTCACTGTGCTGGGCTCTGCAAACACCAGGAGGAACTGGACAGCATTCCTGCCCTCAGGGAGCATACCATCTAGTCATGGAGACAAACTCCAACAAGAACATTTTCATGCAATATGCTCTGTCAGTGTAGAATGCATTTGGCCTCCAGTAACAGACTACCCAATGAACAGTGGCTTGAGCAATGAAGATGTTTATCAATCTCACAAGCAGAAAGTCTGGAGTCAGGTGGCTCCAGGTTGGTGAAAGGACTCAATGATGTTACTGAAAACCCAAGCTTTTAAAAATCCTGCTGCTCTGCCATCCTCAAGATGTTAACTCTTGGTCCACATGCTTGTTGCCTCACGGTTGCAAGTTGGTGGCTATGGTACGCCCTACAATTATACTCAAGGCAGAAAAGAAAAAGGCCAAGAAGAAAATGGGGCTGTATTTTTATCTTCTGTCACCCAGAATCCTCCTCAGAAAATGACTTCTGGTGTGTCCTTGGCCAGAAATGAGAGGGAATGCTGCAAGGGAGGCGGGAAGGTGAGGGTCAGGTGGCTGGGAGCAGGTGAACCTTGATTTGTCCCCTGGGCCTGGATACATTACCATCTGAAAAGATAGGGGTTCAGGTGGCAATGAGGAAGGAGTGGGGGAGAAATGGCTGTTAGGTAGAGTGCTGTGTGTGGTAAGAGCGAGATTAGGCTCAGGATGCACAGAGACACCAGAGGAGCAGAGTTAGGCCTACCTGAGGGGTCAAGGAAGGTTTCCTCAAAAAGGTGACTCCTCAGTGAGGTCATGAACACCCCATCAAGGAAAGTTAAAAGGTCATGCTGGCTAGAAGAAAAAGCAGGAGCAGAAGCACAGAGGTGTTAAATAAGACAGTGTGCCCAGGGAAGTGAGCATGGTTAAATATTTAGTTAAAGGATGAAGTTAGAGAGCGAGGGAGAGGTGGGTGGTGCAGGTGGAGAGGTGACAAGAAACCTGGAGAGGTCATGGGCTTTGCAAGGCGTCCCACAACCTTGGATTGTATCCTGAAGGGTCTTGAATAACATTCAGCAGTGGAGGGCATGGTTAACGGTGCATTTTAGAAAGATTGCTCAGTGCTGGTGCAGAGAATGAATGGGGGAGGCTGGAAGCAGCTCAGACTGGAGCAAGGGGGTTCTTTCAACCGTCCAGCAGAGAGCTGAGGGCCTGTCCAAAGCCAGCCAGCGAATATTTCAGCGACAAGGGAGACAGGATTCCATGGCACGAGTCTCTGGGAGGGAATGATGTCTCAAGAGGGCTGGGAAGCTCCCCAAATGTACATTAGACGGTGCAATCACACACAGGGTAGTCTGTGTCCCTGTGATGAAGAAAGAGGGGACGTGGCCCAGGAAATGATGGGCGGCATGGGAGCTCTTTGCCAGATCGCTGTTTTAAGAAAGATTGAAGAGAGAAGGGAAGGGCAAGTAGGAGACAGGGCTACGGCCTGTAGAGATGGTGTCTGGGAGACTAAAATAGGCAGAACCTTTTGAAAGATGCTAGAGGCAACCCAAGCTCTTTTAAGCAGGGTCAGAGCCTGTGGAGACCGAGGGGGAAGAGGCTGTGGTGGGTCTGATGGCATTGCCCTGGTGGAGAAATGGTGGCCCCTGGGGCTGTATTGAGGCCCCTTTCCAGAGACGTGGAGACGGGCCTTTACACCCAGAGGAGGGCCACCGTGGGAAAGAGGAGCGGGTAAGGGAGTGGGGGGAGGGGGCTGGAGGCAGGAGGAGCCCCTTCCCACCAGCTGCTCCTGGTGTCTGCAGGGGGCCTCTCCCCCAAGGAAGCTTGTGAACAAGGCTGCCAGGGCCACTCGGTCCCCTCCGAGGAAGCTCGCAGCATGGGGCCCTAGTCAAGGAAAAATGTGGTTCTTAGTTTCAAAAGGAGGGCTGTCCTGGCCAGGATCTTTGCAGATTGTGAAAGGCACAGACGGAAGAGGGGTCACCAGGAGCCAGTATGGGCTCACCATGACTAGTGTGTCAGGACAGTGAAAAGCAAGAACATTGAGAAATAGATAAGAAACACCCACGGAATAAAATTCCAAAGTACTAAAGGTTATACAGGGAAAAGTCTCCCTCTCACCCCTGGCCCCTAGTCTCTCAGTTTCTCTCCTCAAAGGCAACCAGTGTTACCATTGCTTATTCACGTAATCTATCTGTCTGTCTCCCTCCCTCCCTCCCCTTTAAAAAAAGGCAATTTGTAGCATATTTCACTTGCTTTTCAAAAATATATATTTTTATTGATTTCAGAGAGGAAGGGAGAGGGAGAGAGAGATAGAAACATCAATGATAAGAGAAAATCATTGATCGGCTGCCTCCTGCATGCCCCCTACTGGGGATCGAGCCCGAAACCCAGGCATGTACCCTGACCAGGAATCGAACTGTGACCTCCTGGTTCATAGGTTGATGTTCAACTACTGAGCCACACCAGCCAGGCTCACTTGCCTTTTTTACAATCTGACTTTCTTTTCCTCTAACAATATATATTGGAAATTTTTACACGACAGGGCACATGGAGCTGCCTCACTCTTTAACGTCCTTGGAGCACAGTGGTACAGCTGCCCGCCATTTATCCAATCAGCCCCACACTCTCTCCAGCCCTCGCTTATCAACATTCCCATCATGAATAACCTTGCATACATATTTCTTCCTGCATGTTTGATATATGTGATATATATGTGTTTCTATAGGATACTCAGAGGTAGAATTGTTGAGCCAAAGGACATATGCATGCTTAATTTTGATAGATATCATCCAATATCTTAGAAGTTGTGCCCATTTTTGTTCTCATCTTCCATGTCTGTTTCCCTGTATTTGGGCTAGCAGCGTGTTTTCTAACTTTCAGGTCTTACTGGTGCTGGGTGATCAGATAGAAGAAAACCCTGTTGTTAACATGCATTTCTCTTAGTAAGATTTCTGACTAATGGATTTTTGACTCTGAGGAGGATTGGAGACTGGCAGATACAGAAATTGTGGTAAGTGTAGGAATTTGACAAAGTTCTTGATAAAGTCTCTCAGGTACTTTTATGGTCAAGATGGAGAAACATAGCTGGGGTCCTGAAGTGGTTTTTATGGCTCGGTTGCTGGGTAAATGGTCATCCGTTCATTTAACAAACATCCATGGAGTGTCTACTATTTGCTAGGCATTCCTCTAGACACTGGGATAATCCATAAACAAAACAGAACAACAACAACAACAACAATTCCTTTGCGGAGCTATGCTTTATAGGAGGAGGCAGATAACAAATGAAACTAGAATAAATAAGTAAGTTATGTAGGATATTACAAAGCTAAACCCCAAGAGTATTGTTTTAATGAATCCATACTGGTCTAGAAGAGCACAGTTTCCAATGGAGGCCATGGGCCAGGGCTCTGTCATTAGCCCTGTCTTGCTCACTCAACAAATATTGATTGAACATCTACTATGTGCTTGGTGCTGTTTTAGGAGCTGGGATACAGCTGTGAACAACACAGACAAAAATCACTGTCCTCCAAGATCGTGTATTCTAGCGATTGGAGGTGGACAATAACAAAATAAGTATGAAAATCTATAATATGTTCGAAAGACAAAAAGTGTTACGAAGAAAAATTAAGTCGGAACGGATGGGGGTTGCGATTCCAAATGGGGTGGTTAGGGAAGGCCTCACTGAGAAGGTGACATTTGAGCAGAGACCTGAAGGAGGGAGGGAGGAGCCATGAGGCCAACTGGAAAGGGATGGCAGTTGCAAAGCCCGGGAGCTTTGTCGCTCACTTGGGACGTTGGAGGTTAGAGGAGCGGCAAGGAGGTCAGGAGGTTGGAGCACAGAGAAGGAGCGAGGAAGGAGAGAGGGGAGGGGAGGGGATGGGGCAGAGAAGGACATAGAACTGGATCACGTGGATCCCGGGCCCCTGTGAGCCTTTCAGACTTTCTTCTGAGTGAGGTGGGAACCATTGGAGGGTCTGTGCAGAGGAGGGTTACGATCTAAATTAGGTTTTAATAGCATGATTCTGGCTCCTGTGTTGAGAAAAGGCGGAGGAGTGTGGGGGCTGGGGTAGTGAGGGCAGAGCAGGGCAACTGTAGTAATCCCAAGAGCAAGGGAAAAAGTCATGAGGCTCTTGCAAAATTCCAAGCAAGAAATGATAGTGGCTTGAACCAGATCGGAAGTGACAGAGAAACGGATTCTGATATGTTTTGAAGATTGAGCCAACAGGATTTGCTGACAAATTGGACCTGGGATGTGAGAGAAAGAGAGCGGTGAAGTGAGCGCAGGGTTTTTTGTCTGAGCAGCCGGAAGGATGGAGTTGACAGGACCGTGGGTCCTGAGACGGTGCAGCCAGTGGCTAGGAGTGCGGAGACCAGAGGTCAAGTTTGGAATGCTAAGTCTGAGATGCTCATTAGACATCCAGGTGGAGATGAGAGTGTACGATGGGCATGTGAGTCTGGGATTCAGAGGAGAGGTCTGGGCTGGAGATTTACATTTTGGAGTCATCAATTTATAAAGAATATTTAAAGCCTATCATCTGGATGAGATCACCAAGGGAGTGAATGGAGGGCTGGCCAGGGGTATTCCAACGTTACAGAGCTGGGAGCTAGGAAGAACCAGTGGAGGAGACTGAGGAGTGGCCTGGAGATCGGGGGTGGGGGGGGGGGGGTGGGGGGGGTGGGGGGGTGGGGGGGGCGTAGGAGGAAAACCAGAGGAGTGTGATGGCTTGAAAACCAAATGAAAAAAGGTTTAGATAAGAGGGGTGACCAACTGTGCTGGGTGGTGCTCAGAGGCCAACTGGGGTGAGGACTGAGACCCGACCGTAGGAATGACCAGAGCACTATGCGGGCGTAGTGGGGGTGAAATCCAACCCACCGAGCTAGGACTGGGAGGGGGGCCTAGACAATACGCTGACCCCACTGGCAGGGAAAGGGAACCACCAGTAAGAGAATCTGGGCCCAGAGGGGCCATGGCAGGTGGCCTGGAGGGATACAGTGGAACAGGATGGCATTGGCCAGGCTGGCTCTACATTGGCACCCAAGCGTCAACTGTCTACGTGGGAGGGGCAGAGGGACGGAGTACAGAAGACTTGGAGGCTGTTGACAACTCCCGGTGTGTCAGCAATGACTCGTAGTGATTCGAAGAACAAGGTAATTACAGGCTGGGTTAAGGGACATATCTTATGCAGAATGAGGGAGGTGACTGACCTGCTGGGCAGTGAGCAGCTCAAGGCACCTGCGGGGAACTGGGTTCACTGGGGCGGGGAGGTGGCTGGGACGCTGTGTCTGCACAGGGGAGAGGGCCTGGGGACAAGGCTTCCCGAGAAACGGGTAAGGGACGGGAATGTCAGACTCAGAAGAGTGGACTTGGGGGTCCTCCATTCCAGTAGAAACGCTCCTAGGAAGGGCCTGTGTGTCTGAAAATGATGGAATGAGGCTGAGTGTGTGGGAGCTGACTGGCTCTGTGTTAGGACTCTTCCTCCCTTCAGTTTTGTCATTTGTGCGCATTCTAAGCCATTCCTGACCCAGGTGTGTCCCACAGCTTGCTGAATGCCCGACTCTCAAGTCTCAGAGAAGGATGCCTCTTCTTGAGACCACCGGAATGAAACAGGCGACTTCCAATCTGACCATCAGTCAGCGTAGAGGAGGTTCCTACGGCGGCCACGGGCATGGGTGACTGGCGTCCACATTGCCACCTCTGTCCCCTTCCAAATGTCTGGGCAGTTGGGCAAAATTAGGAGAGAGTAGAGACCTGGCTCCTGTCCTCAGAGGACCCCCTCTGATGGCAGGAGGTGGGACAGCCCCAGGGGCTGGAGCGGGTGGTGTGACTGTATCTTGGGTCCGGCAGGAGAAAGAGGGTACAGCCTTCCATCAGCCTGTCCAGCGGAACTCTCCTGCGAGCCACATGTGCATTTTAAAGTTTTCTACTAAATAGCACCTGAAAAAGTGAAATGAACAGGTGAAATGAACTTAAATGGTATATACTGCATATACTTATATATTTATCTAGCCTAATACATACAAATATTATCATCTCAACAGGAAATCGATATATGAGAATTTACTGAGATCATTTACGGGACTTTTCATGCTAAGTCTTCGCCACCGTGTGCCCGACAGTGAGGTCTCGGTTACCCGTCTCACTGCTCCTCCCTGTGCCGGAAGGGGCCAGGGCTGCCCCCGGGTGTGCAGGACTGGACCCCAGCAGTCTTCGGTGTCCTGGTGCCTGCCTGGCTGTGGCAGGGGCTCACGGGCCCCCTGGGGGGGGGGCATCTGTTGAGTGTGGTGTTCCCATGCCTCGGCTGCCTCTGGGTGGGCAGGTGGCCGGTGCCATGTGTGCCCACTGTTTTCAGCTACGGTAAACATTAACAAGGCAGTGGGAGCCGGGCCCTCTGGGAGGCCTGGGCTCCCCCGGGGTGGGGGTGGGGGTGGGGGTGGGGGTGGGAGAATGGAGATAATGCTGTGTACCTTAGGGCTTTAAACCTGGCCTCCGGGGCTGCTGGGGCCCGAGCTGCCCGGGGAAACACGGGCTTGACGTCTCTTCCCAGGACCAGGCCGCCTCGCTGGCAGAGTCTCAGAGCCTGCAGACCTCAGCAGTGCCACCGGCCTCTCCATTTCCAGGGGTCTCACCCCACTTCTCAGCCTCCTCCTCACAACCCACCCTCTTCGCTGTGAGAGCTCTTCTCTCCAAATCCTCCTGCCAAGCCCAGCTCAGCCCCAGGAAGGGCAGAGGGAACAGACTGAGGCCACATCATTTCTTCTTTGAAAGAAACCCCAAACCAATAGGCCTTAAGGAGCACTGGCTGTCTGCTGGGCAGCCTGCCTCCTCCCTCCCAGCCAGCAGGAGAGGGCTGTTAAAGTCACAGAGGGGAGAGCCACAGGTGCTGCACAAACCTGGGCTGGTGCTTGGACTAGTTCTAGCAGCTGGGAATTCCCTCTGGGGAGAGGAAAGCAAGAATGTTGACTTGTATTTGCATAAACAAACCCCAGAAGCCAGTCAGTGACTGCACATGGCAGAGGGGATGGGAGGAGGGAGAGGGTGAGCCTTCTCAAGGTGTATCCTTGTGCACTACCTTGATAGTAGGACCATCCGGACATAGTGTCTAAGTTTGAAAATGAGTGAGATGACATTTCAACTGTCCCTTCTCCCCCACCCCAACACACACCCAACCCCCCGGAGATGAAGAAGTGCTTCTCAGAGTAGATGAGCTTGATGGCCAAGCTGAAATGGTTCCTCATCCAGAGTGTGCGTGGGCTTTATTTTCCATAAAGAGAATCAATTTAAATGACAAAAAGAGGAAAAAGAATTCTTTCTGGCCCTGGTTTGGAAGTGGTTTTCTTTAACTTTTATCCTTACCTCCTAGTCCCTCCCTGTTCCAAAAACTTCCAGTCTGATGATGAAGCCCCAGTCTCAGGGGAGACGACTCTGTCCTCAGGGGGCTCCAGTCTCAGGGGAGACAGCCCTGTCCTCAGGGGGCCCCAGTCTCAGGGGAAATGCCTCTGTCCTCAGGGAGCTGCAGTCTCAGGGGAGACAGCCCTGCCCCCAGGGAGTCCCCAGGCCCCACCCCTGTGGACCCAGTGAAAGGAATGGAGGGATTCCTCTGGCTTCTGAAGCACCTACTTCTGCCCTGGGCCTGGCTCCCCCTTCTCATCCCAGGAAACCTCTCTAGTTCCCAGCCTGCTCAGAATGTCAACACTTGATTTGTTTCCCCTTAGTGCTTGTCCCAGGTCTCCAGAGGTGTCTGTGTGTCCTTCCTTGCCTCCAGTCTCCCCCAGAGCCAGCTATGCATGTCCTGAGGGCAGGGGGTGCCTCCTGAGAGCCCTTCCCCCTCAGGCTCTGTGTCTTCCTCCCCCCCACCCCCACCCCCCTTGCTCAGCGGAGGCCTGGGCTGGGCTGGCTGGGCTGAGGGTGGGCCAATGTGCTGTCTGTGTGAGCCTTTGGGGGCTGCCCTTTGCCCGAGCAGCATGTAGACACGGAGAGCTGAGGGGAGTGCGCGCCGTGAGTCTGATCTGGAGACAGGAGTAAGGATGGGGTCCTGGGTGTTCCCAGAGTTCCAGAGGTCATGACCCGGGGAGGCAAGGGCGAGCAGGGTGAGGCAGGCCATGGTGCACGCAGGCTGCATTTCCTTCTGAGCAGAGGGTGCTGCCCGTGGCAGAACTAGAGGAGCCCATCTCCAGCCTCAGCATCCTTGAGGGGAGGCCAGGCTGTGAGGGCAGGGACTGCAGGGACCCTCCACCCCCACCCCGGGTGTTGCACCCTCATCCCATCCCAGCTCACATTCCCTTTTCTTCCGCTGACACACAGGTCCTCAAGGTCTGGCCAGGCCTTGGCTGCTGGAACAGTGTATGGGGATGGAGTGATGACATCTGGTTGGGAGACTTGGGGTGGCAGTGGAGGGAACCCCTCTTGAATACTCCTCTGTGAGCTCCCCCACCCTTCCTGTCTCCCCATCTCCATTCCTGACCTCCTCCAACCTGACTGTGCAACCCAGGGGAGACCCCAGTTGCCTGCAGAGGCAGACAGGGTCTAGGTGAGACAGCAGCCACTCTGCTGAGTACAGAAACCAAGTCAGATTCCTTGCATTTCAGAGATAGGGAGATCTGAGAGTCATCCGGTCTGATGCCCTATTGGTCAAGTAGAGTAACTGAAGCCACAGGAAAGAGGGCCCAGTGTCTGGAAACTGGAAGGAATTTGTTGGGGGCGATGTGGGAGAATGTCAGGATTAGGATGAGTGGGGTGGGAAAGGAGAAAGATATCCCATGGGGAGAGGGGCTGGGAGTGTTTGCCCAAAGTATGAGGCCTGCAGAAGAGAAAACAAAGTGTTTGGAAATTCTTGGAAGACAAGACCTCAGGTTACCCCAAAGGTCAGGAGTCAGCTTGCTAGGAATGTCCACCATCAGCAGCACCTTGACTCAGCACACTGGCTCTGCAGCCGAGAGAGACCTTGCATAAGTCATTCCCTCTCAGGGCCTCAGTCTCCCCATTTGGAGAAGGAGGTGGGTACCCAGCCTTCTCTAAGGACCTCCTACCTCCATGTTTCTACGCTCACAGACAGAATGACACAGTATCT
The DNA here is from genome assembly GCF_028538775.1 of Myotis yumanensis. Lineage (NCBI taxonomy): Eukaryota > Metazoa > Chordata > Mammalia > Chiroptera > Vespertilionidae > Myotis > Myotis yumanensis. The sequence goes on along the minus strand of NW_027223757.1, from coordinate 84,014,654 downwards.
TTGAGACGCTTTTCTCTGGCATTCTTAACTCTCCCTGTGCCTCAGTTTCTGCATCTGTAAAATGGGGATAAAAAAATAATACACATCTCCTAAGGTTATTGTGAAGACTCACAAGGTAATACATGTAAAGCATTTAGTACAGTGCCGGGCACACAGAAAGCTCTTAATCAATGTCACTTATCATTGTCATGATCAGGAATTAGGAGGGTCTGTAGTCAGTTTCATTTTGGATGAACGAGCTGGGACAAGAGCCTCCAGGGGGCATTTTAAGGTTCTAGGGAGGCACACATCCTCTGCCAGGTGTCACCCACATCCAGGCCTGGGTTTCAGCCTGGGGGCCCAGAGGGAGAATCAGCAATGCCCCTCCCCCGAGCCGGAGGCACCCAGCCATGAGGGTGGCTGGAGATACGGGAACAGCGAGAGGCATCCTGTGGAGGGCTTTCAAGAGGCCGCCCTGCTCAGAGTCAATAATTGTTCGGCTCTTGGGCTGGCTCTGTCCATCACTGCCTCTGGCCCCTCACATTCCGGCCATTGCACCGCTATCTCAGGAACGCGCTTCCATTGACTTGGGGGCCACGCCCGCCATCCGCAGTGGTTTGCCCCGGTCTGCGGCCACTGCCCACCACTCTGTCCAGGCCCAGGAGGGAAGAGACGCCTGCCAAGTGCAGGCCAGGTGAGGGCACTTGGTCCTGCTCCACCTGCTTCCCCGTGATGAAGCCCCCTCCCTGGCAGCTGCAGTCATCGAGGGAGGGGGCAAGACCCCACCAGGTCATCATCAAATAGGTTTTGTTCAGTCACAAATGGTGTCTAGGATCTCGTTTCGAGGGGAAAAGATCCTCGGGGACCCCCAGTATTAAATATAATCAGGTTTGTCTAGATACATGTAGACATACAACTAGGTATGAAACGCCTCTTGTTTTCAGCGTATACACAACACCAACATCAATTTGCAGCTGAAATACAAAGAAAACAGTTCAAGCAATCCATTTCAAATAGAGGGCATACGCTTTAGGGCGACGGCTCCTGCTGAAACCAAATCATCACCTGCAATATGAACGGTGCAGGGACCACCAGAATACAGGGTTGTTATTTTTTACAATAACAAATCACCGAAGGAGATTTTTTCCATTGATTTTTCAAATGGTGGAAGGGAGGGAGGAGGGGGTGAAGAGAGAGAGAGGGAGAGAGAGAGAGAGAGCACATGACTTGAGAGATACACAAGTCCCAGCGTGGGGATTGAACCCGAAACCGAGGTACATGCCCTTGACTGGGAATCAAACCTGCGACCCTTTGGTCAGCAGGCCGATGCCCTAACCACTCAGTCTTAGAATGTAATTGTCCAGGGCCAGAATACAGGGTTTTGTTCCTACGAAGGGAGACTGGGCGTGGTTGGCTCTTACCCGGACCAATGCCTCTACTTCCTCCTCCTTGGCCCAGAGTGACCCTCACCAGGTCAGGGGCAATGGGGTCCCACTCTTTTCCTGAGGTTGTGGGAGAGTGGAAGGAATGGAGGGATTTAACTTGTACGAGCAATGGCCCTGGGGCGTGAGAGTGGTGACTTGGGACAGGATTAATGACAGCCATGCCTTCTCCTGGTCTGGGACTGTCCGGAGCTCTTGACTTTCACCTGTTACCTCATTTGCTCCTCATTTCATCTTGAGCTTTTCCAACAATGCTGCGGTGAGTAATCTCACACAGGCATGTTCTAGGTATATCTGTAGCATCATTCCAAGACCTGGAATTGTTGGCCACAGGGTATATGCATATGTAACCTTGATACATATTGTCGAATTGTTCACTGCCGATGGTAACAATTAACTTTCCACCCCCAAAGGATGAGTGTGACTATTTCCCCACAGCCTGGCCGATAAAGTGTGCTATCAATTTATTATTATAACTTTTTGGATGTTTGCCAATCTGATAGGTGAAAAATGTTATCTTACTGTAGTCCTAATTTGGACATGCTTTTATTTACAAGCTGGGTTGCAACAGATGCAGTGTTCTGCTGTGAAGGATTTTCCAGGGCCAAGCTGTTGGGGCAGGGCCCAGGCTCCTGTCTTACTTGCTTTAACCTGTGGACAGCTGGTTCCGTGCTGAGAGACTCTAACTGTAGCCGGACCCACCCAAGTCATCTCCAAATCTGATGGTGCCTGGGAAGGCCGCATGGGCTATCCTTGCCTCTAGCTGAGTGTAGAGCCTTGGGTGTCCGAGTGTAGAGTGCTCTCCCGGGACATGGCCAGGTCAGTGGGGGATGTTTCCTGAGGTTTAATGACCTTCACCCAAGTCCATGCCTTTCTTCCGGGCTGGTCCTCTGTGGATGGAAGAATCACACGATCGGGGCGAAGCCCCTTTTCTCTCACTGGAATCACAGTACCCGTGTCCCCGAGGACCAGAGACCCTGTAGAACAGTGGTTCTCAACCTTCTGGCCCTTTAAATACAGTTCCTCATGTTGTGACCCAACCATAAAATTATTTTCGTTGCTACTTCATAAGTGTCATGTTGCTACTGTTATGAATCGTAATGTAAATATCTGATCTGCAGGATGGTCTTAGGCGACCCCTGTGAAAGGGTCGTTCGACCGCCAAAGGGGTCGCGACCCACAGGTTGAGAACCGCTGCTGTCGAAGGAGAAAACAAGGTTAACTTCACGATTTGTTCCATGCGAATCCTTTCTTGCTCCAGGTGATCACTCTTTCCTGAGACTCATTCCTCAAGCAGAGGCCAGAGGCAACCTGGCCCTGAACATGTGGGCCTGGCCTTGCTGAGGCCTGGGAAGCTGAGAGAGGGGCCAGGGTAGGCTCCTCCCCTCCATGGAAGCTGCCTGAGTGTTCAAACGCCCGGCTCCTTCCTTCCTTCGGAATTGTCAGTCTTTACCACAGCATCCGGACCCTCGCTGGGACCCCCGGGCAGCCTAGTTTGAGATTTGTGGCTGAGCACCCCAGAATCTCTAGGCTGGAGAATCTCAGGCAGAAAGCAGCTCAGACTTAGAATATAAAACACCAGAGCTGAAGGGACAGTAGTCAGTTCCTTCATTGCACAGCTGGGGAAACTGAGTCACAGGCAGGGTAGGGACTCACCCAAGGTCCCCCAACTAGCAGGTGGCAGAGCCAGGCTGGGCACGAGGCATCTGGACTCCTAGGCCAGCCCTCTCTGGGCTCAGTCCTCAGGGTACGGGCTTAGCTTGCTGCCTCAGAACAAACCCACATGCCCCTTCTGGCTGAGTGTGGGTGCCCAGGATGGATGTCGCTGCCGCCGCTGCCGCCGCTGCCACCAGCTGGAGGCTGCCAGCCCAAGCAGGACCCGGAGGCCAGGGTGGATGAGAGGACTTGCAGGGCCCACTCCGCATGCCCAGATGTGCTTCCTGCCTGCTTTTAATGGCGCCTGATGATCAGCAGAGGGACTGAGAATCCCTGGCTCCCCCCTGCCTCCCTCCCTCTCCAGACAGGGGGAGAGGGGGCAGGTGGAGGCACCGGCCTTCCCAGAAGTCAGCCCAATCCCTTTGCCTGTCTTGGGAAAGCTCTTAATGAGGATCGCTCTAAGGCAGCGGTTCTCAACCTGTGGGTCGCAACCCCTTTGGGGGTCGAACGACCCTTTCACAGGGGTCGCCTAAGACCATCGGAAAACACATATATAATTACATACTGTTTTTGTGATTAATCACTATGCCTTAATTATGTTTAATTTGTAACAATGAAAATACATCCTGCATATCAGATATTTACATTACGATTCATAACAGCAGCAAAATTACAGTTATGAAGTAGCAACGAAAATAATTTTATGGTTGGGGGTCACCACTACATGAGGAACTGTATTAAAGAGTCATGGCATTAGGAAGGTTGAGAACCACTGCTCTAAGGGATGGTGACAGGGGGCGGGCTTCTCTGCCAGTGCGAGGACTTCCAGAGAAGTCCCGCCCCCAAGATGCCAAGCCCCAGGTCCAGCTGCCAAGGCTCTGGGCTCCGGGAAAGAGGAACCCGGGAACCAGTCCTGGAAAGGGAAAGCCCCTGGGAGAGGGAACAGATGTGTCACTCAGCGCTTCCTCATTGCCCTCCAGATAGGCCGCCACCTCTCCAGCCTCCCCACCTTTGTTCCCGTCCTTCCTCCTCCTGGGAATGATCTCCACTGCTGTCCGCCTGTCAATGGCCGGCTCAATGCCCCTCAGAAACCTTCAGCTTCTGCTCCAGCCCCTCAGAAACCTTCAGCTTCTGCTTCTTTGAACCCTCCATGGCCGGGACATAGAAGTTGCTCAATAGACCTTTACTCATTCGAATTTGTCAGGCACCTAGTAGGTGTCACTGTCTTTGACTGGTTCCCCCTTCACGCAAGGATTTTAGCACTAGCAGCAGATCTGGGAAGCGATCCCATGAAGCACTGGGCAGGGAGGGGGAGTTGAGGCAGGGAAAGGAAGGAAGCTCATAAAATGTGTGTGATATCCAGCAGGTGACTGCCGTGGGCCCCTGGGGCTGGGTCATGCTGGGAGACTCCGTAGACCACTCGCCCAAGTTACCACCCACAGGGCAAGGGTGCTGGGGCATTACGCCCCTCGCCCAGTAGTCACTGGCTGAGGGGTCCTGGGGAAGGGGTGGGGTGGTGCCAACTCCCCAGCACTCCTGCCCTGCCTTGCACTCAGAGGCCTCACAATGTCCAAATGGAGGTGCTGAGAGGATATGGGTGAGTATGTGGGTGTCTGCGTATGCTGGTATCTGGGGATACAAGAGGAGTAGTGACCCTCTGCCCCGGGGCACTCTCGAGGGAGCAAGGGCGAAACACATCATTTCAGTGCAATGAGGGAAATGCCAGGATGGAGGCATCTCTACGGGGTGGTGGGAGCTTAGCGGTGGGACGCTGGGCCAGCCTGAGATTCAGGAATGCGTTCCTGGAGAAGAGCAGAGATCCTGGAAGGATGAGTGGGTGTCAGGGCGGAGAAAAAAAGGCAGGGCATTGCACGTAGAGGGGAGAACATGGGCAAAGTCATGACGTGTGGTAGTGGGTGGGGGAGCCTCCGAGCCTGTGTCAGCTGACAGGGCCGGCTCTGCCACCATCTCTACCTCAGCAGAAGGGTCAGCTCAAGTTCAAACTAATTTTGAGATAGCAACTAATCTTAACATTAACCTGGGAGGACTGGCTGGTGTTGAATTTGCAAACACAAGAAGATTTGCTCATTGAATGAGCTTAGTTGGAAACGTGTCACCCACAGTCTTTAAGTGGTCTCCAAAAGGGGGTGGGCAAGACTGTCCACCAATACTTGGGAAGGCATTGAGACCTTATTTGTATTTATTTCCCCCCCATCTTATTAAAATGTCTATTTTTGTGTATATTTTAAAATAATGGACATACTTTATTAGTATGGCAGTACATATAAATTATAAATAAATACATATACATACGTTGGGCATACATCTTAGACTTTTTATTAATAGAGGTGTGTGATCAAAAGAATCTGGAGCCTACTGAAGTGCATGATGGCTGGGGCCTGCTTGGGATGTGTCTCGGGAAAATGGCTCAGAAAACCTACTCCTCCCACCAGCCTTTCCACCCAAGAGCAAGACATTCAGTTCGGGCTCTCTGATGGCATCACCGGTCCCTTGTCAATATCACTGTGACCATGAACCCTTTTGAGGGCTGAACTTGGGAAGGGGAGAGGTTGTCATCTGTGGCTACAGAATAGGCACTTCCCCTCTAGGGCCCCCTCACTCACCCAGGGCTTGTGCCCTCTTTGGTGGAAGGCCCCTTGGTTTGGAGCTGTCTCCATGGTAACAAGGTCCAGGCCCTCACTTGCTGTCTCTGTTCCTGGGCCCCCTCCCCTTGGGCCAGAGGTTTCCAGGCCGGGCCCAGGCCCCATGGGCTCCGGCTTTCTGGTTGACTTACAGCCTCTCCAGTCACACTCCAGCCCCTGCCACCCTGTGTCCCCGCTACATTCAGTCACTAATTACCTTAGTCATCTTTCCATCCATGCTCGTTGAGCTAATGGGGAAGGCAAACAGAAATCTCAGCAAATGTGGAAATTTCCTGCTGGCGAGGCTGCAGACCATGCCTAGGGTTGGGGGGCTTAGAACTTCCCCGTGAGGCTGCAGGGATGGACCCCAATGCTGAACAGTTTCCGTTGTTTAATCAGGAGGTGGTGGGCGGCTTTCCTGGTCGGCCCCCTGTCCCCACACTGGAGGTTCATCTTATCAAACGTGAACCAAGGCTTGGCTCTGAGTGGGGGGATGAGACGGGGGCATTCCTCAGGCCTGGGCTGTCTCCTGGTGGGACTCCCAGCTCTGGGCCCTGAGGATGCCCAGCTGGCCCAGAGGCTGAAGGGGAGGATGAGGCCTGCGTTGCACGCTCTCTCATACCTGTTAATAATTACCCCTGGGGAGGGCCAGGCCCCAGAAGACATTACTAATGAGCCTGCTAAATCGCAGCTGGACCCTTTCTTCCTCACCTGCTGGGAAAACAAGATCTGCCCAAGGAATTATTTAACCCTCTTTGGGCTGGGAGCTCCTTGAAGACTGTGTCTCCCTGAGCCCTTGGAGCCATCTCCATTGTCATCTCCACTAGACTTCCGTACCTGTGGTCGAATTCGGAGTTTCTGCCTTGAATGGGTCCATCCTCACCCTGGAAGCCTGCTCTGCCTAGTACCAGCTACGCAGAGCTGTCCAATAGAATAGATGCTGGAAATGGCTAGACCTGCACTGCTGAAGACAGTAGCCACTAGCCACAGGTGGCTAACGAGCACTCAAACTGGGCATCTGAGTTACTGTATCCGTCAACCCTAATTTAAACTTAATTTAAAATTAAATAGCCACACGTGGCTCGTGGCTACCAGACTCCTCAGCGCAGGTCTGTGAAGTTTCACGAGGGGCAACAGGAATGGGTGGCAAGCACATTGATGCCAAACAACCCTCGGAAGTGTCGTGTCCTTGGCCAGAGTCCGTGTCCTCACTCTGAAGGGGCCTGAGCTCACTCTCCTTGGAGATGGCTCCGGGGAGGCTGGGTGGGTTTTCTCCCCCATTCCCCAACCCCCCAGGCGGCCAAGGGGCCCGGAGGGCCGGGAACCAGCCAGAAAACACCTGTTCTTAATGAGAGTCTCCAGGAGCCGGGCAGCCCTCCCTCCACTGGGCACGGGGGCTGTCTCGGCCTGAATGAGGGAGATTTATGGAAAATCCCCTCACACAACAGGCGGATTTTCCAAGCCTCATTGGCTGCTCCGGTTTGAGCCTTCATTAAAGGGGCAGGGGGGACGCAATGGAGGAGGTGGGGGCAAGGCTGTGGCTGCATCAGCACCAGGAACTCCATCAACGCCTGGTCCCCACCCCTTCCCGGAAAGAGGTTCCACTCTCTCTCCTTTTAACAAGGAAAGCGCCCTAACATCCAGCAAAGTCTGACTCAGCCTTGGAGGAGCATCTTGCTTGCATTTTGAAGTTTCCCCAGAAACGACCTTCTGTGGTTTTGCTTTCGCTCCCCGAGCCTTGTCACGCACAGGCTGAAGGTTTCCCTTGCGGATGACGGGCTTTCATCCTCTTCAGCCCGACACCGTAGGATTTCTCTCCCCTTTACAGCTATGATGACATTTCAAAGTGGCAAGGTCAGGTGCGTGATTTCCCAATAGAAAACCTTGAGGAAAGGGAGAAATCAGTGCGCTGGAGGTGAGAGACCCTAGGAATTCTCAGGCCCGTCCGCCTCACCGTGCATTCAGAGAGGCCGTGACCTTTCCCCTCATGTCCCCTGCCCCCCCGCCCCCCAAGTGGGTAGTGACAGTTTGAGCTGGCGTGCATACTCCGGCCCAGTGCCTGTCTGTGTACCCACTGCATCTGATGGGCACATACACCCACAGAAATACCCAGGGGCCCTTCCTGAGGGGAGAGCGATGCTTATGCCAAAGCAATGGGTTTCTAGTGCAGGGGAGGGCGCTCGAACCACCTGAGCCGCACCAGCCAGGGCAGGAAGGGGTCTCTAATAGTGAAATATGACATCTTATTTCACACACGCTTTTTTTTTTTTTTTTTTGTCCCGAAGCCCCTTCAGGAGAGTTCTCACTCCGTGTGACAGAGAACAGGGGAAGTCTTACGTCATGTGCCTTTCAGGGAGGAGAGAGACGTGAGGCACCCCAGGCATGAACAGCTGGGCAAAGGCCCCGGAAGCCACAAGCAGGCCCCTGGAGGGGCCTTCCCTGTGTGGGGACAGGAGCTGTCCGTCCTTCACGAGTAAAGGAGCTGAGCACAGCCAGTCCCCCAGGATGGTGACTGGCCTGGCGGGGGAACTGGCTGGAGCAGGAGGTGTTTATGGATTCCCCTCTCCCGGGGGCAGCCAGCGCAGCCAAGTTGACGGTTGCTCGGAACTCTATAAACACACTCGGCCAATGTGTGCGTATCTGCTTGTGTGGGTCGGCGAGCGTCCCTGCCAGCTGACCTTCACCCCCCGGATGTGCTGGCCCCGACCTCCCTCACCTGGGGAGGATCTTCAGCTGGTGGCTGTGGGCTCTCTTTGGGGACCTGGTGACACTTCCTGGAGGGGACAGCAAGCCTGGGCAACATGGGACCCCGTGGGCCCTTTAGACTTTCCGGGGAGGCAGGGCCTCAGGGAGATCCCGGAGAAGGGATGTGGGGAGGGGGAAGGCATCCCAACCCGGACAGCAGGGAGGAGGTGTGTGTGTGACCGTGTGTTTGATCGGACCCGGGGAAGGGTGAGCCTTGGTCGGAGAGGAGAGAAGGCGGAAGCTGGAGGATCGGCTGGAGGTTTCTAGCCCTGGGGCAGCTTGACACCTCGCCTGCCAGCTAACAGAGGAGCAGTGAAAACCTTCTGGAACACACAGAAATTTTTACTGGTGTTGTGACTGGGTTGCCGGAGGTCTCCACATGAGGACTAGCACCAAACACGCCAAACACGTGTGGGAGAGTAGCCAGTGTTAGGGACAGTCTGTGGTCTCATTTAGGGGTCAGTGGTGGTCAGGGTTAGAGGTCAAGCTGTGGGCAGGGTGGAACGAGCTTATGGTCGAAATAAAGGTCAGTCCTGGTTATGACTGGCTGTGGGTCAGTGGCCAGGGCGAGGGGTCAGATCCTGACTGGGGACTGTTTTCTTTGGGTTAAGCTAACAGCTCTGGAAGATGCTGACCTTCTCTCAGAGGCCAGAGCATGTGTTTGAGAATGCCAGAGACTTGGGTTTTGGTCCTGGTTCTGCCAACGGAGGAGCCTGGTGACTGGGCAAGCTGCCTCACTTCTCTGAGCTTCAGTCTTGCCTCTGTAGGAAAGCACAGGCACCTCTTTGATTGCGCTTTGCTTTATGGTGCTTCACAGATACTGTATTTTGTACAAATTGAATGCAAGACTCAACCACCAGCAAAGATTATGAATTGCTTTATTGCGTGACTTGATTTATTGTGGTGGTCTGGAACCAAACCTGCAATATCTCTGAGGTATGCCTGTAACAATACAAGCCTGCTTAGCGTTAGAGCTCTTTGTTACTGCATATCCTATTATGAAATACTAGAAGCCCCGTGCACAGATCCGTGCACTGGTGGGGTCCTTTGGCCTGGCCTGTGCCCTCTGGCAATCTGGGACTCCTCGGGGGATGTCAGACTGCCGGTTTCGACCCAATCCCCGCAGAACAGGCTGAGGGACCCCACCGGTGCACAAATCTGCCCTTCGCTCTGAGATTCATCAGTCTGTTCCATGTTTCCATGCCTGTGCATTGAGCATATGCCCCCCTGGTGGTCAGTGCATGTCATAGCTACCGGTTGAATGGTCAAATGGTCGTTTGGTCACTTAGGCTTTTATATATATACTAGAGGCCCGGTGCACAAAAATTTGTGCACTTGGGGGTCTCCCAGCCCGGCCTGTGCCCTCTCGCAGTCTGGGACCCCTCAGGAGATAACGACCTGCTGGATTAAGCCTGCTCCCGGGGGGCAGAGGGCAGGCCCAATCCCTAAGTGCAGCCCCTGGTCAGGCTCAGAGCAGGGCCAATTGGGGAGTTGGGGCGCCGCCCCGTCATGCACAGAGCAGGGCGGATAGGGAGGTTGTGATGCCACCCTCAGTCACGCTCAGGGTAGGGCTGATTGGGGGGTTGGGGCACCGCCCCCTGTCACACTCAAGGCAGGGTCGATGGGGAGGTTGCGGCGCCACTCCCTGTCACTCACAGAGCAGGGCTGATCAGGGGGTTGGGGCGCTGCCCCCTGTCACTAACAGAGCAGGGTCCATCAGGGGGGTTGGGGCGATGCCCCCTGTCACTCACAGAGCAGGGCCGATCAGGGGGTTGGGGCGCTGCCCCCTGTCACTAACAGAGCAGGGTCCATCAGGGGGGTTGGGGCGATGCCCCCTGTCACTCACAGAGCAGGGCCCATCAGGGGGTTGAGGAGCTCCCCCCTGTCACTCACAGAGTAGGGCCGATAGGGGAGTTGGGGCACCACCATCTGTCACACACAGAGCAGGGCCGATCAGGGGGTTGGGGCGCCACCACTGTCACACTCGGGGCAGGGCCGATGGAGAGGTTATGGCTCTACCCTGTCACACACAGAGCAGGGCCCGTGGGGGGGGGGGGGGTGGGGAGTTGGGACGCTACACCTTGTCAAACACAGAGCAGGGCCGATCAGGGGGTTGGTGCGCTGCACCCTGTCAAACACAGAGCCGCCAGGCAATCAGGGGATTGGGGAGCTCCCCCCTATCAGGCACAGAGCAGGGCTGATCAGGGGGTTGGGGCGCCTTCCCCTGTCATGAACAGAGCAGGGTGGATCGGGAGGTTGTGGCCCCGCCCCCTGTCACACACAGAGCCACAGGGCTATCAGGGGGTTTGGGCGCTGCCCCCTGTCACGCTGATCCCGGTGCCGGGAGCCTCGCTGCTCCGCTGATCCCGGTGCTGGGAGGCATATTACCCTTTTACTATACAGGATAGAGGCCTGGTGCACGGGTGGGGGCCGGCTGGTTTGCCCTGAAGGGTGTCCTGGATCAGGGTGGGGGTCCCCACTGGGTGCCTGGCCATTCTGGGTGAGGGGCTGAGGGCTGTTTTCCCGAAGCGAGTGACTGAAGCTTCCAACTGCTCCTTGTTTTCTTTTTTTTTTTTTTATTCTGGGCCAGCTTTAGCTCTGAGGCCTGGCTGCTGAAAACATCGATACAATGTTGCTAAAGCCTGGCTGAATGAAAGCCAGTTTCTGGTGTTTTGTTTATCTTCTTATTTGCAACATAGTATATAGTTTCTTAGAGTTGTAGCTCAGAGGCCGGCTAGTGAGGCGGGGAACGTTGGAGTCTGCAGCAAGCAAGCCTCATGTTCGCTTCCAGCTGCCTGGCTGCCGGCCGCCATCTTGGCTGACAGTTAATTTGCATATACTCACTGATTAGCCAATGAAAAGGGTAGCGGTCGTACGCCAATTACCATGTTTCTCTTTTATTAGTGTAGATATATATATATATATATATATATATATATATATACACATACACACACTACGGGCCCAGTGCATGAAAATTCATGCACTGCAGGGGGGGTCCCTCAGCCTGGCCTGCCCCCTCTCACAGTCTGGGAGCCCTCAGGGGCAGGAGGCAACCTGGCGATCAGCGGAAGGCGACGCCCCTATCACACCCCTGCTGCTGCCACTGCCGGCAGAGCAAGCCTCGGCCGGCCCTGGTTACCTGAGCCTTGGGTGGCCCTGGGTGGCTGGGAGGCTGAGGGGACTGGGGGACTCCAGAGGCAGGCGCGCAGCAAGGCTAAGGGGACTGGGTGCTGCCATCTTGTGGCTGTGGGTGCCGCCATCTTTGTGATGCCGTGAGGGTCAATTAGCATATTCCCTCTTTATTAGATAGGACTAGTAGATGAGCTAAATAATCATTCACAGCACCACGGCCTATACTCCTTGGCCCGACAGACCTGTAGGAAACTCCTCAGTGGTCAGGGAGTTGGCTGGGCAGAGTGGTTAAAGCAGCGATCCCCAAATGTAGCTGCTGGTTGGAACCATTTGGACACAGAAGCCTAGCTCTCCCTCCAGCCCCTCCCCCACATTCTGAATTAATTGGTATGCAGATGGCCTGGGTACCAGGAGTTTTAAAAGCTCCTCAGGTGATTCTGACGTGCAACCACGTTTAGAAACGTCTGCCAAAAAACCTGTACTAATTACGAACTATAGAGCATGAGTCTTTATGCAGCCAGCTGAGCTGTGGCTAAAACCGCCAAGCTCCATCTCCAAGCAAGCTCCATCTCTGTGTGGTCTAAGGGAGACGAGGTGAGAGCAGCAAGAGACTCAGGAAGAACCTTCTTACTTAACTTCTCCACACCTCTGTTTCTTCATCTGTAAAATGGGGTTAAAATCAGACTTACCTCATGAGGTTGTTGTGGGATTCAAGCAGAATAAAACACATTGGGAGTCATAGTAATTGGCACCAGCCAACCAAGAGAGGTTGACTCAATGTTGGGGATGTGGGTGGAAAAAAGCAGAGTCCCTGGGATCGCGCCTCAGATCTGTCTTCACCAGAAATTCCTGATGACAGTGTGAAGCCAGGGGGACGGGCAGCATGGCCCCTGGTGCACCCGGAATCTCTTGGCCCTGAGTAGGGCCTTTGGGGTATTGTCCCTTGTTTTAAGTATTGTCCCCCTAAATACACCCACATTAGTTTGACCATGTGTTTCACTTGGGGTTTCAGAAAATACCATCCCCATTATAACCTGTAGGGTGGGTGGGGGATGGGGAAGGTGGGGCTTCTGCTCCTTCTCGCTCTTTGCAAGGTGGGGTGTTATGGACGTTCTGGAAACTTCAGCTCAGGCTTGGAAGCCACTCCTGGCCAGGCTTCCCGTGTCTTGGCCTCAAGGGAAAGTGGAGTTTCTCCGGTGGCCTGTGTGTCTTTAAGACTTGGAGAAGGAATAGTTGGGGGTGGGGGACCTGCAGGGAAAATTCCAACTAGTAGGTTCCTTTGAAATGGAAGTGACATCTAGTGGTTTGAAAATGAACTGCCAAGCCGGCCCCCCAGGCCCAGGCTATCCCTTGGGGTCCCTTCACTAGCCCTCAGGCCCACCTCCTCCAGGGCCACACCCCAGCTAGAGGGGCCTACAGCCCCAACAATAGGCTCTCGGTGGGTAAGGTGGCTTTCCTGGTCCCAAACCAGGTGGGAATCCCTACCCAGGCCTGGGCCCGGGCCCCTACCCCGTGCTCGGAGAGGCCAGGCCTGGGCAGGCAGGAGAGGCCCAGAAGTGTGTCCCTTTCCTGGCCTGTCAGGGCCATGGTGTGGGGTCCCCAGGTGAGCTGGGCTCCTTGACCTCCTGTCCCTTGATTCTGAGGAACACTGTCCTGGTTCCAGCCCCAGAGAAGTCCTGTGCAGGCCACAGTGCTGAATCATCAAAAACCTGCAGCCGCCGCTGTTATGCAATGGCCCGCCGGCTGCCTGGTGTCAGCTACAGGCCTCAGCCTTGGGGAGCATGGCACCCAGACTTGGGGTGTGTGAAATGGGGGCCTGCAGAGAGCCTTGGCTGTGGAACCAAAAGAGATGGTGGGAGGAGGGAGACAGAAAATCTACTGCTCTTCAAGGTCCTGGACTTGAGGATCCCAAATCTGAGGGAGACACAGCTTTGTCCTCACAAAGATCCCAGGTGCAGTTGTGGGCAGGAAAGACTGATGTCCACATGAAACAGACCGATGACCCTTTCAAGCACTAGAAAAATCAGGGCAGGTTGCATAGGACAGCAGAGCCTCAGGGCTTGGGCTGGGAAGGGACAAGTGATAGACTGAGATTAAGTAACAAGTGCTCAGGGGAGGCAATGCCCTTAAGGTGGCAGGGCACCCGTCCCCGCCCTCTCTGTGAGTTACCCACCCCATCCTTCCCTCCTCCCCGCCCCCCCCCCCCCCCGCCCCCGTCTCTGGCTCACGGGGGTAAGGGACCTCAGTCCACCTCAGGTACCGAGACCAGTGGCACCAGGGCCTGAGCGGGTCATACAAGGGACTCGGAAGGACTGGGAGGGCTTGCTGCCGTTGCCTGGACCCCTGGCACACCTCCGTTTCATCCTCATCCTGTGGAGAAGACCTTCTGGGAGGCTCAGCCCTGTGGCCTGTGTTAACCCTGCCCCTGTCCTGCCCCATCCCCTGAGTGAGACTCGGCTGCTCTGGCCTTAGATCTATGGTTCTGGAAGCGTCTCTCCCAGGGGATGAGCGTTCAAGATCGGCTTCCTGGGAAAGCCGTGCAGTCGACTCCCTCCTGAGAGATCCGGACACCTAGCACCGTATGCTCTCCGAGCACTAGGAAATACTTGTCTAACTTAGCCTTGCTGCTTTTCATTTCAGCGAGGTACCATACGGCCATGGTGGAAAACGTTTCAGGCACAGGAACAATGAGTGAATCTGGGTAAGGGGTGTAGGCACTTCGATCTTATTCTCGCAACTTTTCTGTAAGTTTAAAATTACTTCAAAGCAACATAAAGATTTAAAAACAAATTCCAGCAGAAATGTCTCACTTTTTCCTCCAGCGACTTCTTAGTTCCCTTTCTTGGCGGCTCCCGAGCTACCGGCTCCCCTGTGCATCCTTCCAAAGACGGCCTGAAGCATGTACAGCACACAGCTCCGCACGGCACCGCTTTCACTCAGTGCATCTGGAAACCATTTGTCCTGGGCACACACAGAGCTGTCCTGCCTTTTTTTTTAGGGCTCCGGAGTCTCCCAGTGAACAGGTGATTCGCATTTTCATTTGGAAGCTAACGTCCATTGGAATGATCAGCAGCAGAGATGTTGCTGGAGCTTCGATCCCTGCTCCACTACAAGCCAGTGGTTTCGTGTGGAGCCAGTCACTTCATCTCTCAGCGACTCAGTCTCCTCGTGTATGGGCCAGGATGAATAGTGGCACCTCCCCCAGAGCGTTCCGGGTGGATTAAATGAGATAATGCTTGTAAAGGGCTTAGGACACTGCCTGGTATGCAGTAAGCACTCAATAAATGTTAGCCACTCCTCCCAAGATAATTTTGCCAGGTCCCCCCCCGCCCCCTTTGAGAGAGTGGGGCAGTTTCCAGGCTTTTATTATTATAAACAATGATGCAAACGAATATCCTTGTCCACGCGTCACTTGGTACTTGGGGGAGTGTATCCGCAGGAAAAATGCCAGGGAGTAGAGTTGCTGGGTCAAAGGCCATGTGCAGTTTTAATTTCGAAAGACACTGCCAGGTTGTCCTCCGTGGAGGTAGGCCCGGTTGTGCCGCCACCAGCTGTGTTTGAGCCTGTTTCTCCACAGCCTTGCCAACACAGTTGTGTTTTCACTTGGACACGGCGTTTCTTAACTGTAGCTGGGCACAGAGCCTGTAGGAGCTTCTAAGGGGATCATTTGGCCTTTAAGCCCCTTCCCACCTCCCTACCTGGGTCTCTCAGGCTATTCGCTGGGAGAAGCCAGCCCACAAAAAAGGCTAAATGGTCTATGGCCAGCAAGAGTCTTCTCAAATTTACTGACAAGGCCCATACATATTTCATTTTACACATTTTTTTTATTAAACATTATGGTGCTCACAAGTTTATACATTGTTCATGGCTGCTTTTTCTGGGTCTGTTTGCACAACAAGGCTGTTGGCTAAATCTGGTAATACTTTAGAACAGGGGTGGGGAATGTCCGGCCTGAGGGCCGTATAAGGCCCTTGAAATCACTTGGTCTGGCCCGGCCAAGGCAACCACAGGCAGGACTCGAAATTCAATAAATCTAGGAGGAGCTTTTTGCATAGCAACATAAATGTATATTAAGTGAATTATAGTAAAGCGAATGATGTTATAAATATCCAAATGGCCCTTGGCAGAAACAAGTTTCCCCACCCCTGCTTTAGAATGTGCTTATTGTCACCATTTCATCCGAGCCAGGATCCTCCCTTTTTTCAGTCCTTACCCAAGGAGGATATTTTTTCCATTGACTTTTAGAGAGAGTGGAAGGGAGGGGAGAGGGGGAGAGAGCGGAGAGAGAGAAACATCAATGTGAGAGAAACACATCGATTGCTTGCCTCTGGCACATGCCCCGACTGGGGCCGGGGATCGAACCTGCAACCGAGGTATGTGCCTTTGACCAGGAATCGAACCCCTGACTCTCCAGTGGGCAGGATGACGCTCTAACTATTGGGCAACACCAGCCAGGGCTCAGATCCCATTTTGAACATTTATCACACATATGAAGGCACACAGGCAATGCCAGCACACAGTTAGCTTTGAGAATGGGGAAGCCTGGCTGGGGTACTTAGAATCAGACCTCTGGTTATGGATAATGTGATCAGCCAACCCCTCTCCCTTCTCTTCATGGGAAATTGGAGCTGATTATAAAGAAAAAGAAAGACGGGCCCTGCATTCAGAGACCTGTCACCTGAACACCGAACCCTCACCAACACAAGCTACAGCTCAAGCACGAGTGTCCCTCTGCAAAAGGAGTTCCTGCTGAGTTGATGTCAGTAGATTTTTACTAAAGCCCTTTAGACAGTTACTGGAGGCACAGGCTCCTTTGAAGGTGGCGGCTCGGGCAGGCGGGCAGGCCTGGGAGGTCTTGCAGATTCTTCTTGTTCCCCCACAGCTGCACGTACCTTGAGCTCACACAGGCGCAGGCTGGAACGCTCCCTCATGATTCACTCCGATGTAGGGTGGCATGCCAGACTTTCTAGGACTTTCGTGGGCTCTCTGGCTTAGCCTGGCATCAAAGCCTCTGACGCCTCTTTCTCTCCAATGACCTTGCCAATCTGACAAATGCCAAGGACCTTGCCTGTGCTCGAACTGGTGTGGAGACCATCCCAGGCTGCTCAGAGAGGGGGAAGCACTCTGCCTTCGTCTCCAGGGGCCCCTCAGGGGTCAGGTTTAAGGTGAGGGCGTCCTTGAGTGAAGGTCAAATAGTTTTCTTTCATTTCCGATTGTTTAATAAACTTTATTTTATCTAATCTAAACACACATGCAGAAACATGCACAAATCACAAGTATATCGCTTGATAATGTTTTACATGAGATTTATGAGTTTTACATGAACTAATCATCCAGATAAAGAAATAGAGCGTGCCCGCTTCCCACCACCCCCTGCTCCATTCCGCCCCCCCGCCCTGTTGCCACCGTTAGGAAAGGCATGTACTCCTCTGTCTTCTAGTCTTGACAGTTAGTATTGCCTGACTTTGGGACATCCTATGAGTGGAATCACATCACGTGAACTCCACTGTGTCTGATTTCTTTTGCTCAACACTGTGAGATTCACATGCTGTGAATTCACCATGTGGTGTGAGCGGTTCATTCATTCTCATTGCTGTGTAATTCATTCCACTGACAATCATTCGGCTATTTCCAGGTGAGGGCTCTGGTGAATAATGCTGCTGTAAATATTGCTATCGGTGCCTGTGGTATAACATTTCTGTAGATACCTGGCAGAGGAATGTGTCGCGGGTAGACACTGGCAAATTTCCGAAGGGGCTGTATCAATTTCTGCTCCCAGCAGCAATACAGGACAGTTTTAGTTTCTCCACATCCTCAGCTACACCACGGCCAGTGGTTGTGATTTTACCATTCCGGTGGTCAAAATGACCTTTCTAAACTATATATCCTTTGATCACTTTCTTACTTGCAGATTAAAAAAATTCCCCCAACATTCTATTGGGAAAACTTTCAAACATACAGAAAAGCTGAAAATATTATACAGGGAGCACCCATATGTGACACAATCACATGATCTAATCATGCAATCAACATTTTATCATTTTTTTCACATGTCTAATCATTCGTCCATCCATCCATCCATCAACTATCTTTTCTTAATGTTCATGCTTCTGTATGAAGGTAAAATCTACATACCATCACATGCACCCATTTCAATTAGACATTTAATGAGTTAAGTAAATGTAGAGAGTGGTGCAACCATCATCGGCACAATCCAGTTGGGTACACTTCTGTCACTGACAAAGTTCCCCTGTGTCATTTGGAGCTGGTCCCTACTCTGGCTCCCAATCTCAAGCAATTGCTGATCTATTTGCTTTCTCTCTATGTAGGCTTACCTTTTCCAGAAATTTCATATAGATGGAATCATATAGTGTGTAGTGTTTGCTGTCTGTCTCCTCTCATTGAGCTTAATGCTCTTGAGATTCATCCATGTTATAGCATGTATTAGTCCTTTGTTTTGCTGAGTAGTATTCCAATGTGTGGATATACCACAATTTGTTTATCCATTCTGTTCATTGACCCAATCAGTTTTTTTTTTCAGGTATATACTAGTATATTTTTATTGATTTCAGAGAGGAAGGGAGGGAGGGAGAGAGAGAGAGAGAGAGAAACATTAATGATGAGCCCTAACCGGTTTGGCTCAGTGGCTAAGGCATCAGCCCGGGGACTGAAGGGTCTCAGGTTTGATTCCGGTCAAGAGCACATGCCTGGGTTGCAGGCTCAATCCCCAGTAAGGGGTGTGCAGGAGGCAGCTGATCAAATATTCTCTCTCATCATTGATGTTTCTATCTCTCTCTCCCTCTCCCTTCTTCTCTGAAATCAATAAAAATAAATATTAAAAAAACAAAACACATCAATGATGAGAGAGAATCGTTGATCGGCTGCCTCCTACATGCCCCACACTGGAGATTGAGCCCGCAACCTGGGCACGTGCCCTGTCGGGGAATTGAACCATAACCTCCTGGTTCATAGGTTGATGCTCAACCACTGAGCCACGCCGGCTGGGCCCAATCAGGTTTTAATGACAGGATCAGCCTGTCATATGATCTTACTCATTTATAGAGTGGCCTATTGATGGGAAGAAGAGAAGATAGAGCGGTAGAGACAGAGACAAAGAGAGTTAGAGACAGAGAAGATAATATTCTTGGGCCTCCTCTCCTTTGGGAGACTTCAGGCTCCCTGTTGTCAGCCATCTCCCTCTCTGAACTCTGCATACCTGGCCATCCTCCCTCGCCTGGTGCTCACAGCTCCCTGTCCTGGCTTGGTGTCTGTTTCACGGGTGACCGTCTCCTTAAGTCCTATAATGTTCACAGAGAGCTCAGTACAATGTGGGACATGGTTTAGGAGTTGGGCAAGAGTGGCTTTTGTTATTCATTTCCCCTACAGCTTGATGAGAATCATGGCTTTTGTGTCCCGTCACTGTCACTCCAAGGCCTGGTACAGCCCCGGGCATACAGGAAGGGAGGAGGAAGGATGGTGGCAGGGCAGTGGGTTGGGGGCTTTAGGCAGTCGAGGTCTGAGCACCCCCATTTCAGCTCTCTGGTGAGGTCCCTATTAGAGCAAGGGCCCCGGGCTAGCTCTAGGAAGTCGCTGGACCTTGGTGCCAAACCACAGCGGGGAATGCCAGCAGCACTAACGAGTTCAGTGTGAGCCCGGGGAATGAGAAGCCTCCTGCCACAGAGGCCTAGGCAACTGCGGGAGGCTGCTGAGACCCCAGCCAGCGAGAAGCCTGAACCGCTGCCAGACACGCTGCTCCCTCCCCACCTTCCTCTCAGCCCGCAATTCCCAGTATTCCTGCTGTCCTTCCAGGCCATCCTTCCCACAGGCTTCCAGGAGTGCTGAGGGTGTGGGCTTCCCACACTGAAGTGATGTCCTGGAGCCTGGATGTGCCTTAGCGGCTCCCCTGTCCATGCGTGCTGTACTTGAGGGTTTCTGCTCTCCAATGCAGTGGTTCTCAAACTCGAGTGATGCGCACTCAAGTGCAGAAATCAGAATGACTGACTCCGCACCCCTGGGCTGGGGCCCGGGCATTTTGCATGGCTGACCAGTTCCCAGGTGGTCCTCACGCTGCTGGGCCGTGGACCACTCTTTGAGAACCACTGCTCTAAAGCTGTGGTCTGTCCTCCGAGGGCTCAGCTGGCCCCTCCTGTGTGGTGGGAGGGGCGGGGGAGGCAGGGAGAGGCATCTGCACACGTCTGTTCGTGGAAACATTGGGACCTTAATGACCATGACAGTGACAGTAGGAAGTTCACACTCCAGTTGCCTCTGGCCAAAGGGCTCGACAAGTCTCACAGTCATACAACGTCTTGTCTCCAACTTACCATAAAAATAAAAAGAGATCAAAGCTGGAGAGTGTCTGAGCATAAAAATAAGTGGTTTCATAAAAGAATCATCAGAACCTATTATTCTGCTTTAACGGCAGTGTCAGTAATAAACTTAATTTTGATTTTGGAAGTGACCCATGTAAAAAGAACTCTTAAAATTACACGGGTCAGACAAGATAGCGAGGGCAGGTTTTTTTTTTTCCTTTTCCTTCTGGCATTGTTCTAGAATGATTACTCAGATCCAGCTCCATCTTATGGTCAAGCTAGGCCTGAAAAAGGTCCTTAACTGTTATGAACACATTCAACCCTCCAACCAAACCTATGAGGCAGATAGTCTCATTCCCATTTTACATATGAGGAAACTGAGGCACGGCCGTTAAATGGCAGATTCAGAATCCCAGCACAAGTCCTTTTTGTATTCCAACTCGGACTTCGGGCCCCAAAGTGAGATTTTTGTTTCGTTTTCACCCCATCACAGCTGAATATTAATTCAATATCCCCCGGATAATTTCTAGCCAAACTGCACACACATTGGGCTGGATGAAGGCTAAGGTGAGCTCTTCTGTTCCCTGGGGTGGGAACTGCACCCACCCCAGCTGGCTCTGCCAGGAGAAATGAAAGAAAAACCGATTCCTCTCCCGGCTTATCTGAGCTTAAGACAGGTGAGATTGATCAGGGCGGCTGATCCACTGTCATCACAGTTAATTGGTCCTCAGCACCTGGGATGTGTGTTTACACAAGCCAGGCACGTTGCTTGGTGCCAGCTCAGAGGGATGGGAGAGGGCACTGTGTCCAGCTGGGCCGCCTCGGCCCACCCGGGGGCAGGTGGTTACTAAGTAAGGGAAGTGTCCACCCTCCGGGTGTTTGCAGAAGCCATGTGAGTGGGCCCCGTTGGAAGGGACGCTAATTAAGGAGCAGACAGCATGCTGTTGCCTCCTGGGCCTGTTGGTGGGTCCCGGATTTGTGGTGTGGATATGATTCCAGCCAAAATCAATCGCTCGCAAATAATTTAGACGGGGTTGGGGATGGTGGTGGGGTGGTGGTGTTTAGATAGGGAGTGAGCTCGATTGTGGATTAGATTGAGACCTTTCAGCTTCAGGTGGGGAGTGCTGCTGGGGGAGGCTGGGGAGGAAGAGGGAGGAGGACGGTGGGGGATGATGGGTTGTGATGGTTGGAGATGACAGACAGGGATGGTGAGGGTGGTGGTGGGGGATGGCGGTGCGGGAGACGGGATGTGAGAGGAAGGGTGGGTATTAGGAGGAAGGGCTGAGTAGCTCTGGAAGGTCCCGGCCGGGGATGGAAAGTTTGTCATGGTTTGGGGTGCTGGAGAGGGGGGCGTGTGGCCCGGGGGAAGCATCGCCTTGGATCACGTCGTCCTGTTTCCACAGGCGCCTACCCGGGTGTTTACCAAACCCGCTCCAGCAGCCCTGCTGGGAGGTCCTGCCTGGCTGGGCTTCAGCAAACCTGTTTCCCTAGGAGGCCTCCCTCCGCACCGCAGCAGCTGGGTGCTGATGTCAGCAGCGGGCGAAGCTGTAAGTCAGCACGAGCGCAGGTTGTGCTCGGCGCCAACACAGGAGAGGGCCCTGCCTGGCATGGCCTCCTCTGACCCCACCCCAATGGGGAGGCCAGGCAAGAGGTCGTCGGGGAGCCCTGGCCAGGTTCATGGAGCAGCTGTGCAACCTGGGGTGGCCCGAGGCTCCAGCTCGGTGTTGGAGGAGCCTGGACGTGGAAATCGGGAGGGCCCTTTAAGGACCATCTGGTGAGATCCCACGGAGAGAAAAGAGAGGTGTTATGATCCCCATTTCCCAGAAAAGGACACTGAGGCCTCGGGAGGGGAAGAGTTATGCCCAGGACCCCCTGAAGGCAGCGGCGGCACTAGGCTCAGAGGCTCAGCACCCCCGTCCCTGGACTTCTGACTGAACCCCATCTGCAGCAGCGCCTCCAGCTGTGCACACAGGTCAAGGTATGGGGCAGTGGGCTCAAGGGCCCGTGTCACAGAGCCAGGCTGCCTCCTGGGTCTGCCATTCACTTGGGGGTGGGAGTGACTCTGCACATAGGACTCTGGGTGGGGGAGGGTGAAATGAGATGGGCACAGGGAAAGGTCCCTATATGAGCGTTCGTCTTCTTCTCCCCAAATCCGTAGTCCCAGGTGGGAGGTTTGCATGTGCTTCAGTGTGTGTTTGTGCGTGCCACTGAGTGTGTGAGAGCGAGCACAGGAGAGAGAGAGAGAAAGAGAGAGAGAGATTCAGAAATCCTGGCCAGGCAGCCGCAGTGCGGAGAAGCCACAGTGTTTACTGATCTTGGGAAGCATTAGAGATTGAAGCCTCTAGGATTGGCCTGGCATGGGGGTGGGTGCCTGGCATGGGAGGTGCTCTGAGACCCACCAGGCTGCTGCCCTCGGAGCTGGCAAGGCAGGCCAGGGCTGGTGTCAGGATTGGGCAGCATCTCTTAGGGGCTTAGGCGTGAGGTTGTCCCCCAAGCCCAGGGGGGTAGGTATGTCCCACTCTCAGGAGTCGGTCCTGAGGAAGGCCGTGGGCATTTGTAGGGCAGTCCGGCCAGGGGTGTCTGACTAGAGGCTGGATATGATTCCAGCCAAAGTCCATCGCTCATACATAATTTAGACCGGGGGGGGGGGGGTAATTTAGACAGGGAATGAGATCGATTATGGATTAGATTGAGACCTTTTGGCTTCAGGTGGGGAGTGCTGCTGGGGAGGGTGGGGATGAAGATGGAGGAGGAAGCAGGGGATGATGGGGTTTTGATGGTTGGAGATGACAGATACTGGGTGGAAGTTTGGAAGCAGTCTGAAGGCAGCTGGGAAGGAGTCTGAGGGACCCTTCTCTACCCCAGCAATTGCCCAGGCTCCAGAGTATCTGTTGATGTCTCAATATCTGCCCATTGCAGGGGGTTAGAGAATGGGCTGGAGGGTACCAGGTGGTGGGGGGTGGGGAGAGGAGAGGAGGCAGCACTGGCCTCCAGGCCTCCAGAGAATTCTGCCCTCCCATAGCCCAGGGTGACCCTGCCCCCTCCCCTTGCTCTAGGAAGAAGTCTGAATACAATCTACTTATTTGTGCTAATTAACATTTGCATGACATGTCATCCCAGGAGCTTAGGGACCAAGAATGCAAATCCACGCTGCAGTGGATTTGGTGACATCAGCAGCTCCACTGGAGCCTGGGGAATTGCTGGAGCAGAGAAGGGCCCTTCAGGCTGTGTCCCAGCTGCCTGTAATTCCCCCCCCCCCCCATTACATCCACAGCGGTATTTTGTGCTGAGTCCTGGAAGGTCAAAGCGGAGGTCAGACCTCGATGTTGGCCTTCTGGTTCAACCATTTCACTTCACAGGTCAGGGAACTGAGGTCCAGAGATGAGGTGAGACTTGCTCAAGATTCCAGTTAGTGACAGTGTAGGGTCAGAACCTCACCTTGGACTTAATGTGCACGAAAGCTCCCTTTTGATGACCATCTTTCACACACACCCACCTGTCCTCCCGCAGCACCTCCATCTTTATTTTGTTCCACGGCAGTACCTGACATTCTGTGTTTATGCTGTGTATCTTCTGTCCCCTCCCCCCACTAGAATGAAGCTCCCTGGGGACAAGAATCACCCCGCCCCATTGCATTCACTGCCATACTGTCAGCATCTAGAATACATAGTTGCTCAGGAAGGCGTTGTGAGATTCATTCATGCATGTGTTTGTTCATTCATTCGTTGGCCAGCTCTCTTCTTCATTCCGGACTCTGAAAACACAGAGATGTGTCGGACCTGGCCCCTGTCCCACGGAGTGGGTGGCAAGCATGCAAATCCACTCTTCGATGTGCAGATTTTGTGACATCAACAGAATCACTGGAGGCTGAGAAATTGCTGGGGCAGACCAGGGTCTCATTAGACTTCAGGCCCTTTCTTCCAGGCCCCAGCTGCCTGAAGGAGGGAGGGATGGCCTTACCAGGACCAGGACTCTGGAAGGCCCCTTGGGGAACAAGGAGTTGGGGCTTGGGGGGTAAGAGTTCTCTCAGAGGCCCAGGTCACATTCTGGAGCAGAGGCAGTGGAGCCTCAAAGACACGGAGGAGGCCAGAGATGTGGAGAGGTAGCTTGTGAGCAAAGGAAGGGGCAAAGGAATGGGGGTGGGAGCATGGAGTGGGATCCTGGGAGGAGAGGGCAGATGGGGTGCTGTGGGGGGGTCTGAGCACTGAGTGTCTAGTGCTGGGTTCGGGGGCGGGGGAGGTAGAGGAAGGACACTGACATCTATTGCTCTTTGGGAGGGCTGGAGAGTGGGGGCAGCGGCTGAGACAGAAGACCAGGCTCCAGCCCTGCAAGGCATATGGTCAGATAGGGAGGCATTCCACAAACCGAAGGGAGAGCTTTGATTGGAGGCTCAGCTTTCTTATCTGAAAAATGGGAGTGATGACGTGACCCTGGGGTGGAGGGGAAGTGAGCCTTGTGTGAGAGGATCTGTCTGAATGCCCCCAGCCCACTGCTGGACCCCCCCCACCCCCCCCCCCCACCCCCCACACGCTGGCCTGGCCTCCTAACCGCTTCTCTTTTCCCTGGGCAGCCTCTCTGGGGAGTGGGGCTCTGGGGCTCTGCCCGGAGGAGGGGCCAGTCCCCACCCTCTGTGCTCCCCCAGGAGGCTGGTGCCCAAAAGGTCACCCGGTTTCCTGCGTCCCAGTGGCCAGAACCCTCTGGGCTCTGTGGGTGCTGCGGGTTTCCTGGCCGGGACCCAGGTCTCTGCCATTGGGAACTGCAAGCAAGAGAGCCTGCAATGGTTTCTGGCCAGGCCGAGGCAGGCAGGAAGGGAGCAATGGCCCCCAGGAATGCGGGTGGAATGCCTGGGTGGCGTGCTCCAGTCCCCCACCGCTCAGCTCCCGGGGGAGTGAGCAGGGCCCTGAGCATGTCTGGGGCTGGTGCTCTCCGTGAGGGCTCGTGAGTGGGTGTGTATGTGAGGGGTGGCCAGTCCTTCTCCACAGGGACCGTCTCCAAGGAGGCTGCTTGGACAGACCTCTGTCCCACCCGCTCCCTTCAGTCTGCCCTCTGACGGGGCAGTAGTTGCGGACACCTGTCTTCACTCCTGGGGGCGAAGGGCGTTGGTTTTTACTGGAGCTGGGCCTCTGTGTTGTCCTTCAAGCTGGAGCTCCCGGAGGTCAGGGTTTATGTTTCCCCTTCACATGGGCAATTCCTAAAGGACTGAGGCTGTCACACCAACTCACCCAAACGCTTCCTGGGCCGAGGTGGGTTGGCAGCGGGAAGAGGAACTGCAGACGGTCCCCGCCCCCATTCCTTTAGACCCAGGACCTACCCGCCACCTAACCTGCCTGCAAAGGGGGAACCAGCAGGGGCCAGGTGATTCTCGTGGACCACACACCAGCCCACTCACATCCTTTGCTCCCAACCCTGTACATGGGCAGCTGAGGCCTCAACATATGTTAGGGAGGGAGAGGCCAGGCCCTGGTCACCCACCGGGACAGTCCTTGGCCCTGCGAGGACCATACTTGGGGTTTGTCCAAACTCTGCTTGTAGCCTGGGGTCCACGGGGAAGGGCTGAGAGTGAGCAGGCCATAGCACGCCAGGCCTCTGTCCACTAATGGTACCTGCACATTCCTGGGTCCTGTATCAGGCCTTTCATCTTCCCTTTAATCTTTGGCTTTGTCCCCATGAGCCAGGGCATGGGGTGGAGGCTGGACAGGCACCCAGGGGCAGCCAGGCAGGAGCAGGGGGAGGTGGAGTGCTGGCAGCTGGCCAAGGTCAGAAGTTTCCAGTGCCCTCAGTTTCCATCAATGCCCTCGGGCTCTGATAGGGAAGACACATGTTGTCAAAGCTCTGGCTGGTCAGACTCCATCTCTCTGTTGTAGACATGGCTCGCTGGCTCCCATTGGCAGGACATCCCTTTCCAAGTCGTCCACACACTTCTAGACCAGCCCTGGAGGGTCAGTCTGTGGTTGGAGTTTTGGATAATAGGTACAGGACTGGGCCCCTCTGTGGCTAGGATTGGGGGACTGAGATGAGAGTTTAGGATCAAATTCTGACCAGGGTTATGAGTGAGCCTGCTTTCCGAGTTAGGGGGATGAGACCTTGGCTAGGTAGGATTAAGGGTCAGGCTGTACCCAGGATTAGGGACCAGTTTATACCTACAATTAAGAGTCAATCTAGCCCGGCCTGCATGATTGACCGTCAACCTATGAACCAGGAGGTCACGGGTTGGATTCCCCGTTGGGGCAGATGCCTGGGTTGCGGGCTCAGTCCCCAGTGTGGGGTGTGCAGGAGGCAGCTGATCAATGACTCTCTCATCATTGATGTTTCTACCTCTCTCCTCCTCTCCCTTCCTCTCTGAAATCAATAAAAAAATATATTTTTAAAAATGAGTCAATCTAAACCCAGGACTAGGGGTAAGTATACACCCAGAAGTAGGGAGCCAGTCTATATTCAAGATTAGAAATTAGTCTGCACCCAGGACCAGGACTCAGGCTACACCCAGAATTAGGGATTAGTCTATATTAAGGATTAGGAGTCAGTCTGTACATGGATCAAGGAGGAGGCTGTATCCAGGGGGAACAGAGTAGTCTATACTCAGGGGTGAATGGGCACCAAGGGGTAAGTGTGTATTTTTCATTGGAGCTAAATCTATGACTCGGCCACAGGAGGTGACCCCAACCTGCCCGGCCACAGAAAGCAAAGACTACAGTTTGCAATTTGGACGGGAGAGAGTTTGCTGTTCCCCTCCCTGACTGCCCACTCTGGGCACCACCTGCAGGAGCGACCAGGGAAGGGCGGGGAGACTCATCACTCACAGAGAAAGCTCAGCTTGAGAAGTCACCAGGAACACCACCGGGACAGAGCATGCTGCCCAGGCGAGGTCCAGTGAGTGGCTCGAAGACAACATTGCCCAGCGCCACGGCCAGGAAGAACGCTGGGCAGCTCCACAGATGGCACTGTTGTTGACACTGCGCCTCTTGAAACTCATTCCGGGAGAGCTCATTCTGCAAACATTTCCTGAATGCCTCCCATGCCTCAGGCCAGAGGTTCTCAACTTGAGTGCACGGGAGACTCAACCAAGAAACTTGTGAAAAGGCTGATTCCTGGGCCCCACCCCAGGGACTCTGGAGCAGAAAGGGGGCTGCGCAGGCACCTGTACTTTCAGTAAAGTCCCGGGGGGTTCTGCTGCCGTGGCATTAAGATCATACTCTTGGGGACCTGCCCTCAGAATCTTATCGTGTTGGCGAAGGATCACGGAAAACACTCCGAACGCCGCCTGGTGCGTTCAGCGAGCAGGGTGGGCGCAAGGATCTCGTTTCAGAGAAGAGCCGAGAAGGCCGGTGAAGAGGCAGCAGTGGGGTTCGCTCTTACTTCTGACCAGCAGAAAGCTAGAATTGCACTTGATGCAAGCACCGTGTCAAACGTAGCTGCTCAACCATCCTAGAGCATTTTCATGTGCTTGGCAAGGTAGGGGAATTCAGGCAAACACACAAAAGATTAACTTGGAGTAGAGAAATATAAAACAAGGCATAATTAATGCATTAAATGAGGCAAAGTAAAAGAATGCCTGTAAAAATGCTGTGTTGGTACATTGCTAAGGAAGGGAAGAATGCATAAGTCATTATTATTAGATAATTAGTAACTTACCAATCGTCTATCAATCATCTAGAACAGGGGTCCTCAAACTACGGCCCGCGGGCCACATGCAAATACAAATATTGTATTTGTTCCCATTTTGTTTTTTTACTTCAAAATAAGATATGTGCAGTGTGCATAGGAATTTGTTCATAGTTTTTTTTAAACTATAGTCAGGCCCTCCAACGGTCTGAGGGACAGTGAACTGGCCCCCTGTTTAAAAAGTTTGAGGACCCCTGGTCTAGAAGGACAGTACTCAAATGATGCTGATCGACTTTGTCTACACTGTGGGCTTCTCTCTCCTCTGCACAGCGGCCCAGCCGAGCGCTGGTCTGCAGTTGGTATACAGAAACACCTGCACAGGGTGTGTCTATTCATTTTACACACATGAAGTTACAATATGGACTATGTGTTTGCAGACATTTCTCTCTCCCCCACCTTGGTCAAGGACCCTGCTGCCATTTGCAACAACGAGATGGATGGATTTGAGAGTTTCATGATAACTGAAGCGAGTCAGACAGAAAAGGACCAGAACTGTGTGATTTCACTCCCGTGTGGGCTATAACACAAGAAGCGACACAAGAACAAACTCACAGATACAGAGAACAGAATGGTGGTTACCAGAGGGAAAGAGGGGTGGGGAGAGGGTGAGGAGGGTAAAGGGGTCAGGAGACTAGACGCCGCTGGTGGTGAGCACACAATAGGCTACACCGATGTTGCATTGTAAGGCGATACACCTGAAAGTTATATGATGTTATTAACCAGTGTGACCCCCACACATTTATTTAAAAAATCCTGATGCTGAAGTGCTCAGTCATCTTGAGGACCTTGTTGAAGGCAGACAGGCTGGACCGGATGACTGTCCCTCGGTGGCTCGCTGCCATGCGGTGTGCTTCTGGAAGGTTACATAAATTTTCCCTGGTTATGTTTCCATGTTTCCCTCTGAGGATGAGTGGCCTTCCGGGCCTGCCTGCGGGTCCAGAGCTTGAGGTATCGTGCTGCTCGGACGGGGGGAGCGAGGGCTGGATGGCGTCCCAGGAGCTCCTGGGGGCCACACCCTCCGTGGCCGGTTCCTGACCCTCCGTGGCCGGTTCCTTTCCATTCCCCGGGGCTGGGCTGCAGGCCACCTGGTCACAGCCTTCTGAGATACTGCCAGCGACATTTTTTTTCATTTATCGCAGTTAAATTTCACCTTGTTGGTTTCAGGCCAGTGTTTCCAGAGAGGTGGGGGATTCCCCTAGCTCCTTCAGCTGCCCAGGGACTTCCCCAGCCCCCTGGACACTCCCTGCCTTCCAAGGCTCACATCCCTAGGCCATTGCTCCATGTCACTCATTCACTCAACAAACATCCATGGAACGCCCACTGGGCACTGGGACCCAGAGGGAGAGGCACGGGTCCCAATGCAGACGGCTGGACAGGCACAGAGCAGATCCTCTCTCTCCAGCCTGGTATACGTATGCCAAGGGGTTAGGGGGGCACAGGAGGAGCACCTGATTTGGACACGGGGAGCACATGGGAGGCAAGGAAGTTTTCATGAGGGAAGTAACACTTTGTGTCTCAAATTGTGAGAAGGGAGGAGTGGGCTGGGGTGTGCAGGCAGAGAAAAACAGCCTGAGCTGAAGTCTGGAGGCTTGGAGCAGCATGGCCAGGGTTGGTTATAGGTCGCCTTCTTGGGGCTAGATCATGATGTGCGAAGCAGGGGGAGTATGGGGCTGAGGCTGGAGAGGCTTGCAGGGAGATCACAGGGGAGTGCGGGGAGCTAGGCCCTTATCCCGTGGGTGAGGAGGAGCCATGGGAGGTGTCACCTAGACGAGAATGATCTGGTCAGCTCTGCCAACTGGACACCACTGTCCACTAGCATCAGCACCCGATATATCTTTTTTTGTGGGTCCCGGGCACCTTTCTAAAGAGAGAGCTCTGGGGAGGCAGGCTGGCATAGGAACTGGACAGCATCCTGAGTCACTCAACTGCAGATTTCGGAGGGAGGGTGAAGACTTCCACGCCAGAAAGATTTGGATGCCTCACTGTTGGAGTTCTGGCCAGTAGAATGGGAGTGACTGGCGATCTAACGCTGATGGCTGAGTGGTGGCCAGAGAGTGAGAGAGCCTCCATTGGAAACAGGCAGGCAGTGCAGCCTGGGGAGGGGGTGGCTGGAGCTCATTCCAAGATAGCACTGGGCGGGCCTGGGGCCCTGGCCACCATCCCCACTGCTGCCTGATCAGCTGTCTGAAGTCCCTCTTTGCGTGAGGTCTGATAACAGAGCCTGGGGAGCTATCCCCACCATAAACAGTCAGGTTCCTTCCACTGATCTGGTGCCTGGGCTCCGTGTGCCCCGTGGCCTGCCAGCCCTCTGGCCCCAGAGCAATGGTGGAGAAGAGGGTCTGCCCAGCTTCCTGCAGGCCTCACAGTTGTGCAAGGCTGCCTGATTCCAAACAAACCGTAAACCTACTATCTCCCTGGCAATTCCAAGCATTCTGGCCAGCAGGTGGCCAGGCCGGCACTGCTAGGGACAGCCAGGGCCCAGGTCACAGGCCAGGCCTGCCTGACTAGGGGTGAACCGAGCTCACAGGGTCTGGGCTTGGAATTGCTGGGTCCCTGGAGGGATGGGAAGAGCTCTGGGCATCCCAGGTCCTAGTCCTAATTCTCCCACCAACTCGCTGTGTGACCTAGGGCAAGTTCCTTCCCCTCTCTGGGCCTTAGTCACCTTGGCTGAGCCTGAGGAGTTTGGTAATGACGAACCAGGGTGCCTTCTCTCCTGGCATTCTGGAAGTCTGAGTTGTGACCTAGAGGCCCAGGAGGGATTGTGCAGCCTCGCCCCAGACTCTGGACAAGAGGCACACCCACCCCTATTCATTCATTCATTCATTCATTCATTCATTCATTCATTATCAACTCCAACTCCAAAGAGCAAACCACAGGCTAGAGAAGAAGTCTGGTTAAACACAGCGTGTCAGCCTATGTAAGAGTAGGGAAGAACTTCTCGGATCTGACTTGAAAGCTTCCAGGTGGTGCTTCATTTATTATTCAATACATTCATTCATTCTTCATTCATTTGCTTAATAAATATTAGGAGGCACCTACTATATGCCAGGCACTGTGTTAGGACCTGCAACTTACTGGTAACCAGATGGGCAGGATCCCATCTGGTTACCACTAACTGGAACCCATGGGCTGGCCTGGCCCACTTATCTCCCCGAGAAGCTGGAATGCAGCAGGAATCTGGAGAGTAAGCCCCAGGAGCCCTGGGACCCACTGGGGCCCCGTCCACCCTGACTGTCCTAACCACTGATGGCGGAGTGGAGGAGGGAGCAAACAGTCCCAGCTCCAGGAAGCCCCTCTGCTGTGTGGACACTCTGCCCATATCTCTGGAGCCAGTGGGGAAGCCACCCAACCCCTCAGGGACCTCCGGAAACCTGGGGTCAGCAGGTGCAAAGGCAGGAGGGTTCTGGGTGAGGCCTGCAGCGCCCAAGGAGCAGGGACTGTTTCCTCCTGGGCCCCTTCCCATGCAATATGGGCTAATGCGGTGTCAGCGAGAAGGGGTCAGCGAGTGGAGGCTGGCTGGGGCCTCGTACCGCTCTGGGTCTGGAGAAACTGTCCGTGGACATGGTCCTACCCTGGGAAGGACTCCGGGTCCTTCAGAACCTGGGAAGGTGGAGAGGGGCTGCCCTGGCTGGTGCTGCATGAGTGGTGGCCCCTTGATGCTCCCACAAGCATGATGAGCCTGTCCTCCCGCCTAGCGATGGTGAGGATGGTGTTAGA
This sequence comes from Myotis yumanensis, assembly GCF_028538775.1. Lineage (NCBI taxonomy): Eukaryota > Metazoa > Chordata > Mammalia > Chiroptera > Vespertilionidae > Myotis > Myotis yumanensis. The sequence continues at coordinate 83,983,367 of NW_027223757.1, read as the reverse complement.
GCACTGGCCCTCTCCGAGGGGGTTCCAGCTACAGAGGAGTGCCTTTAACAGGGGAAATGGGCCTGGACCATGCCTGTCCTGCCTCTAGGCCCATGGCCAACTCAAGCGTCCCTTCTCCCTGCATGGCCTTCCGGGCTTCCCGGGAAGGGACGCAGAGGCTAGGGCAGGCACTCTACTCTGCTTCCCCCTGGCTCCCTGCACCAGGCTCTGGACAGCGGCCAAGTGGGCAAATGCAGAGGGACCCTCTTCTCCTTTCTGTCCCCACCTTTCGATGATTTCCATTAGATTTAGGCCCCTGTTGAGCATGGTTTTTTGGTAGTTCTTTTAAAAATATATATATTTTATTAATTTTTTACAGAGAGGAAGGGAGAGGGATAGAGAGTTAGAAACATCGATCAGCTGCCTCCTGCACACCTCCCACTGGGGATGTGCCCGCAACCAAGGTACATGCCCTTGACCGGAATCAAACCTGGGACCCTTGAGTCCGCAGGCCGACGCTCTATCCACTGAGCCAAACCGGTTAGGGCTTTGGTAGTTCTTGACAGTATTTTAATAATTGAACTAGTTAAGCTAGTTTAGTATTCTAAGTCAGCGTTGGTTGAACTGATTTTCTCTTAGGGAAACTGAGTTCCAGAGGGAGGACAGGGATTTACCCAAGTTCACACATCCGGCCGGGGCTGAGCTGGGACCAGAACCCAGGTTTCCTCAGTTGCAGGTTGGCTGCCTTCCAGGCTAGCTCAAAAATTCTACCAGCTGCGTCATTCGTGGGGTCCATAGCAAAATGGAAATATTGCCCTACTTGTTCAAAAATTATTAAGAATTTCAATATGGTGACAGACAGCAGATGTGGCCCTTCTAAACATGGGCTCTTGTGCAAGTGCACAGCTCACATGGCCACGGCGCCGCTTGTACCGTAGGAGTGGGAGAAGGGAAAGGGAGACCCCAGCCAGCTGCCTCTGAGAGTCAGGGGACGCGTGCGCCTCAGCAGGATGGGTCTCTGGCAGCTGGGGCCTTGCTATTCTAGTGATGAGTGAGCACCACAGTTTGGGGATCTCCCCTGCACAGAGGGTCCGTAGGATGCAATGCCGGGCCTCCCAAAGGTGGGAGGAGACAGATGCAGAGATGTGTCTTTATTTGCAGCTGTCTGCCTTAAACAGCCCCCACAGGAAAGTTCTTGGGGACCCCAGGAGAGACGGGAGGTGCAGCCATCACCACCAGCAGAGGCTCCGGGCTGAGTGACCAGGGAGCTGTGAGGGGGAGGTGGCAGCGCAGTTCCTACCACCTTATGCAAGAGGGAGAACAAAGGGGCCTTGCTGGGAGGTATTATAAGATTAAGTGGCTGGGTCCAATTCAAGCCCCTTGGGACCTGAATTAGCAACAGCAACTCAAAGCGGGGAATGAAAGCTCCTGGCCTCTCCCAGAGGCCCCACCCCCGTCCCTGCCTGGGCCTCCTCACAGAGCTAATCTGCTGAGTTCCTGCCTGGGGCCTGTGTGAGGGGCTGGTCCCCACCACTTAGAGGGGACCGGAGCCTTCCTGGGGAAGGAGCTGTCTGACCCCTGACCCCTGACCTCCGGGGCACAGTCTCTTTGCAGGCTGGGTGGCCCAATTTGGGCTGAACTTAGACACTTGGCTGAGCTCTGGGTTTGCGGGGAAATCACTGCTCCTCTCTGGGCCTCTCCTTCCTGCTGATAAAGGGGGAATTTGGGGCCGTGGACCCAGTGGCCATCCCTGGGGTCCTTGAGCTGGTTCCAACAGACATCAGCCACATGTTGCCTCACGGGTAGGAGTGTCCCCAACAAAAATAGGACTTGGGAGTCTCAGACTGATAAGTGTCTGATGGATTAAAGGAAAAAAAAAAAAAAAAGACAAGCTGTTTGAAGTTCCATGACCTGGTCCCCACTGGCGTTCCCAGTTTCACTTCTTAGTACTTCCCATGTTATACTTTATGTTATAGCAGCAGCAAGCTACCCACCCTTGCTCTTTGCTCTGGCTGTGCCCACTCTCTGGAACCCCCTGGCCCGGCTTACTCTTCCTTTCTTCTGGCCCAGCTCTGCCAGCACCTGAAGGGCCCTCTCGCCCTCCTCCCATCCCTCAGTGCACCTGCTCAAAGCCTTCTCTGGTCTGTGTCTCTCCCAGGAGACTGCTGGCTTCTTGAGAGCTGGGCCCAGCCCTGCCCAGGCCTCACCAGGTCTGGGCCACCTGAGTGCAGCACCTGGATGCATGGCGACCAGGACACCTGGTGAGCTCACAGCACTCCGGGGAGGCAAGGAAGACACAGCAGCATGATTACTGAGTTTCCTGTATGTTGAGGGCAGTGGGGGGAATGACAGGGAGGCCGGAAAGCATGAAACTGGGGGGATTTGTAAGTAGAGGCTTCCAGAGGCGAGGCCTGAATGGGTAGGAGAAGCTGGGGAAGGACGTGGAGAAGAGCATTCCAGGCAGAGGGAACCGCAGGTGTGGGCCCTCGGAGGGCAGGGGCTGGGCAGTGGGAGAGAGGGCCCAGGCCAGGCCGCAGAGGCTGTGGAGGGCATTGGAGACCTTACCTAGAGAGCAATGCAAAGCTATTAAGGGGTTTTAAGCTGGTGGAGTTGAGGAGGTGATGAGATTTGCATTTCTAAAAGATCACTTTCCCTGCTGTGTGGAGAGTGGATTAGGAGCCACAAGAGGCTATTGCTGTCCTGAGAGGGGACAGAGAGGGGAGTGGGCAAATGAGAGACTGGGGGTGGGGGCGGACAGAACTTTGAGAGAGAGAGAGGGAAGAGGGGCTCCAGGTTGCCAGCTCAGCCCTCAGCATCTGCATATTAGTAGCCATGTTCACCGTGGCACGGGCTGTGGATGCTGCAGCCAAGCCCAGCCCCTCAGAGCAGCCCCGTGGAAGGGGAGGATGGGGCCAGGTTGCAGCTGCCCAGCTGATCTCCACAAAGAGTGTGCCAGGAAACCCATACATGTGGACAGGAGGACATAGACACACGGACGCGAACATTGCATGTATGTACACAGATAGAGTCACAATGCCTGCTTGGGTATAGACATTCACACACCTGAGTCCCAGATTTACATACCTGTGCCCCCCCCCCACAGGTCTACACGTGTAAATCTATTAATGGTAAAAATAACCAACATTAATTGGGTGCTTGATACATCCCAGGCGTTATTTTTGGCACTATATATCCCATAGAGATGCACACATATTGACACAGCACACTCACAGTATGTGTATGTGTGTATCACACATGAACTCACATGTGTGTATGGCATGTGTATGTGGAGGCACCTACATATGATGCGGTGCATACTTTGGTATAAATGTACACACACACGTATTACAAAGGTGCAAATCGCTGCAGAGGTATATTTGAGTGCACACATCTGCCCTCACATATATATGCAGGATACACATTCCGTTTATGCACATACACTTTCTGTTTTGAACAATACAGACATATGCATGTGCAGCACACCAGTGTCACACACTTGTGTACACATGCACACACATGCACTGCACAAACACGAACTCTCTCACCCTTTCTCACACAGGGCAATTTATGACCGTCCCAGCTCATGTCCGGACTTCCATTAACATTAATGAGGTGATGTCGCCTGGGTGTTCGGAAACCCATGTCCTGAGGGGCAGGGGTGAGGGGCGGTGGCAAGGGGGAGAGGACAGGGGGCCATGGTCACAGAGGAGCAGCTAATTATCCGGCTGACCGAGGTTTGATTGTTTTTCCCACGCTCCCTGCACTGTCCCCAATGCAAGGCCAGGTTCTGGCTGCACCAGAGCGGGGCAGGGGGGCAGGGAGCAGAAGTAGGAAAGGGGAGGGGAAGTAAGGAGCAGAAAGAAATGGTGGGGGTGGGGCAGAAACCAACCCCAATTTCAGTGCTGGCCCTCTTTGCCTAGAGCTATCTGAGTCGCTCCCTGCAATAGCTCAAAATTCCTAAAGGTTCCCGTGTCTGTGGTCCTTTCCTCCCCACAGTGAACCTTGTATCAGAGACAAATTCAACATCTTTTCAGGAGCTCTTAGTTGCTGACCCCGGGGACATAAAAGGAGTCCCTCCCATATGTTACCACCTTGATATTTAGCACAGACACAGTCAAACCCATGCATGGTTGTCATTGCTTCCACCGTTCATTCTCTGGACCAGCATTTATCTATTTATTTTTTTATTTTTTAAATATATTTTATTAATTTTTTACAGAGAGGAAGGGAGAGGGATAGAGAGTTAGAAACATCGATCAGCTGCCTCCTGCACACCCCCCTACTGGGGATGTGCTTGCAACCAAGGTACATGCCCTTGACCGGAATCGAACCTGGGACCCTTCAGTCCGCAGGCCAATGCTCTATCCACTGAGCCAAGCCGGTTAGGGCAAGGGCCAGCATTTATTGACCGTGAGACACTGTTTTAAGCAGCTCAGCTTCCTCCGGTCCCCTCAATACTAGTAGAAAAAAACCTTTCCAAGCAGCCGTGAGTGTGGGCTTCCCATGAGCTCTGCAGCCTTTTGGGCATTACAATACTAATGGGAAACACAATAATTTAGATGCAATAAATGCAAATCACCTTGACACACCTCTTTCCTGCTTGCAAAGGTGTCTTTTTTATCGCTGATTCATCTGAAGAACAACAGTTCTCCGAGGCTGGCAGGACAAGTACAGTTATCCCCATATCACTGATGGGGAAACTGAGGCCGAGGGAGGAGAGGCTTGCCCGTGGTCATGTGACTGAAGAGGGGCGGGGCTGAGACTTGAATCTGGCGTGCTCCTTCTCTGGCAGTCCCTGCATGTTCTCTTCCATTGATTTGTGGGGCTTCCTCCCAAAGCACAACATGAATTCGACTTCATATGCTTCCCGGGAATTTTGTTAAAATAAACCTCCTAGACGCCTGGAGCCTTCCTGGGCCATGGCTCCTGGCCACAGAGTAGAGTCGCACCCCGGCACTGGAGGAAGGTAAGTGGTCATCCCGTCTCCCCGCGTCATTTCATAGATGGGGACAGGGAGGCCTTCTTGAGCCCCGATGGCACCAGGATGACTGTCCGGAAGGCCCAGGTCAGAGCGGAGGCCGGGAAGGGGCTCCAAAGGCCTTGGTCTGAACACCACTTATGGGCACGTCCACCTCAGGCATTATTAGCTCATGTTTACGAACAAAGCGGAGCCCTGACAAGTCACTCACCAGCCAGAAAACAGCCCTCAGCCCCTCAGCCAGCCTGGCCAGGCACCCCAGTGGGGAACCCCACCCTGATCCAGGACACCCTTCAGGGCAAACCAGCCGGTCCCCACCCATGCACCAGGCCTCTATTCTATATAGTAAAAGGGTAATATGCCTCCCGGCACCGGGATCAGCGTGACAGGGAGCAGCACCCAAACCCCCTGATCGCCCTGCGGCTCTGTGTGTGACAGGGGGCGGGGCCACAACCTCCCTATCCGCCCTGCTCTGTTCGTGACAGGAGAAGGCGCCCCAACCCCCTGATCAGCCCTGCTCTGTGCCTGATAGGGGGGAGCTCCCCAATCCCCTGATCGCCCTGCAGCTCTGTGTGTGACAAGGGGTGGGGCCACAACCTCCCTATCCTCCCTGCTCTGTTCCTGACAGGGGAAGGCGCCCCAATCCCCTGATTGCCCTGCGGCTCTGTGTTTGACAGGGTGCAGCGCACCAACCCCCTGATCGGCCCTGCTCTGTGTGTGACAGGGTAGAGCCATAACCTCTCCATCGGCCCTGCCCTGAGTGTGACAGGGGGCAGTGCCCCAACTCCCCTATCGGCCCTACTCTGTGAGTGACAGGGGGGAGCTCCTCAACCCCCTGATCGGCCCTGCTCTGTGCGTGACAGGGGGTGGCGCCACAACCTCCCCATCGACCCTGCCTTGAGTGTGACAGGGGGCGGTGCCCCAACCCCCCAATCGGCCCTACCCTGAGCGTGACTGAGGGTGGCATCGCAACCTCCCGATCCGCCCTGCTCTGTGCATGATGGGGCAGCGCCCCAACTCCCCAATTGGCCCTGCTCTGAGCCTGACCAGGGGCTGCACTTAGGGATTGGGCCTGCCCTCTGCCACCTGGGAGCAGGCCTAAGCCAGCAGGTCATTATCTCCCGAGGGGTCCCAGACTGTGAGAGGGCACAGGCCGGGCTGGGGGACCGCCCCGCCACCCCCCCCCAGTGCACAAATTTTTGTGCACCGGGCCTCTAGTCTATATATATAAAAGCCTAATATGCAAAGTGTCCCCTCTGGAGTTCGACCAACTGGGGGTTTGATCACCTGCTATGATGTGCGCTGACCACCAGGGGGGCGGCACGGAACGAAAGGAGGCGCTGGCCAGCAGCTGCTAGGGACCCTACCCATGCACAAATTTTGTGCACTGGGCCTCTAGTTAAGAGATATTATCCTGTACTCTATTGAGGAATTATTGTAATTCCCACAGTGAACCTGTGCTAAATCAATTGCTGGTCAATCTCTGAGCATAACTTTTGCTACTTCCCTAAAACTAAACAGAACACCCATCTAGGATGTCCTATGAGGGGACGTTTGCTCCCCCTCAACTCTCCAGCGCGCCCTGTCAAGTGAGGATAGGGTTGAGCAGCGGTGACAGGAATCTCTAGCTGAACAGAAAGCGGCCCCTGAGAAGGTGGAGGGTGGGGTTCAAGGTTGGTCTGTTAGAGCTCTGCAGAACCTGGTGGCCTCCCCCTCTCTGTCCAGCCTGGATGAGGGTGAGCACCCCAGACGGGGGTAAGGACTTCTGGGTACTGGCCCCTGCTGTGCCACTGGCTCCAGCCTTGGACTCCAACCTTGGCCTGCTCTCTGGGCTTCAGTCTTCATTTTCTGTAAAATGGGTGGAAAGCCCTCCCCCCTCCACCAAGCCTACCCAAACTGGTATGTTATGGGCCTCTGCAAGACCATGAATGACCCACACTTTTAAGTGCTTGCAGTGCCATTCAGATGGAACTGGGTCCCTCGTTGGGACTTGGACAGGGCTGAGGGCTTCAGGCTAGACCACAGCACGTTCTCAGTGGGCAGAAGGGCTGCCAATGCCAAGGCGCCATGCTTCAGTGGCCCTGCCTCTCCTCCAGCAAAACAGACCCAAAGATGCCTCCATTTTTGTGGGGGGGCGGGGGGCGGGAGTGGGGGGGGGGGGAGGCAGTGAGAGTCAGCCAGTCCTGCCAACACCAACACAGAGAGCCTGTCGGCTACCTGGGCACCCTGGTCAAGCCCCCGGGCTCAGCAGACTCCTGCAGCCTGTTCCTTTGGGGAGGTGGCCTGGCAGGAATCTCCTGGTGTTGCAGGCTCAGAGCCTGACTTGTCCAGGGGTGCCTGGTGGCTGGGGGCGGGGGGGGGGGGGGGGGGGGGCGGGGTGGTGAGTAGGGGGTGCCTGGAGACAGGGTTGGGAGGGAACTGGCCAGGAATGTGAGCACAGAGGGCAGAGTGGGAGAGCAAACAGTGGAAGGAGCAGCGGGTGGGCCAGGGGAGCAGCGGGAATGTGGATGGGGATGTGGGGGTGGAGTGGGCGCATTGGCGGGGAGTGACTGGAGGTGAGGGCAGGAGCTGAGTGATGGATTCCGGGCTAGAATTTCACACCGGGCTGTGAACCTGTGCCCCAGGACTCAAGCTGTGATTCAGCAGCAGTTCACCAGCCTACGAGTGGAGTGGAGTGGAGTGGAGTGGGATTGGGAGGGGGTACTGGGGTTCCTGCGCCCCACCCCCGGGCCAGGCCTCAGTGCTTTCTCAAGAGTCTCGCCTGAATAGCCGGTGATCTTACAGGGAGAGCTGGGCTCCGTGCCCTTCCTGCCCAGGCCGAGGAGCGCTTCCCAGAAGAGGGTCTAGAGTGCTTACTTGTGCTTGTAAAACCAGGGGCGCGGGGTCACCAGGTTAAGAAGTCTGTCGATTCCGTTTCTGCCTCCTGGCAGTACATCTGGGGGCAAACCGCCTCTCTGCTCGGAGACCTCAGGCTTCTCCCTGTAACTGGGGGTAAAAGAATGCCTGCCACTGCAGGGGGTGTGGGACCAGAGGGACTGGCCTGGGCTCCGGGAGAAGCTGATAAAGCCCCAGAGGTGGTCTTTGTGGGTGAGGGAGGGGCACTTCGGTGGGACCTGGGGAGGAGGGGAGGGACGTGGAGCTCGTGAGCACCTCCGCAGCCCGGCACACTTAACAAAAAGCACATGATTTAATGTGGCCAGTAAATCCCTTTCCGCCCGGGCTTTTCAACTACTGGACGACAGGCTCGTAATTCAGTTTTAAACGGATCTAGGATTAGGGCTGCAGCTGAGAGGTGCTGCGGGTGCCTGGGTGTGTGTGGGGCTGCGTCTGGCCTGGTGGGGCCGGCCACACTGCCTCCCAGGCCGGGGATGGGGGCGGGCGGCGGGGAGGGGGGGATTAAATCCTAGTCTGTAGGACTAGGAAAGAAGAAGGGCTAGAACCATCTCAAGGGGAGACCTTGTGGCCTTGGGGAGGTTATAGGGACTCCCCAGAACCCCAGAATCTCAGGGTCGGGAGGGGCCCCGGGCCCCACCATGCCACCAGCCCTTGGGCTGCAACGAGCAACTTTGGAAGGAGGAGAAGATGGGAAGTCGGCATCAGTCATCATTGGTTTCAGTTTCACATATTGAATTTATTTGAAGCAGAGCCTGCTTCTAAATTCCCATGAGGGTTTGCTTATGTTTCAGTTTTTCAGAACCCGAGGATTGGGAAACAGGATTGGAGGGGGACCCTGAAACCCCAGCTCAGAGATGAGGATGAGAAGTGGGAGCTGTGAGAACAGACTTCAAACCCAGGAGAGGCAGTCCTGTGGAGCATGGAGTGGTTTCTGCGGGGGCCACCCCTACTGGCAAGATTATACGAATGGGGGAGAGCAAGGGAGGCAAGGCTACTCAGAGCCCCAGTCGTCGCAGCGCTAGGAGCTGCCCTGGGGAGGAAGTGAGCGCCGATATGGAAGGAGAGCGGTAAGATGTGCATGACCACAAGGCTACTGGCTGGAGACACGACTCCGCATCACCGAGTAGGCAGCATGGTCAGCCTTGAAGAGCCAGCAGAGCTAAGCAGCCAGTCTGCCCAGGTTGGAACCCTGCCCTAACCAGTTACCAGCTACGTGGCCAAGTTACTACCTGAGGTAGTGTATACGAGAGTTACATAAGATAATAATTCAAGACGTGTTTGTCCTCTTTCCCCAAAGGGACTCAGAGACTCCGTTGTGCAGAACCCCACGGGGCTATTCTGCTCCAAAGGGCCCTGGACGTGGTGGGATGCCCGCCCCAGGCAGCAGGCGGCATTTGCCCAGGGCAGGGTGGAATGCCCTGCAGAGCGGGCCGGCTCTTTCTACACTAGCTGATGTCCTTCCCTCTGCCCCCAGGACTCCCTTGCCTTTTGGTTTCTATGACCTTTCCCTCTGCCTATGGTCGCCAGGAGCTCCTGCCACCACCTTGGCCTCAAGCACATCCCGCAGCTCCTGTCTCCAGCCCTCCCCTCTCTCTCCCAGACCCTCCCCCCTTGATTGTCCTCCTCTCTGCTGCAGACCTGCTCCTCCTCTGACTTCCCTGATCCCCCAAGATGTCAGCCAAGTCACGACTCTACTCAGTTCCCTTCTTACCACAGCCATCATCTAGGTCCTGTCAGTCTGCCTTCCAAAGTCCCGAGTCCTCCAAGCTCCCGCCTCCCCCTGCACGGCTGCTTCCTCCAGCAGGCCCCTCGCAGGTTCTCTGGCTTCTCATCCAGTCCCCCACCCAATCCACCCCCAACAGGCCAGCAGGGAGTTGCGTAAACTTGACTTGTGTCATGCCTTAAAATGTCTGGCTTCCCGACCAGCTATGGGATCAAGAGCGAACTTCTGAGCACAGTGAGGCCCTTCCCCCCTGTCTGCCCCTCTCCCTACTCCTTGGGCCTTTTCACGTTTAGCTCCCAGGGCCTGCCCTCCTCACATTCCTACCTCTGTGCAGCCGAGGGAGCTTTTGCTCCTCCGCAATGCTTTCCTCCTCCTCTCCAGCCCACAAGTGCAGCCTGGGAGCCTCCATCCTAACGCTCCTTCTCCGTCTAACACCCTCTGGTATTCCTCCAAGGCCTCCGATGTCAAGTCCTGATGGGTCAGGGACCCCAACAGCCTCTGAAGCTCTCTTAATGGGGTAACGAGAGCTGGATGCAGGGCTCTCTGCAGGGGTGTGAGCAGAGCTGAGGGAACCCATGTGGGACAGAGCAGCCCAGGGAAGAGCTGGGGCAGGGGCAGGGCTGCTCGGCCTGAAGGAGCCAGGGAGGCAGCTGTTGCTGCAGGAGAGGGGTCACCTGCCTGGATCTGTGGCTGTGGATAGAGGGTCACACTATGGCCCAGCGAGGCTGCAGGGCCTCTCCCTCCTCCTGAGATTATCAGAGATGCCTCTCAGGTAGTCTGCCATGTGTCTTCCTGTTGGCTCCATTGCATCAGAAGCCAGCAGGCAGGAGAGCGAGGTAGCCATGGGAGTCAGTCTCCCAGAGCAGAGAGGGCAGAGAATGGCCTGCGGAGAACAGCTGTCATGGACCCAGCTCCAGGCGTGGTTGTCTTGGCGCTCGGCTCCAGCCCATCTGCCCAGCAACACGGCTCTCACACCCTCCATGGCTCCAGCTAAACAGAACCCCAACCCCGAAGTGCCCAACTTGTTAAGTCTGTACTTTGAGATGCTGTCCCCTGGGCCTGGAAAGCCCTTCCCCACTTTCTGTCCTCGCCGAGGCCTGCTCAGCCTCGGCCCTGCCGCTCCCAGGCCCCTGGCACTGAGCTCTCCTCATTGTCCTGGTCTCTTCGTTTGCCCTGAGGGTCAGGACTATGTTTCAAAAGTGCACGCTCCTGCCCATCTCTGGTAGGTGTTCATTTGGAGGCGTGTTAAACGGAATTCCAGCAGAAGGGCTGTTTGCTTATGTTGCAATCTGCCCACGACCACTATCTCCTATGAGCGCAGGAACCGAGTCTAATTGCTCAGTGCCCCCCACACCTGATACAGGGGCTGCTTAAACATGTTTGTTGATTGAATTAATGAATATGTCCGAGGCAAAGCAGAAAAAATGGGGTATGTAAACCACGTGCTCTGAGAGTTCAGAGGGACCCTGTTTCTAGCTGGGGGAGCCAGGGGAGACTGCAGAGGGGCAACTTGGGAGCTGGCATTAAAGGATGGCGTCTTGAGAGGGGTTGGAAAGGGCACTTCTGGTGGGGAACGGCTTGAGCAAAGGGCCTGAGGCAGGAGAACCCTGGGCCTCTTTGGGAAGCTTACTGGGAATGGGAGGGTCAGGAGATGAGCCGGAGAGGGTGGGAGTATGCTTGCTGTCCTTGGCAGAGTCTTCCCCTCTCTCTTCCCCCAGGCTCTCTCCCCACTCCTGCTTCCCCTCCTCCAGGGGCCTGCAGATGGACCTGCCCCTCTGGTAGTCCCGGTATTCCTGGTCTCTCTGGCTCAGCAGCACCAAGTCTAGTACCCTCCCCACTTGCCCTACGTGTGGACCTCACCCGGGAGGCCTGCTCAGGCTCCAGAGGCCTCTCTTCTCTCCCCACCCCTCTGCCTAGGGCCCTGCCTCGGAGCCTCTGGGAACTCCAGCTGCGAGTTCGAGTTTGGGCAGGCGCCTACTCATCCACCCCCCCAAGTGACATGCTGGGGCCGTCTGGGCCACAGGGAGCCAGACGTGAAAACCACCGGTCAGCAGAGCTGGGTGGCCCGCCACAGTGCGCCAGCCTGGGTGCTGGACCCACCCCCCCTCCCCCCCTTCCCTGAGGGATGTCTCCAGTGGACTGGCCAGTGGCCGTGGCTCTGAGGGGAACATGCTTTCTGTAGGCTGTGGCTGGAGAAGGCCGGACCGGCTGCCCTGCCAGCTCTGTGTGGGGAAGAGGGAGGTGCCCCTGCCAGCCGGCACCCCACAGGACGCCAGCCGCAGGCAGAGTGACCAAGACTCTGGCCACTGCCCCTTACCCCGCTGGCCATTTTCCCTTTGGGGCCCTTGATGGGGAAGCCAGCGCTTCCAGTCCTGGGGGCAGTGACCCCAGGAGGGTGTTTATGGACTTGGGCTCGGGGCCCTGGAAAAGTCCACACTGACGAGGGCCACTGAGTGCTGAAGAGCAGAGCAGCTGCAGACTAGGGGGCGGAGAGGGAGCGCCTCCGGGGCCTGGCGCTTGGGGCCTCTCAGGGCCCATTGGGGCTGAAAGCTAGGCTGGGCTCCCTGCCATTACGACTAAGCACCTACTGTGTGCCAGGCCCCCACTGGCCCTCAGCGGGCAGAAAGGCCCCACTCAGCCCTCCTTCCCAGACCGGAGGGCAGGCACCGAGGAAGAGGGCACTCGGCCTCTCCAGTGGTGCGGAGAGGCCTCCTCTAGAGCGGCCAGGTGTGGAGGAGTGGGCCCCGGGTGCGGCTTGACCAGGGAGGAGGAGCATGAAGGGCTCGCTCGCCCGCCAGGGGGGAAAGGCCAAGGAAAACAGCTCGCTCTTACCCTCCACCACAGCCCCCTGCAACCAGGGCTCTGCTCCCCCTGCTGCTGCTTTTCTCCCAGAGCAATAAAGAGAAGCAAGACAGGGATCCTGTGCCTTCAGACTCTGATTCCACCCATCCCTTCTGCACTGTTTGCCTTGTTTGTTTGTTCCTTAGTCCATTCGTTCGTTCATTCATTCATTCACTCATTCACTCACTCACTCAATAAATGCATCTGAGTAGCTGACAAGTATCTGGCCTTTTGCCGGGCTCTGGACGTCTAAAGAAGTGGGAAGTGAGTTCTTAACCTTTTGGGGAGCAAATCTTCTTGATGAGTGATGAACAGTAGACACCTCTCTTCCCAGAACACTGCCTCTGTCACCACTCTGGGTGAAAGATTCCTGAATGCTACCAGCTTTGCGAGGGAGGCAGACCTGTAACCAAGAACGAAAGCCATTGTGATCCATGCTAAGTGGGTTTGATTTCTGGCTCACTCAGACACTTGCCTCTTTAAAAAAGGGGGAATGATCTCTCAGTGTCACTGCGGAGAATAAATGAGATAAACTCTAGACACGGCCTAGCAGAGCCTGGTGTTTGTTAGGTGCCCAGTGACATGAATTCTCTTCCCCTTCCCTACTTTGCATACTTGAGGGATACAAATTCCTATGACAGCCCTAAGCAGGAAGAACAAACACTCTAGTTTGGAAGAGGGGTCATGTTTGAATGGGTTCTGAAGAATGAGTAGGAATTTGCAATAATGTCTCTCTCTCTCTCTTTTAAAGATATTTGTATTGATTTCAGTGAGGGAGATAGAGAGCTAGAAGCACCAATGACGAGAATCATTGATTGGTGCCTTCTGCATGCCCCACACTGGGGATCGAGCCCGAAATCCAGGCATGTGTCCTGACTGGGAATCGAACCGTGATCTCCTGGTTCATAGGTCGATGCTCAACCACTGAGCCACACTGGCCGGGCAATAATGTATCTTTTTTTTTTTTTAAATATATTTTATTGATTTTTTACAGAGAGGAAGGGAGAGAGATAGAGAGTTAGAAACATCGATGAGAGAGAAACATCGACCAGCTGCCTCCTGCACATCTCCCACTGGGGATGTGCCCGCAACCCAGGTACATGCCCTTGACCAGAATCGAACCCGGGACCCTTGAGTCCGCAGGCAGACGCTCTATCCACTGAGCCAAACCGGTCTTGGCACTTTTTTTTTTTTTAACAAACAAACACACCAGGCTTTTATTGTTCTCGTGTCAAAGGGAGGGTCTTTGCAGGACGGGGGAGTGAGTTTTGACAGCAGGGAGCAAGCCTCTACTTGCCAGCGATGAGTGGGTTCCGCAGGACCACAATGACCGAGTCCCCGTGCAGGAACATCCTGGAGATGTAGCAGTCCTTGTTGACTGGCTTGGACTTCTTCTTGCCCTTGCCACTCTTGGGGACCTCGGTCCACATCTCCTTCACATTCTCCAGCACCATGTTGCAGTGCCTGTCAAAAGCCTTCACCCGGCCCAGGAGCTTCTTGTTGTTGCGACAGTTGATGAGCACCTGGGTGTTGTTCTTGACAGACTGCGTGAGCACGGAGCGTGGGCCCGTGTTCAACTCTTCCTCCTCCCACTTCTGCAGCTCCTCCGGGGTCATCTCACTCTTGGGCTTGTTGAGAAGGCTCATGGTGGCGGTGGTTGGCTCTCAGAAGGCTCCTGTCCTCCGCATTGCCTAGGCCTCTGAAGAGAAAGCTCGAGAAAGGCGGGACTTCCACTTCCGGCAGCTCCTGTATCTTTTTTTTAATGTAAAAGCTCTGAGTCCATTCACCAAAGGTCAGACATGCTGCTGAAAATCCTACTTACCCTAATGTTAATGCTGTCTGGTACTCTCTATGCCCTGCACTGTTGAGGGGTTGTGCAGGACATAGACTAACTAACTCAAGGTTTCTCTCATAACCCTAGGACAGTGGTCGGCAAACTGCGGCTCGAGAGCCACACGCGGCTCTTTGGCCCCTTGAGTGTGGCTCTTCCACAAAATACCACGTGCGGGCGCGCATGTGGTATAATACTCCCGTACAGCGCTCTCCCCACAGCCCCATAACCCACAGCTGCAAACTTCCTGGAAGTGACAAGCTTATGAGACGACAAGCCAGAAGCTCAGCACAGAAACCCGAGAAAATTTTGGACTCACCTCCCTGCCCCCATCCCTGTTCTCACCAGAACTGATCCAATCTCCCTGCGGGGGGTAGGGGGGACCTTTAGAAAACCATATTCACATTCCCCACAATGACCTTAACAGGTTGGCAGGACAACCCATTCCCATTTAGAAGATGGTAAACTGGTCCACACAGCATGCCAGAGGCACCCCTTCCTGCTGCCCAGGCCCCTTAGCCCAGCCAACCTGGAGGGGCGGCCCCTCTTCTTCCAGCTCCTGCAGCCCTGAGCCGGGCGCAGCCCCTGTCCTCTCCCAGGCAAGGAGGCAGGCACAGACTCACTGAGGAGGAGTGCCCAGGCGCAGAAGTTGGTATTTTGTGGAAGAGCCACACTCAAGGGGCCAAAGAGCCGCATGTGGCTCGCGAGCCGCAGTTTGCCGACCACTGCCCTAGGAGATGGGTGCTGTTATCACTCCATTTTACAGAAGAGAAAACTGAGGCACGGGAAGGTAAAGCAATGTCACAAGATGACAGGCAGCAAAGCTGGGATCCACGTGGCCGGCCCCAGCATCCTTGTGCTAAGCCATTACCCTGTGTGGCTTTCCCAGAGTGAATCTGTTTTCTCACTGCGGTCTGAATTTCGAACTCCCACTCACCTTGACGATCGCTTCTGCTGAAACAAAGGATCCAGGAGAGAAAATGGGAGATTGAGAGAAAATCTGCTTCTCCTAAAAATTCAAGTCCAAGTCTGAGTGTAAAAGCAATGAAGAGAGGTGTCCCCAGAGGACAGACCAACTTTAAGGAGCGAGTGATGGGCACGCCAGCCTGGAGGCGGGAGGGCTAGGTTTGGGTTCTGGTTCTGCCACCTGTCAACCGGCCTCTCCAGGCCTCCATTTCCTCACCTGTAAGACAGGCCTGGCGGTTCCAGTGCCATAGCCTTGGAGCGAGGCCTGTAAAGCTAGCCCCTCCCTGTGTGCCTCCCAGGGCCTTACCAAGTGCCAGCCCTGTACTAGGCTCGTACTTGCTTCTTCCACAGACCGTGAGCTCCCCCAGGACTTGCTCTGCGTACTTCTACCAGCTCTTGGTACATACGAGGCCCTATAAATGCTTAATAGATGAAGAACCAAGTGGCGCCTCGCACATGGCAGGCCTTAACTCACACCAAGAGACCTCCCGTTCTTTCCCCAGTCCAGAGGCCTCATGCTCCCTGTCCAGGGAATGCCAGGAGGGCAACCAGGGTTACCGGGTGCACACCTTTGCCAGGGTCCAGCAGAAGCTCCCCCTAAGCCACCCCTGCGTCGGCCTAGCACCGACTACCCTGGCCCTCAGAATGCCTGCAATGCCCAGAGCATGCTGAACCCAGACTGAGCCCCACAGCCCTCAGGGCACAGACAGGTGGCCTGAGAGGGACCAGGCCACCTCAACTTTGCTTAAAGAACCCGTCAAATTTCTATTAATACACTGGCCTCCTCCCCGGTCTCCCAGAGACCTCCCTGGGACAGCGGGTACCAGTGTGGCCAGTACCTCGTCGGGGAGCTAGCCCCATATCAGAATTATTTTGTAAATTGCATCCTATATTCTAAGCTGTGAGGTCACTGGCTATTTAAAGAGCTCCGTGGTGAATCACTCTGTAAAGTGGAGAGTACCCTGAAGGAACCAAACAAATCTAGGTTTGCTTAGAGGTTCGCCCTGGCTCCCTGTTTACAGACCAGGAAACCAAGGCGGGGCCCGGGCTGCAACTGGCTGAGGTAGAATGTCGGTTGCCCAGGGAGGACTCCATGCCGCCGCCGTGGCAGGCAAGAGCAGGGAATGAATGGCAGAAGGGCCTTTGCTGCCGTGGGGGGTGCCGGCTGGGTGAACCAGGGCAGCCCACCCCAGCCGAGGGTCAGCCAGGAACCTGGTTATCCAACACAGTTTGGGTGAGTGGACCTTCATTCATGTGGATAAGGCTGCACACGTTTGTTGAGCCTCCATTGTGTACCAGGGTCTGAGCCAGTGCCCAAAGCAGTGCCTGACAGTGGGGCCCAAGCAGCTGGCAGGAGCTTAGGTAGGGAAGTTGAGCATGATTCCACAGGCTTCTATGCTGCCAGGGAAGGGGAGCTGGGTGTGGGTGGGGGAGGAGGTCAACCCTCAGCCAGAGGGGCCCCTTCTCTGCACCCACAAGGAGAATTGGACAGAGAGCCCGGAGGCAGGAACAGCAGAGCACATAAGAACTCCAGCTCAAGAATCACTTATTCTTTAATTTATTTTTTCCAACAACTATTTATTAAGCATCTACTATGTGCCAGGCACCATTCTAGGCTCTGGGGATATAGCAATGAACAAAACAGATAAAAACCCTTGTTGCCCTGGCTAATGTGGCTCAGTGGATTGGGTATCATCCCGTGTACCGAAGGGTTACTGGTTTGATTCCTGGTCAGGGCACATGCCCAGGTTGTAGGCTCAGTCCCTGGGGGGTGGGGGTGGGGTGGAGAAGGGAGGACATGCAGGAATCAGCCAATCAGTCTCACATCAATGTTTCTCTCCCTCTTTGTTCCTCTCTCTCTAAAAATCAATATTAAAACAAAAATACAAAAACAAAAACAAAAAACACACCACAAAAAGCCAAAACCCCTTGCCTTCATGGAGCTCATATTCTGGTAGGTAGAGATAGTAAAAAACTAGATCAGCATGCACATACTCATGTCAGTAGCCATAATTGCTCTGAAGAAACATAAACCAGGGCAAAGATGGTGGAGAGGAGGTAGGAGAGAGTAGGCTGTTTTATGTAGGGTAGGTAAGGTTTCTCTGAGAAGGTGACATTTGAGCAGAGACCTGAAGGAGTAAGTCACATGGATACGAGTATATGGAGAAGAGCATTTTAGGCAACAGGCGCAGTAAGTGCAAAGGCCCTGGGGCAGGTGTATGCTTGTTGTGGGGCAATGCCAGAGGCCAGTGTGGCTGGAGTAGAGTGAGGGGGCATAGCAGAGGAGCCGATCATGTGGGGCCTCATCAGTCACAGTACAGCCGTGAATGCGGTGAGCAGAGCAAGGAAGTGATCTCACTTACACTCCCACAGGCTTACTCTGGCTGATGCGTAGAGAATTCACTACATGGGACAAGGGGAGAGTGGGAACAGGGACCAGCGGGAGGCCCTGCAGCCGTCCAGGTAAGAGAGCATGGTGGCTTGGATAAGGTATAGAAGTGGCCGTGTGAGGAGTGGACAGAAAGAAGGCGGTCAGATCCCAGCTCTGCCACTCTCTAGCTGTGTGCCTTTCTGAGCCTCTATTTTTCCATCTGGAAAACAAGGTTGATGATAATACTCCCGTACTTACCTGGTGGGGTTTCTGTGGTGCCTGCCTGAGACATAAGCACAGTGCCGGCACACCTTCGGTGCTCATTCAGGGACAACTCTTAGTCATTATGAGCCTTCAGGAACCGGGTGTACTCAAAGCACAGTGAACTGAGCCCAGAAAAGCCGAGATCTGAGGAGTCAGCTGGCTCAGGGGGAGAGAGGTTTATACACAGTTAAATGCCCAGTATCTTCGGGCTCAGAGGGGCTCCGTCCCCTTGGGCCTGCCTGTTGCCCTCACTCCTGGGCACCTTTGCCCAGGACTCCTGTTTATTTGTTTACCTTTTACCTGCGTTGAAGTTTCAGCTGAGAAACTGGCCCTGCTAGTCCAGCTGCTGGGTCCAGCACTGCTCCTCCCCCTAGCCCCACTCGGGCTTCCAGCTGCTCCTGCAAAATCAACAGTGCCCAGGATAACCGGAGCCTGACAGCCCGCTGCGCTCCCTGGGAGGCATGTGGCCCTCGGGTTGACTGCTGGAGGTAATGATGGGGAACCGACCCAGGGCGGGCGCTGGTGGCTGCGGGGCCTGCGGAACTGGCTCTCCCAGCTGTGGACAGGCCATGGCTATGCTAGACAAGGGATGGCTCTGGGGGCAGCTGGGGACATTTGCCTTCCTGGGGGCCACTGGCCTAGAAGCCTGACCTGACAGGCCCAGAAGGGATTGGTCCAGCCAGCCCCGTGGCCCCCTCACGCTGACTTCCATTTATTTATTCAAAACACCGAAGCAGTTGTGTGTCAGTGGCTGTGCTTAAAAACGTCCCTCCTACGAGGAGCAGTTCTTAACAAAGGCGAGGGCCAGAGAGTGGAAGTGGTTCTCCTAAGGTCACACCGTGAGTTGCTACAAAGCCCGCCCAGGACTCTTGACTCGCTGTCCGGTGCTCTGACCGGCAAGTGCCGCTACTCTGGCTATGTCTTGGGTGGCAGAGGCCAGGCTGTGCCAGGCCCCAAACACCCCTCCTTAGTGAGTCTGTGCCTGCCTCCTTGCCTGGGAGAGGACAGAGGCTGCGCCCGGCTCAGGGCTGCAGGAGCTGGAAGAAGAGGGGCCGCCCCTCCAGGTTGGCTGGGCTAAGGGGCCTGGGCAGCAGGAAGGGGTGCCCCTGGCATGCTGTGTGGACCAGTTTACCATCTTCTAAATGGGAATGGGTTGTCCTGCCAACCTGTTAAGGTCATTGTGGGGAATGTGCATGTGGTTTTGTACCCCCCGCAGGGAGATTGGATCAGTTCTGGTGAGAACAGGGATGGGGGCAGGCAGGTGAGTCCAAAATTTTCTCGGGTTTCTGTGCTGAGCTTCTGGCTTGTCGTCTCATAAGCTTGTCACTTCCAGGAAGTTTGCAGCTGTGAGTTATGGGGCTGTGGGGAGACCCACCTCTGCCTATGGGGAGTCCCCAGTTATACACTTAAGGGCCCAAATTACAAAGAGCTCATCCAGTGCCCCCCCGCCCCCCCGCCCCACTGGCCCCACTGACCCCATGGCGCTCAGGGAGCTGGTGTGTGCGCTGGGCCCGGCCCTGATCCCCAGGGAGGGAAGAAGAGGCCTGTCTCCTGGCGTGGAGGCCGGCCCTCGGGGGTCTCCCAGCCCCTCCCTCTGGCCAGCTGCCTGCCCTGGAGCCTCCCACAGCATCAGCCCCTGCTGTCTCCTCACTCGGTTCCTCCAGGTCCTGGTCCTTCAGGGCAGACTCTGTACTCAGGGTGGTGGCTGTGATGGGAACCAGCGGTGACTTCCACTCGCCATTGTCCGGGAGTGCACCCTAGGCAGTGTGTGCATGGCCACTGCGCATGCCCCCACACACTCACACACACACACACACACACACACACGCACACACACACACACACTCACACACACACACACTCACACACACACACACACTCACACACACACACACACGCGCACGCACGCATGCACACACACACTCACACACACACACGCACGCATGCACACACACACACACGCATGCACACACACTCACATACTCACACACGCACGCATGCATGCCCCCACACTCACACACACACACACACACACGCACGCACACACTCACACACACGCACACACACACACACATGCGCACACACTCACACACACACTCACGCACGCATGCACACACACACACCCCAGGGCTCTCTCATGTCCCCAAGGTGCTGCCACACTGGGTTAAGTCTCAGCCTCATAAAGCCGTGGGCTGATGATGCCTCCTGAATGGGCCAGTTGTCCAGTCTGGGAGGCCTGACCCTTCCTCATCTAAGCCTCAGCTTCGGGCCTCAGGTCTTTCTCCAGAAGGTCTTTTCCCTGCCCTGGGTGCTGGCACTGCTAACCCAGCCCAGAGATATGCCCAGCGCCTGCTTCCTCTCCAGCCCAGCTCCCACCTCTGGGGAGGGTGGTGGGAACAATGCTGAAAGTCAGGGCTGGGGCCAGCAGGGCCTGGGAAACAGCCAAGTCCACGGTGGGTCAGGAGGGCCCATCTTCTGTTTGTAGACCCTGAGCTGTGGACATAGGAGAAAGCATGACATCCCTGCCCGTGTCTCCTCCCTGGTTGAGTTCTGACCTCCTTCTCCCTGGTCCTCTGTGGGCACCGACCCTGCCCCCACCCAACTACCCAGGGCTTCTCGGCTTCTCGGCTTCTTGGCCACCCCGCTTCAGTCCCGCTCCGAGGGGGGCTCACATGTAAAAATATCCCCAGCTTTTTTTGAGCTTGTTATCTACTATTTTTATCAGATGGTCCAAGCAAAGCATGGCCGAAAAAAGGGAAAATCATACAGCTCTGTTTGCCAAGCTCAATAGAAATAGCCGTGGGGTGGGCTATTTTTAACAAGATGAGTACCCCCGTCCTCTGAGGTCTCCCCTGGCCCCACACCAGCCTCCTTTGTCTCTCTGCCTGGACAGCAGATTTTAAAATACACCCACGGTTGCCAAACCACTAAATGCACCCAAGACAGTGACTGGGCGCTTGGAGCCAAGGAGTTCGGGGGGGGGGGGGGGGGGGGTACTTTAGTCCTTCCCCTCCCTCCCTGCAGGAAATCACACTCTTTTGTTTGAAAAGCCTCCCAGGTTGGTTTTCTGAGGCCTTTTCCTGGTTGTCCCACTCCCACGGGAACAGCGGAGGTTACTCTGAAACATGCGGTGGTTTGGGCAGAATGACCCCAGAGGCCTGGCATGGCCCGCGGTGGCTCCTGTGCCAGGCTGTGGCCGGGCAGGAACGCAGAATGGACTCGCAGCAGCCAGGACCCAGGGGGCGGGAGTGGGAGGAGAGCTGGGGGCGGGGTCCGCGGGGTGGGAGGCACCCAGGGGTCTTCGCTCAGCCGACATCCAGGGCGCAGGCTCTCTGCTCGGCCGCAGCAAAGCCACCGTCTGCTGAGGGGTCAGTGTCTTCTGAGCGGAGTCTTCGCAGGAGACAGTCACGCACACCCCTGCCACCATGGGAGAGAACACCGTCCACTGTGGAGCAGCCAGGAGTCAGGAGACAGGCGGGGAGCAAGGCCTGGTCTCCCTCCAGGCCTCCGTGTCCCTCTTGTACCACGAGAGGTCTGGACTAGCCTGGGCTCTCTGGGGTGTGTGGTTGGGGAGGAAAAAAAAAATAGAAACAAAAGGTAACATTAATTGAGCGCCAAGGGAGGCATTGAGTCAATCACTTTACATTGTGTGTATTATGATCCCGATTTCCACCGAAACCCTGTCACTGCCCGTCACTGGGCGACGGAGCAGCTCTCTGGCCCTGGCCACGTGCTCATCCTGGGACCACTCGTTCTGGCCAAGGGGATGGGATTCTGGGATTGGCCATCTCTGATCCCAGGCCTTCCCGGTGGCCAGGTACCTGGGACAGCGGGTGGCAGTTCTGCCAGACTGCAAGTAGCGGGGGACTGGGCTGCTCCCACCGGTGCTGATGGAGACAGGGTGGGAGGCTGGCAGACAGACGGGCAGTGCCCCTACAGGTGGTGGAGCCAGGCGCTGACTCCAGACACCTCCAACCCAGGCCCTTAGAGCATCAGGGCAAAGGGAGGGAGGGACAGGTCCTGGGCAGGATGAGGCGAAGAAGACCCGTTGTAACTCCGCTCCAGCTCCCCGGGTCCCTGAGCCCCTCCACACCGCCTTTGCAGGTGCTGTTCTTTCGAGAAGCAACACTCTCCGCCCCCTCCCCTTTTCCACTTCATAAACCCGCACACATTTGTCAAGACTCATCTCAACAGCCCCTGCTCTGGGAAGCCTTCCTCCTTTCGCAGGCTGGTCAGGGACTCTGAGCCCCTGGCACACGCCTCTACCTGGCACTTAACTTCAGCATATGGTGACGACCGACCGGCCACTCATTTGCCTGGGGACAGGGAGAAGGGGGAAGAGACAGAGGAATGGAGAAAGAGAAAGAAAAATGAGGAGGAGAGAATGGAGGGGGCGGGGGAGGGGGAGAAAGGGAGGGCAGTCACAGGTCAGGGCCCGTGGGGGAGAGGTGGCTCAGCAGGGGCATGCAGGAGTGGGAGGGAGGGCAGCTACAGCGGGGCCAGGAGCATGGGGCTCTCCAGTCCCGGAGCCTCTGGCCCCAGTCACTCTCCTGGGGTGTGTGTGGGGGGCGGGGGGGGGGGGGGGCTGGGGGAGGTGTCTGAAGTGGATGGAGGCCGCCTGACGGTTAATGGGTAGCATCTGCATCGCCCATCGTGTGCCTGGCACTGTGCAGGGCACAGGGCCCTCATCTCTGGTCTGAGAAGGGAGCAGAGGGCTGGGGAGCGGAGCCCTTGCTGGCGTCTGCAGCCCTGAGGAGAGGACTCCGCCCGCCTGCCTCCTGGCCTCTCTGCCTGGGGCCTCGGAGGCACACTTCTCAGAGGACATTGCAGGCAGGAACTCCCCCCACTCCTCCCCACCCCCCAGCCATGAGGCCCCGTCAGGCTGGACCTGCTTGAGTCTCATGCCAGAAGAAGCTCTGAGAGGAGAAGTGGGGGCTCCCAGAGGCTGGCTGCCCCTTCCCTCCTCCCCCAAAGAAGGACAGGACAGGGAGAAGGAGTCCGCAGGGCTGCTGCCCGCCTGGTAATGAATCGTCCCAACATTTGCCGCCCTGTCTGAATGGCTTTTTCTCCTAAAGGGGCTTGTGACAAAGGGTACATTGATGTCCTCCACCTGACAAGGAGGGCCTGCCTCTCCCCACGCACAGGGGAAGCCCCGTGGGGGCGGCAGGAGGGACTCAGGCAGGGATCAGCATTCTCTCACTGAACCCTCCTGGCAGGCGTGGCTGGGCTCTCCTTCTTTCTGACTCTGACCTGAAAGGGCTTGGGCCTGGGGTGGACGAGCTGAGAGAGGATCTGCTGGGTGTGTCTGGGCCCCAGTGACCAGCTGAGCCAGGGCGGGCGCCTGGGGCAGGGTGGAGCAGAGCTGGCTCACAGGGCACGCGTGCGCTCGCTTGGCTGTTTAGGCAAGAATGTAAGTGTGGTGGCTCTTTGCCGGGCACTCCCTTCTCCTGGGACTCGGATGTGATGCTCCCCAGCCCTCCCCGCCCCCCCCAAGACCCCGGCCCAGGTAGACTGTGCGTTTCTAGACCCAGGGTCTCCGTCCTGCGTGTCGGGGACCCCGGGGCTCCTGGCAAAGTGGGTGGCCTGGGGTGGGGGCCCTGATGCCTCAGTTCTGGATCTGATTATGATTCTGTTTGTTCAGAAGTTACCATATTTTTTGTTGATTCAATTGCATGTGCCTGTGTATGTGGGTATTTGGTTTTCACCACCAAAACTCTGGTTCTGTGGAGCCTGATTAGTTTCTGGCCCCACCTTTAGGCCCGAAGTAATTTGGGTATTTATTCAGCAGACTTTTATGAGGATGGCATTTGCATCTGGAGCCCCAAGGCCTGTGCCCAGTCCCCTTGGATGTGAGGGAGGGGCCGGACAAGAACTTGCCCCAGGGTTGCCCGTGATGAACCCATAAGGACAAACAGATCGTGGCTCGGTGGGGTGGCCTGGCCTGGTCTGCAGCCACGCCATGCCATGGACAGTCTCCAAATGCCTGCCCAGGGCCAGGCACAGTGTGTGCTGCGGCTTGGCCCACGAGCCCTCAACATGTGAGCACGTGAGTGCATGTTTATCCTGTGTCTGTGGGTATGTGTGTGCACTCCCCCCTTATCACAAGGGCCAGCAAGTACGACTCCTGTCTGGGCCCCTTAACTGTGTGAAGCTAACAACAGCATCCCCACGGCAATGGACAGACCTCCCTGCACCTTGGTTTCCTCGTCTGTGGAATGGGGGTCCTGGGAGTACCCACCTCACTGGTTGCTGTGAGGCCGATGCTATAAAACACGTAAGACGATAATTTGTATGTAGTAAGCACGCAGTGAATGTTAGCTATTGTGACTCCTAGTGCTGTTATCACCTGGGAGGGTCTGAGGGGGAGTTCCGCAGAAGCAGAGCCTGAGATGGGGATTCCGGGCGGAGTCCCTGAGGGAGTGCCTCCCCGCTCCCCCGGGAGGCGGACAGGAGAGGGACTGGGGGAAGCAGGACAGGAGAGGAAGAGGCAACGCAGGGCAGAGGATGCCTGTCCCCCAGGGGACTCTGGAGTGTAAGTTACACCTCAGGGTCGTCCTCATCAGAGGTAAGGGAGCTGGGACCTCACTCGCCTGTACCCCAGGCATTGGCTAAGGGCCTCTTTGGGGGGATAAACTTCCAGATACTTCCAGCTCTGCAGGCAAAGCAGCTCCTATAGCCTGGGGCAGTCACCCAAGGGAGAGTGAACAGAAAGGAAGGCCACAGCAGGCGGGGGAGGGCCCGCTAAAGAGATCTGGGGAGTCTGGGGGATCTGAGAGGGAGCACCAACGCTCTCCTCCAGAGAGAGGAGCGGATGAGCAGGGCCTGTGCATGGCAGGTGCTTGGTCAATGGCCGTCCCCTCTGTCTGCCTCACCAGCCACAGGCTGCTTCTGGTTCAAAGCCAGGGTTACTCTGGGATCTCAGAGGTCCCGGCCAAGCCCTGAGCCTCATATTTATGGAGGACGGTGACTCCGTTCATGACCAGGGACCCAGTGAGAAGAGCCTGCCCGCCTTGGCTGCCCGAGCACGTGGTAGACGGGCAGCACTCCAGCCAGCAGGGGTACTCTGGATCTGTCCCCGACGATGGCGTCAGGAAGGAGGGAGAAGCTGTGACAATGGGCCGCCATGTGCACCCCCGGATCTCCCCTAGACACCCTGCACCTGCCCCCTCTTCCCTGCCCCCTGCCTGGCTCTGCTGTCCATCCCACTCGCATGGGCAGCTGCCCTAGTCATGGCCTTGCAGTGTTTCCGAGGGAGACACCTGCCTGGGCATCGGAGCGAATATTGGAGAACATTTCGGGCCGGGCCCAGCTGGCTTCGTGAAAACCTCAGTTCCTCCTGGGAAGTTACCCCGGCTGAGGGGATAGAAGCAGAGGCAGGAGGGCCACCTTTTGGGTGGTTCTATAGGGGATCCCGCGCTGAGGGGAACAAGAACAACCTGTTATCACCTGCCGCGTGCTGAGTCAGCCTATGTTTCAGGCAGATCCCGTTGTAGGAACTGTTTTATTTAAAACTCACCACAACTCTGTGAGGTCACTGCTCCCGGGTCCTCTTTTTACAGAGAAGATGAAAGCCCAGAGAGGTGAAGTTTCAGGCTGGTGGACGCTGTCGGCCCATGGCTGTCCCCCCTCCTGGCCCTGCAATGACTCGCGCTCACTCAGGGTAAAAGCTCGAGGCCTCACACAGGCCTCCATCCTTTGCCTCGTCTGGCTTCCCAGGGCCCTAACCTTCCGTGGTTCCACCCCAGCGCCCACCTCAGGGCCCCTGCACTCGCCACCCTCCCACTGCCTGGCAGGCTCCTCCCCAGCCACCGCTGGCTTCCTCCTCACTGGCTTAGGGTCTCTGTCCCAGTGTCCCCTCCTGAACACCCCCATGTTCTTCCAGCCTTTACTTTGCTTCCTTATTATTATTCTTTTTAAAAAATATATATATTTCATTGATTTTTTACAGAGAGAAAGGGAGAGGGGTAGAGAGTTAGAAACATCGATGAGAGAGAAACATTGATCAGCTGCCTCCTGCACACTCCCTACTGGGGATGTGCCTACAACATGCTCTTGACTGGAATCGAACCTGGGACCCTTCAGTCCACAGGCTGACACTCTATCCACTGAGCCAAACCGGTTAGGACCTTTATTATTATTCTTTAGTGGCACTTACAGATGGTCTCCTTTCCAGAAACTGTAAGCCACGATAGCAGCGATTTTGCCTTTTGTTCACGGCTAGCTTGATCAGTGTGACATGCAGGACGGGAGGGATGGTCGAAGGGCGGTGCCAAGACTCGAATTCGAAAGCGGAACCACCAGGCGTCCTGGGGTTTGCGGAGGGTGAGTGCCAGGGTCCCGCGGAGCCCTGGAGCCGGAGGGGACAGAGGACCGTGGTCCTGAGAGTTTGGCCCCAGGCACCCCGTCTCCCCGTCTCTTGTACTCCGTTCAGTTCAGTTCAGCTCAGTGCGGCCGGGAGCAGCCTGCCTGGCTCTGCTCAGCCTCCCTCTCTGGGTGACGCTGACCTTGGCTGCCTCTCCCTCACGTTCTTCCTCTTGAGGCCGAGCCTGAGGGAAATGCTGCCCTTTCACTCTCAGCCCTGGACTCTCCTGATGTTCAAGTTCAGAGGCGCTCGGCAGGTTCTGGACTGCAGGTCTAGAATTTCCTCAAAACTCCTCCTGGGTCCTCCGTACGCTTGTTCATGTAAAATAATACCTACCGAGCATCTTCCATGTGCCAGGCACACAGCGAGGGGGGATGGGGACTCAGTTCCCAGCTCTCCGCGCCGCGGCTGGCCCGACCTGGCCCAGGAAGCCATCTGACGGCCGGCGGAGGCACAGCCCGGACCGTCCCTTCCCTCACCCCACTCTGATGCCGAGAATGTGGGAGCAGGAGAGGGAGCCCCAGGAGGCAGCCCCACCCCATTCTAGTTCCTTGGGGGAGAGAGGCAATTTCTTGGGTAGGCAGGTGGAGAGCCAGCCTTTCGAGGAGGGAGAGCTGGCCAGGCATCGGGTTGGAGGGAGGCCTGCCAGTTGTGTCCTCTTCCTCAAGCCGGTTCTGAGAAAGCCTTCCCTCTCCTGCCTCCCCGCCCCCACCCCCAGCTGCTGACCCCCTTCTCCGAAATGCCTAGCGCCTGCCCGGGGCCCCTCCTCTGGAATGCCCAGGAGCCGGGGCAGGGGTCTGGGTCCCCCAGCCCACCGTGTCCCCCAGGGGAGAGGGGGGCAACCTTTATCTTTGCTCTCAGAATCCAGCCACAGGCTGCCACCTGCCCGCGCCCCACGTGCACACAGCTTCCTCATTCCAAGAACTCAGACGCTGGGCTCCCGTCCAGGCTTTTCCACGTCTTCATGGGCTGTTGGCAATGAGTCCCGAAAGGAAAGGAGCAACGATGGCCGTCACCGGGCCAGCAAGGCAGGGTCCTGGGCCGCCTGAGGAGGGACCCTGAGGGAGGGGCAGTGACTGGGGACCAGCACACACACAACTCGAGTCTGGTGAGGTCCTGCGGCAGGAGGTGGTTTCTGAGCCCGATAAAATCTCCAACAGTCACCTGCAGTTGATCATGAACTTTCTCTCTGGCCCCAGATCCTAGAAGAGCCTCCGAGTGGGTGGCAGGAGAATGGGAGTCTCGGGATTTTTCTCATTGGGGTGCCTCGTCCTCCTTTCAGTGGCCTTGGGGGTCCCCTCATCCTTCCTCTACACCCCTGCCTCCCCTGCACGGCCCAGTGGGACCAGGAACAGGGGTCTCCCCTTTGAGGAGAAGCTGGCATCAGCAGGTCAGCCCTGCTGGGGACTCCGCCCCCTGCCCCTCAGGCTCTGCTCTATGGTGCCTGCGTTCAAGTTCCACATGGCGGACTAGCCCCAGACTTGGAGAAGCCCCAGCCTGTGTGGGGGGCCTTCAGTGCGTGCACCTTGAGCAATTATTGTCTTCCCCTTGGATGTTGGGGTCCCCCAGACCAAGATGACCTCCAGGGTAGGACCCAGTGTGACTGGTCTTTGCCCCCAGGCCCAGTAGCAGGAGGCAGCCAGTGGCCTGGGTTCGAGTCTTACCTCCACC
Organism: Myotis yumanensis; assembly: GCF_028538775.1. Taxonomy (NCBI): domain Eukaryota; kingdom Metazoa; phylum Chordata; class Mammalia; order Chiroptera; family Vespertilionidae; genus Myotis; species Myotis yumanensis. Next base: position 83,955,486 of record NW_027223757.1, on the reverse strand, counting down.
ACTTTCCAACTGTGTGACTTGCCCCTCTGTGCCTCAGTTTCCTCCTCCGTAAAATGAGCAGGATCATGGCCCTATTTCGTAGGCTTGTGGTGAAGTTACCTGGGATAATCCACTTAGAACAGTGCCAGGCACGTAGTAGGTGCTCAATAAACACCACCTGTTGTATTCCTGTCACCTCCTGGCGTTCCTTCCTGAGCTGTGAAGGATTCTGGGATTGAGGCCAGCGAGGCTTTCTCCCCAAGATGACCTGACCCTTTAGGAGACGCGAGAGGAGAAGGGGGCCCTCACAGCTGCCTCCAGGCCCCTGGGGGTTGTGGCCACTCTGGAAAGCCCCAACTCACCACACTGTTTGGATTGGGTTTCTATTCCCAACACTGGTGAGAGGCCTGCTATTTATGGGCCCCCTATCCCACCCCCCGGACGGCCAGACAGTGCGTGGGCTGGGGACCACATGGCTGGCAGCCTGCTACCCCCACCCCACCCGGCACTGTGACCGGGGCACGTTTCACACGACGGTTACTCTGCCCACTTGGCAGTGGCTTTCCCAGCTGTCTGCCCCCTCCCCCGGGGGGAGAAGCAGAGATGAAGGGGACATGAGGGTCACCTGCCTATTCATCCTGGCCTCTGGCTTCTTGGGAACAATGAGGATGATCCACACGCCCCTTTTCATTTCTACCCGACCCTCGCCTCACTCACATGGTGTCTAGTGTGGTTACAATACGGGCTCTGGAGCTAGACTGCCTTGGTTCAAGTTCCGTTTCAGGCCCTGGTTAGGTGTGACCTTAGGGAGTACCCGAAACCCCTTGGGCCTCAGGTTCCCTCAGCTATAAGGCAGAGCAAGGGCTAGTACCTGTCTACTACGGGTCACTACGAGGGTTAAAGAAACAGATGCAGGCAAAGTGCTCAGCACCGAGTTGTGCACACAGAAAGCACTGGATCAAAGCCGGAGTTCTTAGACCTCCAGGGTCTGGCACAGGGTGACAATCCTGGCCCTGGTCACGTGACTCCTGTCTGACACCAGGCAGGAGGCTGCCCCCTGTGCACGGAGAAGCTGAGCCCTCAGTGGGGGAGTGACCTCTCCAAGCCCACAGCTGGGGACGGCAGAACCCAGGCCTTCTCAGGGCTCTTCCCGCCCACCGGCTGCGTCCTGATCTCTAACCAGTGGGGTCCTCCCCTGCCCCCCACCCTCATCTAATAGATAAGGAGCTCCGCTGGCCATCCCGCAAGAGAAGGCGGGGCCCCTGACAGGTGTGTGTCCAGTGGGAGCCAGGCTGAGCCTATCTCCTGGGCCGGCCTGCCCCGTGGCGGTGGGGGCTATTTTTAGCGTGTGGTGTTTGCCCAGCGACAGGGGATATTTGCGAAGGGTCAGTCCGGTGGTGTCCCTTGGCTTCCAACTGGAAACAGCTCTCGGATGTGCAGCTGGTGGGCTGAGAGCATGAGGCTTTGGCGAGCCTTTTCCCTTCTTTAAAAAATGTGGCCATTTCTCCTTCCCGTCCACCCTTTTGCCAAGCCCACAGCTCCTGTTCCTGGCTCCCCGCCGTTACGATGGTGACAGCCTTCCCAGGTCTGGTGAGATGAGCACGTCAGGCGAAGTGTGGTTTCCTGGCCCTGGCCGGCGTCTGCCCTCCACTAATAAACCTGTGGCTAACCATCCGTGGCCTGTGCTCCGTGGGTTAGAGCTCCACGCCAACGAGGCTGAGGTCAGGCTCTGCCCCAGCCAGGCCAGCATTGCAGCGAGGCGCACTTGGCCCCACAGCCTCAGCCTGCAGCCCTCGGCAGCGCCGCTGGGACTGGAGGTCAGGCCTAGGGAGGTTGTGGGCCGGTGAGAGTGTGGGTGCCTCTGTGCCCCCCGCCCTGAGCTGGTCCACCAACCGCTGCTGGGCAAGGCTAGGCACTTTTAAAAAATATATATTTTATTGATTTTTTTTACAGAGAGGAAGGGAGAGGGACAGAGAGTCAGAAACATCGATCAGCCGCCTCCTGCACACCTCCTACTGGGGATGTGCCCGCAGCCAATGTACATGCCCTTGACCGGAATCGAACCTGGGACCTTTCAGTTAGGGCTAGGCACTTTCTTATGTGAAGGGTGACATGTATGTTGGTGGGGAAACCCTGGAGACCGGGGAAGTGCCAGGCCACTGAGTCTGTCTGGGGAGGCCATTGGAGAGGCAGCGGTGTGGGGATTAAGGGAACAGATTGCTGGGGTTCAAATCCCTGACAGGACACTGAGTAGTGCTGGAGTTATATAACCACTGGGCCTCAGTGTCCTCATCTGTAAAATGGGGATGGTCACAGGCCTCTTGAGAGGGCGAAGTGAGCCAAGGCTTGATAGCAGGTAGAACAGCAGCTGCTCCATAAGTGTTAGCTTTTGTCATCGTTGTAGTCTCTGCACCCCCGGCACCTGTCCCAGGACTCTGTGCCCGTCCTCTCTGGCCCTACACCCCCCCCCCCACCTCCATTTCTCACAGACACCTTCCCTTGGGCCAAGCCAAGCCTTCATGGCCCCACAGCTCTGTGCTGTTGAAGCCCAGGTCACATGACGGCCCCACCTCACCCCCGACCCCTGCCAGGGAGAAGCCCAGTGACCTGGGAGCAGGCTGGCAGCGGGCAGGTGCCCTCTGCTGCTGCGGCTCCTGCCCAGGAGGCGCGGCCCCTGAGCTCAGGTCTATAAATACGGTACCTGGGAGGGGCGGCTTTAATTTGCACTTTACCTATTGGTGTTTACTTTGCTATTTCCAATATGGCAATTTAATTCTGCAGGGCGCCTGGCTGGGGGGGCCTGGGGTGTGCGGTTACCTGACCACACCAGGAGTGACTCCCCTGTCCCTGTCAGCTCTGCACACAGATGCCCCGGGGTCGCCATGGCCTGTGCGGCCCCAGGTGCGGGCACTCGTGGGGGGCTCGGCTGGGCATGGAGAACCTCCCGCACCCAGACCCATGCTCCTCCCCTCTTCATGGGCTCCTTCCCCTGACGGCGGCCAGCATCTCCCTTCTCCACGGCTCCCCTTGCCTGAGCCCCGGGCCTCCATCTCTGCTGGGTGACGCCCTCCTCCAGCCACCTGGGAGCTCCCTACAGGCCTCTCTGAGGGCCATACAGCCTCTGGGCACCCCCACTGGTAGCTTGCTCTCTTCTAAATTTTTGTATTTTGTCTTTTCTATGCAATTATGCACTCCCTGAGGACAGGGCCGTCTCTCCCCTTAGATTGGGGCTCCCTAAGGGCAGGCCCATGTCTCCCCTCAGACTGGGGCTCCCTGAGGATAGGGCTGTGTCCCCCCCAGACTGGGGGTCCCCGAAGACAGGGCCGTGTCCCCCCTCATCCTGAGGCTCCCTGAGGGCAGAGAACGTGCTTTTCCCTCAGATTAGGGTTTTCTGAAGTCTGGGGCTATTCCTAGAAGCAGAATCTCTCCTATGTCTGTCTTCTTCCTTCTCCTTCTCCCCTCCCACCTTCCCCAGGGCCTTCACCCCTAGGAGGCTTTGACCCGACTGGACTTCCTCTGGTCTGGCCTGTCCATTAGGGCCACCCACAGTGTGCTTGTCCCATCCGCACGGCAGCACTGGCCAACGGGGCCGCGCCATGCCTTTGTGGGCCACAGGCACCTCTGCGTTGTGGGCCTCTTCCTCCACAAACAAATGTATTTATCTTTCTTCCAACGCAGTCGTAAGCTGTACAGCTGCATTGGAAGAAAGATAAATATCTTCATATTACATATGAAAATATTTTCTTTGTCTTAAAACATCACTCTTTCCTCTGATTTTGAAATAAATCAGAACGTTTGCATGGGCCCCTGAACGTCTTATGGACCAGCACGGTGCCTGCCACGTACAGGATCCGTTGGGCCTGGGCGGAGGAGCCGCGAGGAGCCTGGCCATCCCACATTAGCACTCCTTTCCTGTCCGTTAGCTCCCATAAGCCTCCCAAAGTCCCTGTGAGCCAGTCAGGGCCCGGATTCCTACCCCACACGATCACCGCCATCACGGCTACTGTTACCGGCCACAGCCACAGCAGGGTCCCCTCGACAGCCGTGCCCGGCTCTGCCCTGAGCACACGGTCACCTTCGTCTTATCTAATCCTCACAGCCATCCTACGAGGCAGGTGCTCGTGATTATTTCCCATTTCACAGATAAGGAAAATGAGGCTCAGAGGGAGGAAGTGACGGGTTCAAGGTCACCCAGCCGGTCAGTGCCGGGGTGGGGGAGGGAGCAGGGGAATGGAGGGACCCAGGGCTCCTGGCATCAGAAAGTCTAGGTCCTTCCATCAATCTCTCCTTCACCTTTTTACCTCTGCCCTGTTCCTTTGCTTTTCCTCATCCTCTTGCTGTCTCTGTCTTTTCTCCTCTGCGCCTCCTCAGCGTGTCTGTGAGGCTTCTGCCCTCCGCTTTCTTCTCTCCTTCTCTTCACCTGCTTCTCCTCCTCCTCTGGTCTCTTGTGCTCTTTCCCCTCCCCTCCTCCCGCCCCCATGCTCTGTCTGTCTGCCATTCCATGTCCCATGTCTCTCTTTGTCTTTCTCCCTTTCCCATTATTCTGAGACACGACAGTGTCTGGCCCAGCAGCGACTGCATATTTCTCAGACAAATTACCCCAAAAGGTGCAGAGAACCCGCTTCCAGGGAACGTTAGGGGCCTGGCCCTGCCACGCGTGCTGTGGCGGGGGAGAGGGAGGCCCAGGCGCTGGTCAGGTGGGCGCCCTGACCCCCAGCTGGCCGGGAGGGGCTCCGTGCTGAGCGGAGGAAGGGAAGCGGGGAAGGGTTGTTGTGCAGACTGGGCTCTGGCTCTGCTTGGCTTTCAGGCAGCATGTCTTTCTTCCAAAGCCAACCCTTTGATCCCCGGAGACATAAAAGGAGCCATCTGCATCTGTGTTTCCTACAGGTAGTAGGGAAGGGAGGGCGGGGAGGGGAGACAAAGGGGGAGGGCAGCAGCGTCTGGGGGTGCTGAGAGGGGCGGCTACACTTGCCCTCTTGAGCCCTGGGTTTGAGCCCCATCTCTGAGCCTTCTTGGCGAGGGGACCCCTCTGTCAATGGGTGTATGGGATAACTGACTAACAAATAAGATGACGTGTGGTAATTAAGAAGCCCAGTAAAGGGGCTCTGAGGGGTTGGGTGGGCCAGGAGCAGAGCCACGCGGTCTCTAAGGAACTCCCAGGGCTTCATTCCCTGAGGTGACTCACTCCTCCAGGAAGCCTTCTAGATCAGCCCCAGTCCCCAGGGTCCCTCTCGGCCCGCGAACCCTTTAATTTTCAGGCACCTTGTTCACGTTGCCTGTCAGAATGGGTGCTCATCATGTCCATCTCCCCAACGCATCAGAGGATGGCTAAGGGCAGGCCAGGCCCAGGTGGGGTGCACTGGACATCCTTGGTCATAATAATGGTCAGGAGGAACCTCTATTTTCTTCTTCCTTTCTTTTTAAAAAAACATTTTTTATGGATTTCAGAGAGGAAGGGAGAGAGAGAGAAACATCAATGATGAGAATCACAGATCAGCTGCCTCCTGCACACCCCCTACTGGGGATCAAGCCCACCGCCCGGGCATGTACCCTTGATCAGAATCAACCCCGGGACCCTTCAGTCCGCAGGTTGACGCTCTATCCACCGAGCCAAACCAGCTAGGGCCAATTTTCTTTTTTTAAATTCTCACCTGAGGACATGCTTAGAGAGAGGAAGGGAGAGGGGGAAAGAGAAAGAGAGAGAGAAACATTGATGTGAGAGAGAAACATCGATCAGTTGCCTTCTGTAAGTGCCCCAACTGGGGATCAATCCTGCAACCCAGGTATGTACCCCGACCGGGAATCGAACCAGCAACCTTTTGGTGCCCAGGATGATGTTCAACCAACTGAGCCACTCCGGCTGGGCAAGGAACCTCTGATTTTCAAAGCACTTCGGCAAATGCTCTAGCACTTGATCCTCGCCCAGCCCATTGGTGAAGGCAGGGCAGGGATTAGCATCCCCATTTTACAGGCAGAGAAACTGAGGTTCAAAGAGGTCAAGTAATTGGTAAAAAACCCAGAGCCTGTCTGCCAGTCACATTGTATGATAGGGACACCGAAGCCGAGGACAATGGAGACAGAGCTTAACAGAAACCCGGTCCAGGTTAAAACCTGAGCTTCTAGGTGTTTTCTTCCAAACCTCAGTGACTGGACCATGCTCCTGACCTCCCCACTGGAAACATATTCAGGGGACACTGGGCTTTCAGAACGAGCTCAGAAGCCCCAGGGCGATCCCGGGGGGCCTGCCAGTAACTTGCTGGGTTGGAGCTCCATGCTTTGGCGTCCCAGATGTGCCGAGTGACCCTGTCTGGAGGAAATGCCGCTGGTCTTGTCATAGGTGACATGAGGCAGAGAGATGGGCTGGATGGAACCCCTCGTCCACGTCTCTCCTCCCTCGTTGCCGTGCCGAGCGTATGGCTATGCCTTTGGCTGTCAGGATCAGGGAACAGCAAGGGACAAGGACAGTGGGCTGGTCCCATCCCACAGCGACCCCCCCGCCCAGAGACGCCTGACTCCACCCTCCTTCCAGACAACAAGGAGGTCTCACGTGTGGTCTGAGGACTCACCCCAGTGTGAAGACCTCTTCCCAGCCACTTCCGCTCTCAAGACCTCTGAGCTCTGACTCAGAAGCCTCGAGAGCCCTTGGTCTGGGACTCCTACCCCCTGAACCCCAGGACCGTGGGCTTAGGTCCCCGCCTGGGTGCTATGTTTTGTCTACCACGGACGCCGAGTTATTATGCACTGATCCGTCTCCCCATTTTACTAATGAAGGAGGCCTGTTCCCGAGATCACCAGGATGTCCAGTGCTTCTGTACTGACAGAGTGCCAGCAAAGGGCAGGGATCTGACATCTGAGTCAGAGGCTGCAACTGAAAGAGGGAGCTGGTAGGATTTGCAGGACGACGTTTGAAATAATGGAAAGAGTTCGGGGGCTGTCCTGTCATCACAGAGTCCTGAGGGTTTGGGCTCCCAAGCTGGGGACACTTAGAATAGTCCTGGGACTCTTCTGTGGCACACACAGGCCACACACACACACACACAGGCCACACACGCACAGGCACACACGCACAGGCACACACACGTACACACACGTACACACACGCACAGGCACACTGGCAGGCTTGTGCCCGAACACACCCAGAAGAACCAGTCCGGGGCCTGGGTGGTGTGAATTGCTTCCTAATCCAGTCCCTTTAGGCCCAGTTGATCTCCTGACTCCAGGCAGCTTGGTTTCTCCCTGGGGGTTGTTCCCTGGGAGCCCTTCCCACATGGGCTGTAAACTGGGTGATATGCAGGGACTTACAGTCTAGTCTGGAGATGAGGCCTGTGGACTGAAATCACAGGTCAAGCAGTGCCGGGCATGCGCTGTGGGCAGGGGCGAGGCCCAGAGCAGAACCAGGGACGCGGGGGAAGGCACGCCATCCTGGGACAATCTCCGGGTAGAGGGTTTCTGCGGGCACTTCCTTGCTAGGATAACTTCTTCTTCTCTGTAGGAGCGGCAAGGGCTACCAGGCTGCTAGCAGCTGACTGTCTTCAAGTCTCATGTATTTTGCTTTAAACTTCACGTTTGGGTCTATTTTTTACTGGCAGATTTATCTCTGTAATTAGACTTGGCTTCCGCTGGTGTTACAATTAGTATGCATTCCTTAAGAAGGTACCCCAACAGATGGAGGGGCTCCAGTGTGTGCCCGGAGCTGGGGGAAGCTTGCCTGGGAGGCAGGGACAGCCACCGAGGGCCCTTGAGGTGTGCCCGTCCACCTGGGTAACTGAGAATCACAGCATCTGGCAGGTCCTAGGAAGATGGCGAATAGAAGTGAAACCTCCTGGCCTGTCTGGCCTCCAGCCTGGAATGGAGGATACAGCTCATGGATTCAAACGCCATTGGCTCTGGTCTTATCCAGTACCTTCATGTGCTATTGGACAGGAAAGGAGGGCTGTGGGTGACGAGGGGACTGCTTTGGCCAACTACTTCCTGGCATCTCCCTTCTCCTCTCTGGGCCTCAGTCTCCTTATCCATAAAATGGAACACGTGGCCTCCATGAGCTCCAAGGCTCCAAGATGTACCAGACCAGAACATTCCTCCCTGGCCGCTGAGGCCTCCGGAGATGGGATGGAGCCAGAGAGAAGAGGAGAAGCCGTGGCTCCAAGACCAGGAGGCGCCTGGTCCAGGGGAGGAGGGGGGGCAGAAAGCAGCGAAGTTAGTGCTGTGCCCTCCACCCCAGCTATTTTTACCCTAGAACACTGGACTGCAAGAGCCCTGGCTAAAAATATCAGCAGCCCAAGCCCTGAGCATCCTCTCCCCAGAGAGGCAGGGTGGGGGCTGGCCAGGAGGGGGGTGTGCGGACTGGGAGTTTGAAGGGCATTCATGCTCTCTTTCCAGCGACTGGGGTGCCTCGAGAGTGACTGGGAAGGAGACCCCTCCTTTCAGAGAGCCCCTGCCTCTAGAGAGCCCAAGAATAAGCTCATTTTTGTCATTTTTGGTAATCGCAGCCAGCCCTGTCCACATGAGGACACGCTTTCCCCCAATGTAATCAGAAACTGCTACCATTACTTTGTGACCTTTCCCCCTTATTCTTTCATAAACTTTAGGTTGGTTGCTATGTGGTCTTCATATTTGTCATTCTTAATGGCTGCATACTATTCCATCCAAGGGACTTTTTTTAATTCCCTGGTGGTTGGGCGTTTGATGGCGTCCAGTTTTCCATTATTGTAAGTAAAGCTGCCGTGGACATCTTTATGCATGTGGCTTTTTCCTTCTCATTAATTATTTCTGTGAGATAAGTGCCCAGGTCCGCAGGCAAGGCTGTTTCTGCACGCCGTTTGATGTGGCTTGCCAAACCGCCTCCCAAAGAAAATGAAGGAGGCTTAATGTAAGGATCCCTCCCACACTGAAGCCACGTGCAGGCAGGCTTCGGGGAAACCAGAGCTGGGAGCCAACAGGAGTTCCGACAGCTGCCTCCTGCTCCCAGGGGCCGCCTCGTTCCGGCTTCTCTGCTTTCCCAGCTCCATCTCTCTTTCGCTAGCCTTCTTCTTCTTCTCCTTCTCCTTCTCCTCCTCCTCCTCCTCCTCCTCCTCCTCCTCCTCCTCCTTCTCCTTCTCCTTCTCCTTCTCCTTCTCCTTCTCCTTCTCCTTCTCCTTCTCCTTCTCCTTCTCCTTCTCCTTCTTCTTCTTCTTCTTCTTCTTCTTCTTCTTCTTCTTCTTCTTCTTTTTTTTTTGACCTAGCAGAGCTATCAGGTCGGAGCATGTACCAGTTTATTGATGATCTTCACACCACCCTACGGGGTAGAGATTCTAGCTATGCCCAGTGTGCGACGGAGGGACTGAGGCATGGGAAGACTGAGTAACTTGTTCAAAGATGCAGTCAGTAACTTGTGGTACCAGGCCCCACCTCACTGACTTACTTCACTTCACACAGGTACTCAGGACCGAGTCTCCCTGGAAGCACAGGCCCCAGGCCACCATCAACAGCCTATCATCTCTGTGTCTCTGAGTGAAAAATGTTTAGGTCTGTAATTACATACAGTAAAATGCACAAGTTGAAGTGTGGCATTGTATGCCTTTGACAACCATACATGCCTATGTTATATACACTTATGTAATTCATACTCAAATTAAGAAACACCAGTAGGACATGTATACCACCCACCGCAGAAAGTACCTTGTGCCCCTTTGCAGCCATCAGCAAGCATTAGCTTTGCCTGTTGTATGTGAATTTATATTCAGAAGAGGGAGAATCTGATTGGCTCAGGCTAGCCTATGGATTAGAACCCTGCACGTCAAGGTCCAATCACCTGTGATGGGGGCGGGATCAGACAGGAGGCGGCTGGGCCATGAGGGCAGGTGGACAGACCATCCCCAAGTCCCAGAATTGAGCTGTGCTAAAAAACTATCAAAGAGGAGTATAAGCCCTAACCAGTTTGGCTCAGTGGATAGAGCATCAGCCTGCGGACTCAAGGGTCCCAGGTTTGATTCTGGTCAAGGGCATGTACCTTGGTTGCGGGCACATCCCCAGTAGGAGGTGTGCAGGAGGCAGCTGATCGATGTTTCTTTCTCATCGATGTTTCTAACTCTCTATCCCTCTCCCTTCCTCTCTGTAAAAAATCAATAAAATATAATTTAAAAAAAGAGCAGTGTAGTTGGTGTGAATGCTAACTTGTTTCTTTGATTATTTGTAAGGCGGGACATGTTTCCGCACGTTCCTTTCTTTTCGTGTGTGCTGTCGCATCTGCCCATCTGAGTCATGCTTTAGAGCAGCGGCTCTCAACCTGTGGGTCACGACCACTTTGGCGGTCGAACGACCCTTTCACAGGGGTCGCCTAAGACCATCCTGCATATCAGATATTTACATGACGATTCATAACAGTAGCAACATGACAGTTATGAAGTAGCAACGAAAATAATTTTATGGTTGGGTCACAACAAGAGGAACTGTATTTAAAGGGCCAGAAGGTTGAGAACCGCGGCTTTAGGGGATGACGGCCACACAGAGCAGCCATTGCTGCAGGGGCTGCAGTGGAGCGAGGATGGTTTCTCACTAACTGACTTCCCCTTCGTCCTGAGGGCTTCCACTTGCTTCCTGGTCAGTGTTTCTGAGAAACCACCCTCTCCCTCCCAACCCGCCTGTTTCTTGGTCGAGGCCGTCTTTCCCAGGGGCCTCTCCAGCCAGGGGGATCTCTGCATTTGCAGGGGGAGGGTCTCTCCCTCTCCTCTCAGTCTCTCCTTCCGAACACCTGATCCCCTAGGAGTTCTCAGGGCCCGATTCGCTGCTCACCCTGCGGGACGCATCCTTGAGCTGCATCCCACATCTGCTCTTTGCTGTCTGAGACTTTCCTTTCTTTCACCGATTCTGCGCTGCCTATGGACACATGTTTGCTTCTGAGTCCCCAGGGAGAGAGTTTCGGTATCTGCACCTCTCTCCTTGGAAATGTTCTTACAAGAAGCCAGCGTCCTCTCCTACCCAGACCTTGTGGGTGACAAAGGGCCCACCTCTATAGCTCTGAGGCCGGAGCCTTCCGTCGGGGTTACGGCCTGGGGGATGGCCTGCTACAAAGCAAACCATGCAGCTGCCACAGACAGGAGGGCTCCAGGCCTGGCCAGAGACACGTGTTGAGGACACTAGAGGTGTTGAGGCAGGAGAAGGCACCGTGGCCAGCCTTTAATGAGCGGTCAGGTTTGGTGCACCGAACTGCCTGCTCTCACCAGCTGTTCCCAGCTATAGAATAGCTTGGTGTGTGTGTGTGTGTATGTGTGTGTGTGTGTGTGTGTGTGGTGGGGGAGTAGGTGGCTCAGGGTCCTTTGTACTATCTAGCTCTCTAAAGCCAGAAATTCAGGTTCACCCGTGGAATCCCACCCGTGACCCTGGCTCTGCAGTCAGCACTCCATCCCAACCTCTGTGCCCAGCACATGCCCAGGGCTCTGGGCTGCAGTGGATGGTCTGTGGCCTCCTCTGTGGGTGGTCTCCGCTATGCCTTGCAGATGCTTAGGTGCTGCCCATAGGCCGGGAGGTCAATAGAATCAGTAGGACATGGTGCTCCTACCTGCTGGCTCTGTAGGAAGTCGGGTGGCTTCTGATTGTGCGAAGCCCCAGCTGCTGGTTACCCAGGAGTCACCCTTCTCCTTTTATCCTGAGCCACAGGTCAGCGTTGTTTCTGAAATCCCTGCTCAACACAGTCCTTCCTACCTCACAGGATTGGCAGGCAGAATGTCCCGGGGCTGGCCATTTGTTTCCTGTGGCTGAGACCTCCGACCGCTCCTTTATATCTAGTCTCCCCTTCCGTGGTAACAGAAGTGTTAGTTGGGTACAAAGGACTGCATTTTCCTGCTTCCCTGGCAGGTACACGTGCCCTGGGACTAGGTCCTGGCCAATGGGACACCAAGGAAGGGGCACCCCCTTTCATCGTTCCCTTTCTCACCAGCTGGAATGCAAAGGCAATGGCAGGAACCAGACCAGGCATCTTGGAGCACACAGTGGCAGCTGCCGATGCGGAAGACAGAGCAACAAGACTGAAGGGAGCTGGATACCTGCCACCAGGAAGCTACCACATCGTCGTGGACCACCTACTTGGATGTGTATGTGGGAGAGCGTTTAACTTCCATCCTGCGTAAGCCTCCGTGCGGGGCTTAAACAGCTGGACCATACACTCACTCTTGTCTCTCAATGGACTGACCACATCTGGCCTGCGTGGATATGTCTGTCACTGGCGAGGCGAGGGATCCCATGTTTTGGGAGACTATGACTTTGGCAGCCAGCTGTAGAATCTCTCCTAGTATTCACACCCTTGTATGGTCTCCATTCACGACTGGACTCGACCGGATGACTTGCTTTGGCCAATGGGGCATGAGCAAGCATGATGGACGCAGAGCACTTGCCTCCTGGGACGTGTCCTCTCAGATCACTGGCTCGTGGTGTGCTCCTCCTGCAAACCCAGCTGTCAGTCTGAAGAAGCCCGGCCGAGCCATAAGGAGAGGCCACGCGGACCTGCCAGTGCGGGGGTGAAGCCATCCTGGAGCAGGAATGAGCTGTACCTGTCACACCCTATCTGACCTGCAGCATCAGATCAAATAAATACTTGTTGCTTTAAGCCACTAACGTTTGGGGTAGCTTGTTATGCAGCATGAGGTGACTGAAACGCATGTGGATGGCCCAGGCCTTTGTAAAACTCTAAATTCCCTGAGCTTTCTTTGACACCAGGTGCCAAATGTGTCTTCCGCACAACTTGATACTACAACCGGACACAGGAAGTTGCTGGTCCTTTGGAAATATGTCGTTGGGGTGGTGACCCTTCCCTCCAGAACACCATGCCCCTCCCTCACCCCCTGCCAGGTAAGTGATCACTTGGCTTCGTTCTTGAATTTGTAGCTCTGAAGTGAGGACAGGTTCCATGGACCACCTCTGCTTTCTCCTAAAGCTGCTGAAGTGCCAAGTCTCTCAGATAAGGGTTTGAGGGCAGTCTTTGTCAGGCCCGGCTGCCCGTGTCAGCAATGGACTCCCTAGGGCCCATGTGAGTCAATGTTGAGGGAATGAATGAATTGTGAAAAAAAGGGACTCATCTGGATCAAAGCAGAAGGTCAGGTGAAAGAGGTACAGAGGGGTCTCCAGATTGGAGGGTCAGTAGAGAGTCTAGTTCTAATGCAAAATTGCTTTGGAAATATTTTTTTTAAATATATTTTATTGATTTTTTACAGAGAGGAAGGGAGAAGGACAGAGAGTCAGAAACATCGATGAGAGAGAGGCATCGATCAGTTGCCTCCTGCACACCCCCTACTGGGGATGTGCCCGCAACCAAGGTACATGCCCTTGACCGGAATTGAACCTGGGACCCTTCAGTCCGCAGGCCGACACTCTATCCACTGAGCCAAATCAGTTAGGGCTGGAAATATTTTAAACCCTTTTAAAATATAATTATAGTAGCTAACATTGTTGAGTTCTTATCCTGTGCCAAGCACTGTGCAAAATGCTTTTTTTGCAATTATCATCTCAACAACTCCGGGAAGTAGGTATTAGAACTTTCATCCCATTTTATAGATGGGAAAATTGAGGCCCAGAGAGGTTGGGTAACTTGCCTGAGCAGGGATGGGAAGACTTGAACTCAGACAGTCTGGCACCAGCACCCAAGGGCATCGCCACCACATTCTGACAAGCAACAGGAGCCCCATATTCCACCTTAGAGAAAAGGCCGGGGCCTGGCATGCCTCAGGGCACAAGTGCCAACCCTTAATCCATGTGCTCCTGGGACCTGGGAAAGCCCAGGTCAGAAGAGAAAGGAAAGGGGGGTGAGTCTGGGGCCCATGTGCCAGGCAGCAGGGGCACCAGCACTGGGACACAGAGATGGCACTGCCTGCCCTGCCCCAGCACCTTCACTGGCCGTGCCCACTTACTCTTCAGAAATGAGCCTGGCTATTCACACATGTCCCTAATGCCAGGTTCCAAGAAAGCCACCTAAATACCTGGTATTTGAGATGTAAAGAGACCGGCTCCCTGTACTTAGTGCTTTGCTAACTTTTCCAATTATAGCGCCCTATTTTCCAAAGTCTAAAACGGACAGATGTTATAACTGTCTTGGGCCCCAAGGTTTCAGAAACACCGTTAAGGCTCCTGAAATACAATCGTATATTTTAGACTAATTCCTAAAGGGCCGAGTAGAGTTATCTTTAACATCTTCCAGCACTCACACAGGTCTGGCCTTTGTTTGCAAACAGCCCGGAGTTGGGCACGTGGAAACCTCAGGTGGGACCAGCTCAGTGCTGGGCTGGGCGGGGAGACGTGAGAAGCAAGGTCCCAGGCTCAGATGGAGTTGAGGTGGGAGAACGGGAAATGCAACCCTCTCCTGGGGGAGCTCAGTCTGAGGGGAGACACAGCCCTGCCCTCTGGGAGCCCCAGTATGAGGGGAGCTCTGCCCGAGGAAGCCCCCAGTCTGAAGGAGGAGGCAGGACCCATGCAAAACCCCAGCAGAGGACCTTGGAGTGGCAAGGGAGGGTTTTATTCTGCCAGCTCTGCTGTCACGGGGCGGGCAGGTGCCAGAGGAAGGTCTGTGGGAAGACTGCCTGAGCCCTGTGCTCCCAGGGCCTGGAAGCAGGCAGAGTAGGTAGTTGGGGGCAAGGGCTGAACTTTAATCTCTCCCTGGAGCCCGTGTGGCTTCAGGCCTGCCAGCCGGGGCACTTGCTGGTCGATCCCGACTGCCGTTATTAAACATTTATTGTGTAAGGCAGATGTGCTTTTCTGCTGGCCAGTGGACTTGATGAGTAAATGGACTAGAACTAATCCTAGAGCAAAACAGTGAGGGCTTCAGAAAAGTAAACGCCTCCCTTGCCTGACAACTCCCAGGGAGGGTGAGCTATAACGTGTTGGCCTGAGACTCCTTTTTCCGAAGATTGGAGAGCCGCTAGCCTGAGCCAGGCCCCTGACAGCCTGCGAACAGATAGCACACAGTGACGGGGCGGGGGCTTGTTGGAAGATAAAGGGAAAGCTGGGAATTTGAAGATGTCTTGGGTAGGGGACAGAGTCCTGGCCTGGCACCAGAAGCACTGAATTCAAAACAGCTCAGCTCTTAATTTGCAGGGCATCCCCTCAGAAAGGGGGCTCCCCCCTCCTCATCAGAGGTCAGGGCCTGGAAGAAAAGGAGAGGAGGGACGAGTTCTGGGGAAGACACAGCCCGGAGACTCCAGAGACAGAGCCACCAACAGCCCGGGCCTGGAGAGGAAGGGTTTACCCTTCCCCATCCACCTCATTTTTCACCCAGAGAAGCCCGAGGGCTCCTGGAGTGGGAACCTGGAGGGAGCCGTTCTGGGCCCGACAGGGAGACCAGAGCTGTTACCTAGAACACCCTGCGAGGCAGTGACAGCCCCTCGCTCCCTGAGTCTTGCAGGTCACAGAGTGGGTGCTTACAGGGCCCGCAAGGTGTCCCTGGGGCGCTGGCCAGGCCGTTTGTGTTCTGGGTGGGGAAGCGAGCTGCCCTGACCCTCTTCACGTAGGAAGACCAAGGAAGAGGGCTTGTTTTGGTCTGGAGAGGCCGCCTCCTCAGACTGGGAGCTTTAGTCCTGGGGACTCCACATGGGCAGAGACCGGGGTCTGCCTTGTACACTGTTTCCTCCCCAAGGCCTGAGCCCACGCCTGGCACACGTAGGTGCTCAAGAAAAAAGGATTGAACTAATTAGAGTCCATTTCCCCCCTTCCCCCCCCCTATTTCCCTTTTAACACTAATTCAGAACTCATTTCCTACCAAAAAATCTCCTTGTTAAAGCTTCCCTAGCTGGTTTGGCTCAGTGGACAGGGCGTCGGCCGGTGGACTGAAGGGAACCGGATTTGATTCCGGTCAAGGGCACATGCCAGGGTTTCGGGCTTGATCCCCAGTGGGGACCGTACAGGAGGCAGCCAACCAATGATTCTCTCTCATCATTGATGTTTCTATCTCTCTCTCCCTCTCCCTTCCTCTCTGAAATCAATACAAATACTTTAATAATAAAAAAAAGTTTTCCCAACTTCAGTGACAACCACTCCACAGCAGTAAATATCAAATTCATTTCCCAATACAATCCATTGAATTCTAACTGGCTATTTTGAAAGGGGAAAACGATGAATTTAGGCTATTGTCATTGTTGGATAGCAAGCCCTGTGCTAGGTGCTTTACAGACATCACATTGCTTAATCCTTTCAGACATCACAATGTTTAATGCTGAGTCTCGGGAAAATGATGTAGTGCCCTCGAATTTATACAGCCAGGATTCAAACACACTCCTGACTCAACCTCTTTCCCAACTTTTTTGCTGAATTCCATGGAATTGTTTTGTTCCAATTAGGTTTGTGATCCAAAAGGTAATTCCACAAAGATTTGTTTAGTTCCTATGTGTGCACAGGGCTGGACAGGGTGCCCAAGAAGTCCCAGTCCCTGGAGCCAGCAGGTCCAGGGACAGACGAGCGCTGGGCCTGATGGAAGGCCCTGTGACAGGTGACCCAGTCTTCCCATGGCTGCGGTTCCCAGCAAATGCTGGCTCTGCCATCCCGACCAATGACGCATTATCCTTCCAATCAGAGCACATCCAGACTTGTCTGCTTTCTCCAGAAAGTTACCTCTTAGAGTTCAGAGTCACAGCCAAGAACTGGAATGACCCCTTCTTGGGGAACACCACCCCTGCTGGTTCCCGTTACCACGAGTGGATGGTGGGGATGGGGGCTCACTATCCCACCTCGTTCTTTCCCGACCCTTCCACCCGCTGATCGGAAGGGACTCATTCTGCAGGCTACCCACCGCGGAACCCTGCATTTGCTGACACGTTATTTGTGATCATTCCCGTTACTGCGTATGTGTGTAAATGTCTCATCACCCCGTTATTATTATCTCCTAACAGGCACCAGGCACTGGCCATAAATTCTTTCTAATCTTCATGAAAACTCCACCATTATTACCCACTTCTGTTTATAGGAAAGCCGAGGCTTGGAACGGGGAGAGGTCGTGCATCCTGCCCAAGGCCACTTAAACTTGTAAATGTCAGAGTGCAAATCTGAATCTAGAGCTGTTGGCTCCAAAGATGCCTCTGAGCTGAACTGTTTATCAAAATATGCTGGAAAAAAATTTTTTTATGTGTTTTTTTTTTTTTTAAAGTCATCCTCGCGACAAAGCCGTGAATGAGAATGAGGCAGCCTCTGTGCCTCACTGCGGTGCTATGTGCGCCAAACACGTTTCTAGAAAGACGGCAGGAGGGGCCCCCGCTAGCCCTGGGACAGTCCCGGGAAGGAGCACAGGAAGGAAGTGTGCTTGTCACTGTATTCTCTTCAGTACCAGTCTTTCTCTCCTGCGTTGTTCTTTTCACCTTTTCAAAAACCGATGAACATAATGTTTAAATCAAACAAAGCAGGGCCCCGTTGCTGGGCCGCCTATAAATCAGGTCTCCAGGGTTGGGCCTTGGGAAGCCGTATTTCACAAGCATCCTCGACAGGCGCGGGAGCGCGCTGACCCAGCCTCCTAGCGGCTTGTGCCCTCCCCTGATCCCGAGTCCTGAGCTCGGTACTGCCAGCTCCGTGCTGTTCCTCTCCTTAGTGTCGCCCAGAGGCCTTTTCCAGTCAGATGTCATGAGCCCCAGACCTGCCAGCACCACCGAGGGTGCAGCTCTGTGGCCCCACTAAAGCTCAGGGGTCACCCACTCTCAGGCCTTGTCATCCCCCACACCTAGGCCTGCCACCCCTCACACCTCGCCTGCCACCCCCATAGCTGGCTCTGCCACACCCCCCCCCCAGACCTGATCCTGCCACCCCCTACACCTGGCCTGCCACCGCCAGCCCCCAGACCCCTCAGCCTCTCAGGTCAGCCAGGCCTACCTTTTTAGGGCTCGCTCAGATAAACGGTAACCTCCTAACCATACTGTTCTGCTACTTGGTGCTTCCATGTCATCATCTCTCGGGGATCTGTTGGCATTGCACAGCGGTGGACGGAGAGCGGCGCAGCACTTCCCTTGCCGTGGGGTTGTCATCTGCCTGGGAGTGATGTGAGCATGACTCGGGAGCCAGACACCCTGGGACACGTCCTGAATCTCTGTGATGTGCGGATGGAAGGAGATGAGACGTGTGGAGCCCGCACGTAAGACAGTGCTCTCAGGATTGTCACTATCGTTCGACTCTCGGAGGGAAGATTATAAGGGGTAGTAATCGATATCTGGGCCCTGGAGTTAGACAACTTGGCATCCAGGCCCCACTTTGCATCCGTCAGCTCTCTGAGTAACTTCTCAAAGCCTCATTTTTCTCATCTGTAAAATGGGGATAAAGCCGGCGTCACAGGAAGGTGGAGGATGGTGTCTGGCACCAAGCAGATGCTCAACAGATATTCACAGGATGAACAACTGGACGAAAACGGAGCAGAAGCAGGCCTGATGAGCAGAGGTGTGCGGCCTCCGCCTCTGCCTGGGGCTGCTGGTGAGGGTCTATGGGCACCTCTGGGGCGGGGGTAGGGGCGGGCTGGTCCAGGCCCTCTTCCTTCCCAGCACCCAGGGCGATCACAGCCCAAGGAAGCCCCTAGACTGCCCAGGTATTCACGAGGGTGGGAACAGGCCCGCCACCCCAGCCAGGTGTGCACCTGTCAGTACCATCTGTGTACCCCTTCTGCTAAGCAGCTGGACTGCGGGAAGCCAACCTTGGTCAGAAGCCTTCACATCCGGAGAAGTATCACCTCAAGGGCTGAAGTCTCCTTGGCCATGTGGTGGGCGAGGCGTCTCATGACTGCACTTCGCCTGAAGGAGAACAGAACAAGCGAAGTATAGTGTGTGTGGTTGCACCCGGGGCCGGGGCTCCTGCAGGCCCTGCTCGCCGCGTGGGGGAGCTGCCACCAGGCCTCCGGGTGCCCCCTTCCATGCCAGCGGAGCCCCTCCAGGCCTGCTGTTTGGAGGGTGAGGCAGCCTTTCTAGGGTGCTCTCCTGCCGGAAACAGAAGGAGGAAAAGGAATGTCACATCTGAGCTTCTTGCCCTGGGGCTGGCTTCCAGGAACAGAGATTGTGAGGTGCCCACCTGTGGGCACAATTAACTCGTTTATGCCTTAGCTCATGGTTAAAAATTTCTATAACAGTTCATTTGAACCGAAACTGAAGATATGCCAGGAGCAAGGTTTCAAATGTTCCTCAGTTCATCTTTTATTTACCTGCCTGAGCTCCCCTTGATGGACTGAAAACCCCATGAGGGCCAAGAGGCCAGCGCTTACCTTATTACCACGCCTGGGGGGCAGGTAGGGGAACCCCAAGTGCAGCACTGTCATTATTAATAAATATCCACAAAGCTCAAGGGGCCAAGCAGTGGCGAGACTGATTAAGTACACAGTGGTCTAGGCCAGTGATGGCGAACCTATGACACGCGTATCAGAGGTGACACACGAACTCATTTTTTGGTTAATTTTTCTTTGTTAAATGGCATTTAAATATATAAAATAAATATCAAAAATATCAATCTTTGTTTTACTATGGTTGCAAAGATCAAAAAATTTCTATATGTGACACGGCACCAGAGTTAAGTTAGGGTTTTTCAAAATGCTGACACGCCGAGTTCAAAAGATTCGCCATCACTGTTCTAGGCGCTGCACGAAGCACTTCACAGGGGTTAACTCGTTTCATCCCCACGACACCGCTGTAGGTTAATCTATTACGCCCTTCATGCACAGAGAGTAAACTGAGGCACAGAGTGATCGAGTGACTTGTCCACAGTCATACAACTAGGAGCCTCTGAGGGCACAGCTATACCCAGCGTTCTGGATCCTGACTCCACTCTCAGCCACACCATGAGCACGTGGTGGGCACTTGTGGAGTGACTGCCGGAGTGACCAACATGCAGACGTACGGGCACAGGGTGGGGCTGGGCCGAGGGGACCAGGCCTGGGTTTTGGGGCTGATTTGGGCCTGAAGTCAGCAGCTTGGCATCCAGAAGTGTCCCAGCTCTGGCTCCCCCTCTATCTACACCCACCTGGCCCCGCAGAGGCAGCCTAAACAGGACGCTGTTGCTAGGGCCCTAGCAGGGCTGCCCTGCCTAACAATCCCTGCCCCCTACGGGGATCTGGCCTCTCCTTGCCACGTCCATCAAGGTAATTGGGTGTGGCCTGGCTGCAGCTGCTCCCACGGCACTGGGCCAGGTGTGCATCTCTGTCCCCACCCTGATGCCTCTGGCCTTCTTGAATAATTTATGAAAAATTAAAAAAATGGACAGACTGCCTGAGTTCCAATCCTGGCTCTGCTGTGTGGCCTTAGGCATGTTACTTAACCTCTCTGTACCTCATTTTCCATTTTAAAATGGAAATCAAAACAGATTGCTGTAAGATGGCTGGGAGGGTTCAATGAGTTACATAAAACAAGTAAAAGGCATAGAACTGTGGTACATCTCACACCATATGTAAGTCTTTGTGAATGTTATTATATACCTTCTTGCCCACGCATTTAGATTGATGGCTAAATAGCCAATACAGGGGGTGAGGGTGGAGTGGAGGGTGTCGGCAGGGCAAACTGATGATGGTCCATGGTCAGCTTCACTAAACACCAGAGCTGACCTGCCAGGATACCCCCTTGCTCCCGTGTGAAGTTATCCATGGTTGGGAGGGGTGGGGAGAAGTTCTGCTCCCTGGCACCCTGATTCCTGCAGGGTGTTCGATACTTAGTGCTCAGAGACACTGACCACAGGCATGGTTTTCTACATGATGTAGTTTAATGGATTTTTAAAAATCTTGATCCCAATTGTTGATGCACATAAGAGTCACACAGCTCTACAAGGTTACAAACAGCCGTCTCCCTCAGCAGACGTGACCACAGTCAACTGCCACGACGGATTCTTCTGGCGCCTCTGCCACAACTCGCCTGCACAGCCTTCCCTAGCCAACCCTCCCCGTCCATCGCCCCCTGACCTCTGGTTAGATGGGAATGGAGCATGGCCTTGCACCAGCACTGACATCAGGGTCGAGCCATTTAGTAAACTGATTGCTTTTTATTTCCTTTGCGCTACTTTTATTCTCCCTGGAACCGATGACAGTCCTTTTGGCTGTTTGCTTAATTTTCTATGTACTTAGAACAAATGCAGGGGCTTCTCGCTTTGTAATGACAATGACAGCAAACACCTACTGAGCCCTTTCTATGTGCCAGGCTCTCTGCTAAGAACTTGCCACGTATTAACTCATTTAATCCTCACAATGGCCCTCCGAGGTTACGCTATTATGATCTCATTTTTCAGATGAAACAACTGAGGTTCAGAGAGGGGACGTGACTTGCCCACAGTCCCAGAGCCAGGAGGTGACCCAGGCTGTCCCCACTGAGGCTTGTGCCACCTGCCCCGGGAGCACCTCGCGCTGTTTCTGTCTCTACAGCTGACTGGACGCTGGGTGAGGGCAGCCCCTGTGTCCTGCTCCTCTGCACGCCTGAGGCAGGGCTGGACCCGGAAGTCATTCTGGTGCCGGTCCTGCCCTGGGCTGCCTACTTGTCCACATGATCCTCCACCCTGGGCCTCACGGGTGGGAGGCAGGGCAGGGCGTGCAGCTGGTGTGGTGATAGCTGGGCCTTCAGAGGCTCAGAAAGGCCAATGGAGTGCCTCAGGCCTCGCCACCAGGGGACATGGGTCCAAACGCCCTCCTCTGGCTACAAGTCCAAGGCTGTTCCTATCGTGCTAGGCTGCCTCCTACAGGCACAGACCCACACGTTACACACACTAACATGCGAGCATACATACAGTATACGTTCTTCACATCTACTCGTTTTGCACTCACATTTATTTGCACACGAGTGTATTATATACACATATATACAGATATAATTGCATCTGATATGCACATCCACACAATAGGCACACACGCATCCACACATAATACACATGCATGCCAATTCACACAGATTCATATACCTACGAACATATTTACAAACACATTATACAAACACATAATACCTTACTGACAAACCCATGCATGTTATATCTTCACACATACAACATATACACATGTTATACAGGCAAAAACACATAAATGTGTAAATATATGCACATACGCACAAAAACATACACCCACATTTGTGTAACACAGAGATATTTTCACATGTTAAAGCACAAACGTTTGTACATGACACACAAAACACATACAAATAACAACACACGTGCAAACATATACAAGCACATGTGCATACCCACAAATGCAACAACTTGTACAGTGGGGCCTTGACTTACGAGTTTAATTCGTTCCGTGACAGAGCTCGTAACTCAAATTACTCGTATGTCAAATCAATTTTCACCATTACAATGACACGTGATGCTGGGCTGATGTTGTGGCGTTCACTGTGACGTTCGCTGCACCAACTAGCGGTGGGGTATCTGAAGCTGGCTCGTAACCCGAATTTTAGCTCGCAACTCAAAGCAAAAAATCGGCCGAGAGACGGCTCGTATCTCGAAAAACTCGTTAGTCGGGACACTCGTAAGTCAAGGCCCCACTGTACAAATACACACACACTATGTGCACACATGTGTGCCTGCCTGACCTGGAGTAGGGAGGGGCCATGGGAGAAGGCGGTGTCAGGGTCCTGTGGTCACCAGCTGAGTTGGGTGAGTGTTTCCTGACCTCCCCCTCGGGGTCAATCACAGTGCACCTCCCTGGGGCTGGATGGGCAGCAGTCACCTTACATTTGCAGGGGGGACCAAGGGGCTATGCAGCCTGTGGGAGGGTGAGGGTCCCCAGACCTCCTGTCTTGCTCTGATCCCCACTCAAGGCTAGCACTGACCACACACCCAGAAAGGCCCAAGAAGCCGCGAGATGATGCTCTTAATGGAGGCTTGGCCAAGCGAGTTAACTTTTGTTCATGGAGAGAGATGATTAGAATCTGAGTCTGTCAGAACCCAAAGCCACCACGCCATGCTGGTCCACACCTGTGAGAGTCTAGGCTGCCCATACCTGAGGCCGTGCGCACAGTAGGTGCTATATCACTGTGTGTGGAGTGGACAAGTCATTGATCTGAAGGGTAGCAGCACTCTAAGTGTTTGGGGGCCCTGCCTTCCTCATCCCCAGCCCAGATGTCCAGCCTCAGTATCTCCGGGAGGCCACCAGCCCAGGGAGGCCCGTGGCCCCCCTCCCCCCGCTACCGGAGGCCCCCAGGTTTGGTCCCTTCCTCTCCCTCTTGGCCTCTCTCCTTCCCCAGCCTTTTCTCCTTCCCCGGCCTGGTCTCCTTCCTCGGCCTGGTCTCCCACCAGCAGCAGCACTCCCCAGACACATTCCTCTCCCTCAGACATTCATTTCAAGGGCTCGCAGTTTCTCTGCAGGATTTGATTTGCCGCTCAGGCATTTCCTCGAGTGGCCCCTTGGTGTTTGCCCTCATCCAGATGGCATCCAGATGCAAACATGGCTCCTTCCTCCAGCTCTGGCTCCTCAGCTGGGGAAAATTAATCCTGACCCCCACCTCACACCCACCCCCCCAGCATCACTGGCTTTGTTTCTTGGGCCTCAGGTCAGAGCTCAGGTTAACACCTCGGCCTGCTTCTTTCCTCAAAGCCAGGGCTTCTAGCTGTCTTATTATCTGCCTCTCTCCCCAGCCTTTGTTCAGTTCAACAGGTAATTGCTCTGGGAGCCAAAGCAAATGTCAGCATGTTAGCGAGGGCGCTGAGATGCAGTTCTGGCCCTGGCAGGGAGGGGAGAGCAGGGCGTGTGATGTGTTCAGGAAGCAGGTATGGAGCACCCTGGACCTCCAGCCGAGGTCCACAGAACTGACCAAATCCAGATGAGGAAACCAAGGTGCAGAGAGGGGCACAGATAAGAATCATGCTGATAGTTACTGACCAATGTCCATGTGCAGCAACAATATAGACAGATCCGCTCATTTAGTCCTGTGAGCTGGGCTTGATCATCCCCATTTTACAGACGAGGAAACTGAGGCCCAGAGTGGAGAGAAAAACTAACTGAAGCAACCCTCTACAGAACAACTTCTCTGTGCCAGGCATTAGAGGGAGATCAGCTAACCTTGAGGCCTGGACATAACTGTCCCCATTTTATAGATGAGATCATTGAGGCTCACAGAGGCTTCGTAATGCAGACAAGACCACATGGCTATTTAAGTGGCAGAACGTGGCTCCAAACCAAAGGCTTTCAAAGCCCACGGGGCCTCCTATGTGGCCTGGCTGGGTCGGCGGCAGGGCCTTCAAGCCCTGTCCTGGCACAGCGAGGCCTCCCTGGTGAGAAACATCACCAGGAGTCTGCAGGACAGTCCTGGGTAGAAACCCCTGTGCCTGGGAAAGCCGTGCTGCTCCTCAGAGGCCAAGCCCAGGCCTCCCAACTCTCTGTCCAGTGCCGCTCTCGACCTGGCAGTGGGCCACAGAGGCCACCCCAGCTGGCCAGCTCTCAGCTGCCCCGAGAGAGGTGGGTGAGGCCCGTGCTGATCTTCACTCCAACCCTCTGCTTCCCCTTAAAAGTTAATATTTACACACTCTCCACCCTGCGGCTGCAATGCTGCCGTGGACATCAAAGTGGCCGGGAGGGCTTCCCTGGTCCCAGGGCCCCCGAAATCCCTTTCAGGCTCTGAGGGAGGCCCGTCGGACTCCAGGCAGACGGGCAGTCATGCTGTGCCCGGTGGACTTTACTCTCACTGTGTACAAGCTTTCCTTGACCAAAATATGGGGCATTTGGCCCAGGCTCAAGGCTGCCACGCAGGCATTTCCTAGAACCACTGGGCAACGGATCCTAGGGGTGAGGGCCAGTCAGGCTGTGGCCCTGCTGAAACTCAGGTAGCCATGGGATGCTGGCCAGTCCTGGGTAGGCATGTAGGCCAGTAGGACCTGCCTGGTACCACCGGGGTGGGCCCGAGGCGTGTGTCCCAGAGGGAGCACACCTATCCCTCTGGTCTGCCCAGCCCCACACACCTGAGCTGACGCACCGGCACATTAAGGCTGGGATTTCTCACCTGCCTGCCTCTCTGGACTCCTCCCTCAGGGGGCCTCCCAGGGTGCTGAGGGCCTGGGGGAAGAGGGGGGGCGCTGGACCCTCCTCTCCCCACTCCCTCTCCTTTGCCTGTTGTCCTTCCTTCCGGATTGTATGTGAGCTTGGTTCTGCAGCCGATGGACAGAAAACCTGAGGACCCCAGGGTCTCTGAGCTGGGCTCCTCCCCAGAGGGCCAGGGGTGCTGTTTTCACCTGGGAGATGGGTTGAACTTTGCACCCAGAGAGCTTTAGGGGAGACCCCAGGCTGAGTGGAGGGTGAATCAGCCCTGCTGCCTCCAGGGGGCCAGATCGAGCCCTCGGGGTCCTTGGGGGGCCGCCTCCTGGGGAAGCGCAGGGGTAAATGCCCGGGAGTCACAGTGGTGCTCAGAGGGGCAGGACATCGTCTCCAGCTGCATGCCGGGCGCCAGGTAGCCTGGGAAGGGACACTGTGGCCAGCATGCTAGGTCCTGCAGGTTAATGTTTGACCTGGATCCATGTGTTTTTCCACTGGGTATTTTTATCCTCTGTACCTGGCAGTGGGCAGCCGGGCGCCCTCTTCTGTGGGCACAGGGGGAGGGAGTGGGTGCCCTGCTGGGGTTGCTCTGGGCAAGGCAGGGCTGTAGAGCGGCCAGAGGGGCCAGCTGGGGAGTGAGGGGCAGGGGTGAGAGAGAACAGGGTCCGGAGCAGGGCAGCTCTCTACCCCTCAGCCTCATCCCTGGCCCTATCCTGCCCCACTCCCCTGCCAGCCCTAGCTCTCCTGCCTCTGGAAGGCCTGGCAGAGGTAAGGGGAAGAACAAGATGTGGGGGAGACCAAGAGAACCTTCCAGGGCTCCACAGCTCTTCAGGAAGGTTAAACAGGCCCCCCACCCACCTGTTACCCACATTGGTAATGAACCACTCTCAGATCCTGGACACCACAGGTGAGAGCTTTCTCCCTCCTGGGCACACTGTGTTCCTACCCAGATGGCAGGAGGAAGTCAAAGCTGACCCAGGCCACCCCACCCCTCAGGCCAACCTGATGGGGAGACACAGCCCCGCTGCCAGGGAGGCCCCCGGCTAAGGGAGGGGGGCCTTGTCTAGCATATGACAGGAGCGTTGTTCCTTTGCATCCAAGCCGCCTAAGACGGAATTAAAGACACTCTATGTGCGAGAGCTCCGGCTTCCCAAGCCCTCGCTGTCCCTCGGCTCCCTCCTTGGCAGTGGGAGAGTCTGGCCGGAGCTGACTTTATGAGGCTGTTTACAGCCCGGTGGCCACAGAGCCCGCTCACCCCTGCTGGGGCGCAGGGAAGGGGGGCCCCCGCCAAGGCTGCTCAGCCCAGGGCCAGCTGATGCCTCTGTGCCCGCCACGGGGTCAGCTTCCTTTCTGTCCCCACGTCCAGAGGGGCTTTCAGTTCATACCTGAATATGGGGGAAGTGGGCCCCCAGCAAGCCTGCCCACCGGCTGGCCCCCAATCACCACGGTCTCCCCGCCCCAACACTCAGCAGCCCTGGTCTGAGGCGGGCCGGGCAGACTGGCCCCCAGCCCAGGGCCTTCTCAGAGCTCCCTGGGGGTCTCGCAGGGGAAGGAGTAGGACTATTTGAGGGGAACCAGCTCTCTCTGAGTGGATCATGAAGGTTAGCAAATGAAGGGGAAACAGGCCTGCCGGGGAGGGGCCTCAGTTCTCTCACTGTCCCCCACGAGTGCCTGGAATTGGTGTGTAGGAATGGGGCTGGGACATGGAAGACTCTCACTTGGGCACAGAGAGTGGGGCCTGTCCCTTGGTCTGCAGCCGTGAGACCAGTCTCGTTCTGAGGACTGGCTCCCTGCCCCCAACCTATCTTCCTGCAGGTCTTCCCCTCCCACTGCCTCCTAAACCCCCAGACTCGGCCACCTCTCTGTTCCCTAGTGCGCGCCAGGCCCTGGACTGGGGCCACTCACCTATAGGCCTCCCTCACTCCTCCGTACAACCTGGGTGATGGATTTCTTTATCCCCATTTCACAGATGAGGACACTGCAGAGAAGCTTCATTACACAGGTGGCCCGAGGTCACTCAGCCAGCCAGGGGCATGGCCGGATTCAAAGCCAAGTCTGTCTGACTCCAAGTCAGGCTGAGAGATCGTATCAGCTGCGTGTCCTGTGT
This sequence comes from Myotis yumanensis, assembly GCF_028538775.1. NCBI lineage: Eukaryota > Metazoa > Chordata > Mammalia > Chiroptera > Vespertilionidae > Myotis > Myotis yumanensis. Next base: position 83,928,496 of record NW_027223757.1, on the reverse strand, counting down.
ATTTTAAATCCCAGATCTCTCATCATCCCACTCTACCAGAGACCTCTCCCATCAGCCCCATCAGGTGGTTTCATATAACTGGCTCCTACAACCCACTGTCTCATTCTCACCACTGGGAAGTGCTTCCTGGCATCTAACCTTGGTGTCTCCTGCTGCCTCTTACCCTGAAATCAGGGGAAATGGAGCACAGATGTTCTCCTGCCCATCCCCCCGTCCCCCTCTCCCCATGGCCTGTCTTTAGAGACTGTGTTCCATGGGCATTCCTCCATGGCTCTGAAGGGTGGGCTGCTCCAGACGCTGTGAGCAGAGGGAACTCTGGCCTTCACTGGGAGATGGAGGGGTCCTCTCGGGCCTGTGTACCTGTCCATTTCCCACTGAGTCCAGGACAGGTAAGAAACCAGCCAGGATGAAGACAGGGACTATGAGACCCCCAGAAAGTCCTTGGCTTCTGGATGCTGACTAGTTCTTTGGGGGAATTTGAGGCGGTGCCTCTTGGGGCACCAAGAAGTCCTGGGATCCGGAAATCCCCCTGTGGCCCCTGCATCCCTGCAGGGGAAGAAGCCGAGGGGAAAGGACCCGGGCTTGCACCCATGCCCTGAGATGGAGGAATGTGGTTCCTCCTCGGGCGAGAAGGAAGGGGGAATTCCGGAGACCTGGCTCCAGGGTCCTGGTGTTGGACCCAGAACCTCCATTTCTTCAAAGCCCGCTGCTTTCCGGGAGGCCCTCCTGACTTCTGGCCCCCCTGGCTTCGTGGCCGAGTTTGGTGGTGGAGCATGTTTGGAGGGGGGCATGTTTGGTGGTGGAGCATGTTTGGAGGGGGGCACAATCGAGGGGACACAGTTAGGCTCCTATGGCTCCCTGGCCTGAGAGTTTGGGATGGAGAAAGTCCCTGGCCCCTGAGCCCACCAGACCCCCCTCTTCCAGGCTGCCTTGCCCCAAATGCCTCAGCACCAGAGGATGAGCCTGCCTCCTGCAGCCCATCCCTTCCTGGGAAGGGTGAGACCACACCACTGTGGGGAGACAGGTGGCCTGGACTGTCAATCAAGTGCTGCCCATCCTTCTCCTCTAGGCATTCTGAGTTCCCTTCACTCCCTGGTCCGAGGGCACTGGTTTTATCTGCCCCGGCTGGAGCCCATGAGAAATTCAGAGCAGGAACAGAGGCCCTCAGATAGGAGACACAGTCATGTGCATAGATTACAGGCCAGGCCGCAGCGCTAAAGAGAACCATGATAAAAGCTAACATTCCTTCAGCCCTTCCAACATGGGGCACTTAACATAGATGGATCCATTCAATCCTCACAACCACCTGGAAAATCAGAACGATCATATGCACATTGTACAGATGAGGAGACTGAGGCCCAGAGAGGCTAAGCAACTAGCTCAAGGTTGCACAGCTTGGAAACAGGTGGTCCACCCCAGAGGCAGTCCTTTCCCTCCACACCTGCACTGCCCAGTTACAGGAGCCAGTAAACTCATGGGACTATTTAACTCTGAATTAATTAAAATAAAAACTTCAGTTCCCTAGTTGCGACAGCCACCTTTCAACTGCCCGGTAATCATTTGTGACTAGTGACTACCACCTTGGACAATGCAGATACTGCACATTTCAATTATTGCAGAAAGTTATATTGGACAACACCCGTCTATAATCTACTGCCTCCCATAAGCAGGATGGAGCAATGGAAAATCATCCTTCAGCTGATAGAATAAAATAATAATTAACAGTATGATAATAATGGCTATGATTTACCAAGCGTCCTACGTGCCAGGCGCAGTGCCAAACCTTAATCCTTACTCAATCCTGGGCTCGGGAAGGTTACCCAGGGTCACCGTAGCCAGGAAATGAATCCAGGTCCGGGTGATTCCGTTCCCCCGGGGTCCTTCCCCCTCCGGCTCCACCCCTGGCTGTGTCCCCAGGAGTGTAAAGCCCCTGGAGAAAACAGGGGAAGGCAATTGCAGGCATTTCACCAGAACAGGGATTAAATAAATCAGCACATCATTAACATCATCACATTTCCCGCAGCTGGCTGACCAGAACATTGCGCTAATGAGGTCAAGGTCTTGATTTTGAGCCTATGAGCATCCCTTCACACTGCCCTGCCCGGAGGACCGCATCAGGCCCCCACATACTGGGGTTAGGAGTCTAGGCGACTGCGGGTGATGTTTTGGCAGAGCCTGGGGCCTGCTGTCAGAGGCCCAGCCCAGGGCAAGTCGCTCCAGGCAGGGAAGGGCTGGGGAGGCGGCCTGTTAAATGCTGATGGGTGTCTACCTTCTGGACAATGGGGATGGGAAGGTCTTTCTCTTCTAGAAAGGATGGGGTCAGCAGAGGCAAGCCCCAAATTTGAAGAAAAGATGCAAAGGATAGAATAGAGCTTCTGAGACCTTCTCTTCTGTAGAACTTTTGGGGGTCATGGAGTTTATTGGGAATTTTGAGGGCTTGACTTGGGTGGGGAGATCTGCCATAGGATTGTTCTGTTGCTGGGAAAGTGAGCTCCAGTTTTTTGTCAACCCCCACGTGCCATCTGGGGAGATAAGGCCCAGTGAGTGGGAAGAGCAGACAGTTCAGCAGAGAGATGGGCCTTCTCCCCAGTCAGACCTCAGATGACGAAGGCTCGGTGCTTACAGAAGGCCAGGCGTGTGGTAGGTCTCAGTAGACGTTGGTTCACTGAAATGATCTCTCTCCTTTAAGCAACTTTTTCCTGGACCAGCACACCACCAGGTTTGGGGGGCATCTGGTGATATAAACACTGTGCCAAAGGCATGACCCAGTGACTGGCTGTGTGACCAGGATAGGCCATGCTGTGCTGCAGTCACAAATGAACCCTGAAATCTCCGTGAATTCAACTACAAACACTTATTTCTTGCTCATTCATTTTGATCAAGTGAGATTGGCAGGGGCCCTGCTCCACATAGTTAAGGGACCTGGATGCTGGAGACATCAAATTTCAACACCTTCCTGGAGGAGCAGAAATGAGCAGGAGGGCTCTGCACTGGCTCTTAAATGTGTTGACCCAGAGGTAACAGACAGCATCTCCATTCACAGGCTATTGGCCGAACTAGTCCTGTGGTTCCCCCACACTTCCCAGTGCGGGCGTGTAGTGGGTAGTAAAAGTCTCTGCCACTCCACTACTTCCCCTCTCAAAATCCCATTTATTTTCCTATAAAAGGACTCTGAAGTACCTTTTAGCTCTGGGATTCCAGGTCTTCATGAAATGTAATAATAATAACACGAATCTTTCTCAGGCATCTTACGAAAATGCTGAGAGTCCTCAGCTATGCTGGACCCTCCCCTTTCAAAATTCACGTGAACTTGATATATTTTATTTTATTTTTTATTTTATTTTATTGTTAATCCTCACTCAAGGATATTTTTTCCATTGATTTTTAGAGAGAGTGGAAAGAAGGGGAGAGACAGAGAGAGAAACATCCATGTGAGAGAGACACATCAATTGGTTGCCTCCTGCATGTGCCCTGACTGGGGCCAGGGATTGAGCCTGCAACTGAGCCTTGATCAGAATTGAACTGGCGACCCTTCAGTCCGTGGGCCGACATTCTAACCACTGAGCAAAACCGGCTAGGGCTGAACTTGATACCTTTAAACATTTGACAACTCAATTTAAAAAATGGGCAAAGATCTGAACAGACAGCTCATCAAAGAAGATATATAGATAGCAAACAAGCTCAATATGAAAAGATGCTCAATGTTATTTGTCATTAGGGAAATGTAAAATTAAAACAACAATGAAAAACTACTCTATACCTATCAGAATGGCTAAAATCTCCCCCAAAATGGACAATATCAATTGCTGGTGAAAATGTGGAGCAACAAGAACTCTCATTCATCACTGGTGGGAATGCAAAATAGTACAGACACTTGGCAGTTTCATACAAAACTAAACATAGTCTTCCCATATGACTCAACAATTGCTCTCCTTCGTATTTCCTCTACTGATTTCAAACTTATGATCAGACAAAACCCAGTATGTGAATATTTGTAGCAGCAGTTTATTCATAATTTCCAAAAATATAAAAGGGTCACCGTAGCCAGGAAATGAGGGCTAAGGTTTGGGGGGCATCTGGTGATATAAACACTGTGCCAAAGGCATGACCCAGTGACTGGCTGTGTGACCAGGATAGGCCATGCTGTGCTGCAGTCACAAATGAACCCTGAAATCTCCGTGAATTCAACTACAAACACTTATTTCTTGCTCATTCATTTTGATCAAGTGAGATTGGCAGGGGCCCTGCTCCACATAGTTAAGGGACCTGGATGCTGGAGACATGTCACCCTGAGCCTTGTCCCAGGCCCTCCAGGGCTCCCTCTCCTCCCCTGCCCTGCCCTGCCCTGCCCTGCCCTGGCCCCGGGGGCCTCTCCTGTGATTGCTCCTGCAATCCCTGTGCCTGGAATGCACCCTCGCCCCTCCCTGCTCACCCACCTGCTGAGCACCTGCAGGATGGGCCTTCCTGAGCCCATAATTTTTGGAAATTATGAATAAACTGCTGCTACACATTGCCAACATGACCAAGGTGTCCTTTCATAGAGATGGCCTTTAAGAGAAACAAACTGTGGTACATCCACACAATTGAATCCTATTTAGCAGTAAAGAGACATGAACTACCAAGCCACACAAAGACATGGATGAATCTTAAATGTATATTTCTGAGTGAAAGAAGTCAGCCTGTAAAAGCTACATACCATAGGATGTTCTAGAAAGGCAAAACTATAGAGATGGTAAACAGATCAGTGGTTGCTAGGGGTTTGGGGTGAGAGGAGGGTTGAACAGATGAGACACAGAAAATTTTTTTATGGTGATGGGACTATTCTGTGAGGTACTAAAATGGTGGATACATGACACTGTGATGATCAAAACCCATAGAAGTGAGCCTTGATGTATGCAAATTTTTAAAAACCATTTTGGACGTTGGGAGATGATAGGGTAGAGAGAAGAATGAGACAAAAGAATCCAACTGTATCACAGAAGCATAAAACCACTTAATTGAAGGGGATGGGAGGCAAGACGCTGACTAAGTAACTTTGGAAATGAGTGGATCTGTAAGACTTAAGACCAAGGAAACTGCCCATAGGTCCTGTACTCTAGTTGAGAAAGTTGCTTCCTGTGGAAATGTGGGTTCGCAATGAAATAATATACATGCACATTGGAATTGAACAATTAAGTAGGTAGATGGCAGGTGGTGGGAGCCAGTATAGGGGTGAAAGGTTACAGAAAAGTCAGGGGAGAAGGCTGGCATTATCCATGTGGATTAGAGCTGGAGACATCAGTGTGAACGCATGGTTAGCTTAACATGGGTAGAGATGGTTACACAAGAAATACCTACGGAAATGTGTAGATACATGGCTTAGTACAGGCGTATCTTGTTTTATTGCACTTCACGGATATTGTGTGTTTTTACAAATGGAAGGCCTGTGGCTACCCTAAGTCAAGTAAGTCTATTGGCGCCATTTTCCCAACAGGCTCAGATGATGCTTAGCATTCTTTAGCAACAGATTATTTTTTCAGTGAAGTACTTTCAATTAAGTATGTACATTGCTTTTCCAGACATAATGCTATTGCACACTTAATATACTATAGTATAGTGTAAACATAACTTCCATATGCACTGGGGAACCAAAACATTCATGTGACTTGCTGTATTGCCGTAGTCCCAACCAAACACTCAATACCTCCCAGGTATGCCTGTATACACACATATGTACACACATATATTTCCTTCTCTGTCGGCTGGGAGGGTCTATAAGCAACCAGACCCCAGTGGCGACAAGTGCACCTCGTGCTCAGATCTTGGTTTCTAATACCGTTCTCTGCTTGATGGAATCAGGGCTCCTTGGATGAAAGGCTGATCTGAGGACTGGGGAGAGGAGTAAACAGGATGAGCCTAGAGCAAGTAGGAAGTGCTCCAAAAACCCCACCAAAGCCGACGGAAAGAATTCCCCAGTGGCCACAGATGCAACGGTTTGATAAATGAAATAAAGTAGCTTTTGGATTATAACCCCAAGTATAAAATAAATTTCCCCAAGTCCATGCTGATATAAATTATTGAATAATGAAATGGGGACGGAGAGACCAGTCTTTCATGCAGAAGAATCCCAAACAATGATGTGGATGCTTTACTCTAGGGGAGAAGGAGGATAGCTCCCACCCCTGCAGTACAAGCTCTGCATAGATATTTCCTTCTGAAGGGGACAGTACGGAAGGAGGGGGGCAGCTTCATGGTGGAGAACGCTGGCAAACAGCATCTCAGCCAGGTGACTGAGGTCCACATCGCAACATCAGCAGCGATAAGTCACGTTGATAGAGTGTGCCCTCGACATGTGATGAGAACGGTGTGTTACCCCTGTGGTCTTCCTCCATAAACGCCTAACTTGAACCTCGTCATGAGAAAAACATCAGACAAACCCTAATGGGGGGACATTCTACAGAATACCTGACCAGTACACCTCAAAACTGCCATGGTCATCAAAACCAAGGAAATGAGGAGCCTGAGGAGACACGTGGCTAAATGCAATGTAGTATCCTGGTGGGATCCTGGAACAGAACAAGGACATTAATTTTTTTTTTTTAAAAAAAAAGGAAATCTGAATAATGTCTGAGCTTTAGTGGACAATAATGTACCAATATTAGTTTTTTAATTGTAACAAATACAGCATGCTAATTCGGACAGCTGGGTGCAGAGGGTATGGGAACTCTGTATTGTCCTGGCAATTTTTCTGTAAATCTAAAACTATTCTGAGTAAAGAGTTTATTTTTAAAATGTTATTTGAGCCCAGCCGGCATGGCTCAGTGGTTGAGCGTCGACCTAGGAACCAGGAGGTCACGGTTCAATTCCCGGTCAGGGCACATGCCAGGGTTGTGGGCTTGGTCCCCAGTGTGGGGCATGCAGGAGGCAGCCGATCAATGATTCTCTCTCATCATTGATGTTTCTATCTCTCGCTCCCTTCCTCTCTGAAATAAATAAAAATATATTTTTATTTTTTTTAACTATTTTATTGATTTTTTACAGAGAGGAAGGGAGAGTTAGAAACATTGATCAGCTGCCTCCTGCACACCCCCTACTGGGGATGTGCCCGCAACCAAGGTACATGCCCTCGACCGGAATCGAACCTGGGACCTTTCAGTCCTCAGGCCGATGCTCTATCCACTGAGCCAAACCAGTCAGGACTAAAAATATATTTTTAAAATGTTATGTGAATTTAAGACTAATGTGATGAATTAAATTGGGTAAAAAAATATTTGATTCTGATGTGATGAGTTTAATTGACTTTAAAAAGTGCTTGTGAATAAGCTGCTCAAAGGTGGACAGGCGTGCTCTGGGGCCGGGGCTGTGTTGGGGTGGAGTCCCCACAGCTGAAGCCCTGGAGGGAGGGGGCTGGTGGGCTGGGATAGGACAGGGATGAAGACTTACTTTTGACCTCCATTTTGAACCTTTTGAAATAAATAAATGAGATGTAAAACAAAAACGCACTGAACAGCCTGGCCGGTGTGGCTCAGTGGTTGAACATCAACCTATGAACCAGGAGGTCACAGTTCGATGCCCAGTCGGAGCACTTGTCTGGGTTGCCGGCTCGATCCCCAGTGTCGGGCGTGCAGGAGGCAGCCAATCAATGATATTCTCTCATCTTTGATGTTTCTCTCTCTCTCTCTCCCTCTTACTTCCTCTCTTAAATCAATAAAAACATATATATTTTTAAAATGTACAAGTAGCAAGATCAGAATCACTGCTCTCTTCTGAGGTAAACTTTTTGAATTGATAACCTCACTCATGTGTAAATTCTTTTATTTTTCATTAACGCTCCCCCCCCCCCCACCTGACCCCACCTAATAGAGGACACGTTGCTCCTTATTCCCTGGGGCAGTGGTCGGCAAACTGCGGCTCACCAGCCACATGTGGCTCTTTGGCCCCTTGAGTGTGGCCACAAAGTTTCAATCGCACTGTACGTGTGCGCCCGCACGTGGTATTTTTTGGAAGAGCCACACTCAAGGGGCTGCAGTTTGCCGACCACTGCCCTGGGGTGTGCAGTGGAGTGGGCCAGGTGGCACAGTGGACAGAACACAGATGTGAGGACCTGGCCCACACATCAGCCATGTGACCCTGGGAGACTGCCCCACCGCTCCCAGCCTCGGTTCCTCATCTCTGAAATGGCCAGAATGTCCAACTTACCGAGTGGTGATGGGAAACAGGAGAGAATATATGTGACAAGGCCAGCATCGGTCATGGCAAAGGCCTTCAATTAATGATGGTGACTATTAGTGGAGGAGCTGGAAGACAAGCAGATTAATCCGGATGGCCTGGGCTGGGCCGTGTAGACGACGGGAGAGAGGAGGCCTTGCTGCCTGACGGCTCAGGAAGGCCCATCCTGCAGGTGCTCAGCAGGTGGGTGAGCAGGGAGGGGCGAGGATGCATTCCAGGCACAGGGATTGCAGGAGCAATCACAGGAGAGGCCCCCGGGGCCAGGGCAGGGCAGGGCAGGGCAGGGCAGGGCAGGGCAGGGGAGGAGAGGGAGCCCTGGAGGGCCTGGGACAAGGCTCAGGGTGGGCAAGACCTCCACACCCTGCTAGTAAGTCCCTCTAGTGTTGATCAGCCTCAGTGATCTCTTTGGTGACCCTAGTACCTTTTATGGTAAATATATGGCAGGTGATGGCACACAAGTAGAAAAACAGTGGACCAAGGCTAGGGCCTGTCCGGGGGTATGGAAGGGCCTCACTCTGAGATGAATCCAGGTGAGTTCTCAGAAGGACTTTCCTTGGTGGCTACTGCCACCCTTAGGGCATTGGCACCCCCCGGGCAGCCGGTTCCCTAGTTCTACCTGAGGCCTTGAGCCTGAGGTGGTCCAGTCCACCCCTAAATGGGGAAGGGGTTCCCCATCCTGGGGGACAGAACTGTGCCTCTACTCTTAGCCTGGGTAGGTGGGAGGAGGGGGCTGAGGACAGGGGCTGGCTCTTTCCTACCTGCCGGGAGCCCTTCGGAGCAGGGTGCAGGCTTTTCCCTCAGTTTCCCCTCCAGGATCCCTCATGGAGATTGGTCCCAGTGCATTCCTGGGATTCGGGAGCAAAAGCTCCTGCTTACTTAAAAAAAAAAAAGCATCCTCCACAAACTGGGCCAAAGGACAAGGGCTAAAATAGAACAAAAAGGGGATTTTGTTGTTCTTTCACTTTGCATAATTTCAAAACACATTTTTCTGGTCCACACGGGCATGCCTCCCCCAGGCCACGCGGGCCCTTGGGTTGAGTGGCAGCGGAAAAGTGCCAAGGATCTGGCTCTTGCCAACATAACTCCCTCCCCCAACCACCATGGCCCACAGGGCTGAGGCGGGCCCACCCACCCCCGCATGGCTTCCGGGGGCCGCCAGGCTGAGGCCATCGTAAATAGTTTAACTGTGTTTATGTAGCAGTAACATGCGTGTTACCTTTCGCAGCGACCACATTCCAGAGGGCAATCTCGGGTGATTTACCTCGCCCCCAGCGGCTGCCAGTCCCTGCGGTGGGTGGGTGGCCTCTGGGGCCCAGCTCTGATGTCCCTGGAGGACTGTTTTTAAAGAGCCGCCCCTACCTTGCCATGCCCCACCACGTGTGTGTTCCAAATCTGGGGATTCCTCAGCAGACTCCCCAGGGCCCTCTGAGGAGTCTGAGGGCGCTGTCGCCTGCACACCCCAGCCATCCCCTCCCCTCTTGTCTCCCTGGCCTGGGTAGCCGGTATTTGGAACCTGCCCATCACGTTCACGGAGATGGATGGATACAGGGCCTGGCACCACTGCAGCAGCAGCCCCCGGCCAAGATAGGAATGACAACCTTTGTTCAGCTCCCACGAGGCACTAGGCATGATTTTCCGTGCCTTATAGCTCATGAGGGAAGTGCTGTTGTGAGCCCCTTTTACAGACCACAGAACTGAGGCACAGAGAGTTTAGGTAACTTGCCCAAGAATGCACAGTGAGTGAAGGGCAGAGTCCAGCCGTAACCAGGCAGCCTGCACTCCCAGCCACCACACTTCTCCGCCTCTCTCACGCTGAGACGCCGCCTGAGCAAGTCTGGCTCTTGGATGGGGCAGGGTGACCGGCTGGGAGATGGAGTCCAGGAAGCAGAAGATTGCTCAGTGTGTGTGGCACATGTCCATATACATGAGCCCCTGTGTGTGGCCTGGGTGCCTCCACAGAAACATGCACATATGCATGCATCTCTACCCTCTATACATGAGTCTGCCCTATGCATGTACATTCCCCACACATGCATTCCCACATGGACACACGTACAACAACTCTTGTGTGGATGGGGTGTTGGGGAAAACTCATGCCCCCAACTTTGCTAAAGAAGAGAGCACAGTTCCTCTACTTGACCTCCAAGCTAAAGGTCTTCCCTAAGACAAATGAGGAGCATATGGGTTTCCTCTCATTATTCCATGTGTTTACTCAACCAATATTGCCTAAGTACCCGCTGTGTGCAGGGCCTTACGCTCAGTGCTGTGGGGGGAGACACAACCTGGGGCTCAGCCCAGCCTCCCAGGAGCACCCTATGCTGCTGGGCAGAGGAGGGCCACGAGCCAGACACCCCTGTTGCCAAGCATCAGCCTGGGACATACAGGCTCGGAGCAGGCTCCCAACCCCAGCCTCTGGAGTCAAGCTGCCTGCGCAGCTCCGGGCACCCCCAGGATCCTGGACTTGCCTGCAGCTCGAGGTCTACGGGTGGCCCAGGCCTTTGCCAGGGCCCGGGCCTCTCTCCAACTTACTCACAGTGGAAGCACCGGCACAGCATCGCTGAGCAGTCAGGCAGGTGTGAGTCACAGGCGGCCCAGCCCTGAGCGCCTGCCTGCCTGCCTGCCTGTCTGCCATCCCTGCAGCGTGCTGCCCTGGCCTTGTCCACAGCACGAGTCTTCCTGCTGACTGGCCCCTCTGCCAGTGCCGCCATGCCCTGCCCCGCGGGTTACAGAGGCCCCGCCCAGGCGGTGAGGGGCCAGACCTTCTACACCAGTTCTACCACCTGAGTGCCACACCGAGGGGAACCTTGAGCTGGGAGCCACGCAGACAACCCGCTGACCTGGACCAGATTCACAGACGTGCGTCCTGAAGATCCCAGGCTGACAAGGGCCCCCAGCTCGGTTTAAAGCTCTGCTGTTGCCAACTTGAAATACGTAATCGTTTCTGAGCCAGGGCCCCCCAAATTATGTCGCCAGGCCTGCCACTGGCTCGGGCTTTCTATGAGTGAGATCGGCTCAGCCCTGCCCGCCCCTCCCCCCCACCCTGCCACTGCCAGCTCGGCCTCCTGCCCCAGGCTGGCCCAGGCCGTGGAGATGTGGGCGGCTGTGGTTTCTCGGCGCCCACAGCGCGGCCACAGTGTTTGAAGATGCACTTCAGCCATGTCCTCAGACTGTGTTCCTCCTGTCGCCCCGCCTGCGGTGGCCCTTGCCGGCTCCTGCCCTACGGTGGCCCACTGCCACCCAGGCCATGAGAAGCCGGGGAGGAGGCCCCTCAGCCCATGCTCAGCTTCTGGTTCAGAGATAGACAGCTCAGCCCACTCTCATGGACACCAGCTGTAAAATGGGCACTATGAGGACCCTCCTGGTAGCACAGGAAGCACCTGGTAGGCAGCCTGGCACGGAGTGGGCATCCAGGGAGCACTTAGTTTCAGCTGCCCATTAGTTCAGCACTTACTAAGGACCCTAAAAAGCCGAGCCAGCAAAAGGCAGCCGCTGCCGAAGGAGCTCACAGTCTGTGGGGTGGGGGTGAGGGCGGGAGGGTGAGGTGGCTAGAGGCAGAAGTGGCAGTCACATGACTAGACTGCAGACAGAATACTGACGTGCAAGCTTAAACGGTGGGGAAACCGAGGCCCAGGGAGAGGCTATGACTAGCCTAGGCCAGGATTCAGGAGCCCTGCTCCTCCACTCCCCAGACACCCCTCAGGGGCAGGCGCTGTCGTCCCTGGTCGTGCAGAAGGGACCCGGGCCACACAGAACAGGCAGGAGCAGGCCTTGTGCCACCCCGTGACACCGTCGGCAGGGGCTACTCGGGGCAGCTCCCAGCCCGGCTCCCCCTCCCAGTCAGCTTGGATTGTCCCGGGGGGCCGCAGTGTGTGTCCCCAAGATGGACACTGAGCCTTTGCAGGTGACGGGTACACAGAGGTACTTGGTAAATAGTGATCTGAAGGGATGGGGAGAGGCATGGATGACGCCCACAAGCTGTCAAGAAGATCTCCACTCAGGCCCTGAAGACGGAGCCTGGAACACAGCCTGTTCAAGTACCCACTGTGTGCGAGGCCTGCCCCTGGCCTCCTCGGAGCAGCGATGAGGGACCAGGTGGCTCTGTTCCCATCCCATGGCCCGAAGGAAGGTGATAGCCGGCTGCAGGCTTCCATGCTCATCACCCCTTCTATCTCAGACTCTCCAACTGACCAACTCTTGGGGCCACTCGTCTTCCAGCCCACTCCGAACAAGGTTTGGGGGGGACAGGCAGCCATAGGCATGGCTAATTGAAGGCAGAATGGAAAGGGCCCGTGATGAAGGGAAGCCGTGCTGGCCACCGAGGGGCGTTTGAGAGGCAGTGACGCAGCAGCGTCGGCTGTAGAAGCTCACTCTGCTGGGGTGTGGGGAAGGGGCTGTGGGGAAACGGTGAGCAGAGACACCTGCCTGCTGGAGCTGAGCTCTCCGGATGGGTGGGAGGCCTCTGAAGAGGTTGGAAGAGAGAGCCCTTGCCCTCCCCCTGGCCGCACCCCCACAGCCTGGGAGCGTCCGTCCGTCCCTCGGCCGATTTCTTGTGCAGCTCGTGGTACCCAGGGCCTGGAATTATTCAGCCTGGGAACCAGGCAGTGAGTCTCATGTCTGCCCCAGGCCGCAAAACAGATTATTGTTTTTTATTAGCTGCCCCTTGTTAACTCATAATTGCAATCATGTAACATTTAATAGAGACACAAAGCAACCCCCACCACTGCCCCACCATCAGTCATTAGCTAACAAGATGGAGGAGCTCATAAAAAGAGCCGTTAAAACAAATTCCAGAGAAATGGAAAGCAGGAGGTGATGCAAGCCCTGGCTAACAAAGGCAGAGGGCTGGGGAGGCGTGAGGGGGTGTGAGTGGAATAACCCAGCCCTGATAAGCCACAAAGCACAGCCAGCTGCTCCCTCCTCCCTCTGCCGCCTGAGTCAGAGGAGCCGGGATCTGTTCAAAATCGAGCAATGTAATTAGCAGGTTGCATCATGCCACTCGATTATAAATTACAATGGGCACAAAGGGGTTGGACAGAGGAGCAGGGATTAGATGGGTAACCCAATCCTGGTGACCGGGAGGGGGCGCGGGGCTGGGCGCTGCCCCGAGTAGCCCCTGCCGACCGTGTCACGGGGCAGCACAAGGCCTGCTCCTGCCTGCTCTGTGTGGCCTGGGATAATGATTTACAAACTCGAGGAATCGAGAGGTGCGAAAAGAAGACGACCCTCTTAACCCAGCCATTGTCCACCTGCTGCTGGAATGCCCCGGCCCCCCTCCCAGTGCACCTGTGCACACGGATGCTGTTTGAGGATGGTCCAGGTGAGGAGCCCCCCGGGGGGCTGGGCCGATAAGATCTAAAGGGGCCGAGCAGAGGTTTGGAGACATCGTCAAGGATGACTGAGGCTCGGCAAACAGAGATGGACCCCGGTGATCCTCTGAGGCTTCTCTCTGTGGAGAACAGGTGGGGGGCACACACACGGGATCTGAGGTTGATGACAGAGCCAGCTCTGTCCCGGGGGCCGGGAACCTGGATCGGCCCCACACTTTGCCACCAGCAGGCTGTGGGGGACCGGACAAGCCGTTTCCCCTCTCCAAGCTTCCGTCTCCCCATGCGACCCAGCAGCTGGATCTGTGACCACGGCAAGTCCTTTCCCACCTCCCAGCCTCCACTGTCGCCAGGCCTTGCCACAACGGGCTGTGTGACTGGAGACCTCCGTTTCCCCGTTTCAAATGAGAGACCATCTTGAAAGTCCAGCTTGGACCTTCTCTGAGTCCAGGATGAACCGTTTTTGCCCAAAGCGAACCAATTAGCCAGCTAAGCTGCACATTGAAGACCAGGGAGATGGGCCTAGTGGCTCTGCAGCCTGTGCCCAGTGAGGCAGAGGGAAGTCAGGGCATAGGCACGCGGCAGGCTCAGGCAGAGCCAGGCGCTGGTGGCACCGTGCCCCCGGCCTGTGGAGACACACCCTTTACTTCTGCCTGGTGGCAAAGAGTTGTCCTTTCAGTTTGGCCTTTGCAAACAGCCTTTACTCCCCAGTGTTTTCTTAGCAGCCCTATTCTTGTGCACAGGAAATAATCCCATTAATTCTATTATCTCTGCAGAGGAAGGACAAGGATATATGAAGTTCAATGAACTCAGCTCGCTCTTGAAAGGAAACCGCAGAGTTGAGGAACTAACTACTTGATGGGAAACTTTCTCTGAACAGGGCCCGGCCCGGCCAAGTTCCATTCTGAGTGCAGGAAAGATTGCAGCTGCCCCTGATGCGGCCCTCAGCCACTCGGGGCCTCCATGTCTTCTCTCCGGGCCTCCGTTTCCTTGATTATAAATGGAGGGGGAGGAATCAGTACTGTCGATGAGCAGGTGAAGATTGGGCTGAAACCCTAGCAAGCATTGCTCTTGCTCAAACCCCAGCATCACCTCGGACTGTCATGCAGGCCTCGGTCTCAGCCCGCTGGTCCCTCTGCCACTCTGCGGCCACAGGACCTCGCTAAAGCGTGCGATCTGATCACACTTTGCACCTGCTGAAAGCACTGAAGTCACCCCTTCCCGCGTCCTAGGTCCGGGCCACTTCTCTCCAGCCACTTCCCTCTGTGTGTAACCCAAGTTACCCGAGCCCTGCGTCCCTTCCCAGCAGCTATTTCACACCTCCACACCTTTGCACAAGGTTCCCACAGCCAGGCTCACCCTTCCCCTTGTTCAACTAGTCAGTTTAGAGTCAGCCTCTAGGGCTCCAGTATCACCTCCTCCCAGAAGCCCTCCTCCTGGTGCCCCTTCTGTGCCGCCCAACCTGAGCGAAATTCTAACGTAGCAAGCGCCGAGTCAGACCGGAAAGCAGTCTCTGAGCTATGTCCCCAGGAGACTGTGAGCTCCCTGGGGGAGGAGGTGGCTGTCCCACACCGCACATAGTCAGGACTCAGACGTGTCTTCCTTGGCCAACGGCTGCCTTTTTCCACCAAGGAGATGAGGCACCTGTAGCCTGGGGCTGGGGGAGAGGTGAGGTCGGAAAATCTGCTCATTCATTCACTTACTCCTTTGTGTAACCTGAATACAAGCAGTGAGCTCGAGTGGGGGGGAAAGGACCGCACCCAGGAACCCCGGGATGGTTTGAACACTTCCCGGAGGGTACTTACAGGACCCCCAGAAGCTCTGGACCCCAGGAAAAATGTCCCTGAGGCCACTCCCCAGTGCAGGGCCCCCCCCAAGGGTGGGGCAATGGCAGTGGCAGTGGGGCATTTGGCCTGTTTGCTGAGCCCAGCAGGGCCTGCACCTGGAGGGCAATCTCCAGTCTCCCTCATCAACGGCACTTGGGGTGAGGAGGTGGTGACAGGAAGGGGTCATCTGGAGGCTTCTTCCCACCTGCCAGGTGCTCCCTGCCCGTCCGCCTATTGGTGAGGCAACTGACCTTGTGTCCACATCGCCCAGGCAGGTGACCACTCTGCTCCCATGTCAGGATGACATGAGATCCCTACGTCGTGACCTCACCCAGGCATCTGTCCTTGGGTCCCGTCTGCTTCTGAGCTGAGAACCAAAATATCAGCAGAGACTTCGTGCCTGGATACCCTTCTTGGCAACGGGAGAGAACGGAACAGGTATGGTGTTGTCATTTGGTTGGACAGGAAACTGGGACACAGAGAGCTGGCCACACAGCCTATGGGGTCCAGCTTCAGCGTGTAAAGTGTATCCTTTCCCTCTGCCCCACCCTGGGCATTGAGCCATGGCCCATATGTGGTCTTTACCATGTCCAATGTAGGCAGAAATGTAAATGACAAGTACATATATTAGATACCTACTGTGTACCTGGCGTAGTTTTAAGTACTTCATTTTCATTCATTCCATCAATCATACGATTTATTGAGTGCTGAGCACTGGTCTAGGTGCTGGGGATATGGCAGTAAGCAAGGCAAACAAAGTCCCTGCCCTCAGGGAGCTTATGTTCTAGTGGGAGAGACAGAATAAGCCAAAAGGTGAGTAAACAGAAAATAGTCTGGGTGGTGTAAAGTAAATCAGGAGAAGGGGTGGCCAGTGGTGGTCAGTTTGATTCGGTGACATTCAAGGAAATCCTGAAGGAGCTGAGAGAGAGAGCATGGGACTATCTGAGGGACAAAAGTGCTGGCAGAGGAAACGGTACGTGCAAAGGCCCTGGGGCAGGGACAGCCAGGAGGTGGCTGTGGCTGGAGTGGAGTGAAGGAAGACTAGGACGCAGAAGATGAAATGCTGTTAGTCGTATGTTGACTCATTTAGTGTCACAGCAGTGCTGAGCGCCAAGTACTGTTGTTATTCCCTTCAGCTGATGAGGAAACAGAGGCACAGTTAAAGAAAGGAAGCTGCCCACGCCACACAACAGGCATGCAGCTCTGCATTGAGTATTTACAACCCAGTAGCAGTCATGAATGAGAATCACTCGGGGAGTTGATGAAGAATCTAGATCAGTGGTTCTCAACCTTGGCTACACATTAGAATCACCTGGGAATCTTTTTAAAATCCTGATTTCCGGGCCTCATCCTCCGGAAATTCTGTTTCTTTGTTATTAATGTTGTGGCCCCACCCCATAACAAAGAAACAGAATTTCCAGAGGATGAGGCCCAGAAATCAGGATTTTAAAAAGATTCCCAGGTGATTCTAATGTGCAGCCAAGGTTGAGAACCACTGATCTAGATGGTCAGCTCTCCCATGTTTACAAGCTGCCCAGGTGATGCTGACAGGCTCTTCATGACCCCAGCTTTGGTGGGCCGCTGAGCAATGGCTGTGAGCAGGCTGGAGTGGAGGAGTGAGCACTGGGCCAGGAGCCCAACCCCAGCCCTTCTCTGATCGCCAAGTGGCTGCAGCCTCTCAGAACCTCCGTCTCTTCATCTGTGAAATGAGAGGTTTGAACTCCATCAGTGAATTCCCCGCTTGCTTGGTAGCAGGAGACTTCTCCGTTCAATCACGTCTTAGGGGGAGCCCAAGGGATGATGACACCGGTCAGAGGCGCTTTATTTGAGGGCGCGGCGCGGCTCGGGGGTTCAGGCCATTTTCTCTTTGGCAGCCTCTAAAGTGTAACAGACTAAATGAGCCCCAGGCCCTGGAGAGCATGGGCACTCAGCCAGATGTTTTGAGTCCTATATGTCTGTACTGCTTCCTCAGGTCCCAAAGCAGTGGCCCCTGGAGTGGCCCCACATCCCTGGTGCGGGGCCTGTAAGTCCTGTTTTGGGATCATTCCAAGGAGCCTGCTCCAAACTCTGGCTCTGAATTCTGGGGAGGCCTGGGTGCCGATGACGGGGTTGGAGTGGGGATGGGGGGTGGCCCTGGGGCTGTGCACACCGTGAGCCTTTCGGCTTGCCAGGTTGCTTCACCGGCTTGCTGACCTTTCTGGGGAGGAGGAAGTGGCACGAACCAAACGCTCGGGAAGTGTCCTGAGACAAGCCGTTGGGGACCTTGTAGGGGGTGGCAGCCATCTGGCTGGTGGGGGCAGGACTTGGCTTCCACGGGAGCAGGGCCTACGGCATCTTGGTTTCACCCTCCTTCCTTGCCTCAGAAGTGTGAGAACGCCTCTGCCTGACCGGCCCCTGGAATTGGCCAAGTCCTTCCACAACCATCCTCCCCCAGACCCCTAGCCTGTGGCCATTTCCCAGATGAGAAAAGTGAGGCTTGGAGAGATAAAGTGACCTGCCTGGAGTCACCTGCCTAAAAAAGTGGTGAGACCAATCCTTGAACCTCAAATTAATCAAGCTGAGAGATGCCCTGCAGACAGACACACAGACACACAGACAGACAGACCCCTGCCTTGCCAGAGCCTGCGCTCTAGAAGGGTAACCTGAGGTTGAAGTTCTACACGCTCCCTCGGCATTCAGTACAGTCCCCTGCATACAGCAGGTGCTAAATAATTATCTGTGATGATCATACTTTGGAATTAGAAGTGAGATGAGTGTTTTGTATGAATGCCTTGACCTGTTTGGAGTGTTAGCTTCCTCATCCACAGAACGGAGGTGATGCTGTCATCTCCCCGGCCTGGTGGAGAACAGCAGGAGGCCATGGCGAATGGAGGAACGTGACGCAGGCCTACTATGTGCCGTGCTCTGCCCCCTGTCCGCATGGCAATATGGCATGAGAAATGATTCTCCCGTTTATGGAGGAGGAAACTGAAGGTGGAGAGCTGGGCCCAGGTCCGTCACCAAGCCTCCTGTCCTTCCCACTGCCTCCTGCTGCCTCCCTGTTCTTGCCTCTGCATCTAGCGTGGGGTTTTGTTTTCACGTTTGGGTTATTCTAAGCCCCTAAGTGAGACAGGGCCGGACTGAAATGAAGCCCAGAGGACCTTCCCTTCCCTGGGAGGAAAAGACTGCGTTTGTACCCTGGGAGCAGAGACCCCCTCGCTGGCCAGCACGTGGAGATCACATGGGTTCCTCATGGGGTCTCCTCCCCGGATGGATTCTGAAGCCTCGTCGGGTCCCCTTTCTCTAAGGCCCTAGCTGTCAGCTCTGGAGTCTGAAGGCCTCCCCTCTCCCCCACAGCCATGTGGGCGCTCCGGCCACCCACACAGGGATGTGGCCTTGGACAGACAGAAGTCCGGGAGTCAAGAGGCCAGACTTGACCCGGGGACAGCTGGCTCCTGTGGGGAGACCATCCCCGGACCCCAGTGTGAAGCTGCTGAGGCCTGGCCAGGGAAGTGACCCACAGGAAGGCTGAGCCTTGGGTCCCCGATGTCTGCAGCTGCTCCTGGGACCACCCCATGAGATGGTGGCTACTGAGGCCCCGAGAGGCCTGAGGGGGCCCGAGGGGCTGGTATTTTCTCAGCAGGATTTATGTGTGTGTGCGTGCGTGTGTGTGTGTGTGCGCACGCGTGTGCGTGTGCATGTGTGAGTGAGTATTTAACAAGGAGAGGGGCCTGCTTGACTTCTGAGCCTGGAATTTATACAGCCCCTCGTTGGCGGCTGCAGTTTATCTTGAACGAAAGAATAATAAACTCAGTTGACAGGATGATGTATTTAAAGCATCTTCCCGTCACAGCACAGAGCCTGCCCGCTGTTCGGATGTCTGGCCTGGTGGGGACCGTGTTATCGAGTGTTTAGCCCCCACAGATTGTCAACAAGCATTGTTTGCAGGTTTGGGGCCAGGCGGAGATGGGCCGGCCTGGGGTGGGAATGGGGTGGGGATCGACCGCACAGGCGGCAGAAGGACGGCCTCCCAGCTGGGGTCAAAGAGGCCTCTGCCTTTGATAGAAGCTCGGGGCTCGATCTGCCTCCCTGCCTCAGAGAGAGTTCTCCCACTGGCCTCCACACCGGTCCCCGGCTCCAGAGGGCCGGACCAAGGCCTCACTGCACTCCACAGTCTTGGGGAGACCTCCTTCACCATCCACTTCCCATCTTTTCCTTAAGCAACGAAATCAGCATTAAACCTCAACATTAAAAAAAAAAAAAATGTGCCAGATTTACTAATCCCTGGAGAGCGTGGGAGAGAGCCAGTAGCCTGGGCTCAGTCGAGAGAGAACTCAGCCCAGTTCCCGGATGCTTTTCTGGGCAGCCCTGGGCCAGTCCTGTGAAATCACACTATTTTCTAAGTGACCCTGTTGCCGCGGATTACAGGTTTATCCTATGGGGATGAAAGAAAACGAGGATTAGGCAAACACTTGGAAAACTTGAAAGTGGAAGATAAATTCACATTATTTTTTTCTCGAAGCCCCTAAACTTCAGTCAAGACACTTGGCCTCTGGCTCGGCCAATGTGCTCTTTCTCAACCTCCATTACTGGGAAGTCCTTCCTGTACCTAACCTCAAGCTCTCTCATTCCGGGTTCACCTGTCCCTTGGGAAGGCTTCACATATGGGTTCCAGTTCCGATGGTCTCTTAGGGCACCTCCTGTCTTCTAGCTTAGGGGTCCCGGTCCCGTCCCTGCTCCTGGGCTGAGAGCTTCCCCCGAGCTACCTCCAGGACTCCACTTCCTGTAGGAGGGAGTCCTTAACTCCTGCTCCCAGAAAGCAGGAAGGGGGGCTCTCCCGGGCCCCACAGGGGGCTGCAGGGATAGCAGCAAGGACAGGGAGGGAAGGGAAGCCCCATGCATCCAGTACTTGGCCAAGCAGTGGACTCCACCCCAGGAGCCAGTTTGGAACCTTGTTTAATCCTCTTAACAACTAGTATTATCCCATTTCACGGATGGGAAGACTAAGCCTGGAGAAGATTCTATCTCTTGCCCTCTGGCAGATGACAGAAGCAAGACTCAAACCCAGAAAGTCTGGCTGCTCAGAGATGCACTTGACATGAGAAACTCAAAGGTAGGCAGGAAAAAGCCACCCAGAGGCTGTGGGGCTCTGGGTCAAACTGCTGGACAGGTGAGGTCAAAGCCACAAGAAGATCCATGGGGTGGGATGGGATGGGGCAAGGCCAAGGCCGTGGGAGTGAGGCTGGAATTAGCACTGGTGTGGGAACAAAGGCCCGAGGGCTGGAGCAGGCCCCAGGGGAGATATTGAGAGAGGAACTCAGATCTGAGCATCTGACACAGGTGTCCTGGGCTGGGGACAGTGACACTGTGTAGCAGACAACGGTGTCCTCAGATCCCTAACAGGACTCAGATATTTATTCACTCACTCATTCATCCACTTGTTCATCCCTTCACTTCATCCTTTATTTGCCCAGGGAGTTCAGCCCCTCAGGTTCTAATAAGAAAGCCAAACCTATCAGAGACCCCAGAGGTCCCCATTCACCCATCCATCTCTCCAACAGGAGTGCCTACTGTGTGCCAAGTCCTGAGATCTACAGAAAGTGAGCCTGTCCTCACCCTCCGGGCACTCACGGACTGGCAAGGGGGAGAGGGAGCGGACAGACACTTATAAACCATACGCGTATGTGTTCACTGAGTCAACCAACATTTAAGAGTCCTCCATGGACGGTGCCAGGACCAGGGCAATGACGAGGACGCACTCCTGCCTGTGGCAAGCTCAGGCCAGTCGAGGACATGAGAAAAGAAGCAAACACTTCAGCTCTGATACACAGGAAGCTGTGAAAAATACTGAGCAAGAAGCACCATGCCCCCAGAGGGAAGTGATCATGCATTTGGATCTGCGTTTGTGCATCCACCTATTCCATCGTTCACCTCTGACTGCCCATCCCTTGTGTGCCGGACACTGCTGGAAGAAACAGGAGGGCCCGTGAAGAAGGCCATCTTTCTGATGGGCAGGTCACTCTCTTGCCAGCCACTCAGAGGAGGGCAGTGGTTAGGAGCTGGAGGGCAGTGAGCAGTGCAGCCTGGCACAGGTGGAGGGAAGCTGGGACCTGTGGACTGCTGCATCGGCCGGATTGTGCCCTGGCCCCAGCCCCTGAGTGACCTGGGGGCCAGACTGCATCATGTAAGTAGAGGGTGGGGACTCCGGCAGAGCAGGAGGACACAAGTTCTGTGCAAGGACATATTTGGGGATCCCTGGGTCCCATTCATTAGAACAGAGAGTCTTGTTGTGAGGACGTTCTAGAGCCCTGATTTGCATATGTCCTCCCCAGCCTGGAGTAGATTTGCATGAGTGTTTGAATATGTTTGCATAAAGTATGTTCCTATTCATAGTCACCTCAGGCATTTTGATTTATGTCATGGCTCCCCTCCCCCCAGCTGGCTGTCCCCATGTCTTTTGCTCCCCCTTCTGGAAGGGACGAT
Source organism: Myotis yumanensis (assembly GCF_028538775.1). Classification (NCBI taxonomy): domain Eukaryota; kingdom Metazoa; phylum Chordata; class Mammalia; order Chiroptera; family Vespertilionidae; genus Myotis; species Myotis yumanensis. The sequence goes on along the minus strand of NW_027223757.1, from coordinate 83,906,676 downwards.
GGCCTGGACCATGCCCTGCTGCAGGCAACCAACCCCAGTGTGTCTCTGGGGCATTGCCTGGGGAGGCCGCACACAATTTTCCTGCGAGCTAATCTGCCTGCCTGTCTATACTGTGCTCCAGCTGAAGTTGCTGTAAGCTCAACAGGTCCCTGAGGACTGTAAGCTGAGCTGCGTCCTTGATGCTCTTGCTGGGCCTAGGGGAGCGCCAGGCCAGAACGAGAACTGCCTGTGGACTGTCGGTCGAAGAGCAGCTAATGGAGTGATGAGTGAGTGTCGCCTGGAAGTCTGGGGGCCATCCCATGTGAGTCACCTCGGCTGGTCAGGGGGTCAGGGCCTGGACAGGGCTGGGCTTCGGCCGTTGGGCCTGCGGAGCATGCCTCCAGCATCCATGCACACGCAAGTGTGTACACGCACAGAGCAGAGTGGAAGTGTGACCTTACAGGTGTTGTGCAGCCTGGAGCCGGGAAGAGAATTGGAAACGCTCAGCGGCTATGTGACCTTTCCCCTCCTTGAGCCTCAGTTGCCCCTTCTGTCCCCTAAGGGTCTTTCCAATGTTGACTTCTGCAAATGCACGCAGGCAACACCAGGCCATCATCCCGGCCCCAGAGAGGACCCCCCTGTTGTAGGGGCCACAGCCAACTCCACCATCCTGCTGCTCACACGCTTCCGCCCCTGGAAGCCTCCCGCTGGTCCCTGGGTCATATGAGCTTCAGTGAGCACGTGCCTGTCAGCTCACTCTCAGGATGATGTGATGTGATGGGAGGGGGAGGAGGGAGGAGCCAAGAAGCTGCTGGGAATCCAAACCACACCCCCCTCCATTCCGCCCCACCATCTCCTTCTTAATGAGGTCCCACTGGGGAAGCCTCTCTCCAGCAGCCCTGCCTCAGGCGGAGAGTTCTTGCATCCCCACCTCCCCACCACACACACCCTGGGCCATGCAGGCTCAGCTTATCACCCACAGGCTCCGCTAAATGAGGGCTAAATGAGGTGGCTTGATTGCCCCTTATCGCAGGGACTTATCTCCTGTGGTCACTCGCCTTCCAGACTCCAGAGAGCCACCCTGCAGGCCTCTCCCCACCTCTCCTTTCTCTGGCCCTGACTCCCCGGCCCCAAGGGGACACTGGATCCCACTGACCCTCCCTGGGGGTCAGTCAGGCCAGAGACAGGAAAGGAATGGTGGGAACTGAGAGGACAGTTTTCCCTGCTGCTCCTCGGTTTGACAGCTTCACACTCATTCTTGCCCACCCACTGTGTGCACACTCATTCTTGCCCACCCACTGTGTGCACAGTCATTCTTGCCCACCCACTGTGTGCACAGTCATTCTTGCCCACCCACTGTGTGCACACTCATTCTTGCTCACCCACTGTGTGCACACTCATTCTTGCCCACCCACTGTGTGCACAGTCATTCTTGCCCACCCACTGTGTGCACACTCATTCTTGCCCACCCACTGTGTGCACACTCATTCTTGCCCACCCACTGTGTGCACACTCATTCTTGCCCACCCACTGTGTGCACAGTCATTCTTGCTCACCCACTGTGTGCACAGTCATTCTTGCCCACCCACTGTGTGCACACTCATTCTTGCTCACCCACTGTGTGCACACTCATTCTTGCCCACCCACTGTGTGCACAGTCATTCTTGCCCACCCACTGTGTGATGCAGGCAGTGGCCCGCCTGAACACGATAACTCATCCATCTGTGGTGCAGTTATCTATCTGCTCCCTAAGATTGGGAGTTTCTTAGAGCAGAGGCCATGTCTCCCCCTCAGACTTTTGTGGGGCTGTGTCCCCCCTCGTCAGTGACACTTTCCCCATCATCCAGTCCAACTTGCTCCTGCCTTGCCTGCTCTGTGGTCAGTGCTCAAAGTCTTCCTCAGCATCCCAGCCCCCAGAGCGCTGCCTGAGGGCTGGACAGAGGGGCAGGGCAGAGGCCATGGGGCGCCTCGGAGGGAACCACCATCACCTGTGGGATCCTCACGCACGCAGTTGCCACAGGAGGCAAGGGAATGGACGTGATGACCCTTTTATTGAGTCTTTAGGTCAATAAAACCTTTTATAGCTTCTCAGTGTTCAGCACAGGATGACACCCCGAGGGGGGAGTTGCTTATGTTTCGCTTTGTTTTTTGATCTGGGGGGTGGGTTGTTAATAAAGACAGAAGAAAAAAGAAAAGGGAGAACAGAAGGGGGACAAGAGGGAAGGAGAGAGGGAGGGATGGAAGGAAAGGAGAAAGAGAGAGAGGGGAAGAGAGGGGAGGGGAGGGAAGGAGAGAAGAGAAAACGCCCAACCTTTTCCTCTTTTAAGTCTGGAAGGAAGTTTATTTGTTTGAAATCCTCTTATCTCCAACACTTGTTTCTCCGCCGGTTGGTTGAGGGGTCTGTGGAGCGAGGCTGGTTTTTCTCCCAGTGACAACAGAATTGCAGGCTCCATAAACCGCCCAGGTGCCTGGTAGAAGAGGGAGACGGGTGTAAGCTGAGGGCTCCGGATGCCTCTTGCTGCCCTTTTCCCATCCACCCTCACCTCAGGGCAGCCTTCATCCAGCCCCAGGCCCCTGCTGCCCTGGACAGGGGACTCGGCTGTCCAGCCTCTGCGGTAGGCTCCAGCCAGCTCAGTCCCCTCCGGCCCTCCTCCTGCCTGCCCCCCAGGCCTGGCTCGGCCCTTCTTCTTGAGAGCCTCCCCTGGTGCCAGCCCAGCCAGAGGCCTCCCGCCTTCCCCCGGGCGATCTCCCCTACCTCTGTGGGGCCCTCTCCTGGTGCTGCCTCTTCCAGGAAGTCTCTCCTGATGCCCTGCTCTCCCTACTTCACTCACTCATGTTCATCCTCTCGACGTGTATTTTGAGTCCCTGAAAGGTGACAGGGATAAGAGATAAAGGGCCCCGGGAGCTCAGAGTCCAGCGGAGAAAACCAAATGTCAACAACAGGCAGTAAAAGCCGTACAGGATGGTTTCAGTTTCACTCCAGTCTATAACCTAATATCTGATGCCAATGAGACGGGCCAGTTCCTGTGTGCCAGGCGCCATCCTAACGTTTCACATCTCATTTAATTCAGGAAACAGCTCCCCCGGGTGGGCCTCTCCCCTCCCTGTGCACAGAGGTCTGTTTGCCCGCGTCTCGGCTCAGGAGGGTCAGGCCTGAGTGCCGACCCAGGCAGTCTGGGCCAGAGGCTGAGCTCCCCCATGCGCGCTGCTTGCCTCACAGCCGAGGGCAGTTTCTACACACCCTCAGGCCGCCCCCCACCCCTCACCCTGTGGGAGTGCCCTGTGACAGTCCCACTGTGTGCCCGCTGCCGGCCCAGGGCCGAATGGCCGTCTTTGAGAGAAGTGACTGCCATTGGCCCTGCCTGCCCACCTCCCGGGCCCTGGCCTGCTGCCTGTGGCCTTCTCTCTGTGCAGAGTGGGCATCTCTCTGTTGTAATGTACCCCGCGAATCACAGAAGGACGCCTCAAGAAGTCGAATTAAAGAGTCACATTTATTGCAATCCGGGACTATGAGGGGACATTCCCAAATCTCATAGCAGCCATTTGGTCACAGTTCCAGGATTATATAGGCAAAAAATCACAAAGGTATTGATTACATCTCAGGGTTTGGAATGAGGTACCTGGCTCGCAAAAAAGCAGATTACAGAAGCAGAATTAAGCATGTTAATTACCGTTTCGGGTCTCGGGGTCACTGAATTGACAGAAATGCATTATCTAGAGCCCTCGGGTCTCGAACCACTGACTTGGCAGGAACTCATTATCTAGAGCCATCGAGGCAATTTAGAGTAATTGTGCTGTCCTGGTCTTAGGACCACTGAGTCAACTGGAACGCACCACCTGTGGCCACTAAAACAATTTAGGCTAATTGTGCTGTCCTGTTTCCCAGGTACAGAAGAATGTGCTTCGATAACCAGTAAGATCACAATCAATGGGATAGTCATTCAATCAATAAGGCATTCAATCGAATGGGATGATTTATACGATTCAGAAAATCAAAATAACCTGTCCATTGTTAAACAAAGCAAAGAGGTACCATACTTCACTCTCAAGCCAGACTGTCAGCCACTGGCCGGCAGAGCCCGACGTCTCCTCAGCACCAGGCCCTGCATGTGCCCGTGCAGGGCTCCCTGAGCTGCCCATGGAGGCCAGCCCTCACACTGGGAAGGGGGGCGGGGCTGAGGGCTGGCAGAGTGCCAGTGTCGAAGGTGATGGGCAGGGGCTCTGCCCATAATGACCCCGAGGAAAGCACTGACTCCTCCCCAAATGGCCTCCCCAGCATCCTATCCCTCCACCCCCAGGAAGTTTGTCTCAGGAAGTAAATATCCTACTAGCCCACCTCAAGCCTCAGTGTCCTCAAGGCCCGGAGAGGCTGGTGAGAAAACAGACCTCATCCCAGGGATTGTGTGGGGATTTGCCCCTCCCTGGGGTCCTAATCAGACTGGGCGGTGCTGGGGGCGTCCCAGGTCTGAGACACAGGAAGGGAAAGAAAGGGGGAAAGAAACTTGATACATAGAAAGAAAGGAATTGGGAGCAACAGGGGTGCATTGGCACTCGGTGTGTATTGAGCACCTACTGTGTGCCTGGCACCGTGCTGGCTCTGGGGGATGGAAGGCCCAACCTTCAAAGAGATCTCGAAGCTGGTTGTAGCTGGTGGTCGCCTGCGGGTCCCCACATCCAAGGGGAGGGTGGGTGAGGTGACCCCTCCCCGAGTCAGTTTGGCTCAGCCTCCGGAGGGGCAGAGCCAGATGACCAGGACTGTGTCCGAGGCCCTAGGCCCCTGAGGCCCTCACCTCCTGGCCGAGGGCGGCAGGGTCCCAGCCTAGACCCCGCTGTGGGAGTCAGCTCCCGTCTGAAGTTAACCTGGGAGGAGGCGCCATCAGTGGTCAGTTCCGGCCTAACCCAGAGGGGACTGCCCGACCCCCACCCAGCAAGCCTAGTGCCGTGAGAGAGCGCTCCTTAAACGCCAGCCTGGTTCTTCCCTGTGGGTACAGGGACAGGCAGGCCTCACCATGGAGGCTCCGCATACCTCACGAGGCTCCTCATCGGCCTAGAAGCCCTTCCAGAGCCAGTGGCCTCCCCTGTCCCTGCCCAAGCAGCTGCCAGGAGGAAGGTATAGAGCTGGGAGCAGCCCAGCCAGAGTGAGGCCTTCTCAAACCAGGCCCTCCTGTCTCCCTGGCTGCCAAAGTCTGCAACAGGCCACCCTGAGCCCAGGGCTCCCTCTTGGGCCTGAGGCCTGAGCCCCGAGGGCATGTGCATGTGGGGTTTGCATGCTGCATGTGCGCCTGCCGATTCACACGCGTGTGTGCACCGGCGCCCGTGCAGGCTTATGAATGCAGAGGCCCTGAACTGCAAGACGTGGCCTCCTCTTACTTCCAAAACCACAAGGCTGCTGGCCGGCCTCAAGCCCCAGTTCCCTCAAGGACCAGAGAGGCTGATGAGAAACAGACCTGACTAGCTGCCTTTGGGCGTGGGTGGCCCAAGTGTGGGAACCTGTGCGTCCGAGGGTTTCCCCTCTCCTGGGATCGCAGTGGCCTCAGGCCATCCAAGGGCCCTCTCGGGGCCTCCCTGTCCTGGATGCAGAAAAGCGATCCATGAGGCGAGGCTAGGGCTGCCAGGCTGGTCTGAGGTGAGGCTGGTGAGGCCTCTGCCGGGGATGCCACCCACCCGCCTGCCTGCCCTCCCACCATTGCCAGGCCTCTGGAGGGATACCAGAGGCACTGCGGCTCCTGAGTGGATGCGAGGGAGGAGTGGCTAAGGGGGACTCTCCTCCCCTCAAAGGAGTGGGGCTCCCCTGCCCAGCATCTTCGAGGGTGCACTGGGGGGGGTGGGGGTGGGGCAGAGGGTCTCTTAGGCCTGGGTTTCTCAGATTTCCTACATCAAAGTCCCGAGAGAGGTCATGGTAGGGGGCTCACTGAGAATACAGATTCCTGGAATTGTCCCCGCCCCCCAAGAAATCCTGACTGAGCAGCCTTGGTGGGTTAGAACATCTCCATTGGTAAAGGGCCTCAGAGGACCCAGGGTGGCACAATCAGAGCAAAGCGCGATATCTGAGAGACCACGTTTCAGAGACCTGAGTGGGAATCTCCTCAATTTCTCCCCATCCCTAAAGTGGGGTTAATGATATGACTTCATAGAGCTAATGCCACATCACAGATGCTCAACACGTGGTAGACACAATAACAGCAACAATAATAATGGCAGTGGCTGACCTTCACCCAGCACTGGCTATGTGCCAAGTCCTTCCTGCCATCACAGGACTCACACCAGGAGGCCAGGTTGGGGTACTGAATGCGGGCCCTGCTGTCCCCTTCCTTATAAGTGACAGACAGAGAGGCCTCTGGGTAGGCTGTGGGCTCTGGGCATGGCCCACAGTGGTCCCTGTTCACCGAAACCAGCACTCCCAGAAGCCCCTTCTCTCTTGACATGCAGCCCAGAGCCCCCAGGAGCCAGACCTGGTTTCCTCCCGGCTAATTGGCTAATCGTTTGCTGCCCTGATAGCTGAGGTCTAGACATGACGCTCCTGGGGCCGGGCCCTCACTCTGGCCTTCTCCCTGGCTGGCCCAGAGCAGGGAGGGATTAGCATGCAAGCTGGGTTTGCTCACCTAATTCTTTATCAGGGCCCTGTCCTCGGACAAGGGAGGGCAGCCGGCTTCTTTCCCAGGAAAAGAACCCTGGGAGGCCTCTGGACAGAGGAGGGAGGGAGATAGAGGCAGCTCTCCCTGCCTCACTTCATCCCTCCATCCCTCCTTATCCGCCCCTCCCTCCCCAGGGAGTGCAGACGCTGGAACCGGCTCAGCTCACCCTGAGCCTCCGGTAGGAGCTGACCCCAAACAACCTTGCTTTTCAGACTGGAAGCTTCAGTGAGGGCTGATGGCTGCACCAACCATTAAAGGAGATGGAGCCCACCTTGAACCTGGGTCTCCATACACTCAACTCTGGTATCTTAGACCTCACCTCCTGGCAGCTGGGCAAAGACAGAGAAAGAGCTTGATGGGTCCCACTCGGGGGTCACACTGGCAGAGCAGCCAGGAACATAGGCTGTGGAGCATGCTCCCCTCCTACCCCCCCCCCCCTCGTCTGGGGAGAGGAGGCAACGGGACAAGGTAAGAAGGAGCTGCTGCTCAGGGAGTTAACTCCCACAGGAAGGGGTGGTTTGGGCCACAGGTGACATCAGAGATTCATGCAGGAAAGCCTCTGAGGAAAGGCAGAAAAGTGAGGCCTTAGCCCAGAGAAGAGAAGATGAAGGGTCCTGGGACTGCTCTAAGCCTCTCCGTGAGTCACTTTATTTATTAGATCTCATTATGTTAACAACCTCCTGAGGTCCATGTTATAGTTCCCATCTCACAGATGAAAAAACTGGAGACCAGAAAGTCTTTGGAACTGGCCCAAGTCCACACAGTGGCAATGGACAGAGCAGGGAGCAGCCTGCCTGGGCACTCAGTCCTGGCGGGGTCCCAGTCACTCTTCCAGGCTGCAGAGAGGTGGAAGGAAGCATCCGTCCCCATCCTCCCATCCTACTCCCAATCCGCTCTACGCAGGACTCAGCCAAGAACCCAAGCCTCAGCTCCCAACCCTTACCAGCCCTCACTTCCCATGCGGCCCACCCCATGCCAGGACCCGCTCAATCTCCCCTGCCTTCTGAGCACCCCATTCCCCCATTGTCTCTGCCAGGCCCCAGTCCTTATATTTGACAAGATGCGGGGCGTTGGGTCACTTGGGTGGCTGCTTGGGTGGCAGCCTGATGCAGGGCTTAGCATGGGCTCTGGCTTTGAAACCTACCTCTCCGTTATGCATCGTAGGGCCATCTGTGCCTCAGTTTCCGCATCTGTAAAGTGGGACTAATAATGATACCAACTCCAAAGGACAGTAAAGACTTAAAGGGCTACTGAAGGCAAAGGGTTCACCCAGAGAGGGGTCCAATGAGGCTTGGAATGTGTGTGCCCCTTCTCTGAGGCCACAGAGCGAACCAGCGGCTTCAGAGCTGGGAGATTAAGAGTGAGGCCCACAATAGGGATCACCCCGCACCAGGTCCCTGGACGCATGGTCCAGTGCTCCTGTCCCTTGGCCATGAAATCACAGGGTCCCCATGGTTGTCCGTGCTCAGAGCCAGGCCCTGGGGAGGCTGAACAAGGACACCTTCTCTTGCCTGCCCTTCCAGCCCTCACACCCGCTCAGAAACTGTCTCCACCTGACCACGGTGGTCTGTCTCGGGCGTGGAGCTGTTGCAACAGGCGCCCATTGTCTGCTGGCCTGAGTGCACCTGTAGTGCCTTGTCCCAGCCCGGTGAGTCAGCTCTTGGCAGGCCGTGGGGCAGCCACTCCACATCATCTTAAGCCTGAAAGAGGACCTTTCTTTTCACTTTTCTCCTCCTTCCTCCCTTGCTCCCCATGAAGTGGTCATCTCCGCAGGGCAGCGGGGAACAGTATTCTCTGCCAAGATTTTTTGAGACTCCTTGGCCAGGAGATAGGGTGGGGCCTCAGAAACAAAGACAAGGCGGCCTAGGGCTGGCCGAGGCCCCTGATTGCTCCAGGGCCCTGCTCGTGCCCCCAAACCCCCTGCTTCCCGTGCGGGTCCTGAAGTCAGGGCAAGGGCAGCAGTACCTGACTTATCCAGAGCCCACGCACTTGACCGTCTCTGCCATCCGGACTGAGAGCTGCAATCCAGAGGCTTCTGAGATCTGGACAATTGTCTGACAAGAGTCTGACAAACTTCAGAACTTCACTCGTCGGTTTCCCCCCACCTGAATCTGCTCATACCTTACTGTGCTTGTATGCTTGGTTATCTGACTTCCATGTGTACTAAAGGAATAGAATCAGAATGGGAAAAAGGTTATTAAGGATATTCTCTTGGACACCAGGTCTCAGGTGGTGAAGACACAAACAAAAAGCAAACCGAAGAACTGAAAAAACTAAATTGGAGGAAGGCAAAGGACATGGCACACCCCAGCTCCCGGGCATCACTGTGGTTCCGTTACAGGAGGGGATATTCTTAACGGGACCCCAAGTGTCCAGTGGGAAACTGGACTATGGACAATCTCTGTTTAAGAAGGTTTGAGACTGTGATGCATTTTTTACAAGGCTTTTTAAAGAGCATGATTTCATACTTCTTTATGGTTTTGACATTTAAAGAATTAAGTAAATGAGAGTCATAATGGCAGACTAAGTGATTTAGGCCAATGCTCCTACTGAGGACAACTAGAACAGCTGGAGAAAATATTTAAAAAATCTGTCTGAAGGCCTCAGGGAGCTAACAAGATAGTGAAGCCTTTCTGGGTCATGACTAAGACCTAGAGAAGAAAGAGTGGCATTTGGGACCCTTTTCCCCTGAGGGTATTTGCCCATTCAGAGGGGATCAGCTAAGAGTCCAAGAAGCAGGACATGGATTGGAGTTCCAGGCTTATGCAGGGATGGGACTTAGTGAACTCTCTCTTTTTTTTAGGAAACACCCCAAAAGGTCTGTATCCTAGAAGTTAAGGGTGAATCAGAAGTAGACGGCTCAATTTCCAATCACTCAGCCCTTAAAATTGAAGCTGGTGATTCTGTAACTATTAGCGATCCAGGCATCTGTCAGGCACAATGTGAATCCTCTTTGAAGGAAGGTATCATCATTCTAGGCCTCCGATTATTTCTATAAGCAAGTCCTTAAATACAATGTTCAACACATAATCGAAAATACCCACACACATGAGGAGTCAGATAACCTACTTTTTAAAACATCAGAAACAATAGACAATAGAAACAGACCCATAAAGGCTGCATGCATTAGAGTTACCAGCAACGATTTAAAGTAACTACACTTGCTATGTTCCAGGAGATTGTTGTGAGTACTATTGCTGCATTAAAAATTACCCCAGAATTTGGTGGTATAAATAACAGTTTTGTTGTTTTATGATTTTGTGGGTTAGGAATTTAGGAAGGGCTCGGCTGGGCAGTTCTCACTCCATGTCTCTCATACAGTTGCTGTCAGAGGTCAGCTGGGGCTGGGCATCCAAGGCAGCTCCCTCACGCTGCTGGCGGTGGCTGCCGGTCATTGGCTGGGGGCCCAGCTAGTGCTGTTGACCACACACCTCAGTATGTGCTTTCCCGCATGGCGTCTCAGGACATCTTCCATGGCAGTTGGACCCTCAGGCTGAGGGTCCCGAGGCAGCGAGGCCGAAGATGCAGGGCCTTCTCTGACCTGGCCTCCGAAGTCAGACAGTATCACTTCTACTAAATTCCACGGGGCACAAAGCAGTGACGAAAGCCACCCCAGATTCAAGGGGAGAGACACAGACCTCTCCCTACTACCTCTTAAAGTGAGGAATGTTAAAAAAAATTTGTAGGCAAATTTTGAAACTTTCACAGAGATAAAAGAGTTAAGCTTCTATGATTGAGCAAATTCCAGGAGATTGACTATCTTTTCTGAACAATAAGATATTCTAGACTCTCTCCAGTTGAACTGTGTACCACCCCCAGAAGGCTCTCACACGCCTGTGTGGGCCATGTCACATGACTATCTCCACAACGCAGCACGCTGCTAGAGATGGTCTAGGCACGGGGATGCCCCAACTCCACATCCACATCCACATTCACAACCACCCCCGGCCTTCACCCCTCCTGAGGCCTCTGTTTTCCTCACAAAGGTGGCAAGGAAACCCCTAAGCAAGCCCCAGAATATAAAAGGCAGGCAGGCAGAATTGGAAATGAACTCCGGTGGATGTGTCCACCCTGGGGCTTCCCGAACCTGGCTGAGGCTTAGAACCCTGCTAAGATGGACGTCTAGGACGGGGAGAAGACATTCACAACTCCAAAACCTGCCAGAGATTAAGAGTTAAACTGGTCAAGGAACTCCTGTTAACAAGAACAGGACAGGAAATCCAATAGGAAAAAATGACCCCCAAAATATGAACAGACATGTCACAAAAAAGGAAGTGCAACGGCCAGGTATATGAAGAGATACGCAAGTTCACTAGTCATTAGAGAGATGCATACTTCAAACAACAGGATACCTCTCCACACCCAACGGAACGGAACAAATTAGAGAGGTGGATTATACCCGCCGTGGGAAGATGAGACTCTGTGCCCTGCAGGTAAGCGGATAAGCTCACCCAGGCACACCTCGGAGGCTGTGGTACAGTTCTAGACAAGCACAATAAAACGAGCATCGCCGTCAAGGAGTCGGAATATTGTTGCTTGCCTTCAATTTGTAAAATGTAACATCTATGAAGCATGAGAAAGCAGAGTGCAATAAACGAGGTATGCCTGTATATCCATTCCAAGAGCCGTCATCTGGCTGTATGTAGTGAAACTAATTATGGATACACCCTGCATCCCAGAAGCCCACAAAGGGGTACAGAGCCTGAAAAAAATGATTCTACAAGGCAGAAAGAGGACATGCACAGGGTGCCCATGACAACAACATTTAGGGTCGCGGGGAGTTGGAGGCAGCCCAAGTGTCCATACCTGGGGGAATGGATAAGTGAGATGCTGTGGCTTCCTTCCAAGTAGCCGTTAGGAACAAGCCGGGTGATCATAAAAGGATGCACAGGTCTTAGCAGCAGTAGTGAATGAAAAAGTGAAAAACATGCCTGGCCGGTGTCGCTCAGCGGTTGAGCATTGAGCCAGGAAGCAAGAGGCCACCAGTTCGATTTCCAGTCAGAGCCCATGCCTGGGTTGTGGGCTCCATCCCCTGTGGGGGGCGTGCAGGAGGCAGTCGATCGATGATATTTCTCTCTCATTGATGTTTCTATTTCTCTATCCCTCTCCCTTCCTCTCTCTCTAAACATCAATAAAATATATATTTTGTAAAGTGAGAAACAGGAGAGTTACAGCATCAAATCATTTATATAGTTACAAAACATGCATAAAACAACACAGCCCACTACACAAAGAAGATGCATATCTCAACACCTATGTAAGCAAGCGTGTAGGATGAGGGTCTGGGGGCAGGGGCTTGGAAATTGTGGGGAATAGGAATGGAGATCAGGAATGAAGGGAAAAAATAGAAAGAAAAGTAACATTACAGGGGTCTTTTAACTGGCCATTCATGATGGCATACTATGAACTGGAGCATAATTAGTTCAATCGTCTGCATCTGTGGTAAAAAATAAACAAGTAGAGCAGATTTCTCAACTTTGACTACAGAGATTCAGTTTCAATAGGCCTATAGTGAGGCTAAAAGTACAGGTCCCAGTGGCTCTGGGTAGATGTCAGCAGAGAGTACTTGACATCCGCAGCATCCTAGGTAGATGTCAGCAGTGAGTACTTGAATACATCCAGTGACGTGGAGCTCATTCCTGTGCTAATTATTAGAAAGTACTTCTTATTATATTACATTGTTAAATTATATAATATGTTTATTCTATTATATTAATCATATTATATTTATTATATTATTCAGTTCTAATGATTAGAAAGGTCTTCCTGGGGCCAGAATTCATCTCCTTGTACCTTTCAAACTATCGATCCAAGTTCTATTCTTTGGAGAAAATAAAATTAAATTAAGTAGGTCCCTCCTGCTTCCGCACGCTAGCCCTTCAGTGATCCGCAATGTCTTCAGCATCTCCGTGTCTATCACGTTTCCCCCTCCACTCCACTTCCACTCTAGCCAAGCTGTCCCCTCAGCTCTGATCTAGCTGTTTCTTCTCAATGTGGCTCCTTCAGAGAGGCCCCGCACACTGGGGACAGCTCAGAGTGCAGCAGGACATGCACCTCCTTCAGCCAGGGTCCTGTGCTCCTGTTAATATGGCCTCAGATGACAGTTGCTTTTTTTCTTTTTAAACAATTCTCAGTGAGTTTATGGTCAGTCAAACTTCTAGGTGGTTGTTTTTTTCAAAAGAATTCCTATGAGGTCTGCTCTGTCCATTGCTCCCTATGCGTGCGCGCGTGCCCCCACACACACGTATGTGGCATAAATAAAAGCACAAAAGATATACAGTGTAAAGCAAGATCCCAATCACCTACTTGGTTTCCTGTGTATCCTTCGGAGGTGATCTGTGCATAAATATCTATGCGCGTTCCTGATTGCACAGAGAGAAGCACAGTCCACATTGACTGTCAGGGCCCACTGCCGTGCGCCTGGCTTTTCTGCTTAACCCTCTAACTGGGAGAACTTTCCTTCTCAGCGTATGTCCTTGCCAGGTTCTTTGTATCAGCTTGCGGCCTTCTATTGTGTATCTGCCCAAGGTGTTAACCCATCCCAGCTGGTGGCCATTCCGGCTGCTTCCAGCCCTTTGCAGCATCTCAGACCATGCTGCTGGGACTACCTTTGTGCATAGCCGTTCCATACACGTGCCAGCATCTCTGTGGGATCAGCCCCCATGTGCCTTTTGACTTCAATGTTGTTTCCACCCCAGGGCTGGACTTTGTCATTTCCGCTACTGCTGCTCTCGCTCTCTCTCTCGTTGCTTTTGCCCATTGTCACAGGCACTGGCCGGCAGATTTGAACCCTCTTTGGGCTGCTGAGCCCACTCCTCTCAGCTAAAGGTCATCAGCGAGCAGGGGAGGCAGCCTCTCAAGCCTCCATTCAAGCCATTGGTAAAAATGCCCGGGGTGACGGGGCCCAGGGCGAGGTCCCTGGAGAACTCCAGGTGTCCGTTCACCAGCTATGACCACAGGGTGTCCGCGCTGTTGTCAGGGAGCCAGCCTCACTAGCGTACCCAACAGGGTGACACCCTCCTGGCGGAAACCCGCATCCCACTCCAGCGGCCCTACCTCCCGGAGAGAAAGAGCCCTGAGGCAGGTTGACGGGGCACCCTGTGCTCTAAGTGGACCCGTTGGAGTCTGCAGAGGAGCCCGGGCTAGGTGGTCAGCAGAGCTGCGACCCCGATCTGCCGGTTCCTAGTTGTGTGGCTTTGGACAAATTGCTGAACCCCCAGAAGCCTCCGTTTCTTCACCTGCCAATTGGTGGTAACAAGACCCACCTCCATGTTTGTGACTATATGGAGTTACTTGTCTGCAGTAGGGTTCCATTGCTATCTACCTGTCCGTCTGTCTGTCTGCTGGCCAGTCTGTCTTCCTTACCTGTGAATAAGCTTAATAATCCACTCCCAGGCGATTGGCTGATTCAAGCTCAGGAGTCTGTCATCCCAAGCAGACTACCCCACCTTTAAACACGAGAACCAGTCGTGTCTGCTCTGTTGGTGTGTCCTCGCTTCAGAGCAGAGTCTGTGCTCCAGAGAGGAAACTCCCTGTGGCCCTAGACTTCAGCCCCATGAACGTGGCCACTTCCACCCTGATCCCGCCTGTCTGCTAGGACTGACTCGCTCTTCTCTGCTTTGGCCTGTCCCCCTTGGGGAGGGAGTCGGGCCTATATTTCTTGCTCCAACTGAGATAAAAGAAAGAGTGCCACCGAGGTTTTCATCCCTGAGATCAGAGCTCCTCCTGCCTCCGTGTCCGCTGGTGAGCCAGGCACTGGTATTAGGCCAAGAGTCCCCTTGACCAGATTTTGAGTACGGACTTTCAGCACTCCCTCCACCCCCAGTGCCGCCCTCCTCCCTCCACCCTGGCCTGGTGTGGAAAGGGCCGCAATCCCGCCTGCCTCTCTCCGTGCCTGCCAACGCGTCAAGCCCTGATCCTTCCTTTCCTGAGTCCAGGATGCCCGTCACCCACGGGCCGCTTCCTCGGGCTCACTGTGAAGCCAGCGTTCAGCGACAAGGCCACAGTCATTTCCAGCTGGTGCCCACACGAGCAAGGACCCATTCACCTTGGCCGATCAAGTGTTACGGGCAGGCTGTGGGCCAGACCCTGCACTAGGCACTGGGAACACAATGGAATACGACCCGGCTCCTGCCCTGGAGGAGCCACAAGAAGACCTAGCCTCCCCCTCTACTCCCCCCACCCCCCCACACCCCACGATGGCTGGTTGTAAATGCCGCACGTGTGATGTCAGCCGCTTCTGCAGGTTTCCTCTCTGCCAATTTCACAACCTCTATCAGGAGTGCATCGGCCCGTCCTGCCAGCTCTGGGTTCCGAGACACAGAGAACCTTGGTCTGATGGCACAGCCTGAGCCTGTGCCCCAAAGGCACTTCTGCCCTCAAACATTTGAAAGGGAGGCAAGCGGGAGGTGGGAGCAGTTAGGCAGAGCCAGGGCACAAACCCAGCCCAGCTTCTTTCTATTGCTCCCTAAGCACACTGCCCACGGCCTCACTCCCCGCCCTCACCCACTTCTGTCCTGCTGTGCTCTGCAAGGAGAACTAGCTCCGATTCAGGTCCTGTGCTGAGCAGGCTCACACCCAGTCCTGCCTTCCTCCGGCTGGTCCCTGTGCTCGGGGTCATGTGCATGCATGACTCTCAGTCAAGGGGAAGGGGAGTCCTGCTGGGTGGGAGGCATGGTTTGCGGGCACTTGAGTTCAGAGGGGAGCGGCCACCAGCTGTGGAGGGTGGTGAAACCGCGTGAACCCCAGTTTGCAGAGCACTTTCTCACTTTGCAGTTTTCCTGCCTCTTGTGCTCTCACCTCCCCTGAGCCAGGGGGACAGGGCGGCAGCCTCGCTGGGCTGGAGAGGGCGGCTGAGGGCGGCTGAGGCTGCAGTGGGCCGGGCTCAGAGCAAGCAGGGCCCTTCTCTCAGCCTCCTCTGCCAGGGTGGGAGGCACAGGCTCTAGAAGGTTCTCTGGGGTCTTCCTCTGCACACAAGGGTGCCCTAGACTTGGTTTCTGCAGATAGGAGACCTGTTCTCGGCCGGCGGGAGGCTGGGGATGTCCCTGCTGACAGCGCCTCTTCCCAGGGGGGCCAGCCCAGAGATAAGGGTGAGTGTCACGTGGCCATGGCAGACCAGAGAAGTGCCAGCATGGCCTGGGGGCGCTGAGCCCTGCCAGCTACCTCTCTGGCCCCTGCAGCCACAGCCAGGGGGGAGAGGAGGCCGCTCAGAGCCCCAGCTGTCCCAGCTCACATCCCCCAGCTCAGGACCCAGCCTCTCCTCTGAAGGGTGGTGCCGAAGTTAGTTTGACATATTTAGCTCAAGTCTCAGGAGTGGGGGTGCCTTGGGGTGAACCCCTCTGCTTGGCTGCTCTAGGGCAGCAGCAGGAGGGGGGTGGTTCTAGGCCTGGAACCTGCAGGTCTTCCACCCCCCCCCCACACCCTGAACGAGCACCTGAAAGTACCCCCCAGACAAGTCCTTTGGCCTCTCGAAGCCCCCGTCCCCGCATCAGCACGTGGAGGCCTCTGAAGCTAACGGAGAGAAGGCAGGGGCGTGCTTAGGACAGTCAGGCACGCGGTCAGCGCTTGGTAAATGTGAGTTGCTGCCGTTGTCGTTGTTATCATTGGTATCATTACTCAGCTCTAGGCCAGCCCCCACCACTGCCTGAGGTTGGGGTCATTTGGTCGAGATCCGCAAGCCCACTGCCCTGTGTGGGGGTGTAGGGCAGCTCCCACAGGGGTGGTTCCTCCTGTGTGGCTCAGGGAGGAAGGAGAAGGACCTCAGAGGAGACACTGAATTTCAGGAGGTGGGAAGCCTGACACAGTTCAGCCCCTGAAGGTGCTGGTATCTGCGCTGTGTGTGTTGGAGGGAGGGAGAGACATATAATGTGGTCTCCCTGAGAGTGACCAGCACAGACATCCCGCAGGAGAACCCAATGGGAAAGGAGCAGGCCAGGCCTTGTCAGCCACACCACCTTAAGGCCTGGTTCTCTCTGAGTGTATTTGAAAAAGCAGCAGAGACCAGGTGGCATTTCCTTACTGTTCCATTGCCCATCAGGGTAAAAAAACAAATGCCCCCAGTTTCTTCTCTGCAGCCATGTTTGCTCTGTGGCCAGAGTCCTGACAGTGGCCAACCAACTCCTACAGGATCGGATTCATCCTACCTCTCTGCCCTCATCTGTTACTACTCCTACCTCTCTGCTCTCATCGGTTACTGCTCTTTCTCTCATTCCATGCTGGCTGCTCTGCTGTCCCTCAAAACAAGCCAGCTCTGCTTCCACCCCAGGGCCTTTGCACGTGCTGTTCTCGCTCGTGGAATGTTTCCCCCAGTTATGCACATCGCTCCCCTTTCAGGTCTTTTCTCAAATGTTACCTTCTCAGTGTGGCCTTGCTTGACCTGTCTATTAAAATTTCTCACTCCCTTACACCCACACTCCTATCCTTCACCCCTTCTTTATTTTTCTCTAGAACACTTACCACCCTCTAGTATACTTTTTCTGTTTAATATTTTAACCTTCCACTAGAATGCCAGCTCCGTGAGGTCAGGACCTCTGTCACTTTTGCTCACTGCTGTCTCCTTAGTGCCTAAAACAAAGCCTGGTGTGTACTAAGCACTGAGTTAATAATGCTGAGCAGGGAAGGGAGGGCCCACCCAGAGACCTACATACCCCAAAGGGGCCTCCGCGCAGATAGGGGTGGCGGGAGGCCCGTAAGTCCTACAGGGGGCTGACATGCAGCCTCAAGAGCACATGAATGAAGGAGTTGAGAGGCAGGATGGTAAGTGGAGAGCCAGTGGGGTCGTGCCCCTTACCTGCTCAGTGACACCTCATTCTGGCTGCAGTTTGCTGTGTCTGTGCTAGGGGCTGAGAGGGAGCATCTCCCCAAACCCCACTCGCCTCTCAGCTCCTCAGGAAGCTGCCCTGGCTCATGCCACCTGACCCTGGGCTGGCTTTCACTCCAGCACACTCTCCCTCCCTCAGCCCTTCAGCCTCAGCTCAGGGAGACAGCCCCAGAATGAAGCAAAGAGGAATGGAATGAGGCGAAGGGAAGCTGTCCCACTTGGGCACCTACCATGTGCCAGGCAACTTTCACACTATCTCTGCAGCAGCCCGTTTTACAGATAAACAAACCGAGGCCCAGAGAGATTATGTAACTTTCCTGGAGTCATAGAACTAGTAGCAAGGGAGCAGCGCTCACCCCCTTGCATGACTACCTACCCTCGGGGACAGTGGGAAGAACTTTCTAGGCCTCGTTGGACGAGGGTAGAATTTGTGATTCTGTGGAGGGGTCTCTGTGGGGCAGCACCAGTTGTCAGGTGGGCTGAGGAGACCTGGGCCCCCGTGTATGCTGCTGACACTCCAGTGCCAGCCACGGGGTGAATGCCCCACCCCGGGGGGGGGGGGCAGCGGGAGCTCCTCAAGGCCACCTCAGGGGTCAGGGACAGTTTGCCGCAGCTCCTGCTGGCTGTCAGCTCCCTCTGCTGGACCCAGCCCCAAGGACGGGCTCAGACACAGGGACGCCGCTGTCTGTCTGCACTCAGGCTCTGGCAGCCCCTCCCTGCATGTGGTGGTCACACCCTAGTGACCACATGCCGGGCCCCCCGGGGGCCTGGGAAAGGGATCCTCCAAAGGATCTGTCCTGAGTGACCTGGAAGCTTACACTGAAGGGGAGGACAGGGGAGGGGATCCAGCCACCGCCTCCACCACGCGCAGCTGACACAGCCCCTGTGTCTGCAGACAGGGACTGGGTCTCCTCCACGGGGCAGGAGGCTCCCTGAGAACGGGACTGTCTCTCCCATCAGACTGCTAACTCCCGAGGGCAAGGGCGCTGCCCTCCCCCTCAGGCGGCGAGTGGTCAGTGGGCAGGGGCTGTCTCCCGCTTCGGGTGGGAGCTCCTGAGTCGCACCACTGTTCACCTGTGATGTCAGCCCAGCGCAGCCCCCCAGGCACCCTGGGACACCTTCTCAGCAGCGCGGCCACTCCCAGCCCCCAGGCACCTGTCCCTGCCACTCTCCCCACTCCCCGGGCTCCCCCTCTTCCCCGGCAGAGCTGTGCTGACACTAGGCAGTGCTGGGTAGTGCCACCCTGACCTCAGCAGCCCCAGAGGTGGTGCTGTGAGCAGCCGAAGAGCCATGCCAGGGATGGGACGTGACTGCCCCCCTGAACTCAGCTGAGGCTTGACCATGAGGAAGGCGATACCTCAGGGAGGCGGAGTGACCGGTGACATCAGTGTACGTGACTGTCAGCCCAGTTTTCCCTCTGCCCTCCACCCCTCCCATCGCAGCGCCCGCCGAGCACGCTGACCTTCAGCTCGCTGGCACAGCCTCTCTACGTGCCCACCCCAAGGACAGGGGTAGTGCCCGGGGGGGAGGGCACTGTTCTCTGACTCCTTGTTGTCTAAGTGAGGACCCGGGGGACAGAGGAGCCCACAGGCCCAGCCCGCTCCAGCCGGGGCCTCTGGGGCAGGAGCCAGCCACTTCCTGGGTGACCCTCCTCGTTGGCAGCCCTGCCCTGAGGGAATTGATCGTTCTCTTGGCTCCATTGAATTTTCCTCCTGAGTGCCTGGCCAGCTTCCAGGGAGTGGAAGCCAGTGTAGAGGGCACCTGGCTCCCCACCCCAGGCCTGCTGACGGAGCAGCCAGGCCTGCACCCCCGTGGGAGCAAAGGCCCAGCCAGAATGGGCAGGGCCAGCTGTCCCTGAGAGGCAAGTTCAACCACCTTGCATGACCACCTCTTGTCCCTGAGGTGAGGCTCCTGTTGCTGCAATCGCTCTTCTCAAGTGGCCCCCCACGACCCCACTCAGGAGGCGCCAGGGCCAGAGCTCAGCCTCCAGACGTCGCCCCCAACAGGGGTAGACCAGTTAGAGACAAGGCCCAAAACGAGACCGGTGGCTGCCAGACTCGTTTCATTGTGCACCCTTATTGTTGAGCGTGTATCAGTTCTTTAAAATTAGGTGCAATGAGACCAACACGGCAGCTAGCCTGGGGCAGAATGCTAGTTTGGGCAAGACACAAATCAGCAGAACAGCAAGACATTTGACGGGGATATCCGGGAACAAGAAAGCCCTGGTGAGAGTTGATAAGCTCCCAATGTCCCTCAGGGTATGGGAGGGCCGCGTGCACCCGGTGGGGTGACTGGAGAGGGCCTCAGCCATCTCCTCCTCGTCCCTGGCTAAGCACAGAGAGAGTAAACGTTGGGACAGCTTTTTAAACTGCTTGAATCTTGAATGTGTTCCCCAACCCACACACAGATAGATGCATTGGCAGAGGGTAGGAAAGCCTTACTGGATGGAGGTATTTAAGCACAATTTCTGACCAACCATTGGCAGAACACCGAGCTATGCTGACCCGGGGCAATGCCTAGGAAGCCAGGCTTAAAAATAAAAATAAAAAATTTAAAAAGAAACTGAGCAGAGAGATCCTCAGCCTCACACTGTGAGGAAGACAGATTCCATAGAATTGGTCCAGGCAAGTTGCTAAACAAACAACAGTCCTGGTGATGGTGGTGGTGATGGTGGTGGTGGTGGTGGTGGTGGTGGTGATGGTGGTGGTGGTGGTGGTGGTGATGGTGGTGGTGGTGGTGGTGGCGGTGGTGGCGGTGGTGATGGTGGTGATGGTGGTGGTGGTGGTGGTGGTGGTGATGGTGGTGGTGGTGGCGATGGTGGCGGTGGTGGCGGTGGTGGCGGTGGTGATAGTGGTGATGGTGGTGGTGGTGGTGGTGGTGGTGGTGGTGGTGGTGATGGTGGTGGTGATGGTGGTGGTGGTGGTGATGGTGGTGGTGGCGGCGGTGGTGATGGTGGTGATGGTGGTGATGGTGGTGATGGTGGTGGTGGTGGTGGTGGTGATAGTGGTGGTGGTGGTGAATCAGAATTCAGAATTGCTACATTGTATTATCTAAAATGTCCAGTTTTCAACAAAAACTACAAGATGTGAAAAGAAACAGGAAAGTGTGATCCATTCAGAGCAGTAAAAGCAGTGAATAGAAACTGTCTCTGAGGGGGTCCAGATGTACTTAGCAAAGACTTCAAAGCAGCTATTATAAATATGTTCAAAGAAAAAAAAGAAGCCATGTATAAATAATTCGAGTAAAGGCTCATCAAATGATTAATCAAATAGAGACTATCAGTAAAGGGACAGAAATTACATATTTTTTAAAAGAGCCAAATGAAAATTCTGTAGTTGAAAAGTACAATAACTGGAATAAAAGATTCACTAGAGGGGTTCGACAGCATTTTTGAGCTGGAAGAATCAGCAAAATTGAAGATGGATCCGTTTAAATTATCCAATCTAAAGAACAGAAAAGTGGAAAAAAGAGTGAAAAGAAAATGAACAGAGACAAGTGTAATATCATCAAACATACCAATATACACTTAATGCGAGTTTCAGAAAAAGAGGAAAGAGACAAAAAAAATATTTGAAGATATAATGACCCCAAAGTTTCCAATTTTTTAAAAATATATATATTTTATTGATTTTTTTTACAGACAGGAAAGGAGAGGGATAGAGACTTAGAAACATCAATGAGAGAGGAACATCAATCAGCTGCCTCCTGCACACCTCCCACTGGGGATGTGCCCGCAACCAAGGTACATGCCCTTGACCGGAATTGAACCTGGGACCCTTGAGTCCACAGGCCGACGCTCTATTCACTGAGCCAAACCAGTTAGGGCCAAAGTTTCCAAATTTTATGAAAAGCATTGATTTACACATTCAAACCAAATCCAAGTAGGAGGAAAACATAATTACCCTTAGTAAGTCATAGTAAAACTGTTGAAAAACAGAGTCAGAGAAAATCTTGAAGTAGCAAGAGAAAAATGATGCATCAGGTCAGGGAAGCACAATAAAATTAACAGCTGATTTCACGTAAGAAACACTGGAGGCCAGAAGGAAGTGGAATGGCATAATAAAAGTGCTGAGAAAAAAACAAACAACTCTGTCAACCAAGAATTTTATATACAGTAAAAGTATCCTTCAAAAATATCAAAATAGAATGAAAATATAATATAATCAAAAATATAATAAAAGAACAATAACAAAGAAATTAAAAGATACATCAGAAAAAATATTTAACACAAAAGAAGGCAGTTAAGGAAAAACAGAGAGACAAATAAAAAGACATGAAGCAAGCCCTAGCTGGTTTAGCTCACTGGATAGAGTGTCGGCCTGGGGACTGAAGGGTCTCAGGTTCGATTCCGGTCAAGGGCATGTACCTTGGTTATGGGCACATCCCCAGTAGGAGGTGTGCAGGAGGCAGCTGATCGATGTTTCTCTCTCATCAATGTTTCTAACTCTCCATCTCTCTCCCTCTTCCTTCTCTGTAAAAAATCAATAAAATATATTTTTTTAAAAAAAGACATGAAGCAAATAGAAAAAAAGGCAAAAATTGCAGAAATAAAGTCAACCATATCAATAATTACAGTAAATGTAGATGATTTATACATTATCAGACTGGATTTAAAAAACAAGATTCGCCGAAACCGGTTTGGCTCAGTGGATGGAGCGTTGGCCTGCGGACTGAAGGGTCCCGGGTTCGATTCCGGTCAAGGGCATGTACCTGGGTTGCGGGCACATCCCCAGTAGGGGATGTGCAGGAGGCAGCTGATCGATGTTTCTCTCTCATCGATGTTTCTCTCTCATCGATGTTTCTAACTCTCTGTCTCTCTCCCTTCCTCTCTGTAAAAAATCAATAAAATATATTAAAAAAAAATAAAAAAAATAAAAAAACAAGATTCAATTACATGCTGCTTACAAGAGACATTTTAGATCCAAAGACACAAATAGGCTGAAAGTAAAAGAATGGAAAAATATATGCCATGCAAACAATAACCATAAGAGAGTTCAAGCATCTATATCAATATGAGATAAAATAGACTTTAAGACCAAAAAAATGATACTTTGAGACAAAGAGAGAAAATTGTAATGATAAAAGGGTCAGTTCATCAGAATCTATAATAATGAAAGTGTAATATGCTAATTAGACCTGATGACCTTCCAGACAAAGCCAGGACTGCGAGGGAAGCCCGGGTCCTGGGTGCCAGAGGGAAGCCGGTGCCAGCAGCCGGGGGAAGGAAGGCCTACTCTTGCATGAATTTCGTGCATCGGGCCTCTAGTTATATAATAATTAAACACATATATACCTAACAACAAAGTCCCAAATTACATGAAACAAAAACTGACAGAATCAAAGGGAGAAATAGAGAATTCAACAATAATAATTGGAGATTTTAGTACCCCACTTTCAATAATGTACAGAAAAACTAGACAGAAAATCAGCAAGTACATATAAGACTTGAACAACACTATCAACCAACTTAATCTGTCATGTATAGACTACTTTACCCAACAACAGCACAAATACACATTTTTTTCAAGTGCACTAAGAATATTCACCAGGACATGCTATGCTAGACCATAAAACAACTCTCAATGAATTGACAAGAATTGAGATTATATCATCTATGTTCCGCACCACAACAGAATTAAGTTAGAAATTAACAACAGAAGAAAATGTGGGAAATCCACAGATGTTTGGAAACTAAACAACACATTTCTAAAAAACTTATGAATCAAAAAAGAAATCACAAGGCAAATTTAAATCAGTTTTAACTAAATGAACACAAATGTACAATATGTCAAATTAAAGCAGTGATTAGCAGTGAATTTATAGCTTTAAAACATACCATACTAGAGGCCCTAGCTCCGTGGTCGGCAAACCGCGGCTCGCGAGCCACATGCGGCTCTTTGGCTCCTTGAGTGTGGCTCTTCCACAAAATACCACGTGCGGGCATGCATGTACAGTGCGATTGAAACTTCGTGGCCCATGCACAGAAGTCTGTATTTTGTGGAAGAGCTGGTATTTTGTGGAAGAGCCACACTGAAGGGACCAAGGAGCCGCATGTGGCTCTCGAGCCGCGGTTTGCCGAGCTGCAGTTTGCTGACCACTGCCCTAGCTGGTTTGGCTCAGTGGATAGAGCACCAGGGCATGTGCAGGAGGCAACCAGTTGGTGTGTTTCTCTCACAAGATGTTTCTCTCTATCTTTTCCTCTCTCTAAAACAGGGGTCCTCAAACTTTTTAAACAGGGGGCCAGTTCACTGACCCTCAGACCGTTGGAGGGCCGGACTATAGTTTTAAAAAAAACTATGAACAAATTCCTATGCACACTGCACATATGTTATTTTGAAGTAAAAAAACAAAACGGGAACAAATACAATATTTGTATTTGCATGTGGCCCGCGGGCCGTAGTTTGAGGACCCCTGCTCTAAAAGATCAATGGAAAAATATCCTCGGGTGAAGACTAACAAAAACAACAATAACAAGAAACCCTATACTAGAAAAAGATGCGAATTCAATAACCTAAACTTCCACTGTAAAACATTAGAAAAAGTAGAGCAAACTAAAACCAAAGCAATCAAGTAAGGAAATAATTAAGATTAGAGCAGAAATAAATGAAATAGAAAACAATAAGAAAAATATGGAAACGAAAAGGTAAAGATCAACAAAATTGACAAACCTTTAGCTAGACTGACCAAGAAAAAAAAAAAGGAAAAGATATGAATTACTAAATCAAAATGAGAAAGGGAACATCACTACCAACCTCACAGAAATTAAAAGGTTGATAAGGGAATACACACTTAGATGCTTAACATTATTAGTCATTAGAGAAATGCAAGTTAAAACTATAATGAGACACCACCTCAGACCCACTAAAATGGTGATAATAAAAAAGACAGGTGATAAGTATTGATGAGGATGTGAAGAAATGGAACTTTCATACACTGCTAATGGGAATGGGAAATGGTGCAGCCATTTTGGAAAACATTTTAGCATTTTCTTAAAAAGTTAAACATAAATTTACCATATGATGCAGCAATTCCACTCCTAGGTATAGACCCAATAGAAATGAAAACATGTTCACACAAAAACCACAAATGTTCATAGCAGTATTATTTATAACAGTCAAAAGGTGGAAACCATGCAAATGACCCTCAGCTGGTGAAGGGATCAGGAAATGTGGTATATCCACACAACAGAATACTATTCAGCCATTAAAAGAAATAAAATACTGATAAATATTAAAACATGAATGAATCTCAAAAACGCTATGCTAAGTTAAAAAAAAAAAAGATACAAAATACCACACATTGCCCAGCCAGTGTGGCTCAGAGGTCGAGCATCAACCTATGAACCAAGAGATCGCCAGTTCATTCCCAGTCAGGACACATGCCTGGGTTGCAGGCTCGGTCCCCAGCAGGGGGCATGCAAGAGGCAGCCAGTCAATGATTCTCTCTCATCATGGATGTTCCTATCTTTCTCTCTCTCTCCCTTCCTCTCTGAAATCAATAATAATATGTATATATTTAAAATACTACACATTGCATGATTCCATTTATATGAAACGTCCAGGAAAGGCAAATCTATAAAGAGAGAAAGTAGATTAACAGTGGCCTGAGGATTGACGGCAAATGGGCAGAAGGAATCTCTTTGGTTGGGTGAGAGAAATGCCCTAAAATTAAATTGCAATGATGGTTGCACAACTACCTATATTTACTGAAAATCACTGAATGGTACATTTAAAATTGCAATTAATGGTTTGTAATCATACTCAATAAAGCTCTTTTAGAATCATATATGTGTAATGCATTTAAAATATATGTTTACAAGAAGCAAATTTTAAAAGATGAGATAAAGTAAATATATCTTAATTTCTAGTCATTTTTTCATGAATAATTTCTACTGTGGAGACCACTAAACTCAACTACAGGAAGGACATGTGGTCTAACGCTTAGAAGTGCGGGCCATGGAGCCAGGCTGCCTGGCTTCAAATCTCAGCTCTGCCACCTGCCAGCGGAATGACCTTAGGAGAGCAATGTGAGTTCTCTAGGGCTGTCCCTCTGCTTGTAAAATGGGGATGATGAGAATAGTAATAATTAAGCAGCATGTCCAGGGGCAAACCCATCTCTAGGGTGACCACTGGACTGCAGGCCCATTGCCCATTAGCCTTTGTGTGTCTTTCTAATTCTCAACTCCTGGGCAAGGCAGCTCCACCAAAACAATCCATAAAGCACCTACTGTGTGCTTAGCTGAAATTCCCCCCACCCCAGATACACACACTATGCAGACTGCCTCATCAGTTCCCAGGGTCTCATAACAACTTATCTCTATTGTGCGGATAGGGAAACTGAGACCCAGAGAGAGGCACTCATTCTTTTTAAAAATATATATATTTTATTGATTTTTTACAGAGAGGAAGGGAGAGAGATAGAGAGTTAGAAACATCGATGAGAGAGAAACATCCATCAGCTGCCTCCTGCACACCTCCTACTGGGGACGTGCCCGCAACCAAGGTACATGCCCTTGACCAGAACCAAACCTGGGACCCTTCAGTTCTCAGGCCGATGCTCTATCCATGGAACCAAAACAGTTAGGGCAGCACTCACTCTTTAGAACAGTGGTTCTCAACCTTCCTCATGCCGCGACCCTTTAATACAGTTCCTCATGTTGTGGTGACCCCCAATTTCATTGTTATAAATTGAACATAATTAAAGCATAGTGATTAATCACAAAACAATATGTAATTATATATGCGTTTTCTGATGGTCTTAGGCGACCCCTGTAAAAGGGTTGTTTGACCTCCAAAGGGGTCACGGCCCACAGGTTGAGAACCGCTGCCTTAGAACATGGGCAGGACTCACACTTTCCATGGCCGGAAAGAACTTTGAAAAGGTGCAATGGCAGCTCTGAGCAGCGCAGGGAGGAGAGGGGTGAGGGGAGCGGGTGGGGAATGTGGTGAGCCGAGGAGCAGAGCTATGGGGATGGGAGAGCTGTCCCTGTGCCAGCTGTCCTCGCAGGGAGGAAAACACCGCAGGAGGGTGGGTGGGCCTGAACTCCCAGAGATCACGTCAGTGCCCCTCATCTCTTGCAGGGGCCCGGGGCAGGACCCCCATCCTATTTCCTGTGACCTGGTCCAATCCGTGCTGGGCGGGATAGTTGCTAATTCCGAGTTCACTGACCAGGATGTGCAGGGGACGGGTGGGCAACTCGGGGAAAATTGGACAGATACTTGCAAAAAAATGAAATTTGACCACCAACGTACACCATACACAAAAATAAACTCAAAATGGATAAAGGACTTAAACGTAGGTGGGAAACCATAAAAATCTTAGAAGAATCCATAGGCAGCAAAGTATCAGATATAGCTCGTAGCAGTATGTTTACTGATACAGCTCCTAGGACAATGGAAACTAAGGAGAAAATAAACAAATGGGGCTACATCGAAATAAAAAGCATCTGCACAGCAAAAGAAACCATCAACAAAACAAGAAAACACACTGCATGGGAGAACATATTTGCCAATGTGACTTCTGATAAGGGTTTAATCTCCAATATTTATAGGGAACTCACACAACTTAACAAAAGGAAGATAAACAATCCAATCAAAAAATGGACAAAAGACCTAGACACTTTTCAAAAGTGGACATACAGAAGGCCAAGAAACATATAAAAACATGCTCAAAGTCTCTAATCATCTGAGAGATGCAAATCAAAACAACAGTGAGGTACCATCTCACATCTGTCAGAATGGCTATCATCAACAAATTATCAAATGACAAGTGCTGGAGAGGATGTGGAGAAAAGGGAATCCTCATACACTGCTGGTGGGAATGCAGACTGGTGCAGCCTCTATGGAAAACATTATGGAGTTTCCTCAAAAAATTAAAAATGGAACTACCAATTTGACCGAGTAATCCTACTCCTGGGAATTTATCCAAAAAAAAATCAGAAACACCAATCAGAAAGAACATATGCATCCCTATGTTCATAGCAGCACAATTCACAATTGCTAAGATTTGGAAATAGTCTAAGTGCCCTTCAGCTGATGAGTAGATTAAAAACCTGTGGTACATCTACACAATGGAATACTACGCTGCTGTAAAAAAGAAAGAACTCTTACCATTTGCAACAGCATAGATGGACCTGGAGAGCATTATGCTAAGCGAAATAAGCCGGTCAGAGAAAGATAAATATCACATGATCTCACTCATTTGTGGAATATGATGAACAACATAAACTGATGAACAAAAATAGATCCAGAAACACTGAATAGACCGTCAAACCTCAGAGGGAAGGCAGAGGAGTGTGGGTAAATGGTGGGGGGGGGGGGGGAGGGCGGGATGGTAAGAGATCAACCAAGAACTTGTATGCATATAAGCATAACCAATGGACACAGACAATAAGGGGGGCGGTGAAGGCTGGGGCTGGGGGGCAGGGGGCAGGTTGGGAGAGGACAATTCCGGGGGGGAAGGGGACATATGTAATACTTTCAACATTAAATAATTTAAAAAGAGACAAAAGAAAAAGAAAGAAAGAAAGAAAGAAAGAAAGAAAGAAAGAAAGAAAGAAAGAAAGAAAGAAAGAAAAGAAAAGAAAAGAAAAGAAAAGAAAAAAAAGAAAGGAAGAAAGAAAAGAAAAGAAAGAAAGAAAGAGGGAGGGAGGGAGGGAAGGAAGGAAGGAAGGAAGGAAGGAAGGAAGGAAGGAAGGAAGGAAGGAAGGAAGGAGTGTGGCATTCCCTGTAGTCTGAGAAGGGTTCCCAGGCTGGTTGGGCTGACCTGACCGCTCCGGGTCCTTGCTGACACAGGGACCACCGAGTCACCTGCCTTACAAACCAGGAGAGAGTTGCAGCTGCGTGGACTCTGGCCTGGCGCCCCAACCCTGCGGCAGGAACCCGGGTGGGATAGGGGGTGCTTCCAGCCCAGCTTGAAGCACCCTCTCCTAGGGGCATTCGCATAATAAACTCATGATCACCTCTAAAAATTGTATTCACCCCAAATTAACTTCTAGAGGTCACCCCAGAATTAGGGTTCCAGGCCAAAGAATTTCAGATGCCCCCCAACCCAACTTCCTCCCCTGATACCTTCCTCTTCCCTCTCAGCTAGCCCATCCTCTGTTCATTGTCCCCCCTAACGTTTCCTCATCCCCTCCCTTTGAGCCAGCTCACAGTGGGCACAGGGCAGAGATTCAGGAGGACACAGGTGTCACCCCAGGCTGACCTGGTTTGAGTTCCCAGTTCTGCCCCTTATTGCTGAGAGATCTTGGACAAGTGGTGTGACCTCTCTGTACCTCGGTTTCTTCATCCAGGAAGTGGGGAAATAATAGTACCAATCCCCTAGGGCCTAGGTCACCGGGAAGACTGGAGGTGGGGGTGGCATTCCTATTTATTCCTTACCTACCCTCTTCCCCATTCAGCCTTCACCCTCTCCCCCAGCACATACACAAGAATTGCACAGAGAGGTGAGACACAGAAATGGCATTTCATTGGAACCACGGCCTTTCTGAGACCTGTGTTGGAGACAACTTCCTCTGGCTTGGGCAACTGTACACATCTCTTCCCAACTTCTCATTGACTTCTGGTTGGTAGACTGACATTAATCATGGTGGAGGTATTTACAACACTGAAAGGCTACCAATACAGACTTCCCCTGCAGCCAGGGGGTTGTTAATTACCAGCAAGTCACCGCCTGGGGGTCAGGGTACTATGAGCGTTGGCCACTACCACAAGCCCCTGAGAAAGGGCCCCAGGCCCCCTGGAAGGGGCTGTGGGAGGAGCTGGCCTGCCGCACCTCTTCTTCCTCCCCTCCAGCCCCACTGTGGCCCTGTGCCTGGACCACTAAAGTTGCCTCCTGACTGTGGTCCCCACAACCACTCAACCCCCTCCAACCTCCTTTCCACTAACCTGAAATGCTCCTGGGATGAAGGCCAGCCCTCCAGGCTCTGTGGGCTCTGCAGGCTCTGGCCCCTTTCCTCCGACTCTTCACCTGAGCACTTCCCACCCTCATTTGCACGGCTTATTCCCGCCTCAGGGCCACTGCACACGTTGTTCCCTCTGCTGAGGCTGCTCTGCCCAATTCCAGGGGCAAACTCCTGATCTACCTTCAGATCTCCATGTTCCCAGGCAGACCTTTCCTGACCCTTCACCCACCCCCAGGAACAATGCAATTATCGTTGTTATCACGGCTGTGCCTGATTGTTTCGGTCTTTCTGGCTCATAACGATGGTAAGTTCAGGAAGGGGCCAGGCTCCGGCTTGTTCAGCACTAAACCTCCGGCACAGGGCCTAGAACATAGTAGGTGCCTGATAAATATTTGCCAGATGGATGGATAAAGGAGTCATCCAGTTGGAACACTGAGTTTCAGGAGCAAGAAACTATTTTTAAATCCAGGGGTGGGGGTGTGAGTGTGCTTGGAGTCAGGGTCTGAGCACATGGTCAGAGTCCCATCTTTGACTTACTGTGTGGCCTGACAGCCTCCCTTTCCTCTTCTGTAAGGCAGGATAATAATAATGACAATCCCGTGCTTGGCAAAGCCCCAAGGTTGTTGTGGGGTCAAAGGAAACAATGGATACTAGAGGGAAACAAAAGAAAAAATAAACAAACAGGACCACATCAAACTAAAGAGTTTTTGCACCGCAAAGGAAACCGCCAACGAAATGCAAGACAACCTACTGAATGGGAGAACATATTGGCCAGTGATGCATCTGATAAAGGGTTAATATCCCAAATTTATAAAGAATTTATAAAGCTCAACACCAAAAAACAAACAATCCAATTTTTAAAAAATGGGGAAAAGACCTGAATAGACACTTCTCTAAGAGGACATACAGATGGCCAATAGACATACGAAAAGATGGTCAACGTCACTAATCATCAGGGAGATGCAAATTAAACCCACAACGAGATAGAGCTCACACCTGCCAGAATGGCTACCATCAGTAAATCAACAAACAGGTGTCGTCGAGGATGTGGAGGAAAGGGAGCCCTGTGCACTGTTGGTGGGAACGCAGACGGGTGCGGCCACTGTGGAAAGCAGTAAGGAGTTACCTCAAAAAATTAAAAATGGAGCTGCCTTATGATCCAGTGATTCCACTTCTGGACATTTATCTGAACAAGCCCTAAACACTAATTCGAAAGAATATATGCGCCCCCTATGTTCACTGCAGTGTTATTCGTAATAGCCAAGATTTAGAAGCAGCCCAAGTGCCCATCAGTAGAGAAGTGGGTAAAAAAGCTGTCGTACATTTACACAATGGAATTAGGGAAAAGGAAGAAAGTTTTGCCCTTTGTGACAGCATGGATGGACCTGGAGAACATTATGCTGAGAGAAATAAGCCAGTCAGAGAAAGACAAGTACCATATGATTTCACTCATATGTGGAATCTCATGAACAAACAGTGCCACCAAGCAAAAGATAGACAGAGAACAAGCAGACAGCTCTGATGTTGGGGGCTGGGGCTGGGGGAAATTGAGCAGAAAAAGAAAAAAATAGAGAGAGAATTCATGGGCATGGACAACAGTGTGGTGATTGTTGGGGGGTGAAGGAGGGTGAAGATGGAAGAGGCCATAGAGGGAATAGATGGTGATGGAAATTTTAAAATTACATTACATTTTAAAAATAAGAAAATTAAATTAAAAAAGAAAGAGGAAACAATGGTCACTAGAGACTTCTATGAGCTGTCCATCCAAGTCTATAGAGGGTTTGGATCCATAGCTGGGTCAGGCTGCAGAAGGTACTCCATGTCTTTGCGTTTCAGTGTCCTGAGCTCACCACGCAATGCCTGCTTCACAGGGCAGTGGGAGGGTCATGGCTCAGTCCCACGGTCAGCAGTAGTCAGTCCGGAGCTCAGTGAGTGGCCACTGTGACTATTGCCTTCAGCTCCAAACCCATTTTGTACGGGAGCTGTACGGGATTGCTTCCTCAGAAACCAAAGAATGACATTGCAGTACATGTTTGTATAGTGCATGTGGGCCAGGAGGATGGGTCAGCGTTCTGGGAGAGGCCTCCCCAAGCATCTTCTCTGTCCCAGGCACTGGGCTGCACACGGACAGGGAGCAGCAGGCCACCTGGGTCTGCCCTAGGGGGTTCCTTCCACAGGAGCAGCTCAGGAGGAAGGTGAGGCCGGCCAGAGTTGGAGCGCCTGGGGCAGGCCCTGGCCATGGGCAGGACCCTGGGGGAACCAAGCAAGGTGGTTGGACAGGAAAAAGGCAGTGGCTGCTCAGAGCTCAGCTTCAGACCACAAGGTAGCAGGGCTTCCCACTTGGATGAGCTATGCTGAGCACTTGATTGGGGTTGGGGGGAGGGAGGTACCATGCTCTGAGCACTTTCGAGGTCAGCCTCTGGCCTGGGCATCAAAACCATCCTGCCAGTAGGTGCCACTAGCCCACTTTTCAGAGGAGGAAACTGAGCTCAGAGCAGTAAGGCAACTTGCCCAAGGGCACAGAGTCAGAATGTGCCCAGCTACAATTCTCACCTTAAGCCGGCAGCTTTCCACTACCCTGTCCTGCTTCCCCAGGGAGAGAAATAGAGCAACAGGTCCCAGGGCCCTGGACACTCTGTCCCAAGTCTCTGCCACTTCCAAGTAGAGGTGGGGGGGGGGACCTCTGTGTACCCCTAGCAGAGTGATATTATTAGGCATCTCATTAGCTATAATTTAATGAGAGGTTCTGTGCCAGTGAGCGCTCATTAACTCGCTTAATCCTCAGAACAGCCCTGTGGCTGGGTCCCATGATTATCCCCATATACAGATGAGAAACTGAAGTCCAGAAAAGCTAGCGTTGCTTCCTCTAGCACAGTGGTTCTCAACCTTGGCTGCACATTAGAATCACCTGGGAATCTTTTTAAAATCCTGATTTCTGGGCCTCATCCTCCGGAAATTCTGTTTCTTTGTTACTAATGTTGCGGCCTCACCCCATAACAAAGAAACAGAATTTCCGGAGGATGGGGCCCGGAAATCAGGATTTTAAAAAGATTCCCAGGTGATTCTAATGGGCAGCCAAGGTTGAGAACCACTGCTCTAGCACCTCTTCTACCTTCTTGGAGAAGAAAGATGTGCCATTGGGAAACTTTGGAACATCCGCCCAGTCACATAACCACCAAGGGAGGAAATAAATGAGTGGGCTAGGAAGTCCTCCCTCATGTCTATCCCGAGTCCCCGCAGCTACAGTGAGAGCTTGACATTCCACAGCGTCCCGGGGCCAGTCCGGCAGCCACCCCCCACCTCGTGGCCTTGGCCCCTCCTCTGTTGGGGGCCAGGAGGAGGGGGTTCTCCTTTGTTCCCCAGGCCTCCAGGAAGCATCCTTCCCCCAGAGAGCCTGGCGGAGGTCATGGGTCTGTGCCCCCTCCCCACGCCAGCTTGCCCATGCTGGCAGCCCCGTCAATCAGGGGCAGCCGGCTCAGCAGCCGGCCTTTTATTTCCTAAATTAAAAGGGCTTGTGATTCCTGATTGAATTAAATGCGGGAAGGTCAGCTCCGAGAGCAGCAGGGAGATTTCAATCACAGGAGACGAGGCAGCCAGGGTGGCCAGGAGGGCGAGACACAGAGCAGACACGGCCGGGGGCCCGAGTGGGACGCCCCCAGGATGCCGCTGTTTCTCTCCCAGGCTAGACCCAGGCAAAGCATGATTTGAGGATAGCTGGTCCACAGCACCAGCCCCACCAGCCTTTTGAGCTTGTTGGTCTGAATCAGAGGAAGTTCGTCCTCCCTCTGGCCCCTCATACAGTAGACAACCAGCACCGCTGCACTGGGCACCTCCCTTGCCTGTCTGTGCGTTAAATACCCTCAGAACCGTGAACTCCATGTGCTTCTCACTCGGATGGACAGCACTCCTCTGGCTTCTCTCCTAACTGCAGGCTGGGCCTTTGGGAAATAGGATGGGGCTTCTTGCTTGCGTTGGAGTTAGGAAGGTCAGTCTCTCAGTCTGCTTTCCCTCCACCTGTGCTCCAGGCCTGGGATGCCGCAACCCGCCCTCGCCCTCCTAGGGGCCCCGACGGACTGCAGCGAGGATTGCCTGGAACACCAGGAGGCCTCGCCCTGGCTGTGTGCCCCGGGGAACCTCCCTTTATGCTCTGGGACTCAGTTTCCCTGTCTGTACTACAGGCAGCACGTCCCTTACAGGGTTCCCCAAAGGCCTCGCCTTCCTGGACGGCCAAGGTTAGGATGTGCCTTGGTGCCTGGCTGGCCCTGAGCCCACCTTGTGTAACCGTGGGCTCCCAGCCAAGAGACAAGTGAGGAGCGGCGAGGCCTTGATCTCGAAGCCCTGGAGGAAGTGCCCTGTGTCTTCCTTCCAAGGACAGGCAAGAAGAGACAGGCTTTCCCCTGGTGGGTGGGAGTGGGACTCGGCACCAGGATGAAGTGATTTCCGAGCGAGGGTGGCTTCTGGAAATAGATCATACAAAAGGCCTCACCTGGTCTCACTCCTCCACGCCCTCAGCCCTGTGGTGTCTGCAGGGGCAGCCCTAGGTGCAGGGGTCACACTGCAGCCGGGACTGAGGCAAGACGGGAAAGGACTTCTGAGTGGTCGGATAGGTAAGGCAGTGGCACACGTCATCACAGCAGGGGGGCTGGGGACATGTTTAAGGAACTAGGGCAGTGGTTCTCAACCTTCCTACTGCCGCCACCCTTTAATACAGTTCCTCATGTTGTGGTGACCCCCAGTTTCATTGTTACACATTGAACATAATTAAAGCATAGTGGTTAATCACAAAAACAATATGTAATTACATATGTGTTTTCCGATGGTCTTAGGCGACCCCTGTGAAAGGGTCGTTTGACCCCCAAAGGGGTCGCGACCCACAGGTTGAGAACCGCTGAACTAGGGAGCCACCGGCCCCCCCAGGCAGGGGAGGTGAGCTCTAGGCCTCGGTCCAGAGATCAGGGTTCTCCTCTCGCCCCTCGCCGGCCACGAGCAGGTCCTTCCTGTCTTCTGTGGAAGGGAGGTGACAATGCCATCCTAGCGCACAAGGCAGGGGTGGGCGCCAATGGCAGGGTGACGTGGTGGCTGGGAGGCAACATTGCAGGGGCTTTTCCTTGTGTGTTTGAATTTCGCCTGCCCTTCAACAAAATACACAACATCTCCTTGTTAACGCCCTGCATAGCCTGTGCCTCACTCCGCCAGAGGCTGGCAGGCCCTTTCCATGTAGCAGGTGCTGCCGTGAGTCCTTTACATGCATTTGACTCATGTAATCTTCGTAATGACTATCGTTATCCCCATTTAGAGAGGAAGCTGTAGCACAGAGAGGGCCCATGAGTCGCCCAAGCTTAGCGGAAGCCGAGCAGCCAGGTCTGAGAGGCGCTGGCGCGAGCTGGGACCTGCCGTGGGCTCCACCGCAGCGTTCCGCACCTGTGCCGTCCAGGAGGGCAGCCCGGTCCCACGTGGCTTCCAGGCACCGGGATGTGAATCATGCAGCCAGGGAGCTGGATTTCACTTTCACTTACTTTTTCTTATTTTAATTTAAAGAGCACAGGGGCCGTTGGCACAGCGCAGCTCTGCAGACTCTGCTGAGCCACGAGGCAGGACAAGGGTCATCTAGATATGTCCCTGTCGTCCTCCATCTGCACTCCTCCTGGCCACTCCTGGCCCTGACTTCCAGGAATTCCCCTGCGAAGGCTTCCTTGTCCTACTCACATCTGCCCCGTCTTCCCTACCTGTCCCAGAGATGTCCTGCCAGGCGAGAGCTGGGCTGGGCTTTGGGGTCTCAGTGAGCTCCCTGTGGGGCCTGGCCCTGTTAGTGTGACATCAGGGAGCGAGCACTGCCTCCCTCACCAAGGGGACCTGACCCCCCTCGGTGGATGCTTGGCAGCCTGGGTTCGCTGGGGAAACACCGTGTGTCAGCAGCCCCTCCCTCAGCAGCACCGCCAGCTGGAGGAGCCCTGTGTTACAGACCCCTCGTGGGGCCTGAGGTCCCCGAGACTCTGGTGGGTGCTCTGATGGCCCTCCTGCTCTGCCACCCAAGGCCCTGCTGTAGTGCTGGAGGCTGGCACCACGAGAAGGAGCTGGGCACAGGTCCCAGGGGTTCATGGTGCTTGTGAGCCCTGGGGAGGCATCTGGAGCTCTGAGGGCTGCACAGAAGAGAGAGAATTCACAGGGGGCCTCGAAGTTGTCCACTAGCTGGGCAGGTCGACGGAAAATATCTTCGGCAGAAAGAAAAGCAAGGGCAGCGTCGTGGGGATGCTCTGCTGGCTGCATGGCCGTGTGGGGAGGAGGCAAGGGTGGGGGCAGCAGGGAGCCTGGCGAGAGGGAGCAGCGGGTTAATCACACCAACATCTGTGTCCACGGAGGCCGGCCCAGGTCTAGACCCATCGCACCTGGTATCTCATTTAGTTCTCACAGCCGCCCTCAGGGTCAATATGTCTGATGAACTCGGAAGGCAACGGAGACGCCAAAAGGGAAAGTCACTTGCCGGTCACACAGCCATCAGGTCGTGCACCCGGCAGCCTGGCTTCCCTGACAAGATGCACCCTGGCTTCCTCCTAAGACTCTTGGACTTTGTTCTGCAAACAGCGGAGTTTCAGGAGGGTCTGGCCTGGTTTGTGCAGGGTGCTGAGAGGAGGAGGTGGGGGATGGGGGAAGGAGGGGTTAGGCAGGAGGCAGGAGCAGCTGCATAAGTGAGAACCAGGAGGCCTGCCCTGCGGTGCTTGGGAAGCCCCGTCAGCAGGGAGAGGGAGAAGCTTCCAGACTGGGGTGGAAGAAAGGATCTGGAGGCCAGTGCTGATGGCTGAGGCCTGTGTGGGTTCGGGAAGAGGGAGGCAGCAGTCTCCCCGAGGCTTCTGACCTGTCCAGGACTGGCAGAGGCGGGGGCCTTGGAGGAGATGGAGGAGGAGGCCCAGGGAAAGGCATCCTGGGAGCACGGAGGTCAGCATGCGGGGCTCTGAGCGGGCCAGGAAGATAAAGACTCAATGGCACCCAGCAGATGTGGTGCCCAGGAGGTCCTGGCAGGCTCTGCAGAGGCCAGAGGGTGAGGAGGACATTGAAGGCAGGCCATGGGGGTGGGGGGCCATTCTCTAGGAAGAGGAGAAAGATGGGACAGTGGCTCGAGGGGAGGTGGGCGACCTGTGGGGGACCCCAGACACGCCTCACCATGTGTGTAGTCCCTGGAGCTTCAGGTCTGCCTGCCCAGGCTCACCTGATGAGCAGGGCCTCTGACTTCCTTCCCCACACCCTCCCCCGAGGCTCGGAAAAGTGCTGAGCCCACTCCAGGCCCTGGGACGGGTTTGCTGATTCACTGAGGCGGACAGCCTGCAGCCAGCAGAAAGCAGAGCCCCCGCCCTCCCCCGAGGAGACCCAGCATCACAGGGCCGGCGCGCAGGGCAGCCTGGAGGATGTGGGAGAGACAGCAGCGCATCCGGCTTCATGCAGGTTCTGTGCTGGGGTAGAGGTGGGCAAGGGCCGACAGAGAGACAGACCTACAGACATCCCCTGAGGCAGAGGAGCAGAGAGGGCCAGATGAGAGTTCCCGGGACAATCGTTCTCCAGGAGAGGACACAGTCCCTGCCAGCCGGGGAATCAAGGAGAGCTCCATGGAGGAGGCGGCATGGGCTCTGGGCCCAGAGGAGGTGGAAGGGAAAGGACATTCCCAGCAGCAAGTGCACAGGCAGGAAATCGAGAGGCCTTGTCAGCGTCTGGCCAGGGGCCTAGGTTGGCTAGTTTCTTGGGTGGGACTGCCATGAGGTGAAGAGACACATGAGGCCAAAGGGAAGCTGGGTCCCAGGTAGCGAGAGCACTGGATGTTCACTTCGAGTTTGAACTTCATCCTGTAGGCAGTGAGGAGCTCTTGCGGGTCTCGCAGTAGGAGAGGCACCTGGGGAAAGGTGGCTGTGGGAGGGCCACCTGGTCCCCTCTGGGAAGAGGGAAGAAAATGTGCATTAGGGTCTCCCATGAGGCAGGAATCCCAGCTCTACAGTCCAACTCTCCTACCAGCTGGGCTGGTAAAAATAGCTGGGAATCCCTCTAGGATAAAAATAGCTGTGGGCTGGGGAGTTCACCTGCACGGACAGGTAGGAGAAGTGGGTCATGGCTGAGGGCCACCTGGGAGGTGAGTGGCAGGAGCAGGATCTCTATTCAGACCTGGACCTCCTCCTTCACCTCTGAAGACCCAGCTCCTCTGAGCATCTCTGAGCAAGGTCCCACAGTAAAGGGGGCCGGGTAGGGTGGGTGGGTGTCTGGAGTCAGCCCTTCCAGGCCTGCAGGCCATCTGCTGTCTCCCACTCAGGGGACAGTCCCATCTTCCGGCTGTGTCAGGGCAACTGTGGTTTTGGGCATCTTCTGGCACCTTACCTTCACTTCAGAAATCCACTTTCCACTCGCCGAGTTCACAATCCCTGTATTGCTGTATTGCTCCGGTTTATGTATTGAGCATTTGTTAAGTTTTATGCACCATACCAGCTTCTCCACACTACGTGGGCAACATTTCAGAAATATGAGCCTGTTTCAAAGCATCTCTGAGATCCCATGTCCATGCTGTTCTATTTATTATTATTATTATTATTATTATTAGAGGCCCGGTGCATGAATTCGTGCACTGGTGAAGTCCAGCCAGCCTGCCTGATGGGGGCCATTGTGGGTGGGCTGGCCGGGGCGAGGAGCCATGGGTGTTCCGGTTGTTCTGCTATTCAGTCAATTTGCATATTACCCTTTTATTATATAGAATTATTATATAGGATTATTATTATTGTTATTACTATCATATAGTAATATTTTCTCGTTTTCCTTCTGGTGTATAGTTCTATGAATTTTAACACATGTATAGATTCATGTAACTGCTACCCCATTCAAGATGCAGAACCATTCCATCATCCCCAAAAAACTCCCTCATACTAGTCCTTTCTAGTCACACCCTCGCCACACCCATAACCCTGGCAACCACTGATCTGTTTTCCATCACTATAGTCTTGTCTTTTCCAGACTATCAAATCCATGCAGTCATTCAGTGTATAACCTTTTGACTAGCTTCTCTCATTTAGTATAAGCCTCTGAGATCCATCCAAGTTGTTGTGTGATTTCCTGTTGTTCTTTTTTATTGCTGAGTAGCATTCCATTGTGTGGATGTACCACAGTATTTAACCATGCACTCATGGAGATGTGAATTGCTTCCAGCTTTCGGTCATTACAAATAAAGCTATGACCATTCATGTGCAGGTTTTCACGTGAAGAAAAGTTTTCATTTCTCCGAGGTAAATATATGAGTGGGATGGCTGGATCATCTGTAAGTGTATGTTTAACTTTACAAGAAACTAGCAACTGGCTTTTCGAAGTGCCTGTATCCTTTGACATTCCCACCAGCAGTGCATGAGCGCCCCGCTCCTCAGCATTCGTGTCAGCACTTGGTTTTGTCAGTATTTTTTCTGACACCTATTCTAATAGGCATGTGGGGTCTCTCATCATAGTTGCAATTTGGATTTCACTCGTGGCGAATGATGTTGAATGTCTTTTCCTGTGTTCACGTGTCATCCTTATCCCCTTTGGTGAAGTGTCTGTACCAGTTCTTAGCCCATTATTTAATCGGGTGGCTTGTTTCCTGCTGTTGGGTTTAAGAGTTCTTTATACAGGGTTGGGGGAAAGTAGGTTTACATGTGTGAGTACAGGAAACACAGACTTTATTCCCGTATTATTATTTATTTATTATTGTATTATTTTCCATGTGAACAACTGAAACCTACTTTTGCCCCACCCTGTATATTCTGGATAGAATTCCTTCGTCGGATATGTGATTTGCAAATATTTCTTTTTCACGGGCTGTAGCTTGTCTCTTCGTTATCAGGACTGTCTTTTGGCAGAGCAAAAGTTTTTAATGTTGATGTGTCCAATTTATCAATTTTTCCTTTCATGAATCATGCTTTTGATATCATTTAAAAAGCTCCTTACCTAACCCCAGGTCATGAAGATTTTCATATATCTTATCTTCTGAAAGTTGTATAGTGTTATGTTTTACATTTAGATCTATGATTCATTTTGAGTTCATCTTTGTGTTTATGTCAAGTTTTTATTTTTTAATTCTCACCCAAGAAGTGAGGATATTTTTTCCATGGATTCTTTAGAGCAGTGATGGCGAACCCTTTTGAGCTCGGCGTGTCAGCATTTTGAAAAACCCTAACTTAACTCTGGTGCCGTGTCACATATAGAAATTTTTTGATGTTTGCAACCATAGTAAAACAAAGACTTATATTTTTGATATTTATTTTATATATTTAAATGCCATTTAACAAAGAAAAATCAACCAAAAAAATGAGTTCGCGTGTCATAGGTTCGCCATCACTGATTTAGAGAGAATGGAAGGGATAGAGGAGCAGGAGGAGAGAGAGAGAGGGAGAGAGAGAGAGAGAGAGAAACATTGATGTGAGAGAGACATATCAATTGGTTGCCTCCCACTCATCCCCGAACAGGGAGTGGGATTGATCCTGCAACCAGGTATGTGGTATGTGCCTTTGATGGGAATCGACCCTGAGATCCTCCAGTCTGAGATCCTCCAGTGTGCAGGACAGTGCTCTAACCACTGAGCAACGTCAGCTAGAACACATCAAGTTTTGTGTGTGTGTGTGTGTGTGTGTGTGCGTGTTTTAAATATATTTTTATTGATTTCAGAGAGAAAGGCAAGAGGGAGAGAGAGATAGAAACATCAATGATGAGAGAGAATCATTGATCAGCTGCTTCCTGCACGCCCCCTACTGGGGATCAAGCCCAGAACCCAGGCATGTGCCCTTGTCTGGAATCAAACCCAGGACCTTTCAGTCCGCAGGCCGATGCTCTATCCACTGAGCCAAACTGGCTAGGGCTGTGTGTGTTTGTTTTGTTGCTTTTGGGTGACCAGTTGTTTCAACACCATTTGTTGAAAACACCACCTTTTCTCCAACAAAATGTCCTTGTACCTTTGTACATATTGATCACATCTGTGTGGATCAATTTCTGGACATTCTATTCTGTCTCATGGATCTGTGTGTCCATCTCTTTGCCAATACCACACTGCAGTTTTATACTGTCTTAAAATTGATGAAATTCCTCCCACCTTTTTTTTTTTGTTTCAAAATAGTTTTAGCACCCCGGCCAGTGTGGCTCAGTTAGTTGGAACATCATTTGGTGCACCAGAAAATCATGGGTTCAATTCCCGGTCAAGGCACATACGTAGGTTGCAGGTTTAATCCCTAGTCAAGGCATGTGTGGAGGCAACCAATCAATGTCTCTCTCTCTCCCTCTCTCCTCTCTCTAAAATCAATTAAAAATATATTTTAAAAATTGTTTTAGCTATTCTAATTCCTTTACCCTTCCATAAAATTTTGAAATTTCTTGTTAATATTTACTGCCCTCCCCCCGCCAAATCCTGCTGGTATTTAGGTATTGTGTCAAATCTAAAATTCATCTTGGGAAAATTGACGTATTTACTATGTGAAGTCTTCCAATCCATGTATACAGTATGTCTTCCATTTATTTAGGTTGTCAGTTTGCAGCATATGGATCATACATATTATGCTATCATCTTTGTTTGTTCAGGTAATACTTGTCTCCTCCATCAGATTATCAGCCGCATGAGTGACGAAACCACATCTGTGTTGCCCAGTGGGCAGCATGCAGCCTGCCCTCATTAAATATTCTGATCGAATACCATTTCTGTATATGTCATCTCATTTCATCTTCGCCCAACCCCTAC
Source organism: Myotis yumanensis (assembly GCF_028538775.1). NCBI lineage: Eukaryota > Metazoa > Chordata > Mammalia > Chiroptera > Vespertilionidae > Myotis > Myotis yumanensis. The sequence goes on along the minus strand of NW_027223757.1, from coordinate 83,865,619 downwards.
GGGCTAAAGATGACACTCCTTACTTTGTCAAAGAAAAAGCAACAAGGCTTGGAAAGAACTGTCGTAGACATCTTTTTCTACGATGGTTTTCAAGATTTCCTGCCCTTTGGTGTACACACCCCGTAACACCCCCTTCCCTCGAGTATGTGCAGGACCTGTGAATGTAAGACGTCATTCCTGTGATGGTATCACATTCTACAGAAGAAAATGAAGAATTTTGCAGAACTGGCTCTGAGGCAGTAGTTAAGGTCCCTAATTACTTGACTTTATCACAAGAGAGGTTTCTTGGGTGGGCCTGACCTAAACAGGCGTGCCTTTTAAGTGAGAGTCTAGAGCAGCCGTGGGCAAACTACGGCCCTCGGGCCGGATCCGGCCCCGTTTGAAATGAATAAAACTAAAAAAAAAAAAAAAGACCGTACCCTTTTATGTAATGATGTTTACTTTGAATTTATATTAGTTCACACAAACACTCCATCCATGCTTTTGTTCCGGCCCTCCGGTCCAGTTTAAGAACCCATTGTGGCCCTCGAGTCAAAAAGTTTGCCCACCCCTGGTCTAGAGGCACAGATAGAAGAAGTCAGAGAGATTCAAAGGGGCAGAGGTGCTCTTCTGTGGACCTTGAGAAAGCAAACGGCCATGTTGTGGAGAAAGTCACACGGCGTGGCGTCTGAGTTGAGGCCCTCCATCGCACAACTGCCAGAAACTTGGCGGAGGAGAGCCTCACGGAGCTCACAGCCCAGCCCGCACCTGGAGTTCGGCCTGGTGAGACCCTGAGCAGAGAACCCAGTTATGCTGCACGCAGACTTCTGTGATGAAGCAGATGTGTGTGGTTTTCGGCTGCTCTGCTGGGGTATTTATTCTGCAGCAATAGAAAACTCATGCGTGGCCTTTCCGAGGGTCCCAGAGTTGGGACCCAGGGGCCCCCAGGCTGCCAAGCCCTTGTTCTCCACCATTCAAACATTTCTCGACGCCTCCTCCTTTTGGGGGGCAGGGGGCAGGAAGACCTTCACAGTTCGGGCCTTTTGTTTTCTTCTTCTGTTTGGACCTCAAGATTTTAGAATCCTTAATGGTCTGCGCACAGCCCACTTTTATTTACATTGTTAGTTGGTTTTAATGATTCAATAATCATCCATACACCCACCACCCAGAACAATAAGTAGTTCTTGACAAAAACTGCATCTAATCCATGCCCTGAAGACCGCCCCCCCCCCCCCCCCCCCCCGCCTATTCCACTTCCCTGTACCTGCGGTAACTGTCATCTGAATCCCTGTTCTGTTCATCATTCCTTTACTTAATGTTTTGTAGACTTTACGCTCATCCATATGGATTTCATAAAATTATTTTTTTATTTGAATGACTTTTAACCTTAGAGAAAGAGTATGTGGTACATAATCTCTTGGGACCTTTTCATCTCAGTGTTATGTTGCCAAGATTCATGCATGCTGTTGCATGTAGAGCGGGCCATTCGTTTCAACTGCTGTATTGTATCTTGCCCTGTGACCACACAGCCACAGCCCATTCATCTGCTCTGCGGCCGATAGGCATTTGGGCAGTTTCCAGGCTTGTTGTCATCAATAGTGCCGCTCTGAATATTCTCATACAAGTAAGGCTCTTGGTTACTCACTTCTTTGAGTCCAGTTCTGCCTACATAAACCGAAGAGGAAGAGGTTTGTTTCTTTGACATAGAAAAAACAGGAGCCTGACAAAGCTTCTGGCAAGGGGTCCAGCCTAAAGTGATCGCTCCACTGCGCTCACCCCGAAGCGCTGCTCCCATCACCCCCCTCCGAAGGCCATCAGGCCAGACACCAGCCCCAGGGCCACGCGCCCTCCTGCCACCCCACCCAGGCTGAGACCCGAGTTTTAACATCGAGAACTGGCTCTGAGGCAGCACTGACCACAATGGCAGCTTGCTCACGGCTGTGGGCAGGGCCTGGAATGCACTAGCCCAGGAAGGCCCGGAGGGCCTAGGCCACCGCAGAGCATGTGATGACTGTGAGCGTGACCCGTCGGCAAAGTGAGAAGAGAAGTGCAGCCCAGGCAGGCCCCTGCCCTTCCAGGTCCCACCGGGAGACCCTGTTTGAGTCACTGACCCCTCTTGGGCCAAAGTGTCCTCAGATAGCCCAGAGGAGATGCACACCCCGTGAGTTAAGAGGGGTCACGTCTGGTTAGAGGGAAAGTGAAAGAGGGTGGAGAGGCTGAGAGGGTGGCCGCGTCTGGCAGCTGTGGCCCTCCCTGAGAAGGAAGCCCTGCCCAGGACTGAACAGGAGGGCTGCTCATGCCCAGGGCCCCGGGCCAGGGCCCCGAATTGCATTGTCACCATCAAATTGGAGGAGACAGGAGACGACAGCCCCTGTCCAGGTGGTGGTCCTGTCTCTGTGTACCCTGCCTGCCTCTCAGCTGGACAGGACCACACCCGCTGCATAGAGTCCCTGCCACGGAAGGGAGCCCAGTGAATGGGGCACAGGCCTTTGCAGACAGAACCAAATGGAAATCTCAGCTCCACCCTCTCACCAGCTCTGTGGCTTGGCGGCTTGCTTAAGCTCTTCAGCCCTCAGGTGCCACAAAATGGGAATGAGAAAAGGCACACTCCTCGGACTCCCATCTTTTCTCTGCCACTGACAAGCCCTGTGACCTTGGACAAGTTACTTAACCTTACTGTGCTTTGGTATCCTCAACCGTAAAGTGGGGTTGAAAATACTGCCCACCTCACAAGGTTCTGATGAAGATTATATAAGTCGGGGGGGGGGGGGGTTGTTGTGTTTTTTTGTATGTTTTTAAAATATATATTTTTTTTATTGATTTCAGAGAGGAAGGGAGAGGGAGAGGGAGATAGAAACATCAACGATGAGAGAGAGTCATTGATCGGCTGCCTCTTGTACGCCCCCCACTGGGGATTGAGTCTGCAACCCAGGCATGTGCCCCCTGACCAGGAATCAAACTATGACCTCCTGGTTCATAGGTCAATGCTCCACCACTGAGCCACACCAGCCGGGCTGAATAAGTTGATGTTTGGAAAGAGGTAGCACAGTGCCCGGCACATAGTTAAGTGCTCAATAATGACATTCGGAGCGATGGCCAACATCGTTCGTTCCTTCATTAACTAGCTGTAATGAGGGATGAGAGGGGAGGACAGCTCTGCACCAGGCACTGTGCCTGAGGCTGTGCAGAAAGACCGTCCTGGAGATTCACACCCACGTGGAGAGGAAGGCCAGGTCCCTAAGTTCTGTGGCCCAGGGCCCAGGCTCCGTGGATGGGGGCAGAGGAGGGGCTGGGTTTTCTGGGAGAGAGAAGTCAGGGAGCTTCATAAAGGAGGTAGTGCCAGGGGGCCTGACTCTTTGGCAGGAGGGGGATTTGACACGTAGGACGCAGTGGGCAGTGAGAAGCGCATTATCCGAACTCATGACTGTCCCGGCAGTGGGGGAACTGGGCCTCAGAGTACAGGTACCCGAGCCCCTCGCCATTCAGAGAAGAAAACTATACCCAGAGGGGAAGCCACGTGCCTGGAGGCGTGCAAGGCCAGTGAGTGGCAGAGACGGCTGGATGCCAGGCCAGGAAGCACGCTTTGCACACCCACCACCAAGGAGCTTCCATCACCGGCCTGGTTATCTACTGTTGCATAATGGGTCACCCCAAAACGGAGTGGCTGAAACAACAAGTCACTTTATAGCTTCCCTGTGCCTGTGCCCGGGCCAGGGGCCTGGGCAGGGTCAGCCGGGGCGGGGGAAAGGGGGGAGGGGGGAGCGGGGGTGGTCCAGTTTTCTCCTGCAGTTTCAGTCCAACGTGGCCAGAGCTGGGGCGAGGGGCTGTCTGGGCATCTCTCTCTGGTCTAAATTTGCCACACAGGCAAATTTAGGCTTCCTCACAGCATGGCAGCCTCTGGGCCCCAGCCAGCGGGTGGAAGTGTCATCTGTTCCGGCCCAGCACATGCAGTGTCTCTTCTGCCACTTTCTATTGGGTACAAGCAAGTCACAAACCCACCCAGATTCCAGGGGCGGGGGGACCAGGCTTCACCCCTTAACAGGCATGTGCCTAGGTCTCAGAACATGTAGGATGGGAAAGGTGTCATGCCATTTTGGGAAAATAACATACACCAGCCACCTCTGGCCCTGCTGTTCCCTCCAGGAGGGACTGGGGGCAACAGAGGCTGTCAGGGCCATGAGGCCCCCGGAGCCACAGACTCAGGCGGAGAGGAGATGCCTGGCTGTGGGATTGTGGAGAGAGATGGACAGGGGCGAAGCGATGGCCGTGGGAGGGACACGGGGCGGTCAGATTCCGTCTGTTCCACCTGCCTCGGGGCTGCTGGACCACAGAGGGCACTGGCCTGGCAAGTAGCGGGGACATTCCTGACCCCAGCACAGCCGAGCTCAGGCAGTGCCAGGTCCCAAAGTGTGCAAATCTGGGCTCCCCCCACCTCCCACCCCCCCTCCCCTCCCCCCGCCCCCCACAAAAAAAGGAAGCTCTCAGAAAATTCTTTTGGTCAACAGATGGATTGAAGGAGATTTGAAATTGAGATCAAACTCAGAGAGGGCCGCTCCCACAGCGGAGATGCAGCCGGACCAAGTGGTCATTCCTCTCCTGGTGACGGATCGATGGTGTGCTCCTGCTTCGGGCCGGTGGCTGGTAATGACAGGAAGTGAGGGGAGCGAGGGGCCCGGACTTCACCCAAGAAACCACCTTCCACTGCTCCGAGCCTCCCCAAGCCTCCTCCGGGCCTGACCAGGTGGGGTCTAAGGCCCATCCTGAGGTTTCCCTGAGCAACCCTCTTCCTGCCTGTCTCCTGCCAGCCCCTTAGAGGTGGCCAGCAGCCCAGACGCCGCACTTCCCTTCGTCTAAGGAGCGAAGACTTGAGTCACCGCAGGCACTGTTGTCAAACCCCGGGTCTGGGCCACCCAACCTCACAGCAGCAGGGAGCAGTCAGGCCTCTCAGCACCGAGGCTCTGCCCCTGGGAGTCGGTTCTACAGAAGGTTCCAGCCCAACGCTGCCCCCCAAGCAAGGGCTTCCTCTCCCCATCTTCTCGTTCCTTGGCTCCCATTCACTCAGAGCACCTTGAGAAGTACAGTGGGTGGGGTGCGGGGATTTTTTGGGGGGGGTGCATGTAGGGCAAGTTATAGAGAAGAGGAAGAGGAATTCGAGATGGAGATAGCGAGTTTCCCCTCATGCTCCAGCCAGAAGCTGCGCGCGTGGGGAATGAAGGCTCAGGAGATGAGAGGTCTGGCGACTCCAGCCAGAGCCCGGGGCGTGAGGAGGAGCTCAGAGCTTCAAAGGTCAGAGGAGACATGGGTTATCCCTGGGGTGGGGTCGGGGTCAATCCCGCTTTCACCCAGCACTCCTGCATTCCTAGGACCTGGCTCCAGGCTGACCGGCCAGTTCCCATGACGCCAGCCCCACGGGCATCAGAGGAAGAACGCAGGGCTGCCCCAGCCTCCGTCTGGATGGTGCCATGGGCAGGCTGCTCACCTGCAGGAGCCCCGAGCAGGAGCCTAGTTCCCGCCAATCGATCGAAGGCCTGTGCTGCACTCCACAAGGGTCAGGTGAAGGGGACCGGGCCCAGCCTGTAGGGCTCACCAAACAGGCCCAGCTGAGACCAGACGGACTCAGCTCCGGAGGCAGGTGTAAAATACGCTAATTACGTGGAGCACCAGGCCTGGGGTTCTTCCTCAGGGTGTCGGGATCTGGGGGAGGTGCCCAGGCCCAGTAGTCCATGGGGACAGCAAGACCAATACCAACTCACCATTAGGGAGGGCGCCGGCCTGGAGCTGTGCCTCGTACTATTACTCCTATAAATGTAAGATCGTCCATAGGCCATGCTCCCACTGCCCTCCCTCTCTGGTCCCCACAGCTAGACTCTTTCTGAGAATGCGTCTCTGTTTTAGCCTGTTTCCCCTACAAGTGGAGCGTGTGTGGGCTTTGGGCTGAGATGCAGGTAGTTTATCTGGGAAGTGACATTAGGGAACAGGGGTGAGGGAGGAGGGCAGGGGACAGAGTGAAACAGAGAATGGGGGTCGGCCACCACCAGGATATTTTATCATGCAAGCCGCCCTGTGGGTGCCTGCTGGCCCTGCAGGGACCGATTTAAGAGCCTTATGAAATGTGTCGTGAAACTGTCTGCCCAGGAGGGCCAAAGGGGAACATTTGGCCCTCCTGGGTTCTGCTCCCCCGCTGGGCAAAGACACCCAGAGGTCTCCCTCCAGAAGCACACACCGGAGCGCCGAGTGGCTTACACGCAGGACGCAGAGAACCTGCGGCAGGAGGCGGAGGCTCCAGGCCAAGGCAAGGCCCGCTGGCTGCACCACGTGAAGCCCATAGTGCCTGTGAGGAGCCGGTCACCACGGCGGGGCCGGAGTCAGAGCCGGACAGGGAAGAGCTGGGACCCCAGTGTCCGGCCTCGGCCTTCACGTGGCTGCCCTCACCCAGGCATCTGCAGCATCAGCAGCTTCCTGCAGGGCCAGCTTCTCAGAGCGAAAAATATGTTCCTGCCGCCGGGAGAGCTCAGAGCTGGGGTGTCAGCGTGGAAGTGGGCAAGTCTAAGGACGCAGCGAGGTTTCAGAGCGCGCTGCTTTGTCCGGCTGAGGGCCAGTCTGGCTCCGCTCCTTCGTGCTTCCCTCTCCAGGGGGCCTGGTCCGGAAGGAAGGAAGCGGAGTCCATTCTGCCTGAAACTGCGGCCAGAGCCCTCCCCGCAGAGCCTGGCTGCTCCCCGCACCCCTCCCCCAGCCTGGCCTTCCGCAGGCCTTTATTTCCTGCCCAGCCAGGCTCACTTCATTTCTCAAGCAGCTCTTTCGGTTCCTCCACTTTCTCTCTGCTCAGTGCTCAGTGTCTCAGCTCTTTCCCTGGGCCGCGCCCCCAGCACCCTCCTGCCCACCTTCAGGCCCCAGACGTTGGCATGGGCTTCCCGGGCCCCCTGTGGCTTGGCCCTTCCCAAGCCTGTTTGGGGCCTTGCCCAAATCAGCAATCACAAGTACCCACTTTTCCTCCTCACTCACTCACACAAGGTAGCCATTGTCCACTGTGCAAGGGAGGGACGATCCGTGTTCATGCTGCAGCGGAGAAAGGAGGTTTGTTTACCCAGCGTCGTCGGCACCACCTTCATGCTGCGTCCAGACACTACACGTCACATGCAAGTTGAACACACACCTCACACATAGGCCCACCTGACATGTGTAGAGAACAGGTGTGCAAGGCACGCGGCGTGCACGTAGGCTCAGGGCAGGCTCAGACAGCGCACTCAGGGGGCCCACATTTGCAGAAGTAAGGCCTCAGCAGGCCTGGCCCTTGCTGAGCTGTGGGCTCCCTCTGCTCAGTCCCTGAGACACGCTTCCCACCTCCTCCTCTAACCCTCACAGCCCTGCAAGGGTGGGTATGATGATTCCCACTTAATGGATAAGGACACTGAGGTTCAGAGAGGAGAGGGGGAAAAGGGGAGGAGGAGGGGGGAGGGACAGCACGGAGGGGGGAGGTACCTGTGAGCACCACTCTGCAGAGAACCCTAGGACTAGGACGGCAGAGATGGGAGGGCCGGCCGGCTCGAGGAAATTTCTAGTCTTCCTCTTGGGACAAGGGGCATGGTCCTGCTCAGGGTCACATGGAGAACCCCCACTGAGTGAGGACTTGGGTATTCGGACCCTGGGGTGGGTGGGGCCACTGTGAGGGCTAAAAGGAGTGGCTGGGGCAGAGGAGACCTTGTGAAACACCCGTTGCAGGAGCGAAGGAAGCTTCCCAGTCAGAACATACCTGCCCGCCCCACAGCGCGGGACCTCTGGCGGGGCTGCCAGGTGGGGCAAGGGATGGGTGGGCGGATCCCCTGCGGGAGAGGCAGGAGTTCTGTTTGCATTCACAGCAGTGTCCCGAGGCCCAGGAGCCCCCAGGAGGGGCCACCAGGACTTGGTCTTCAGAGGCCAAAGGGTAACTTAGGCAGCCTGGATGGGCCTGTGTGGTCTCCCAAGCTCAGGGCGTAGCCCAGACACTGTGTTTCTTGGGAAACCCTGCATAAGGCCCTGAAAGTCCAAAGGTACCTCCAGGGTCCCACCTCACTGCTCAGGTTCTAGGC